>NW_022103928.1:8535602-8538116 GCF_000313985.2 Echinops telfairi
ACAAAACAGATGAAATGACGCCAAATGCGAAGATCACAGGCCATTGGGTGGGAAGTCTGTGGATCCACTGTAAGCATCTCAGCAGTGGCAGGGGTCTCTATGTGGCTCCTTCTGCTCAGGGCACTAGCATAGTTCCACATGTCTTCTCAACAGGGATGTCTCACAGGGAGTTAGCAGAGAGAGAGTGTCTCCCGCCTCCAAGGAGGAATACCAGAGTTCCCAGAATTCTCACGAGAAGGCCATGCCCACACGGAGGCCTCACTGGCTATATCCTGATTGTCAGGCTAGACTCTTAATCCTCAAATTGACACCAGATTATGTAACAGCCACACCCATTAAGCAATCAACAGAATAATGACTCCCATGATCTAACTCTTTCCTTTCCTTGTCATTATCTAAATAAACTGCAGCCAACTTGAACAGAATGATTCTCATCCTGGTAGACACAAGGTGGGATCAAAGCAGTACCATATATATCACTATGTTTCTTTCCATTAAAGATAGATAGTGGATAAATAGAAGGAATTCCTTTGAGATTTTACTTGATATTCTTCAGACACTTAGCTATGAGCCTCAGGGCAAAGCAGGGACTTCAGGAACACCTATTTTAATAACCACCCTTCCTAAAAACATGCGCTTTGACGTCAACAAGGTGTTGTTTCACCACGTAGGAAGTTAACCAGAAAAAGAATCTGCAAGTGGTAATTTCTACAGTAATAGATTTTGATGAATATTTTTTGAAAATGTTCTGCTGATGCTTGACATTGTAATGAATCATGCCAGATTACATCAATCATGTTGTGTCACTTAAAAACAACAACCCCCAAACCACAACGTGACTGTTAAAAGATGGAATATATAGGCTCACAGTTAGGAGCTATCCATTTTTAGAAAGAAAAATACTGCGAATACTTACTGTCCAGCTACCAAATTAAGAAAGGTAGGCATTTAAGAATAATTTCATAAATAATTTTTAAATGAGGTAAAGACTACAGAAATAGATCATGTAGAGACATTCTTATAAGTAAGATAGATTATAAATTTATACATGTTGGGACTATTTAAAAGAAACAAAACCTAAAAACAATTCTTTCCAACTTGAACATGATCCTAAACTCATGAACCTGGTAAAGAATGTAGAAACATTTGGACATATGCATTAGCTTATACCAGGGTAGCGAAGATGAAATCATTCAAAAGGGTTCTGTACCAAACTTCCCCATTCTCCGGAAGATTCCTTTATTTGGACCGACTTAAGGTTGGCAGGATGGTCATGCTCTCAAACTCAAGGAGCATTTCCGTGCACCTCTTCCTGTGAATTGTTGCTAATACCACTTCCTCTTATTTTGCCTCTCACAGAAACAGAATAGCATTTCTCATATTCTGTTTCTGATATGCAAATATTTCACTGTTGCTTTTCAAAAACGATTGCTTTCAAACTCTCTGTTCCTCAAATGTCATCAAATAAGACGTTAATATATAAAATAGATAAAGACGGCTCAGGTTGCAGGGGCCACAGGTGCTTCTCAGATCTTACTTATGGGGAATACGTTTCTCTGACTCTGTCAGGTCTGTAACGAACCTCGAGCGTGGCATTGAATAACTGCTGTCTTGTCTACTCTTATTTACTTTTTTCTGCATTTTCATCTACAGCATCTCCGACTAGAGTCGTTATACAAAATAATGCTGAAAATTTGATTAAGAAATTGATGGATATTATGATTAAGTTAACATGGCTGATCTGTTTTTCATATTGTTAATACCTTTGTGACATGGATATTTCCATCTGTTTCCAAAAGCTTATGACTTTTTGGAAAAATTAGCTGAAAAATTCTGTAAATTTACTAAAATTTTTTCCCCATGATTTTAAAATTCTAATCTGATACAAACAACGTCTTGGACTTTATGCTGGATGAACAGACAACTTGGTCTTAGAAGAAGCACAACCAGAGATGCCCTAGAAACAAGGATGATGAAACTTCAACTTATTAATTTGAAAATGTTGTTAGGGCGTACCAATCACCTGAAAAGGACCTCATGTTTGGTAAAGTTGAAGGACAGAGAAAACAAGAGAAATTCTCAATGAGGTATACTGTTAAAATAGACACAGCAATAGAATCCAAGATATCAACTCTCATAAAGAGGGTGAAGAATCCACAACTTCTGTCCTGTTATAACGGATGACTATAAGTCAGAGCTAACTTGATGGCAACTAACAACACATATAGTTGCAACCATCTTAATATCTGCAGGTAGAATAGGGAAAAAAATCGGTGTTAATTTGACATGCAGAGAAACTGAACAAGAAGTCCTTACGTATACTGAGGGAGTATTAGAGAGTAATGAGGGGTGAATATGAAATATAGAATGTCCCTGGAGATCAAACCCCATATTTAAGTCTCAGTTTTTCATCTGTAACCTGGGAATATGAACAGTGCCTACCTGCTCACAGTATTGTGAGGAGGAAAAGATGGAGCACACCTAAGAAAGATAACATAGAAAGCTCATTCACAC
>NW_022103928.1:8539791-8547113 GCF_000313985.2 Echinops telfairi
AAACCCAAATGAAGGCTGAACAATAGATAGTAAAACCATAGCTACAACAACAACACACATACAAAAACATATAAATAGTTCAGGGTCTATTTGTTGTCCTTCACGAGTGCTTTCCAGTTGAGTTTGATGGGGTGCTATGCCCTGGCTTGGTCTCTATCCCTGGGGACTTCATTGCTCTGCTCCCCCTGCTGCTCTGCTGCATGCCCCAGAGGCTGGCTTCAGCGTAGTGAGCTCATGGGGGGCACAATTCCTGCCATGTGTCTCTAGTGTTGTCTCCAATGGTGCTATGGGTCAATGAGGAACGTGGTCATCTCTGTGCATTGCTGTTCTGAGCAGGAACATCGTCCTTAGGGTTTGGTTAGCCAGGATGTGCTTCACTCTTTCCCCTCCACCCCTTTTTCTCCCTCATTGGCTCCTGTGTGCTCTGATCAGACAAGTCCTTCTTCTTGAGCTGTAGCTTCAGTGCTGTCCTCTGAAGTGAATTCTTCTGGCGGGGAGGGTGGTGCAGTCCACTTAGTTGGACAGGCCTCTCTATTGGTTCATGGCAGTGTGTTGCGTTCTTGTCTTGGAGCTCCAGGTTGAAGTCTGGTCTCTCTTTCCCTGTGGCGACACAATCCACACCCTCCCTTTGTGTGGGTTAGTGCCCTATTGCCCCCGGCTACTCATACCTCCCCCCCTCCTTTTTAATGAGCTACAATATGTATCCCACATGTATCCCTGAGTCTAGTCTGGCCCCTGCTATATTATCTGGACCTCACCCAGGGACATATGTAAACAGTATCTTCTTCCCTATGCCCCTTTTGAATTTTTTTGAGCTTACCTCAGTGGACTCATGTAGTACTTGTCCTTTTGTGCTTGGCTTACTTCACTTTGCATAATTTCCTCCAGTTCTTCCCATGTGGGGATGTGCTGCATGTGTTCATCACTGCTTTTTAGGGATGCATAGTACTCCATTGTATGTATGTACCAGAGTTTTTTAATCCATTTGTCTGTTGATGGAAATTTGGGCTGTTTCCAACTTCTTAAAATTGTGAACTGTGCCACGATGAACACTGGAGCACAGTTGTCTGGCCATGGTTTGTTTCTTCTCTTCAGGGTATATGCCCAGTAGGAGGATTGCTGGATCATATGGTAGCTCAATTTCCAACTGTTTTAGATATCGCCAAATCAATTTCCACAATGGCTGTACATACCTATAGGTCCTATCTCTCCGCATCCCCTCCAACACTTGTTACTTTCTGATTTCTTGAATTGGGCTATCATTGAGGGTATTAGTTACAACTATGGTATCTCATAGTTGTTTTAATTTGCATTTCTCTTATGGCTAGAGATCTAGAACATTTTCTCATATATTTATTGGCCATTTGGATTTATGCCCTTGAGAAACTCCTGCTCAGTTCCTTTGCCCACCTCCTGAGTGGACAATTGGTTTTTTTCTTGTTGTAGGTTAGCAGTGTATTATAGATTTTAGTAATAAGGTCTTTGTCTGATGTGTCATTGCTAAAGATATTTTCCCATTCTGTGGTCTCTCTTGGCGAATTCTTTCAATGTACATAAGTGTTTTATCTTTAGTATGTCCCACTGGTCAATTTGTGCCTCCTCTGTGTTGGTGTCCTTCCCGATTTCTGATAGACTATGTAATCCCTGTGCCAAGGTTTTCAGGTTTGTCCCAATTCCCTCATTGATGGCCCTAATAGTTTGGGGTTTTACCTCAAGGTCTGTGAACCACATTGAGTTTATTCTTATGGAGTGAGATAAGGGTCTTGCTTCATTTTTCTGCAGCTACGTATCCATTTTTTCCAGCACCACGAATTGAAGAGGGCATCCGCTGCCCATTTGATATTTTTGGGCCCCTTATCAAAGATAAGTTGTCTGTATGCTGATGATTTTATTTCTGGGTTTTCAATCCTTTTCCATTGGTCTGGATATCTATCATTATATCAGTACCACGTTGTTTTGACCACTGTGGCTGTATAGTAGGTGCTAAAGTTGGGTAAAGCAAGCCCTCTGACTTTGTCCTTCTTCTTGAGGAGTTCTCTGCTAATTCTCGGTTTCTTCCCTCTCCACATGAAGTTGGTAATCTGTTTTTCCAACTCTTTGAAGAAAGATGCTGGAATTTGGATCAGGATAGCATTGAACTTATATAGTGCCTTGGGTAGAATTAACATCTTTATAACATCGAGTCTACCGATCCACGAGCATTGGATGTGCTTCCATTTGTTGAGGTCACCCTTGGTTTCTTTTAATAGTGTTTTGTAGTTTTCCTCATACAGATCTTTTGTTTTTTAAGTCAGGTATATTCTAGATATTTTAATTTGTGTTTGGCTATTGTGAAGGGTACCACCTTTTTGATCGCCTCTTCTGTGTCCTTGTCTGATGTGTACAGTAGTGCGATAGACTTCTGTTTATTCATCTTGTAACCTGCTACTCTGCCATATTCCTCTATTGCTTCCAGTACTCCTCTCATGGAACTGTTAGGATTTTCCATATATAAGATCATATAATCTGTGAATAACTATAGTTTCATTTCTTCCTTCTCCAGATGAATACTTTTAATGCCATTTCTCTGCCTTATATTGTTAGCTAGGACCTCCAATATGATGTTAAATAGGAGTGGGGACAAGGGACATCCTTGTCTAGTCCTCTTTTTCAGAAGAATTGATCTCATCTTTTCTCCATTGACTACCACATTGACGGTTGTTTTTTCACATATAGCTTGTACTATATTGAGGAATTTTCCTTCCATTCCTATCTTCTTGAGTGTCTTAAACATGAATTGTGTTGGATGTTGTCTAATGCTTTTTCTGCATCTATCGATATTACCATGTGGTTCTTATATTTTTTCATTTCAATGTGACAAATAATACTAGTGATCTTTTGTATGTTGAACCATCCCTGCATCCCTGGTATGAATCCCACTTGGTCATGGTGAATTATTTGTTTTATATACTTTTGTATTCTATTGGCTAGTATTTTGTTAAAGATTTTTTGCATCAATATTCATTAGGGAAATTGGTCTGTAGTTCTCAATTCTTGTGGGATCCTTGCCTGGCTTAGGTATCAGATTTATACTGGCTTCATAGAAGGAATTTGGGAGTTGGCCATCTTTTTCTATGTTCTGGAAGAGTTTGTGTAGAATTGGTGTCAGTTCTTCCCAGAATACTTGATTGAATTCTCCTGTATATCCATCTGGTCCCAGTGACTTTTTGATTGGTAATCCTTTGATAACCTTGTCTATTTCTTCTATTGATATGGGTCTGTTGAGGTTCTTGACGGCCATTGGGGATAATCTAGGGAGGGATTGTTTTTCCAAGAATTCGTCCATGTCTTCCAAGTTTTTGAATTCATTGGAGTACATCCTTCATAGTACTTTGTAAATATCCTTTTATTTCACTATGGTCCGTTGTAATATTCCCTCTTTCATCCCTTATCCTTGCTATTTAAATGTGTTCCTTCCTTTCTTTGGTCAAATTCATGAGAGGTTTGTTGATTCGATTTATCTGTTCGAAGAACGAACTTTTAGCAGCATTTATTTTTTCCATAGATTTCTTATTTTCTCTCTCTTGAATCTCAGATCTAATTTTTATTATTTCTTTTCTTTTGCTGTTAGTTGGATTTTCTTGCTGACTCTACTCTAGTTGCTGTAAATTTTGTGCCAGTGTATCAATTACAATTTCTTTATGTGTGCAAGTAATGCTATGAGACTTCCTCTGATGACTGCCTTTGCTGTGTCCCATAAGTTTTGGTATGTCGTGTTTTCATTCTTGTTGGTTTATAGAAATTTCCTAATTTCATCTCTGATCTGAGCCAGTACACTCTTCTTTTGCAACGGAGAGTTATTCATTCTCTAATGGTTTGTCCTTGATTTCTTTATCTTCCTTTCGTTGATTTCCAATCTTATGGCACAATAGTCAGAGAGAGAAGTCTGTATGATATCAATTTGCTTGAATTTATGTAGTTTCAATTTATGTGGTTGATTTTCGTAAATGTACTATGTGGGCTTGAATAGAATGTGAATTCTTTTTTATTTGGGTGGAGAGCTCTGTAGATACCTATCAGGTCAAACTGTCTAATTGTAGTGTTTAGATCTTTAGCCTCCTTGTTGTTTTTTCCAAGTGATCTATCTTTCTCAGAGAGTGGTGTATTGAAGTCACCTACTATAATTGTTGAGGCTACCAGCTGTATTTTATAACCTGTATGGGAAAACACTTTGCCTACTATAATTTTTTAATGTCCCTTGTAGATTTTCAAGGTTTAAGAATATTATAAAAATAATGTCGTCTTTTTTTAATTAAGAAAATTCAAACATTCTAAATCATAGATCTTTATTGGAGGATTAAAAACACAATCTAAAATACATAGAAATACTCTCATTCCTGACTTGTAGAAATAGAGGCAAGAGGTGAAGTAGTTTGACTATGAGCCACTGTGGAAAAAAAAAAAGCCTGAATCTTCATACTTCTTCCTTTAACCACTGGAAAATATTTATTCTGCAAAAGAGTTCCCCCTTGTGATTGGATCTTTTGCAGTTTTGACCTTTGGGCATTGGCTAGCTAATTTTTGGATTGTCTTCAACTGACTGGGATAAATTCTGGGCTAAAATGGAAAGTTGAAGAAACCAGAAATACTTCATGGTGAATTGTGGCCTAAAGCCCTTATAAAACTTCTCAAAGAACATCACAAACAGTTTACCACCTGCTTTCTTTTGCCTGCTTCATGAAAAGCAGTGATGTGTTGGTGGGTGGGGGTGGGTGGGGGCTGATGATTTATAAAGAGCTGCTTCCACTACTCAAGTCTTGCAACATGTGAAACCAAGTCACATGGGAAGGAGACAGAACGTGGACTGCTTTGAGGACGGTTGGCCATTGCCAAGGAAACTGCTCCCTTGGTAACTGTGCTCAGTACAGCTGTCTAGTTGCATTTCTAAGACTCACATAGTCACTATCATGGAAAATGTATTTTAAAACCCAAACACACAGGAAAGAGAAACAAATAAAACATAAAGACAAAATAATGGAGTGGATAAAGAGTTCCAGGCTTTTATGGTAGAGTTGTTAGGATGAAGTAATCAAATTCAGCAGAAATGTTCAGGGGTGTTAACTCATAAATGAAACCTCAGATGTCCCCAGTTTAAGCCAACCACAAAGCAAAACAAATGTAAACCAGATAATCATTGGATTTATTATTCACAATACACACAATATTAACACTTCACCAAGGTATTTGTAGGGCATTTATTTCAAACACTGAGCACTCTTAAGTACAGTTAAGGTAAACTTTGCATGACTCTATCTTCGTGAACAATGTGGGCATGAGTGAGGGAAAGTAATTTAAAGGCCAGTGTGGGAGAGAATTTTAAGACTTACTAGATTTTCAGAAAAGCAAATCTGAAGTAAAAATCTAGAATTAATCATGATTCTATGTAAAAAAAAATTATACACAGCTCTTCAGGAATATACTGACAGCTTAAAGAAGGAATAGAACACTGGACTAAATTTCCATTGATAGCCTACATAAAGAGTTAAATTTAAAACAATTTAGTAAAGATGGAAACCAAGATCTTAATAAATATTACCTATATGAATTCATGGAAAGTTTGCTATTGCTATGAAAATAATTTTTGAATCACTAATAACACAGTGAATGATACTTCTTTGAAAGAATAATTTCAAGAATGAAACCTAAAACTACAAAGCTCATCAAAGAAAAATAGGGGCAGACCTGACGGCCTTAGTTTATTGCACAAATAAACTATCAAACATAAATAAAAATGCACAAATTGCAGGAGATAAACTAGACAACTAAGCCCTACCAAAAATTAAATACTTATGTGCACTAAGGCTGTTAGTGAGCTAGATTTAGGGACAGAAGAGTTGTCCCTCCCCTGCTTGCAAAACCCCCATAGAGGAGGTTGGGAAGAAATCAAGCAACCATTAAGCACCTATGGAGATCCCAAACTGAGCATGCACAGAAATAAGCCTCCTAGGCCCAGGTAAAATGAATATCTTGGACTCACGTACCTTAGGTACACCACACATGTGGGCGTAACTCAGCCAGTGGGGTCAACCAATACCACCAACCACGCCTCCCCAGCCAGAGGTTTGAAAGATCCTGCTGTGGGAAGGCCTTGCTCTCTTTGACCCTGCTCCCGGTTAGTGGCAGGTGGAGGGTGAGGGACTCCCTTTCCTGCACAGGTGCACATGTGCCTGCTCCAGGCCTACTCTGGGCCCACAGCCTCTTAGCTTCTAGGGTTCTTGGGCTTCTGGTGTCCTTCCCACCCTCCCCACCACCACCCTAGGTTCTGCACGTGTGTTTGCTCTTTTCCACGTGGTTGTTTCGTTTCCAGTTTTGAACCCCAGCGTGCCTTCTGCGCAGCTTCCACATGGCTTGGAATGCTTTCCAGAAATAGCATGTACTCTTTTGAGATGGTAACACCGGAAACTTTTCTGTTTCTTCATGAAAACCCACTTGGATCACAAAACGTTCTTTGGCGTGAATTCTTTCAGCAGGCGAAGCAACAAAAACTAACAAAGCTTTCTCCAAAAGAGTAAAAAGAGAACCCCAAGACAGAAAGGATAAAAAACGTAGGCAATGACGTAACTGCCAAGGCACTAATATCCCCAAATTGCAGAAAACATCAATACCTCAACAACAAAAGACAATCGATTAAAAAATGGACAGAGCACATGAACAGACACTTCACCAAAGAAGACCTGCAAGTGGCCAAAAGTATAAAGAAATGTTCTAATTCATGAGCCATCAAAGAGATGAACATCAAAACAACTCTGAAATATCTGTCCTGTCAGCATTAATTGCAAAGCTAAACAAACAAACAAACAAACAAACAAAATCACCACCACCAATAACAAGAAACAAAACCCAACAAATTCTAGTGAGCATTTGGAAAGACCGACACCTTCTTACATGGCTGATGGGACTGTAAAATGGCAACATCATTGTGGAAAATGGTATGGCAATTCCTTGAAATGCTAGAAATAGAAATATCATATAATCCAGCAAGCTCTCTCTTTAATGTATCCCAGAGAAATAAGAGCTGCTAAATGAATACATATACCAGCCTGTGTGATCCAAGGATTGCAAATAATAAGATCTAAACCTGGAGTAGTTAGTAGAACTGGTATCTAAATTCTAAACACCTGGTTTGCAGAAAGCTACCTACAGATGATAGGAGAAGCTCAAAATCCATTTACAGAGTACTTAAGTGGATGAGTCCCTAGTGAATCCCTAATACACATAGGCTAAAAATATTAACAGCTCTAATATTAAGATAAAAAGCTATCATTGTGTGACCACCTTCCACA
>NW_022103928.1:8547921-8552482 GCF_000313985.2 Echinops telfairi
TTTGGGAATAATGAGGGCAACAAATGTATAGATGTGCTTTACACGATTGATCTATGTATTGTGATGAATTGTATGAGCCCCAATAAATTGATTAAAAAAAAAAAGCATTGAAAAGTAGATTTTAGTAGCTATACTTAGGCTGGAATATTACACCTTGTAATTTTATCTCCTCTGTACTCAACATAAATTTATTATGAATTTTTAATATTCTCTGCTTCCTCTTAGCTTGAGATATTTACCTATTTTATATGGTCGTTGTTGCTGGTTCCCTGTGCGTTGTTTGCCCTTGTTTTACATACTTATCTGCATAGGGAAACCAGGGATGGGTGAAATTACAAAGACATCATTTGGATTGATGATTGCCTAGGGGCATAGAAGGGGGTGGGGATGGGGAGTCAACATCAATGGGTACAAGAAGGACAAAAAAGTTCTAAAGTTGATTGTGGTGATCATTGTGCAACCCATCTTGATATGATTGAACTTGATATGAATTATATAATATGTAATTTTAAAAACCCTAAACTCATTGTCATTAAGTCAATTCTAATTCATGGTGATTCTATCAGGTAAGGTAGAACTCTGCCCCTGTGGTTACGGGAGACGGAACTCTTTATGAGTAGGAAGGTCATCTTTCTCCCTTGGTGGTTTTGAACCGCTTACCTTATGGTTAGTAGCCTAACACATAGCCACTATACCATTAGGACTCCTATGTTAATTGTAGCTCAGTAAAATATGAATTACAAAAGAGTGGTGAAACATCATCTCACATACTTTGGAAGGACCAGTTTCTTAATAATAATATCATGTTTGGTTAAGGGCAGAGAAAAAGACAAAGGTCCCTAATGACATGGCTGACACAATGGTTGCAGGAATGGGCTCAAGCCTAGCAAGGATTGTGAGGATGCTGCTGGAATAGGCATTCTGTTGTGTATCAGTTCACTGTGGGTCAGCACTGTTTCAAGTGAGTGTAACAGCATGAGTGGATTCATAGATACACAAGCCGACCAGACTTGGGATGGCCAATGAGAGTACACCCATGAGTTTAAATAAAGTTAGCAGAGGATATTTCTACATATGTATTTGTATATGCTGCAAATATATCTTAAAGTAATAAAGAAGTATTGCTACTAGCAGAGTTGCTCACACTTTTTCAGCACTCGAGCTACTTATAAAATGATCAAGTCAAAATGATCTCCCAACTACAAAAATGCAAAACATATTTATTTATTACATTTATTCATCAATGCATTGAGAACTCTTTATATGTACAATGTATGTTTATGTACCTTGCATAACCACATGAGTCCATATTGCACAACACAACACAATTAATTAATTAATTATGTACTTTTTTTTGTCATTACCTGAATTTACTCTGATGACTTGCACTGAATGGAATGAGCCAGGGATGCATAGTAGCTGCTGACAGCCAGCCTCAAGCACACTTCCAAATGATCATCAGTCATGGTGGAACGGTACTTGGACTTAACGATCTTTATGTGGGAAAAGGCTGACTCACATAAATAAGGAGAGCCAAAAAATGCAGTCAAGGAGGTAGCACGTTTTCTCAGGTTTGGGTACTTTCCCTCTGCGAGTAAGTTCCAGAACTGTTCATGCGCTTTGGACTTCAGCTGAATGTCAGCTTGTAGTGTCAAAATCTCCCATTCTGTATGAAAGTGATGTGTTTTTGTCTTCTTACTTGGTCCAGTTCCCCCACTCATTTTAATACTCTTTGTTATGTTTAAGAGGAAAAAAACCAAGATCTAAAAATTGGTAAAAACTTAGCTTATCAGTTTTGCTGCATTTAGTACAGTTGTTTGCGCACGCATTTGACACCTAAGATTGCATCTGATTGGCTGCGCTGTATATCAATTAAGTGATGGGATTGATGATAGGCTTAAGTGTATTTTTTTAATGCCATGTGATCTACCCACACTGCATTTGTGATCAACTAGTAGATCGCAATCGACATATTGAGCTCCCCTGCTATTAGCATTCCAGTTCAGACCTGCACAAGTTTATTCTAAACAAAATATATTAAACATGTATCTATGATCAGTGGATGACTGACTGTACACAAGTTCTCTCAGTAACACACTTGTCTTGGTCTCAATAAACCAACAACCAAATTCATTGTGATCTATTTGATTCTGATTTACAACAACCTTGTAGGACAGAGTATAAGTGCCCCTGTGGGTTTCCAAGACTGTAAATCTTTATGGAGGTAGTAAACTTAATCTTCCTTTTGCAAAGCAGCTCATGGTTTTGAACTGCTGACTTTGAAGTTAAAAGCCTAATGGGTCGTTCCTTAGGGCATCTGGCTTCCTGTAGTCTCATTAGGGTGCCTGATACAAAAACAAAGGTCCAAGCAAAACAGTGACTTTCAAGTATATCTTCTGGGTCAGTTAAGTTCAAGGCAGAGGGATCAGTTCAGGAAGTGATGGCACTTGATAGATTTTCATGAAGAATACAGGAGTGTATTAGGAAGAGGTTTTAAGAAAACCCAAAACAACATTGGTAGAAAAAGGGCCAGGAGAATTGGACTGAGGGATTTTTTCCACCATCACAGCATCACACTAGCTGCTCATTCTTCCTGGAAAGACAGGATTGCCCTATGAAAATTTCGTTGGGAAACTCCTGATCTTGCTCCTTTATAAAGTTATTATTTCTAAAACTTAAGGAACATTGAAAAGAATGTTTGAGTCTATCAAGGACGCTAAAACTGCTGGGTGGGGGGTGGGGCGGGTTTCTTTAAAATTTCCCACATTTTATTTTACTTTATTTTAAAAAAATCGTTTTATTGGGGGCTCATACAACTCTTACCACAATCCATACATACATTCATTGTGTCAAGCACATTTGTACATTTGTTGCCATCATCATTCTCAAAATATTTTCTTTCTACCTGAGCCCCAAACTGCTGTTTTGACATGAGGCAAATTGCAGCATGCTGAATTCTTTGTTGAAGGGTATCAAGAGATACAAACACCACCTACTGTAGTATGTAGACCTCAATAGCTACATGTTTTGATATTTCTGTTTAATGAAATGTTCATGATTCTGTATCAATACTTTTAGACTACTCATGTACAATAGAGCACAAAGCGGCAAAGTTATGACAACTTCTGAAAAATAACCAATCACAGTGAGGAAATGAGTTACTTGGCCTTGGGAACTTAACACCATAGTCTTAGGGGACAGCTAGACCGATTGGCATGACAGAGTCCACAAAGACAATGTTCTACATCCAGCACAATTGCATCTATCAACCACAAAACTGGCAAATGAACTCAACATTTCTTATTTTATTTTCTTCTTCTTATTTTTTCAGCCTTTCGTAATGTATTTGAAGGCCACCTGAACATCTCCTTTGGTGGATAATCTGCTCATGACCTCTGTCCATTTAAATATTGAATTATTTGTCTTTTTGTTGTGGAGACACTGAAATTTCTATAAATTTCAGAGATTAGTCATTTGTCTGATATTTCATTTCATTTTATCAGTCTGTGGGTTTTCCTTTAATCTTCTGGTGAAATATTTTGATGCACACAAGTGTCTAATTTTAAAAAGTCCCATTCACCTCGCTTGTCTTGTGCTGTTTGTGTGTTTTTAATTGTGTTTGATCAGGCCCTTACATTTGTTCCTATTTTTCATTGAAAGTGTGTAGTTGTAAGTTTTACATTTAGGTCTTTGATCCATCTTGAGTTCATTTTTATGTATGGTGTCAGACATGGGTTTCATTATCTTGCAATTGGATAACCGGTTTTGCCAGCACTGACTGTTGACTAAGCCATTTCTTTCCCTTTTACTGATTTTCAATCATTTGTCGAAGAACAGTTCTCTGAGTTTGATGGGTTTTTAACCTGCACGTTGGTGAATAGCATCCAGGGGTCTTCAAAGATTTTATGTAGCCATCTAAGATGAAGCCATTGTTCTCTGTCTGTTCTTAGCAAAGAGGAGTGAAGAAATTCAAAGATACAAAGAAACAATTAGTGCAAGGGACGAATGGACCATGGGAAGGTCAGCCTCTACTATCCTGAGACCAGAAGAACTAGATGCCTGTCTACCATCCCCATCCACTCTAATTAGAGTCACAGTATGAGCTCCTGGACAATGTGGGAGAAATATCTAGAACAAACAAATGAAAATCTGGCTTACTGGTCTGATAGAGACTGGTGGAATCCCTGAGACTATTGATTTTCGATACTTTTCAGGCCTGCAACTGAACTCACTGTGATAGATCATCATAACAGGCCATGAAGAGGCTTCTACAGGGAATAATAACCCCTTTAGGAAGGCCTTTTTAGAACAGCTAAACGCCTAAGACGAAAAGGGAAGCGCCTCAAAGCAAAGCTCAGAAGGTAGAGGGTTGAGAAGGGCACATGGGAATGGGGAGCACATGGAGGAAGGGGTGACTGCTAGCACATTGTCAGGATCGCAATCAATGTAAGTAAAATGTGAAATATATATCAACTGCTGAATGGAAAACTACTTTTCTCTGTCAACTTTCACTTAACCTCAGTTAAGAAATTTTCTTTTTAAAGAGTATATAGCAAGAACC
>NW_022103928.1:8552582-8555428 GCF_000313985.2 Echinops telfairi
CCCACCCCACAGACTTGCTGCTATGGAGTTGATGCTGACAGTATAGAACTGCTGACAGTATAGAACTGCTCCTGTGAGTTTCTGAGACTGTAACTCTTCACAGGAGTAGAAAGCCCCGTCTTTCTTCATATAGCAAGAAAAAAGGGTACAGATTTAAATTGAGTGTTTTTTTTAATTAAACACCTGTATTTATGTTAATAGGAGAAATATGAGGCTGTCTCTGTAAAGATTTACAGTCTTGGAAACTTTACAAAGAGTCGAAATGAGTTGGAATCAACTCGATGGCAGTTTGACTTTTATTAATACTAAATACTAGAAAATTAAATAAAATATCTGTAATGTCAGTTTCATTTACATTCTGAGTATACCAAGCAATAGTAGAAAATTGATAAACACTGGGTTATACTTTCAGATGTACCATAACGAAAAAATTATACTTAATTGTCCATGTAATTATTTTTACATCGTAGTGGGAAGTATCTTGACAATGTTGGTTGTGGCAGAGCTATTATCATCTGTGAATGTTCATGAAAACTTACTGTATGAGTCGAAATAACAGAATATTCTTTTACGACTGCTAATGCTCTGGGTGGCATGGGGAAAGTACATGGGAAAATCAAAACATCAGCAACTGTATCAAAAATGAATGCACAAGAATCAGACTATAAATATGAAGGCATTTTAGGAATACTTTAACCAATTTATTTTACTTATAATTTGTGCTTGCAGTTTGTGATTTAGATGAAAAAGATCTGTGTCTAAGTTCACTGACTACTTTTTTTGTAAGCATAGAATAAAACATGCAAGTGATAAGCAGGCAGTGCGTTATCATTTAAGCAACAGTGTTTTTGCTCTCAGCAATTAATACAAGTTGTGTCTTACAATTGATGATATTTTAGATTTGATGAAATATGGACACATAAACTTGGGTGTTACCTGTTATATTTGAAGACTGAGATGGAAATCCTGACCAGTGATCTTTGCCTATGAGAAGTTAAAAAAAACCCAGGAAAGCAAGCATCATAAAAGCTATTTAATGAATGGTTCAGTAATAAAGATAAAAGTCCAAAGTTGGTGAGCACTTCACTATGGCAAAGCATGCCACGATTAAACCAATGATTCCATGGATTCCATGGATGTTTAGTCTTGTGTTTAATCTTTGTCTGCCTTTGTCACTTAGTCTGAGATCCCATTTAAGGTCTGCTTTGTACATCAAAAAGCAAAACAGATCCAGGCTACATATTTTCCCAAAGGAGGAGAATGAAGAAGAACTGGAATTAAACAATTAGGTTTGTAGAGTTGCATTTGGCAGAGTAACACTAAATGTGGCAGTTACGTCAAACAACTTGAATTTTACTCCAATACATTATTCTTCTTGAATATCTTCAAAAGTCAAGGCGAAAAAGATGTCTTTACAGTACTTCCAGCCAGTTATTGTCCATGTTCCCTTTCAACTGATTGATGCACCGGGGCCTTTTTGTAGCAGTTGATTAACAAGTCAACCCTTGATCTATTGCGCTCACCTGGTCTCGCTGAAGAACCTCAGGGAACATCGAAGGAGTGAGGCTTTTGCTTCCGCAGTTAGATCACCCATTTGAGGCTCCCTTGCAATTCAGCAGCAGATAATACTAATTCCAACTTTATAGTGTAACTTCCATTTTGTGGAAAGCTATTTTCATTTTGGCACATTAACTCGTACAATATAAATATGAAAAATTCTAAAGTGAATATGGAAATCTGTACACCCTCCCGCTGATTCTTCAAAGTTCATTTTCAAAATGTACTTGTTTTGAGATTCTCTGAAGTAGGAAAACTGTATTTACCAAGTCATGTAGCACATTTCTAGATAGACACAATACTATTAAATCAGTCCATTTAAGGTTGGCACTTGCCGTACTAGGAAAGTTTCATGTGAACACCGTTCTCCTCTCCTCATTGCTAATATAAGTGCTGGAGTACTCGGTGATTGCTAGGAAATCCCAGTTATCTGACGTTCTTGTAGCAGACGCACAATTATGTGTGGGACAGAAAGGTCAGATCTCCCAGTCCGCCTTGCAACCGGGAGACCCATGTGGCTATGTTATGCTGAACAGAATGAGGAGAGAAGTGATATATCCACTTTCAAGTCCTTACCCTCCTCTCTCTCTGCTGTTGGGTGGTAGATACTAAAGATCCAGGCAGGACAGAGACTTAAGGAAGCCTGCAGAGCAGCTACTACTCCCAAGTCACATTTTTCTGTGGCATGAATGAAACATAAACCTCTCATCTGTACTATACTTGCATACACTTCATATCAACAGTATCTTACATGCTATGTCTTGGATAAATTGTTAATGTTATCAAAGCAATAGCCTTATAGCTCAGAGGGATGATTGAAAAGGTTTTCTTTTTGGTTTCTTTGGTTTTTACTTTTCTTCCTTTGTTGTTGTTGTTTTTTGCTTTTGTCATGGTATGACCACAAACATAAACCAGAGTCCTTTATAACCTGTGGACAAGCTGAAGGATTCTGGAAACTCATGGAATTCCAGTCCTAATCCAAGAATACTGGTGGCTAGTTCTTATAACATGGCCCTGTTCGATTCTTGCCTTCATGACAAGATCACTGAAGATAAGGGTGCTAAATCAAAGTGTGGCAAAGAACGCAGATGGTGGCCAGCTATCAACTGGAATAGCGTATGGGTTCTTAAAGGCTTGTAGTCAAACAAGCAGCCATCTAAGTGAGGCATCAACTAAATTCACCTTGAGGAAACATGCCAACCTGTGTGAGCCAAAGATGATGATAACAAAAGTTAAATATGGAAAAGGGGAAAGTATCAGAGCTTAAATTGTGAACACTCAATTCGTAG
>NW_022103928.1:8556071-8569117 GCF_000313985.2 Echinops telfairi
GTTACTTACTTAACCTGTTCAGTAAAGAGCATAAAATAGTTAGAGTATCCCTGACTCTATTCCCTAGAACCTCCTCCAAATATATAACATGATATAACAAAAATGATTATATATGATATATTTATTATATTATGATATATCCATATGTTATAGAAAATGTATTATGTCATAATATACTATAATATAGCATGGCCATAGAAAATGTGACTGGATACATATTCTCGCACTTCACAAATATTTCCAAGTATCTATGATCGAAGCATTGGGACAAGTTCAGGACTTACAACAGTAAAGCCGGTAAGAGTGATTCTTGTCCTCATGGAGTTTGTAGCTCAGGTGTAGTCAATGAATGCAAATGTAAAATTGTACCTGTGACTATGAGTATAAAAATAGGAGCATTACCTTAATTAGGGAGGCACTGATGAGAAAGCAGACTCCATGCTGAGGAAATAGACATCCTCTTAGCATGTGTAGGTCAGATGATAGGCTAAAAATGAATGAGGTTAAGAGTGGATGGAGGAGAGAGAGGAGAGGGGAGAGAGGAGAGGAAAGAAGAGAGAGAGTGAGATAGAATATATGGCTATAGAAGAATACATGAGCCCAAATACGCAAGAGTATGCGTTTATTTTTCATCCAGATACCCAAGAATATGTATACAGTCAGGCTTGCCTTTAGTCCTTTGGAAAAGACCATGCTGGCTGCATCACAGGAAAGGGAATTACAGATGAATGTGTACCATGAATAGGCATGATGAAGAAAATGATTTCTTTGGTTAATATGAGACTCTCGGTCAATAAACCTTTATCCCCCCAAATAGAAATATTGGTACCAGAAAATAATTCAACATTAAAAAAAATGTTGAGATTGGATGGTTGATGTTTTGGTCAATGAGCGGCTTCTAATTTGGTGCTGTTTGTTTCCTTTACCACTCTGGGTCATCAACAGGCTCTACTTACCAAGTCTGAGACAGGAAGCATCTGCCTTGACCACTGAAAATATCCAAGGCAATTAAGATGAGAGACATTTGGGGGCTGGTTTGAAAGAGATTTTGGCTTCAATGGTCCTTGTACCCAATCCCCTTTAGGGATTTGCACATTATGCCTCCATACCAGTCACCCAGAGGAACACTCCCACACGGTGCGGAGATTCCTCAGCTCCTAGTACTTAGAAGCCATGATGGTAGTGCAGTTTCCTACAGAATTTATGAAGAGTTATGCTCAAGGCAATAAGGAGAAAGGCCTTCTCAGCCTCCCTCTGTCATGTACCCATCTTTGGTGGATTAAATTTTATTCCCCCAAGTTGAAGTGTAACTCGGGTACTGGTGGATATGATCCTGTTTGAAAGTTTCATTTTTCTTCTGTTATGCTAATGAAGCCTACTCTGGGAGGGTGGCTTCTAACCTTTGTCATTCTGAATTCTGAAAGGAGCACACAAAGACAGGGACACACAGATGAGATACAGAAGGAAAGACAGATGCCCAGAAATGCTAAGGAACGTCAAGAAAGTGTTGGAGCTACCAACAAGGAAACACCTTCTTGGGAGACACAACTTGAATTTGGACTTTTAGTCCCCTGAACTGTGAGAAATTAATTTTTTCCTTGTAAAGTCACCTATTATGTGATTTATTTTGCTATGGAAGCACTATTTAAATAGGACACCATTGACGGGGAAGTAGGACTGCTGTCTCAGAATGTCTCTCAGTCCCCAGCTGATGTCTTGATGTTTTCAAACAGATTTTTTTTTCTCCCTTGTGTATACGAAGAGCGCTGAGATAGGAGTTCCTGGTAAAATCATCATCTCAAAATGTTTCCTGCCCTTCTCTGGGCCCTGATCATTTCTTGTCCTTGAGATTTGGGCTGTGTAAACAAACAATACTACCTAACCAGCCACCTAACCACCAGTGCAGGTTTCCACTAGCCTGCTCTTCTTTGTGCATGAAAAAAACGAGCTGGGCGCTCGGTTCTTCGCTGGGTTCATTTGTAAATAAACATCACCTTTCCAGAAGACTAGAACGTCAAGTCCCCACCCGGCATTAAGATGCTTCTAAATGATGTCTCTTCTTGGTAAGAAATGATGAGTGACCCTGAGTAGTTATTTTCTAAGGGAAGTCGTAGAGCTTTAAATCAGGCTGCTGATGTGGTCAGATTAACTTTTGAGTCCCTTGACTAGTCAGTTAAAGGAGCAACAATTCTCTTAAAACTCGTATAATTACATTTGGACAAGTTTGCGCGTAGGAACACAAGTCCATCAGCTTATTATAACCATGGCGCGTTTCACACACCATCTTCATTATCTTGTGCTAAAGAAGAGAACATACACTCTTCTACGGGTAATTTTAGATTGGCCACGGACACACTTTGCAGTGTTTATAAAGAAAACAAAACTTGGATGTTGGCCCTTTTAATTATAACTGGCAGAATCGCTACACCCAAAAATCACATAATCTCTTCACCATATTATATCTTTGAAGACATCTGCTTGCAAAGCAGTAACAAGGAATTTGAAATCTAAAAACAAACTTTGGACTAGATTGATTGGTTTGGCGAACCATGCTTATGAAAAGCTGACGTATTCTGAAGGATTTATTCCTGAACTTCGGGAAAACTTTACAATATGCTATAAGAGAGCTACATGAAACTGTCCTTGGTCTGGCTATGCAGATTAGAGACCAAGTTTCTATTATTACTAAGGAAAACACGCTGGCCCACAGGAAGAGACTAGAGACATTTCTGCAGTCATTTTTTATTTGTTTCCAAAGAAACCTCTAACCAACCAAGCATTTTGATACAGTCTGTGCACCTTGTCACCTGAGCAGTGCTCAGCACCTCAGTGGTATGTTCCAGGTGCTTTATTTAACAAGAGAGGCTTTAAAAAGTTCGTGAGAAAACGGAATTAAAAGAGAAAGGATTTTTTTCCACCAACTTTTTGAAACCCCTGTGTATTTTGAAGACAATTTGGACCTTGTGTTTTGAAGACAATGTGAAATGCTCATCTATGACACATAATCGGGGACCCATCACATCTTTGAGGATTCACACTTGTTTGGAGTTATTTAGCTTTGGGCAGATCAATTTATAGCTTTCAGGGTTCCTAACCTGTGGGACAAAGCTGAACTTTAATGATGATCTGTGCTCTGCCTGGGAGTCAGGAGCTTCCATTTCACAGGTGACTTGTGCCCATGCTTTTAAATTTAGAACATTATAAAAAATCCCAATGCAAGAGCCCGAATTTGTTGCCAAAATAAAAATTGCCTACATTTTATGTAGTTATGCAATTCATAAGGCCCCACCTTCCTTCCACAGCTCCAGCCAACGAGTCTGTTTTTCCTTCCTTAACACACTGTTTTCTGAAACCCAGGACTAACTGTTAACCAGTAATGTGACTTAAGAGGGTGGCTTGAAACGTGAAAATATTCTCATGGTGCTGTATCAGTCCAACCAAGATGACTAACGGCTTTCAGCCTTTTAGAATCTCCAATTGAACAAATATTTACTGATCCATTAGTTGTTTTTTTCTAGGATGATGGGTCCAAGATTATTTTGCTGTGGTAACGCACTGAGCACTGGCTATATTTTAGACAAAGTAATGTTTTCCTTGATGCTAAAGTAGCATTTATAAATAGGTACCAACACACCAACAAATTCCATTGCAACCAACTTGACTCGGATGCATAGCAATGCTACAGGACAAAGGAAAATGTCCCACAAGATTTCCCAGGCTCTAGTCTTTGCAGAAGCAGACTTCTGTAAACTCCATCTTCGGTGGAGTTTTTGGTGTGTTCAAACTGCCAGCCTTCTGGTTTCCAGGCAAGCACTTTAACCAGGCTTCTTCATAAATTGGTAGTTTGCCTAAAAATGACGAAATTGTGCATTCAATTTTTTTAACTGTCTAAAGTGCTCAAAAAAGCTCCACAGATGTTGACATTTGTCATTCTAACACTAATTTTATTAGTCCAAACTATTATTTCCCAAATGTTTTTCTGAGAAGCACAGAATCACTGCTATTACCCCAGAGAACTACACTATTAACTGTTAACGGCAGGGGAGTTTCCAGGCTCCAGTGTTTCAGCTGCATGGTTGGATATAAGTTATTTCACTCTTCCACCTCCTCTTTTGCAAATACACAAGCTGGGAGAGTTGATAATTTTAATGCAAATTAAAAACTTCTGAATATCTTCAAATATAAAACACAGACTCAGGAAACATTATTAGCACTAGCAAACCACTTGGAGGATAGAAAGTGTGAAAGTTAAAGGAAAGAAAAGGCCGATGTAATAAGAATGATTTATTCTAATAGAGCTATTTCAGTCTTTCCAGTTTGAATAGTTAGGGTGCAATTATTCAGCATGTTTTCCTTTTTGGGTAGGTCGTATTGGGGATACTTTGGCTGGAAAAAAAATCAGAACAGAATAGAGAAAATGTAAAGGGTAAAAATACCAGGAGCATGTCAATCTAGAAGGTTCTGTTTATTAAGGAGTGTGTAAAGTCTTGTGTTCTCAGGACTTGCCTAGCGAACTAATTGTGGGACAAAACACAAGCAGGAGCTTCTGATCAGAGGAGTTCTGTAGCTTGTGCTAAACCTTACTTTCTCTGGAACATGTGGCTTTGTGCCCACAGATACTCGTCCCAGTTGTAAGTGCCGAGTGATTTCATACAAGTCTGTTTTGCGGGACTAGTTTTCCAGGGTGTTTTCATGGGCCAAGTAAAATCTTAATCGTTAAAGGAGGATAAATATATGTGCAAGCGCTGCAAAATAATTTGCCTGAAAGTCTGCTAACCCACTGAGTTCTTCCTTGGCGCAGAGAAATCTCAAAAAGCTGCGAGGTCTGCCTGGCTCTTCCAAACACGAAGGAAGCGGGCCCGACTGCTAGCTGATTCTCATAGGAAATGCAAAGATGTAATTTCTGCCGTGAGTCATGGTACAAATAAAATTATGTTTATTATTATTTTATTCATGGCATTTAATTATAGAGGAAGATGGGTCGACAGATAGCAAAACAACCATAAACCAGGGAAAGGACCTGCTGCTGTTTTAAATGAATGCTCTGAAACAATTGCGAACACCATGAATAGATTGCCCGGCTAAAGGCACATCCCATGGGCAGAAGTGTCCACTTGGGCTTCAGCAAATAATGGACCGTTGACTATTTTTCCCCTCAACCCATTTCTCTGCAGGAACTTGACATTTGATGGGATTACCTTTGGGGTTTGTGTTGTTGCTGTTGGAGTTGCTGCTATGCCTGAGAAGATTGTCATCTTTTGGTTCAAAGATAACAGAGCTAAGCATGTGAAATTGTTCTGGGAAGAGTCGCCTGTGACTCACAGCCAAACAGCAGAAATAGATTTCATCTAGTTTGCTTTCTTACCTCACTGTTGTAACTGAAATGATCGAATGACTAGTCTCCATTATAAACACCATCTATTTATTTTATAAAATAGCTTGACATTCTTCAGAGAAGAAATGAAATAGTATCATACAACTCCGAGGTCCCTTAAGACTCCCAGAATTTTCTGATGGTAATTTTAATTCACATGTCCCACCCAAAAAGACGAAACAATTCTGCCTAAACATAACACTGAACAATTTTAAAAGAAACAACAACAACCCTTGGACAGGAGAGTGGAAGATAAGAGCAAATTTAGGAGGCAATGGAATTGTTTAGGGAAGACAAACAGAACACATAGGGACAACTGACCACTCAAAATAGAGTTAATAAGCTCCCAAACATGCAAGTTCTAATTTTAAAATTAAGCCTTCCAATTGCCAATTTCAAAAAATGTAATGAGTTTAGAGTGGCCTTTTTATTATGCATAGTTTTATGTCTCTGGATTTCAAAATTACCTAGCATGCATTTTCAACTTTGCTACAATTTCCGGGCTGTTTTCATTTCTATTTTAAAAAGGCTAAACAGTAAGATGTGCCACTGCTTTGCATTCTAATTGCACGTAACTGATTTGCACAGCAGAACAAAAAACTCATTTTCAGATTAAGGATCGTGCACCAAGAAATAATTATTGTTCTACGAGGGAAAAAAAAAAATCCCACCTTCTCCCTTCATTTATGTGAGCTGCTTGCCATGTTTCCCCCTAGGTTGCTATCTTTTATAGACCACCATGCATTGCTCTTTAGGGACTGAAATAATGGAAGTGGAAACAAGGAACATACAACTGTTTTGACGACATTCTTTTGCTTGCGACATAACACTTGCCTTTTATTATTTTATCTTCCACAATCAAGGGGTGACTAAATGGTTGCAGGTGGTGATGAAAATAAAAGCCATCCATCATTATTTATTAGGCATGAAAAAGATACAAAATAATGTAATTTAATCTCAGAGCAGACAATTATTTCCATATATTGATAATACAATGTGAAAACTGTCATGAATTCTAATATGATATTTTGCTTTCTAGGTGCGCCACGGCCAGCATGACAAATAATGAAATTGTATCAAAAATGGGAAAAAAGGTAATTATGTGCATATGTCAATATCATGAGTGGTGGGGTGAGGAAAACATATCACCAAAATTTTAAGACTTATTCATTACAACTTGGCCAACTCAGAAGTTTAAAATTGAAAAAAGTATGCTTCAGTTTTCATTATTAAAAACAAAATCTATCCTATTCACACCACAAACTATAAGCTGAGTAAACATGACTATGTAAGTGTGTTATAATATAAAAGTTTTCAAAAGTAGCCATGTGCTGAAACATTTGCATTAAATGTATATATATGTCAAATCTCTAAGACATTTTCTGGTTCACTGTAGTCTGTCAAAACCCTGCAGATGTACACTCTTCAATTTCTACTTTGGTTAGCATGCACATGACTATTAAATGTAGCAAAGAACTTATCTTTTAGCCAAATAAAGCAATAAATTGTTGAAAATAAACATCTTTGGTAGGAAAAAATCCTGACCGATGAAATACTCATTCTGACAAAAAGGAGAAGGCAGTTTTAGTTATGTTGAATTATTTCTGTTTCCACTTGGTTGCTGAACTCTTTCTCCAAACAGGCCTTGGTGGATGAAAATATGACCAAAAAGAAACAAACTACCACTTGATTTCTGTAGATGGGAATTAAAACCATTTTATGGTTTATATGTGAATAGTTTTGTACTCTGCAAAGAGGGATCATGGTCAGAGACTTCCCCGTTAGAAAAAAGTGAGATGACGTTTAAAGTATTTTGTTGTTCCACATTAGATACACACATACACTCACTCACACACACTCCTTCCTTAGCACTTGTACAACAGCATACTTTATACTTTCTTGCAGACTAATTTAGTCACATATAGATTAGCAATATAAATATAAACTTATTGGATAAGAGAAATGGTCCTCTCTTAGAAAAATGCTTCTAAAATTATTAAGGAAAAATATTTTAGACTTGATTTTGGATAGTGGACAGAACCTGAAAGAAAAGGTATCCATGAGTGATCATAACACTGTGACCATTCTGGGCTAGGAGAGAAAATTTATATATCATGTGGTTACTCAATTTTATAAAGGGAACCTAAGAACAAGTGTAGGCACTGCTTAGGAAAAACAAATGAAAGGAATAATTTAAAAAGTCAATAAGCCACAGGAAATCTGGAGACTGTTTAAAAACACCTTACTGGAAGCCTAGCAAAAGTATGTGCCAGAGATCAAAGGGACACTTGGAAATGTGGCCCAACTGAGGAAACTGAGGAGATCCGCAAACTACGGCAGGTCAGGTGCGAACAAGAATGCCGGCAAGCCAAAGGAGAATTCAAGAGTACCTTGGAAGTGACTCCAAAGCTCATAAAAATGTTCTTCAAAATATATCCATGGCAGGAAACCAAGTAGAGAAGTAATGGGCCGATCAAGTGACCTTCTCTGGGCAGAAGATATATTCTTCTTGCAGGATGGAAAGTCTTAGACCTTACTAAGTTTCATTAATTCGTTTATTTACTCATTGAGTCATCTGTCTTACTTCTTCCCTGAAACATTTCTGTAACACACTGGCCTACAAATCCAGATGTGTAGCCCTTACCTGTCTATCGCCTGTCTGTCAGTTTGCCATACGGTGGTGGCTTGTGTGTGGCTGTGATGCTGGAAGCTGTGCCACTGGTATTCCAAATGCCAGCAAGGTCACCAAAAGGAGCAGCTTGCTGCAGGACTTCCACACTAAGAACAGAAAAAAGAAACCAGCTAATCCCACTTCAGAGGCATTAGCCACTGAAAACCTTACCCGTAGCATCAAAGCATCGTCAGATACTGAAATCCTGACCGATAGCAGCAGAATATTGTCAGAGATAGTGCCAGAAGATGCGTCCCTCGGGGCAGAAGGCATTCAAAATATGACTGACCAAGAGCTACCTTTTCAAAGTAGAGTTGTCCATGATAACGTCGATGGAGAAAAGCATTCAGGACCTTCATTTGCTCATGGGGCATAACTCGCAATGAGAATAAACAACTGCTGATTGAAATTAATAACTGGAACATGGAATGTATGAAGTATGAATCAAGGAAAACTGGAGTCATCAAAAATGAAATGGAGACAAGGAGAAGCCCGGTGAGCAAGGAGTAAGCAGCTCATCGTGTTCAGCGCTCAGCGACACCAACTCAAGTCAAACGGAAGCCGTGCCCAGAGGCATTGGGACACGGGGTGGAAGGTTCGGCAGAAGCCAAGCCGTACCATGGCAAACCTCAGCGTTGATCGGAACCTGCCAAGTGTCATCCTGACGGACAAGGAGGTGCAGTGGAAGCGGGAGATAGCGCTGAAGCGGAAGGAGGAGGCGCTGAAGACAGCCTGGGCCTCCGCCAGTTCCGGCCCCTGATTCACCCGGAAGAGCATGAAGAGAGCCGCCCCTCCAGCTCCTCCTCACCAGAGACCTCAAACTTCTCGGGGGAGTCCTCCTCAGACCACTATTCCGCCTCGCCAGGCCTGATGGGGCCACCCAGCTTCTCCAACTTGGACCTGAGCAGAGACGATCCTGATGCTGCTTCGAGGCCTCTAGGCCTGTCCCAGCTCTCCATGCTGCCCCACCTGGCTGACCTGGTCAGTTACCGCATCCAAAAGGTCAAGGGCATTGCCAAGATGATGCCAGGGTTCAGGGACCTCACCTTGGAGGCTGCTCAAGTCCAGCGCCATCGAGGTCATCATGCCGTGCTCCAACCAGTCCTTCACCATGGACAGCATGTCCTGGGCCTGCGGCAGCTAGGATTACACCTACCGGGTCAACGATGTAACCAAAGCCGGACACAGCCTGAAGCTGATCGAGCTCCGCATCAAGTCCCAAGTGCGGCTGAAGAAGCTGAACTGCACGAGGAGGAGCACGTCCTGCTCATCGCCATCTGCATCGTCTCCCCAGACCGGCCCGGGGTGCAGGACGCGGCACTCATCGAAGCCATCCAGGACCTCCTGTCCAACACGCGGCAGACCTACATCCGCGGCCGTCCCCCGCCCCCGGGCAGCCACCTGCTCTACGCCAAGATGATCCAGAAGCTGGCCAACCTGCGCAGCCTCAATGAGCAGCACCCCAAGCAGTACCGCTGCCTGTCCCCCCAGCCGGAGAACAGCACGCAGCTCACGCCCCTGCTGCTCGAGGTGTTCGAAAACGAGATCTCCTGACCAGGGAGGCCTCTGGCTGCCCCTCCCCCCCTCCCCCTGGAGCCTTGGGCTGCCCAGCAGCCCTGCCCACACCCCCTGGAGTCCGCTCCTTCCTCCCTGCCCAAGCCCGGTTTCTTCTGGCCCATCCTCAGCCCCAGGCCTCCCTCTCCTCCAGGCCCCAGGTCGCCCCATCCCCGCAGACCTCAGTCCAGAGGAGTGGCTCTTTGGCCCAGAAACTCAAACGGGGCAGGGGGCAGAACCCCGCCTGGGGATGCCCCCACACACCTGACAAGGCTGATGTCAAGGGAGCAGGCAGGCAGGAGGAAAGCGTCCATTCCTCAGGGACCAAGCAACCCGACCCATGACCCGTACCTCCTCCTCCCACTGCCCAGAGACCTGGGGGGCTCTTTGCTCCTCCTACCCACCCCACTCCCACCCCCTCCTGCTGTGGGGTCCCAGAGCAGCCTGCCAGTCAAGGACGCTCACCATCAAGGATGACCAAAGCAAGGTGACTGAGGTCACACCTGTCCCCTCCCTCACCTCCACGGCCCAAGGTACCTGTCCGGCTTTCAGCGCCCCTGCCCTCCTGTCAGCGCCCCTGTGGTACCCTCACCTTCTCCCAGAAGGATCTCTTTCCCCCCATTCCTGGGGCCACCGACCCAGAACCACACTCGGCCTGCCACGTAGTTCAGCCCCTCGTTGGGAAAGCTGGCTCTTCTTCACGAAGAGTGAGTGGCTCCTGTAACCGTGAGTGGTAGGTAGCTCCAGAACTGGCTGTGGACTCTCGCCCAGGGCTCTCTTCACACAGTCCACTGAGCTCAGCAGCACCCCCTAGTGGCTGACCCCAGCCTCGGCACCCATAGGGCAGCACTGAGTGGGAATCAACTCGATGGATGTGAGTGGAGGGGCTGAGCCAGACCCTGGGGGTCAGCCCTGAGTTCTAGACAGGGCGAGTCTGGATCCTAGGTCCATTCTGCCCTTCCCTGCTGGCCCATCAGAAAGGAGGAGGAGGGGGCACCTTAGCCTTCATTTCAATGTGAATCAGATTCCCGCCCCCTGCCCCCACCTCCCATGTTGTCCAGGCCGGATGGGGCCTCTGCCTCTGTCCTGTATCATGCTGTTGCCTTACCAATAAAATGCATTTGTGCTTGTAGTGTCAAAAAAAATGAAATGGAATACATAAAGATTGATAGTCTGGGCACTAGCAAGCCGAAATGGACCGGCATTGGCCATTTTGAATTGGATAGTCATATGGTTTATTATGTGGGGAATGACAGATTCAAGAGGAATGGCGGCACATTCATCATCAAAAAATAAAAAGAATATTTGAAGATCTCGCTTGAAGTACGATGCTGTCTGTGAAAGAATTATATCAATTTGCAAACAAGGAATTCATTCAATGAAATTATTGTTCAAATGTATGCCCCAGCCCCTAAAACTAGTGATTCAGAAAGTGAAGAATTTTACCAATGTCTTCAGTCTGAAATGGGTCCAATATGAAATCAAGGCGTAGTGATAATTATTGGTGATTGGGATTCAAAAGTTGGAAACAAGAGGAAGGTATAGTAGCTGGGAAAAGCTTGAGGATGGAATGAAGGTAGAGATCATCTGGCAGGATTTTGCAAGATCGTTGACTTCATCAGGATTACCTTTTTGTAACAACACAGAAGGTGACTCTTCATGTACATAGTCTTTTCCAGATGGAACATACAGAAATCAAATTGAGTTCCCCTGGGGCAAGAGGTCTATGGGAGAAGCTCAATAACAACAGCTAAAACGAGGCCATGAGTCAATCATGGAAAAGACCAAGTGCTCATACATAAATTCAGGTTGAAGCTGAAGACAATGCAAACAAACCCTCAAGAGCCAAAATAAGACCTCAAGTCTATCCCCCCTGAATTTCAAGAATAGCTTCAGAACAGCTCTGACGCATTGAACACTAATGACGGCTGATCTGATGAGTTGTGGGATGAACTGATTGTGGTGATGATTGTATAATTCTTCTTGATGTGATTGAACAATTACATTGTAAGATATGTGAATTATATGCCAGTAAAACTGTTGGAAAAAATAATATGTGTGAACAAAGCAGAGTCGTTAAAAAAATGGGAAAGAAAGAAAAGATCAAAGTGGATGTCAGAAGAGACAGAAACTTGCTCTTAAGAGTAGAGAGCTAAGGCAATATGAAGAAATTATGAAGTAAAATAGCTGAATAGAAAACTTCAAAGGGCAGATAGAGAAGACAAAGCCAACGATTACAATGGAATGTGAAAAGACTTGGAGTTAGAAAATCAAAAAGGAAGAGCATGCTCAGCATATTTTAAGCAGAAAGAACTAAAGAACAAATTCAAACCTGGAGTTGCAATATTGAAAGATTCTATGGGCAAAATATTTAACTCTGTAGGAAGTATCAAAAGAAGATGGAAAGAATACAGAGTTACTGTACCAAAACAGACTAGTAAACATTCAACCATTCCAGCGGTAGCACATGAGCAAGAACCAATGGTACTGGAGGAAAAAGTTCAAGCTTCACTGAAAACATTAGGTAGAAACAAGGCTCCAGGAATTGGTGAAACACAACTGAAACGTTTAAACAGGCTGATGAAGCACTGGAAGCACTTCCTCATCTATGCCAAGACATTTGGAAGACAGTTACCTGACAAACTGACAGGAAGATATCTGTATTTACATCTGTTCCAAAGAAAGATGACCCAACAGAATGTACTAATTACAGAACAATATCATTCATATCACAAGCAAATAAAGTTTTGCTTAAGATCATCCAACGACAGTGGCAGCAGTATAAAGACAGAAAGCCGTCAGAAATCCAGGCTGGATTCAGAAGAGGATGTGCAACAAAGGATACCACTGCTGCTATCAGGAGGATATTGACTGAAAGAAGAGAATACCAGAAAATTGTTTACTTGTGCTTTGACTATGTAAAGACATTTGACAGTGTGGATCATAACTAACTATGGACAGTCTTGAGAAGAATGGAAACTCCAGAACAACTTGTTGTGCTCATGCAGAACTCATACACAAGCCAAAAGGTAGTCTCTCACACAGAACAAGGGAGCTACTGCATGATTTAAAATAAATAGATTTGTAGGTCAAAGGAGTATCCTTTCACCGTATTTATTCAATCTGTATGCTGAACAAATAATACAAGAAACCAATATAATGGATTGGTAGTGGCTGCAAAAATGGGCCCAAACATAATAACAATTTGGAAGATCATGCAGGAGGACCGGGCCTTGGTTTTGTTCTGTTCCATCGCTGTGCCTTGGAGCGAACTTGACAGCACCTAACCCAACACCAACACAGACAGTGGAGTCGGGCAGGTTATAGTTTTAAATAGAAGCATTGGGGTTTGGATTATATTCATGTTTGGGGTTGGTTCATACTGGTTGGCAGAAGTTTGCAAATGGGTTGTTAAACTCAGATATTATTAAAACTAAATGATATATG
>NW_022103928.1:8569217-8571610 GCF_000313985.2 Echinops telfairi
TATTTTACTATATTTTACCCTTATCAATGTTCTTAAGGTTCTGTATTATATTATAGTCATGAAATATTATTTAATGGTATATTACTGCACAAACATCTTTCCTATTATTGTGTTTCTGATGTTTACACAGCAAAATAAGTTCCCTTTTAACAATTTGTATACATATTTGTCAGTGACATTGATTACATTTTTTCAGAATATGTCAACATTCTCATCATTTCTATTCTGATTGCTCCAATTCCATTAGTTAGATTCCTTGCCCCATTTCGCCTCATAGAGTAATTCTTGATTTTTTTTGCATAAATATTTCTAATTCTACATTCAATGATATAATGTTAATATCTTGAAATCTGCCACAGTGGGATTATTTATTCTCTGGTAATTGTCAAGAGCTATAAACTAGGACTTAATTTATTGTGTTGTTGATTTTATAAGCTAATAGTAAAAATGTCAATAATATTAAACTTAAAACTGCTCACCCGTGTAGATGTTACATGGTTAATATCACCAAACAATTGAGGAAATATTTTTCTAGAGTGGCTGGTTGGACCTACAGTTCTGGAGTGCAGGAGAACAATCTAACTTGGAGGCATAGTTTAGGGGATACCTGTAAATATTTAGTAATTTGAGACTTGAGAGGAGATGAAGCTTTTCTATGTGTTCTGTCCAAACTCATTTTGGAATCACAGCTTGGAGACATTTGGATAAATAATGGCAAATACAGAGTATTCTAGTACTCACTGACCAAAGAATGGTACATTCATCATCTGAACTAAATAATGTCTCTGAAAATACTGAATGCTTCCATCAGGGTAGGCGGTACTTTCCCTCTTCCAAATCCCTGGTAACCACTCACAGACATTTGTCTCTGTGTCTTTGCCTATTCTAGGTATTCCATATGCATGGGATCACACATATTTGCTATTTTGTGTCTGACTCATTTCATCGTTCACTCATATTGCACCATGTATTAAAACTCCACTTCTCCTATGGCTAAACAGTATTCCACTGTATGCATAAGCTGTGTTTATCCATTCATTTGCTGATGGACAGTTGGGTTGCTTCTACCTTTTAACTATCGTGAGCAACACTGCAATGAACACTGGTGTGCAAGTATCTGTTTGAATCTCTGATTTCAAGTCCTTTGGACAGACATCCAGAAGTGGAACAGCTGTGCCATATGGTAACCCTATGCTCAACATTTTGAGAAACTGCCAAACTGATCTCCCTAGCAGATGTGACATTTTATAAATTTTCCTACAATACATGATTGTTATAATTTCTCCATATCCTCACCAACACTTGTTATTATATATGTTTTTTAATAGTCATTCTACCAAGTAAAAGAAACAGGCGAGATGAATTTTAGGAACATGTGCTCCTTAATTCAATATATAAAACATATTATCATTTGAAGATATAATCAATGTAATAATTAATTAGAATGTACTTTACACTTATGTTTATATTAATTTTTTACTCTGGTATGTATTTCGCACAGGACATTTCAATTTGACCTAGCTACAGAACTAGCTACAATTGCCACTTGTAGCCAGTGGCTAGCATAATGTACAGTTTGAGTTTCAAGGCAAGATGGAAAGGCAAAATTTTCTGGATATTGGCAGACAGAAGACAGCAGATGTGAGGTTTGTCCAGCTGTTTCTTGGAATCCTACAAGCAGCTGGAACCAACAGTGGAAGTCTGCAGATAACACTGCCTTCTTTGACTTGTTAAACTTGAGCAGTGTCTTCCCTGACCTTCACTTTTCCTGTGTTTAAATGGTTACTTACACTTAACATCTTATTAAATCCCGTTCTACTTGAAATACCTAGAGTTGTTTCTGTCCCTTGTGAATTACGACTCATAAGGTTGGCAGAGATATTTGTTACTCAGTACATATTCATACGCTCGCCTCTATTTTTCTAGCTTCTTCGCCATTTTATGTGGGGCTACATGAATAGTCCTGGCCAGTAAGCTCTGAGGAGAAGTGATACATGTCATTGTGGTCAGGAGCACTACAGAGTTCACAGGGGGCTTACACGTCCGCTTTCAGGCATCCCTGGCATCATATATTGATATGGTAGAAGCCTGGTGCATGACTCACAGCATGAGAGACAGACGCCATGGAATGTGGCCCAAACCACATGGACTTTTATTAAGCAAGACACACATTTTTTGGTTCTGTTAAGCTACTGAGATTTCAGGGTTGGTTTGTTGCCATTTCAGAACCTAGCGTATAATGACCCAAACAGAAATTAACCCGGGAAATAAGTATGTTAGCATAAAAATCATAAACTATTTAGCATCGACTTGATGTTCCTATGAAAGTAGAAAGTGAACAGCTAATTCATTGTTCAGGAATAGAAAATGTGATGATGGAAACAATGCAGTTT
>NW_022103928.1:8574319-8575364 GCF_000313985.2 Echinops telfairi
TAGATATTGAATCAATATAGACTTGTCCTGGTATTGAAAAAGCAGATAACAGCTTGATTTCAGAAAGTCTAGAAAAAGGTGATGCTGATCATTTCCAAAACGTTAGATTGTTCAATAAAAGATAGATGTGATAAGAATAAACAGGTCAAATATTTTCCCTTCTGAAATGGAATAGATTGAGGATTGCTGATAGAAGAAGGCCTGAGGCATCATTCAATCTGTGGATGACACAAAACTGAGTGAATGGTATTCTGGATGAAAGAGTCAAAGCTCTAAATTATTGAGGTCTCTGTACTGCAGAAGCAAGTTAACAAATATAAAATTTATGAGGTTCTCCTCCACCCTACAGTAAATTAAGCAGAAAATAAAGGTCATTTAATCTAACATTGATTCATACGAAAGAGTTGTAATTTTATCTTGACCATATTGAATAAGCTCCATGTTGTAAGGAGGCTTGGTGGTGTAGTGGTTGGGCTGAGATCCACATGGTCCATAGTTTGACACAGCAACAGCCCCGCTGGAGAAAGACTGGGCTTTCTACTCCCATAAAGTTACAGGCTCCGAAACCCACAGAGGGTTGCTATGAGTCAGCACTGACTTGAAGGCAGTGATTTTGGTTTGGTTTTTAATCTGTGTGAATGCACATGTATTTAAAAGTACTCAGGCAGAGGAGAGTTACTGTTCATATATATAATATTATATATAATATAATGTAATTACATATCTAATTAAAGATCATTTTATTGAGGGCTCTTACAACTCATAACAATCCATATATCAATTGCATCAAGCATATTTGTACATATGTTGCCATCGTTCTTGTCTAGATATTTGCTTTCTATTGAGCCTTTGGTATCAGCTCCTCTTCTTTTCCTCCCTCCTCCTAAATACTTAACCCCTTGGTAAATTATAAATTAATATTATTTTCATATCTTGCACTGACCATTGTCATCATTCACCCATAGTTTCTGTTGTTTGTGCCCTGGAGGGGTGTGTGTGTGGTTATGCGTCGATCATTGTGATCTGTTCCCCCTTCCTCCCCACC
>NW_022103928.1:8579447-8581474 GCF_000313985.2 Echinops telfairi
CCTTCTTCTGCTCCTGTGTGCTTTGATCAGACATGTCCCTATCCTGGAGCTGCAGATTCAGTGCTATCCTCTGAAATAAATTCTTCTTGGGGGAGGGGCAGCTGTCCACGTAGTTGGGATTGGGGCCAGCCCATCAGACCTCTCCACTGGTTCCCTACTCCCCACTGGCATGTTGCATTCATATCTTGGAGTATGGGTTGAAGTCTGGTCCCTCTTTCCCTATGGAGATATAAAAAATACCCTCCCCTTGGGTGGGTTAGTGTCCTGTGCCCCCCCCTACCCATTTATATTTTATTCCCCCTCCCTGCCTTCTTTATAGTTGGCTATCTGTCTTTTTCTTTTCTTTCTTTCCCCCTCCTTTTTAGGTGGCTACCATATGTATCACTGGATTGTGTCTGGCCCCTGGATCTGGATCCCTACTACCTGGATCTCACCCCAGGAATGTTTGTATTCAGTAGCTTTATCCCTATGCCCCCTTTACATTTTTAAGCTTACCTCAGCGGACTCATGTTGTACTTGTTTTTTTGTATTTGGTTTACTTCACTTGGTCTTTGGTTTAGCACAATTTCCTCCAGTTCTTTCCATGCGGCAATGTGCTTCATGTGTTCATCACTGCTTTTTAGGGCAGTATAGTACTCCACTGTATGTATGTACCAGTTTTTTTATCCATTTATCCGTTGATGGAAATTTACATTGTTTCCAACTCCTTGCAACTGTGAAATGTGCCATGAGGAACACTGGTGCACATTTTCTGGTTGTGGTTTGTTTCTTGCCTCTTCTGTGTATATGCCCAGTAGGGGATTGCTGGGTCATGTGGTAGCACGATTTTCATCTGTTTCAGATATCGCCAGATCGATTTCCATAGTGGCTGTACATACCTAGAGGTCCACCAGCAGTGGAGAGTTCCTATCTTACTATAGCCCCTCCAACACTTGTTATTTTCTAATTTTTTGAATTGATCTATCTTTGAGGATGTTAGGTGGTATCTTATTGTTTTAATTTGCATTTCTCTTATGCTAATGATTGGGAACATTTTCTCATATGTTTATTGGCCATTCAGGTTTTTGCCCTGGGGGAATTTCTGTTCAGGTCCTTTGGCTACCTCCTCAGTGGGCAATTAGTTTTTTCTTTTTAGAAGCTAGCAGAGTACTGTAGGCTTTAGTATTAAGATCTTTGTCTGATGTGTCATTGCTAAAGATGTTTTCCTAGTCGGTGTGCTTTCTTATTATTTTCTTAGTGAATTCTTTCAATGTACACAGGTGTTTTATCTTTAGTATATCCCACTTATCAATTTGTGTCTCACCTGTATTTGTGTCCTTCCCTATTCCTGAGTCTATGTATTCCCTGCACCAAAGTTCTCAGGTTTGTCCCAATTCCCTCCTTGATTGCCTAATTGTTTGGGGTTTCACCTCAAGGTCTGTGATCCATCTTGAGTTTATTCTTGTGCATGGAATGAGGTAAAGGTCTTGCTTCATTTTTCTGCATGTAGCTATCCATTTTTTTCCCAGCACCACTTGTTAAAGAGGGCATCTGCTTCCCATTTGATATTTTTGGGCCCCTAATCAAAGATAATTGTCTGTATGTTGATGATTTTATTTCTGGGTTTTCAGTTCTTCTCCATTGGTCTGAGTATCTGTCATTATACCACTACCACACTGTTTTGAGCAGTGTGGGTATATAGTAGGTGCTAAAATCAGGCAAAGCAAGCCCTCTGAAGTAGTTAGTTTATTGTGCCAACTTGGCTGATAAACACATGTGGGATTACATGAAGGGCAAAGAGATAAATGGCTCTGTGAGCCTTTTCTTTCTTGTCTCTTGCTCTTTGATCATCGAACCAGTGTGTGGCTGCCTTGCTTGTTCTGTGCCTCAATTTTCAAGCTACACTATCTGTGGGACACCTAACCCGTGGACTGTGTTGCTGTAATTTGAGGTTCCTTCAAGACCTGCTTCACCACACCATTGGAATTTATATCTCTTGAGCTGGGGACTGTCGGACCCTGTCATCTGGCTGACTACTAGTGACCTGC
>NW_022103928.1:8582199-8591121 GCF_000313985.2 Echinops telfairi
TTTGTCAATATGGGGTCTAGACCATTGCTTTCACTTTTTCCTACTTGGTTTGCTTCTGTATGGGCCTGGTATGCCAGCCCCTTTCCAAAACATGTAGGTTTTGTGTTTAGTGTTGTTTTCTGTTGCACGTACTTCTAGGGAGGGGTCAGTTTGGCTCTGATTGGGGCTGGTCCTGTAGCCAGTCTTTTCATGTATTTCTCCAAGTCCTTACATTGCCCTCATGGTTTGGTGTGCTATGGTGGGGTCTGTATGCCCATGCCTGATTCTGTGGAGACATAACCAATACTTTTCCCTGGGTAGGTTAGTGCCTTGCTCCCCCCATGCTATCATCTCCACCACCCCTATTTCTCTCTCCCCCTTCACCCCTTTCCCTTCTTTGTCAACATGTACGTCCTTCGGTTTGGTCTGACCTCTACCTGACTGTCTGTACCTCAACCCATATATTGCGAGATCAGTGACTTTTCTTCTATACCTACTGTGTTGATTATACTTACCTCAGGGGACTTATGTTGTACTTGTCCTTTTGTGATTGGCTGACTTCGCTTAGCATAATTTCCTCTGACTCTTCCCATGAAACAATGTGTTTCCTGTGATCATCAGTGCTTTTTAGTGATGCGTAGTACTCCATTGTGTGTATGTGCCAAAGTTTACTAATTCATTCACCTATCGATGGAAATTTAGGTTGTTGCTGAGAGGGACAGCTGGGTCATAAGGTAGATCAAGTCCCATTTGATTTAAATATAGCCACATTGCTCTACGTATCTACAGGACCACCAGCAATGGAGGAGACTTCCTATCTCACAACATCTCCTCCAACATTTGTTGCTCTCTGATTTTTTTTATTTGGGCTAATTCAAGGGTGTTAGATGGTATCTCATGGTTGTTTTAATTTTAATTTCTCTGATGGCTAATTATCAGGAGCATTTTCTCATCAGTTTATTGGCCATTTGGGTCTTCTCCCTAGTGAAACTTCTTTTCCGGTCTTTTGCCCATTTCCTCACGGGGTTAACTTTTTTCCTTTTTTTGCAGGCTAGGAGGGTATTGTAGATTTTAGTAATAAGCATTTTATCTGTTGTGTTATTGCTAAAAATCCACTCCCAGTCTGTGGGTTCTCTTGTTACCCTCTTGGTGAAGTCTTTCAATGCACACAGATATTTTATCCTTAGCAAATCCCACTTATTGATTTCAGGTTCATCTGTGTGTACCCTTCCCTATTGTAGTTAGTCTAAGTACTCCCTGAGCCAAGGTTCTTAGCTTTGCCCAGTTCCTTCATTGACGGTTCTGATAGTTTTGGGTTTTACTTCTAGATCTGTGATGTTTGTTTTTGTACATGGGGTGAGGTAAACATTTTGTTTTATTTGTCTACAGGTGGATATCCATTGTTTCCAGCACCTTGTCAAAGAGGGCATCTGCCTCTCACTTGATGCTTTTGGAGCCCTTGTTGAAGATCAGTTGCTGATGGTTTTATTTCTGGGTTTTCTGTTCCTTTTCATTGGTCTGAGTATCTGTCATTATACCAGTACCATGCTGTTTTGACCACGGTGGCTGTGTAGTATGTGTTAAAGTCAAGTAAAGAAAGCCCTCCAACTTTGTCCTTCTTCTTGAGGTGTTCTCTGCTAATTCTGGGCTTCTTCCCTCTCCATATGAAATTAGTGGTCAGTTTTTCCAATTCTTTGAAGAAGGTTGTTAGTATTTGAATTGGGATAGCGTTAAACTTATATATTGCCTTGGGTGAGATTGACAACTGTACTATATTGAGGCTTCCAATCCATGAACATGACATATTCTTCCATTTGTGGAGGTCGCTTTTGATTTCCTGTAGTAGGTCCTGTAGTTTTCTTTAATAAGTCTTTTTTTGTTGTTGTTAAATATATCGCTAGATATTTCAATTTGTTTTTGGCTATTGTGAAGGTTATTACCTTCTTGATGTCCTCTTCTGTGGTCTTGCCTGATGTATATAGCAGACCAAAAAATTTCTGTTTGTTAATCCTGTATCCTGGCACTCTTCTTTATTCCTCTATCGCTGTCAGTACTCCTGTTTTGTGGAGCTTTTGGGATTTTCAATGTATAGAATAATGTCATCTGCAAATAGTGGTAGTTTCACTACTCATATTGATGGATCCAATAGAGTCTTGTGAATCTGACTACATTTAGCATGTGTCCAAGTATATGAGAGGTACACCCCCCAAAAATAGAATTTCACTGGACCAAGCAGAGCTTTCATAGTACACATTTCCCCCACTAGGTGAGCATTGAACAACTTGCTCTTGTTAGTGCATTCAGTGACATCACCTGGGAAGGTTCTCTCTGGTCATAGTAAATTTTTTCATAAAACCAGTGTCACTGAAACCTAGTTTTTTGTGATGGCCAATGTAAGAGAACAGCTTGGGGTTGTGAAATTTTGTTTCCTGCTTGAGAAAAATGCCGCATAAACTGTTGTAATGGTAAACACAGCTTATAAAGACAGTGCTATGGGAAAAACTCAAGTGTATGAGTGGTTTTCTCATTCAAAAAATGGTGACATATCAATTGATGACAAACCTCATTCTGGATGTCTTTCAACTTCCTGTACAGACAAAAATTTTGACTCATAGTGCATTTGGAGTTCATTCCATCAGGTAAGATTGTTAATCAAGCTTTTTATTTAGAGGTTGCTTCTGAAATGATTGAGTAATGATTGAGTAATAGTGATTGAGTAATAGTGTGTGGCCAAAAGGCCTGATTTGTGGCAGATGGGGGACTGGTTGCTACCATGACAATACACCTACCTGCTTGTGCAGCCATTTCAGTGCATCTGTTTTTGGCACAAAACAGTATGCCTCTCTTGCCCCATGCACTTTTCCCACCTGACTTCACTCTGTGAGACTTCTTTTTGTTTCTGTGAATGCAGAGGGGCATGAAAGGATAGGGATTTGATGATACAGAAGAGGTGAGGGAAAAAATGAGGGAGGTGCTGTCAGCCATTCAAACAGATGGGTTTCAAAAATGTTTCCAAGAATGGAATCACAGATTTGGCAAATGTATAAAGTGTAATGGAAAGTATCTTGGAGGTGATAAGGTTGTTTGATAAAAAAAATTTAAATACATGGCTTTGAAAAAGAAATTCCATTTTTTTTAGTACCCCCTTGTATATAGTGCCCAGTTGGCAGTTAATTTTGATTTCATACCAGAAAGAACTTTCTAACAACAATAACTTTTTCATGACAGAGTTCCATATGTTTTTTCATCTTACTGAGGACCTTTACCCTGGTTTCCATTGAGTTGACTCTGATTCACATGTATTAGAGTAGACTTGTGCTCGTAGGATTTCCAATGGCTAATTTGACAGATGTTGATTTCTAAGCCTTTCCTACTAAAATTAACATTTCCTATAAATATATCCCAGTTCTTGGCAACTCCTAAACAAACCCTCTAATCTCTCATCTTGATTAGGTTCATTTCCCTAATTTTTTGGTTAGCAGCCATTAATCTTTAATGATAGATCCATTTCCACCAAAATCTTAAAAAATATTTAAAAGCCAGATAAGAATAGAGCTTTCCTTATAAAAAATCTGCTCACATCTGTAACATCAGTCTTTGTCTTCCTTCTGGATAACCTTGCTCTAAGCCTTAGAGTCGAAACTAAAGCCAACTCACATCCTTATCCATTGTCTCTAAATACTGGTCTGAGTGGTGCTAAAAGGAGGAAGAGTAAAATTCAAACCAATTTTAATTCTTTTGTGAGACATGAGCTCGTTTCAAACAAACAAACTACACAATTAAATAAAACCATCTCCTTCCCTTGTTCTCTGGATCCTATTTCTTTTCTCTTCTCAACGACACTGGTCCTGCAATTGTGTTCTCCACCCCCACCTCATTAATTTTTCCCTTTCCTTTAATTTACTCCCATAGACGTGAAAAACTGCTCTAGTGTTGACCTCTGCAATTCATTTTCTTTCTCCCCCAATTCCTCTCCAATGCTAATTTCAAAGGAAAATGCTTTCCTTTTGTGCCAGTTGTTCTACATCCCATTCCTATCGGGCTCTTTCCAAGGCTGCTGCGAGCTTCACATGGAGCAAACACACCGTCAGGTTTCTTTCTTTCTTTTTTGATACACTTTACTGATTTCTCTTCAATCTCTTTTTACATGTTTCTCCTCCTCAAAGCACCTGTCCTTTAAATTATTCATGTGACCCACACCTCTTAGACTTTACTGGTATTCCATCTACACTACTTCCTAGATGGCCTCCTCAGGTTAGGAAGCATTCGTTATAGTTAATATGCTTAAGGATACTCAGCTTTATGTGTCGGTCTCAGTTCTTTAGATCCCAAATTCTCTTATTCAACCGACTACTTGACATCTTTTATCAGATAGGTACAGCTAATCAGGACTCTTCTTCTCGAGCTTGTCTTTCCCCTAGTTATGCCCATTTCAGTAAGCAACACCTTCCCCTGCTTGCTGAAATAAAAATCTAAGAGTTACACTTGATTCTTTGCTTTACAACATCATCCCTTACAACTATTAACACCTCATCGACATTTCCTTTAATTATATCCTAATGAAACTCAGTTCTTTTGCAACTCCTTGAAACTATCACCCATAGTCTTAACTATTTGAGTGTTTCCTTAATAATTGCTCAGCCAGCACCTACTTTCTGTACAGTCCCCTCTCCACAGAGTAGCAAGAATGATTTTTGGGAAAAATACAAGTTTTCTCATTGCATTTAGGGAAAATGTATATGTATCACTACATAAAAGACCTTAATGGGTCAGTCTCTGACTACGTATTTTGCCACTCTCCCTTCCCTTACGTGTTTGAGTTACACCAACATCTTTATATTGCTCAAACCAGCCCAGTTCTGTCCTGGCTTGGACATTTGCTTTTATTCCCTCTGCCTGGCCTTATCACAACAGCTTTGTATCTTTCATATCCCAATTCAATATCACCTCCTCAGGAAGGTCTTTTCTAGCTACCATCTGTAGCACACCTTTGCTACCTATTCATTCGTACTCCACCTTATTGCCCTGATATATTATCTTTATGGCATTTTCATGTTCATTTTTCTCACGTTAATTGTCTGAGGGTTTCCCCCCCCAGCTCCTGACTGGGATATGAGCTTCTAGGAGGAGGATTTACCTATTTTGTTCTCATCTCATCCCAATATTAACTTTCTATGATTTGGAGAAGTGATATCTTTATGATATTTATTTGGTTCTTCCATCTTGGATCCCATCTCTTTACTTAAGTTACTTAAATTACTCATTACAGATGTTTCAGAGGAAAAAAGAGACCCTCAATTCAAATATTACTTGTAGACACCCACTAATTAAGACTTAAACAAAATAAAGACAAATCATACAGATGAGGAAGACCATCAATAGACCATATGGTGCTCAAGGATTCACAGTCACATGCTTACTGAAATAGGACATGAAAAACAAAGAAAACTGTCACAAAATTATCACTGGGGGCAGATCAATTCATTATGGTCACAATTGTGACTACAGAAATGAGAAAGGTCCATGACTGGGCTAAATCCACTATTGCAGATTATAAAATATTATGAGATTGGCTTAGAGTCCTGTTATCACCTTGGTCAGGATATAACTCCTAACTCATATGACACTAGTATTCCAATATTCATCAAGGGAATGTGCAAGCATGTCCATAAAGCACGATTGCCTCTTCCTGGACTGGTCAAGGATATTGCAGCAATCTACTTCAAACACACTCTGCTGAAGAAGCAACACTTTTTACATGGCCAATCCATGATCAGAAAGAACTCCATGGAGGCTGAGTCTAAGTGGAGACTCAAATGGATTTCGGGCTCTCACTCAACCCATAGCTTTCCACAAACATAGTGCTCAGAATTTAAGCTCTAATACACAGATGCATAGTTTTTTAGACATTGCAAAAACATGTCTAAGTTAATTTCTTAATTTAAAAATCTCTTATGAGATTTATGAGAACTCTTATGAGTTCTTTAGATGGTATACAAGCCTTCCATGCGCTGGTCTATTTGAGTTCCATAAATTTCTTATCTACATTGATTGGCTGTCCATGGCCTTTATCCTACTGCATCCATATAACTAGGAGCTGTTGAGTCAATTCTGCCTCATGCCATCCTGTATGTGTTAGGAGGGTAAAACTCTTCTCCATGGCTTTTTGTAACTAGATTACCAGGCCTTTTTCCCTAAGGTATCTCTGGGTAAGCTCAAACCACCAATTTTTCAGTTAGCAGTACAGCACAGTAACTATTTGCATTACACAGGCTCTCCTACACCCATATCTCCCTCCCCATATCCTTTATGCTAGCCCCACTGAAGAACTCCACTTCCTCTTACATTACAAGTGGCACTTTCTTTTCTTGAGATCAGCTCAAATACCACTTCTTGGAGCCTTTCTGGGTTCCCTCAGGCCATGTGCACTCTTCCTCTATCCTGTATGCACAGAGCTTTAGGTGCAGGACTGTTTATCACCACCCCTTCTCCATCTGCCTTAATATATCACAGCTCCCGAAGAGTGAGAAATGTTTACTCCCCTGCATATTCCCACTATTCCATTTGAGTTTTGCACAAAATAGGCTCCCCTACATGTAACAATGCTTCTCATCTCCTTAGCTCATCCCTCCCTTACTGAGCCTCCTCTTCATATATATATATGTATATATATATGTTTGTGTATATATATACGTAGGTTAGTGTTTTAACCCAACAGTTGGTCAAAGGGAGAAAGTGGAGGCTGTATGCTCCTGTAAAGATTTAGTCTTGAATGTATTAATATATATCAGGCATATATATATCAGGCATTAATACATATATCATATCATCCAGTTCAATCATATCAAGCAGAATTGTACCAGAATTATACAATTGCTTCCACAACCAGTTTCAAAAAAATGTTTTTCTTCCTAGACTCCTTGACATCCCTACGACTACATCCCTCCCTACTCCTGTAACCTCAGCCCCACCCAACACCGAAACCTTATTCTATTTGATGTTCCTATAGGTTCATCAGTCCTGGGTTCCATTTAATGAAAAATAGAAAAACATATAACACCACTTCATGAGGGTGACCCCCAATGACATAACACCTCTGAGATATACCCTAATATGAACAAACAAAATAAAAATAAAACAGAATATCTATCATAAGTTTGCTGGAATAATACATATCTCAACACAGCTTATAGGCATTGATGTAGCAAGACCATGTTTGTCCACCTACGAACAGTTCAACAATCTTCCTCAGCTTCCTCAGACCCCATGTATTTTCCAACTTAAGTCCTCAGGTTACAAGTGTGTCTGAGCTAGAATCCAGTTCACCCAGTGGAGTTTCCACATGGGATCTCACGGATGCAGCCTCTGGAGCATGCTGTGCACCTTACCTGGCCTTGGCCCCCAGGATGCACCCAGAACCTGGGTCAATGTTCAGCCTTCTCTTTAGTGATTTCCATTATTCTTAATAGATACGCTTTCGGAATCCTTCCATGGCCTGCTTAGTCTAGGTTCTTTCCTTTGTGCAGGACTTGATTTGGCCAGCTTAATCATGAAATGTGAAGCTCAGTAAGGTGTTGTTTAATTTGTGATAAACAATTCGTATTTGTATCCCTAGGCACAATTTTGGTACATTTTAATGACTCAATAAGTGTTTGTCATTACAATCAAATGAACACAATTTTATACTCCATGTGTCACCACTAATCACACTAAAGCAGGATTTTGGCCTTATTTTCCTTATGACTTCATGTACACATTATCCAAGCCATATGACACATATATCTTAATAATATAGAACATGTCATTATAAAAATGTATAATTGTTAGGATTTGCAATTTATGTTAACATAGCACCTACTATATACTATGTAAAGATCCCAGACAACACTATGGGTTAGGCACTGAGCTGCTAACTGCAAGGTTGGTGTTTTAACCCAACAGTTGGTCAAAGGGAGAAAGTGGAGGCTGTATGCTCCTGTAAAGATTTAGACTTGAAAAGCCCACGTAGGGCCGTGGTGGGTTGGCCTAAACGCTGTGATAGTGGGTTTGCTTTGGTTTGTATACAATATATGGAGTGCCTGAATGGTGTGCTATGCAGTGACAAAACCGATTCCACGAGTCAGGCTAAGCTAAATTTTGTATGATGACAGACCTCACGTTTCAGTGGCTTAACATTTGATTATTTATTGCTCGGGTTACAACCCACTTGGGTGTTGAGTGGGCGCCTGTTCATGAGTGAGTCCTGGCTTTCCCCATCTGTTGGGACCAACAGAAAGTTGATGACGAAGAGAAAGAAGGCCACACATCTCATAAGACAGAGTAATGGACATGTCTAACTGAATTCTACCTGCCAGGTTAGTCAATTCCCGAATATATCAATCTCTAGTAAAATGCTTTAATCTTTACTTAGATTGAGATAATTTGTATAATTAGGTTGAAAATACTTTCTCCATTTGAAAAGATTCTCTAGAGTAAATAATTACAATTAAAAGAAATTTAAAGTAAAAGTTTGACATGATTAAGGGAACTTTGTAAAGCATGAGTGGGCAAGCTACAAACTGCTGTGTTTTATGTTAATAAATGGTTGAGAAAATCAGAAGAACCATTTTTAGTGACATGTCAAAATTAAATTAAATTCACATCATTGTGTCCATATGTAAAGTGTCATTGAAACACAACCATGCTCATTCATTTAGGTGTTACCAATGGCTGGGTTTGTGAAACAATGGCAGAATTCAATAGTTGGAGGCAATTGGAGATTCCCCTTAAAGAAGAGTCACAGGGAGGAGACGAGTCAGTCAGGGTGCAGTGTAGCACTGATGAAACCTACAACTTTCCTCTAGTTCCTAAATGTTTCCTCTCCTCCTCCCCCGTCACACATCCTGTGTGCTCTGGTCAGATATATCCTTCTCCCGAAGCTGCAGATTCAGTGCCATCCTTTGA
>NW_022103928.1:8591240-8600409 GCF_000313985.2 Echinops telfairi
GGTGGATGATCCCTTCAGGACCAGTGGTGAGAGTGGCGATACCGGGAGGGTGGAGGGAGAGTAGGGTAGAAAGGGGGAATCGATTACAGGGATCTACATATAATGTCCTCCCTGGGGGATGGACCACAGGAAAGTGGGTGAAGGGAGGCCTCGGCCAGTGTAAGATATGACAAAATAATTGTTTATAAATTATCAAGTGTTCATGAGGGAGGGGTGAGTGGAGAGGGAGGGGGAAAAATGAGCTGATGCCAGGGACTTAAGTGGAGAGCAAATGTTTTGAGAATGATGAGGACAATGAATGTACAAATGTGCTTCACACAATTGATGTATATATGGATTGTGATAAGATTTGTATGAGCCCCTAATAAAATGATTAAAAAAGTAGTTGTGACAGAGGTCATATGTTCTACAAAGCCCCCCAAACTTATTATCTGTCCTTTTACAGAAATGTTGGCCAATTCTTATTTTGAAGCACTAGAATAGCTTATGTTTTAATATTGGCAATAACCTAATTATAAACTATTCCAATGTCTGATTTCATTTGACAAGGTTAGGCCTCAGAAAACGGAGCTGGACCTAAAGATTAAAAGGTAAAAATTCATCTAATAAATAGTCAAGCAAGGGCAGAAATAAAGGTGTTTTCAAACCAGAGATTCACTCAAGAAAATGGGTATATGCTTATGGACCATTAGAAGGAACAATAAGATCTCTTTTTTCTCTGATATATAAATATTTTTATGCTCAAGTTACTTATTCACAAACTTGCAGTCAGATGACCCTCACTGCCAAAAGCAAGAACACTGACACTTAACCCTTCAGTCCCCGAGTTCCAGAATTTCAGGTCATAGACATCTGGAACGAGGTACATGATTTAAGATTCTATCATTTACTGAAACACATTAGTGCTAATGAACTACAGCCATCTCAAGTAGGCTTCCAAAGAATATCTAAGTGGATATTTAGTTTGACTGAATTGATAGTGTGAGGCATTAGATGAAATATCTAGAATAAACAGAATTTCTCCTGTAATTCAGAATTCATTCATTCACACTGGCAGTATATAATGGACACTGGCAGTATGTAATGGGAAGGCCAGTGATGGAATGAAAGTATTATAGAAAGTCCTAACATTATTATTATTATTGCAAGGAAGCTTCAAATGTGCTATGAAAATGACTGCAACATTGCAGCTCATGGAAAATTCCCCCTCTGAACTATTTTTGAACCCTGAATTGGAATTTCAACAAATGTTTATTGTGTATTTGAATTTTAGTTTCATTCATAGTTGTATGTTTTTACTAATTCAAATTGGCTGCTTAGTGTAAAGCAAATTTCCTTATTCTATTTCTAATCAACGTGTTAAGGTCAACTGAACTTTTTTCAGTTCTACATCATTCCTTCCCTCCAATTCCTGTTTTTGAGGCCCTCATTTTCAAAAGAACTCAGATTAAGCTCCAGCTATGACAAGTTCATAGGCATTGATGGCTCAGAAGAATTCTTGGTTTCCACACAGGGGACTTGGTTTGATTCCAAGCCAACCAACGTACCTCAGTGGAAGCTTACATGTTGCTATGATGCTGAACAGGTTTCAGCAGAGCTTCCAGATTAAGAAGGACTAAGAATAAAGGGCTGGTGATCTACGTCTGAAAATAAGCCGAAAAGAACCTGATGGATCCGAATGGTCTGATTTGCAACTGATAATGAGGATGGTGCAAGGCCAGGCAGGATTTTGTTCTATTTACATTTTGCTCTATTCTACATGAGTGAGGGCTGACTTGATAGCAGCTAACAGCAGCAGCAGCAGCAGCAGCAGCAGCAGCAGCAGCAGCATAGTTTAGTTGATTTAACCTAGTGAATATAGCAAGTAATTAGGATTGGGAATCAGGAAACAGGCTCATTTTATTTCGACTCTTAACATTAGTACATATTCCCCCCACCCCCGACAATTTTAAAGGCAAGTTATTTACATATCATACAATTCAATAGTTCAATCTTTCAAGAAGAATTGTACATTCACCCTTAAAATCACCTTTAAAATGAGCTATGCGATCACAATCCATTCTAGTGATCCCTCTCCCTTCCCATCTTCATTATTTATACCTGAAATACCTTTTTCCTCTCTATCATCCAACCCTCCCCCCTGTATTCCCTCTATCCCCTTGTATCAGTTATTATCATTATGCATCCACTCCTCCTGTGCTTCAAAGCTGAGAGACCCAACAGAAAACAATAAAAAAGAAAAATGGCGCTAAAGTGGTAAGGATAGAAACATAATAGTATAAAGACAAAATTATAAATAATACATAAGAAGCAAAAGCCTCCAACAATATTGAAAAAGCCAGGGAAGAAATTTCTGTCATGGAACCAATAAAACTTGGACCCAGAACAAATTCAAGCTGCATCTCTAGGGCGGTCAATTCCAGGATCATCAAGAGTACGAAGGTGTCTGCTTGAGAGTAAGGCTGTTTGAGACCTTGCCTGCGGCGAGAGCAGACCTGCCAGTGGCTCAGTCTGACCCGATCCTCTGCGGATGGGTTTGGGCGCCCACTGTCCCCCACAGCCCCCCACAAATTGGGTGTTCCTCATCTTTTCTCTGATGCTTTTCTCCTCACCGTATCAAGTTCTGTGATTATCATCTCTGGATCACACAAGCTGGTGTGCTTCCACGTGAACTTACTTGATGCCTTGCTCAGAGGGCTGTTTGTTTCAATACAAGCCTTTCAGACCTCAGACACTATTCTGTTTGACAGCCGGGCACCATCTACTTTTTTCACCACACTTTGCTGTAGCACCCTTATCTTAAGTGATCATTTCATGAAGGTGAGTATTGAGCAGGGCCATGATGGAAGAACTGATTGTTCCTAAGTTGAAGTTAGGATTTAGTGACAGCCCCAAACTGATTTCTGGATCTATGCCTTAAAAAAAAAAAAAATTCCTGTAGCTTTGGAGCCGATGCATATGCCATCATTCCATATTTTCAATCATGTTTGTACATCTTTTAGCTTTAAATCCCAGACTTCTCTTGTTTTTTCATTTTTAGCAGTTTTATTGATGAATAATTCACATATAATACAATTCAATAGATTTCCTTAAGTTTAGACCTGTAAGAGCAAAAAGAGCAAAAACATATTTGCTAAAGTTTCTACTGATGGACCATTGTTTTAAAAGTTCAGGGAATTTCTTATGGGCATAATGTATTTTAATATGATAAAAATATTGGAGTTTTTCTTAAAACATTCATGTTTATGACTTGTTGCTTAATAATAGATAACTAAACTACATCTCATATTACTGAAATTTAGGAGATTTATGTTTAGGGATTTTATTTTGACCCTCTCTGGTGATTCATTTATAAGTTTATTTTACCTTTTAATCACATAACTTTTTTTCAGTCACATACATATCATTCCAACTGTTATTAAATTTGAACATTGAATGGACCATTTGATTTATATTATTATGTAATTGTATTGGGGTCAAATATTTGATAGAAGAAGCTAATGGACTTGGAATCTTGTTTTGAGAAATGAATGGAAGATTACAAGTTCATGGGAGCTATGGTTTTGTAAAAAGAACAAAAAGAAAATCCAAAATTTCTTTCAGATGTGACCACAAAGTATCTGGAATTTTTTAAATTCAAAGGTAAAATACGGGAAATGTTGGGACATTGTTCAGAATAGCTTAAATTATGCATAACAAGTATATATATATTTTTAAATGTGAAATAGCTGACATTTTGAGAGGATCAAAATTACCACAGAAATTTGACCAAGTCAGAATCAAGTGATTTCATACAATTATTGAAGTTTCTCTGCTGGAGATGCTCCTGGCCAAATCCTTTTTTTTTGGAAATTTCCTGGAGCTCCTTCATCTGCCACAGAATAGCACTGAATCTCTCTTAGCCAATGACAAGGGAAGACACTGTTGGCTCCTCTTTGGTTTTCAATCAAACCTTTATCTCTCACCTCAGAACAAGTTCCTCTACTCTGGACTTTTGTGGTGGTCAAACAGCTTCTGGAGAGGCTTATAGCTTAGTTACACAGGGCCATCATGACACAAACACCAGGAGAGGGAAGCTTTCAAGTGCACACATGTATTTCATCGCAGTTCGGGGGGTTAAAGACCCAAATTAGGGTCTTGATGATAGGCATCGGTACTCTTTGGCTTCCTCGCTTGTAGACATCTTTACATGGCATGTGCTTTTGTTTGTTTTATATTAGGGTGTGTCTCTGTGTCTATTTTGCTTTTTTATATCTTAGTAATGATCAAGTTTAACACACACCCTACTGATCTCATTAAAATAATAAGGAAATACCATTTCCAAACAGAATTCCATCCACAAATACACTAAAACCCCAAATTCACTCACTGCTATTGAGTCTATACCAACTCATAGTGACCCTATATAGGCTATCTGAGGCTGTAATTCTTTATAGGGATAGTGAGCATGAACTTTCTCCCTTGAACCACGGATTTGGCTGGTATTAACTATTTTCAATCTGAAAATCATATGCTTTACTATGCTTGGAATAACAAACTCAAGAGGAATGAATTCACATACATCATCAAAAAGAACAATTCAAGATCTATTTGAAAGTACAACACTGTATGTGACAGGAAAATATCTAGCTGCATGCAAGAACGTTCGGTCAATATAATTATTACTAAAAGTTCTGGACCAACCACTAAAGCTAGTGATATGGAAAATGAATTTACCAATGTCTTTAGGCTGTAATTGATCTAATATGCAATCAAAATGCATTGACAATTATTGGTGATTGGAATTGGAAACAAAGAAGAAACAGTAGGTAGAAAATATGATCTTGGTAATAAAATTGAAGCTTAATATCACATAGAACTTTGCAAGGCCATTGACTTCTTCATCACAAATACCTTTTTCAACAACACAATATGTAGAGTTACTATACATGTGTACTTTTCCAAACTGAATAGAGAGAAATCAACTTGACTATATCTATGGGAAGAGATGTTGGAGGAGCTCGATATCAGGGACTAAAACCAGGCCGGGGCCAACTATGGAACAGACCATCAATTGCTTGTGTGTAAGTTTAGAGTGAAGCTGAAGAAAATTAAAATAAGTTCACAAGAGCCAAGGTAAAATCTTCAGGATATCCTAACTGAACTTCAAGACCATCTCAAGAACAGATTTGATGCACTGAATACTAAAAGTAGTAGACATGATGCGCAGTAGGAGCACTTCCAGAACATCATACTTAAAGAAAGCACAAGGTCGTTTCAAAGGCAAAAAAGAAAGAAAAGACCAAAGTGGATGTCAGAAGAGATGTTGAAGCTTTCTCTTGAGAGTAGAGCAGCTAAGAAAAATGGAATAGATGATGAAGTCAAAGAACTAAACAGAAATGTCAAAGGGCAGCTGAAGAACCAGTAAAATATCATAAGGAAGTATGCAAAGACTTAGAATTAGAAAATTAAAAGGAAGAATATGCTAAGTTTATCTTATGCTGGAAGTACTCCAGAAAAATGCAGGGCTCAAATTGCAATATGAAAAGATTCTACAGAAGAAATATTGAAGGATGCTCTCTTATTCCCTGCCATCGGGTCAATGCTGACTCATATCGAAGACTGTGGCTGTTGACTGGAGTAGAAAGCCCAGTTTTTCCCTTGAGGAGCTGCTGGTGGTTTTGCACTGCCAGCCATTCAGATTGAGGCCCAACTTGTAACCACTACATCAGCAGGGCTCCTCACTGAAGGAGGCAGGAAGCATCAAAAGAAGATTGAAGAAGACAGAGTCATTATCCCCAAATTAACTAGCTGATATTCAATCATTTCAAGAGGTAGCCTATGAACAAGAACCAATGGTACTGAAGAAATAAATAGATCCAAGCTGCGCTGAAAGCATTAGTGATAAACAAGACTCCATCAATTGAAAAGTTTCTACGTCTATGCCAAGACATAAACTGTGTCTATGCCAAGAAATGTGGAAAATAACTACTTGGCCAGCTGATTGAAGTGATCACATATTTGTACCCATTCCAAAGAAAGTTGACCCAAGAGAATGTACAAAATATAAACCAATGTCATTGATATCAAGTCAAATTTTGTTGAAGATCATTCATCAACAGTTGCAACAGTACATCGACCGGGAGCTGCCAGAAATTCAGCAGAGATTCAGAAGAGGACAAGGGACTAGGTAATGTCACTGGTGTCAGCTTGACCTTGGCTCAACGCAGAAAAGATGTTCACTTGTGTTTTCTTGCCTGTGCAAAGGATTCAACTGTGTGGATCATAACAAATGACTGATAACCTTGAGAAAAAAGAGAATTTCAGAATACTTCACTGTGCTCATGTGGAACTTGCACATGGATCAAGAGGCAGTTGTGTGAATAGAACAAAGGAATGATACGTGATTTAAATTCAGGAAAAGTGTGAAACAGGGTTGTATCCTCTCTCCATATTTATTCAATCTGTATGCTGAGCAAATAATCAAGGAAGGTAGATTATATGAAGAAGAATGCAGTATCAGGATTGGAGGATGGCTTATCAACAACCTGAGATATGTAGATAACACAACCTTGCTTGGTGAATGTGAGGAGGATTTGAAGCACTTGCTGATGAAGATCAAAGACTATAGTCTTCATTATGGATTACAACTCAATGTAAAGAAGACCCAAATCTTCACAAATGGACCAATAGGCTCCGGAAAAGATTATTGGAAGTATCATGGACTACCAAAAGAACAAAGAACTCTGTCTTGGAAGAAGTACAGCAGAATGCTCCTTAGAAGCGAAAATGGCGAGGCTTTCTATCACATACTTTAGTTATCAGGAGAGACCAGACCCTGGAAAAGGACATCATGTATAGTAAAATAGAAGGAGAGTGAAAAAGAAGACCTTCTTTGTAAACCTTCAAAGTGTGAACTGTCCCTTTGTGTAAACCTGTCACATGTTGCCAGCTACATGCAGGAAAGGTATTTAAGCCTGTCCTTAATAAAGTTCGGGGTTCTGAAGTGTCTATGCTTCAGAGACCCCTACACTTCAACTGCATCTGTCCTCTCTCTTATTTATAAGTTTTCTCATTGCAGAGCATACCACTCTTGAACCCACTGTAATGTAAAATAAGAACTGGTATCTCTAGTTATCTTACATCCTCCTTATGAGAAGGTCACACCCACAAGAAGGCACCATCAGGCTGTGACCTGATTGACAGGCTAGACCAGTGGTTCTCAACCTTCCTAATGCCCTACCTTTTAATGCAGTTCCTCCTGTTGTGGTGACCCCCAGCCATCAAATTATTTTCGTTGCTACTTCATAACTGTCATTTTGCTACTGCTTTGAGTCGGGCAACCCCTGTGAAAGGGGGGAAGTTCGATCCCCAAAGGTTTTGAGACCCACAGGTTGAGACCTAGACTCTGCCCCTACACTGTGATATCTTCGAGTTGAAACAAAATTATGTAACTACCACAACTTCTTTTCTTTTTGGCCTGAAGGCATGTGAGAGCTGACGTTTCAGGATTGTTAGATGACTTTCAAATTTTGTTAGGATGGTGGAATGGAAAGCACTTGAGTCTTCATTAACTATTTAAATGCCAAACTAGCCTTGAATTCCAGACTTTATTTACATCAGAGAGATATAAACTCTTTTATTCATGTTTCTACAATTTGGGGTTTTCTGTTTTCTACAGACTGACCAACTCCAACCAATACAAATCTTCTAGGGCATAAAATAAGATCTAAACAAACAAATTGATAGATATACAAGAATACGCACAGAGGGTTTCAAGGACATAAGTCGTGGGCTTTCCCAAAATATGAAATTGTTGTAATTCTAGTGAAATCTACCAATGCTGCTGTTAGGTGCTGTCAAGTCCGTTCCAACTCAAGAGGCCCTGTGGACGGCAGAAGGAAACACTCCGCAGTCTTTGCCATGCTCACAATGGTTCCTAGGTTTGAGCGCAGTGCAGTCACCGGGATAATTTGTCTGGTTGAGGATGTTCTGCTTTTTTGCTCCCCCTCCACTTTACCAAGCATGCTGTCCTTCTCCAGGACTGGTCTCTCCTGATAACATGTCCAAAGTATGTGAGACAAAGTCCTGCTCTCCTTGTCTCTAAGGAGTGTTCTGGTGTATCAAAGACAGTTTTGCTTTTTCTTTTGGTAGTGTATAGTACTTTCAATATTCTTCACCACCGCCATAATTCAAATGCGTCAATTCTTCTTCGGTCTTTCTTATTCAGTGTCCAACTTTCACATGTGTATGAGGCAACTGAAAATAGCATGGCGTGGGTCAGGCATACCTTAGTCCTCAAACTAAACTAGTTGGTTTATAATACCTTAAAGAGGTCCGGTGCCACACATTGCCATTATTTGGGGTAGGGCTAAATTAAATATCTATTTAAAGGAGATTTTGTATAGTAAGAGGAGCCCATGTGGCTTAGTGGGTGGGGCATTTGTTGGGGTTTTAACTGAAAGATCAGCAATTTGAACAATAGGGACTCTGTTCAAGAACAATGAGGTTTTCTGCCCCTACAATGATTTACGGCCTTAGAAACCCAAAGGGTAGTTTGACTCTGTCCTATAGGATCAAAGAACACTATGAGTCAGCATCAACTCAGTGGCTGTGAGTATTTTGGTTTGGGTCAATGTATTTATTAGATTTTTATAATGGAATATTTTACAGTGGTTCAAATGAATGAGGCTACATATGTGTATAAGGATAAATGCCCCAAAGGTTGAACAAAGTAATAACTTTAGAATATTAGAAATCTCTATAACATTTGAAAACTTAAAATAATAATGTATTAAATATTTGTTCACTTATATTTTGGTAATGGCATAATTGTCTGCTTGGGATGATACATATAAAATAATAATGGTGGGTTATACATTGAACTACTAACAGTAAGGTCAGCAGTTTGAAACCGCCAGCTGCTGCCAGGGAAAACGTTTCTACTCCAGTTAACATTTACAGTCTCGAGAACTCTCTGGGCAAGTCTGCTCTGTCCTACAGAGTCAGGTAGGAACTGGCATCGACTGGATGGCAGTGAGTCGAGTTGCTGAATAACAGAAGGAGCCTTGGTGGCACAAAGGTTAAGCACGCTGCTGCTCACTGAAAGGTCAGCCATTTAGCCCACCCTGTGGTTTCCCTGGGAAAACAAGACAAACAAACAAAAAGCAAACACACTACCGTCGAGTTG
>NW_022103928.1:8601675-8608856 GCF_000313985.2 Echinops telfairi
ATAAAGTGATTAAAAATTATTCTTATGTTTGGAGATTAGAAGATACCAACATTTTGCAAACATTCTCAATCTTAGCTTGGAGTTTGACCCCCAAGTCTGGGACACATCATCTAGGTAGGAAGGAGAAGGGAGTGTGATGAGTCAATGGTGACTACCGGTTGTCATCAAATCAATGAAGGCTCAAGGTGACCCTGTGGATGCTAGAGTACAACTGTGCTCCATAGGGCTTTCATTACCTGATTATTCAGAACGATATCACGAGGCCTTTCTTCTGAGTCTCTTCTGGCTGGCCTTCAACCTCCAATCTTTCTGTTAACAATTAGGCATCCTAATTTTCACCACCCAAGAATTCTACATTGCATCTCACTCACTCATTTACTGTCATGGAGTTGATGCTGGGTCATAGCGGCCCCATAGACAGGGTAGAATTACTCCCATGAGATTTTGAGACTGTAACTCTTTACAGGGTTAGAAAGCCCAGTCTTTTTCCTGTGAAGCAGTTAGCAGTTTTGAACTGCTGACCTTTTGGATCTCAGCCTAACTTTTTACCACTTTGCTACCAGGACTCCTTAAATCATGTGTGGAAAGTCTCAGGGAAAGGTGATCTGACTCACTGATACGTGACATGTAAAATCAACTCTACCTTCTCCACAAAAGTGAAGCCGTGGGGTCTGGGTACAGATGAGGATGGAAGTTGCTGTTTGGGCACAGATCAAGAAGCCCTTAAGACATAAATAAAGGTTAGCAGTAGGGACAACTTCCTAGTAGAAAATATCTCTTCCCTGGCAGGGTTCTTGGTGGTTGCCTTTTGAAAATTTCACAGATCACCTCCACATCTCCATTAAAGAGATGAGCGAATTGAGACCTGCCAATGGTCACTCTCTGGTAAGCGAGAGTCAGTCTTCAGACCCTGGCTTGTCCTGGTTACAGGGTGGAAGTCCTTGCACTGGTTCACCAGACTGCTACAACATGATGAAAGCAGCAGGCTCTTTTGTATGTCCATATCACACAGCTTGGGGCTTCTTTCATTGTCTTCCATTCTTAAAATAGCTTTCTACAGTGGGAGAACGTCCCTTAATAAGTAAGTAGAATATATCCTGGATTGATGGTTAGGTTCATTATGGTATTTTCCATTTAACGGACAAATATAATCCTTATTCTATTTGCTAGAATTCTTAAATCCAAGGTGATAAAAACAAGTACAAGCTTCTTATAGATTCATTTCTATAAATATTGCTCCTTGACCTGACAATTATTTCATCTAATCATGTTCAAGTGGCCACCCCAGTGACTACCATCTAGTCTGTAGCTAATGTTGACTTTATCATGTCACAGGGTTCAGTCATGAGGTGGAAGAGAAGCAGGTAGCATGCATGCATACAAATATATTTTTTGAGAACTAGTCTAAGACCACACCCACTTAGCTCGTTAGCTATTCCACAAAAGAGCTCATTTTTCAAAGTTGAGATTGAAAAAAATAAAATAAAATCACCTTATCTCTTAACTGCTAATTATTCCAAAAGTTCAGCTGACATTGTACAATTATATTCTCAGTGGGCTTCTCTCTCTCCCCTAGATTAATTTTCATTTCCCTCAGATGTATTTTCTGCATACACCCAAGTAAAACAGCCTCATCGATGCTCATAGAAATGCTTATTTTTCTTTCTTCAAACATTATGCAGAAATCTGTCATTCACTCTATGTCCCAAATCAACAAATGGTAAATATTTTAATATAGTTGTCTATTATACACACATATATTTAACAGTTTTATTTGCCATATAATGCATGCGCCATACAATCCAATGGTGTAAATATACTACAAAGTGTTGTGCAACCATTATGAACATTTTAGAACATTTTCTTCATGCTCGTCCCAATTATTATTCCCCTCAACCTCTCCTGTCATAACCCTAAGGAACTTTAGTTACTATGCCTATAGATTTACCTATCCTGACTTTCATATAAAGAAAATCATACAAAAAACTCCAAGCAGAGTTGTCTATTTTGGGGGGCCTCCTTCTAAATTCCCTTTAAAGAAAGAGCATGCCCTTCATTTAACAAAAGGTAACTGCAAAGGAACCCAAATTGTCCTGGAAACAAAATTAAAAGTGTCTTTGTTCTCTCATACGAAGACCTTTGTACTTACAATCATGCGGTGAAATTGTCTCCGTGTTCTATCAATAATACATGGCAGCTCCGTTTATTTCGTTTTGTGTTGTTTTTACCTTTGCTAGGCAAACAAGACTCTCTCGAGTTTCTGATGTTAATCAAACTCTAGAATGCTAATAAAACAGAGCCAAACTAATAAAGCCCACTTCTTCTATATCAAGCTCCTTAAAACTATCAAGGACTCGCAGCCCCAGATACGAACAGCCCAGTCAGATATAAAGTAGGGAGATAAAATATGGATAAAGGGACGATAAACATACAACAGTCTGAAGACAATCACACAATGACAAAGGCTGCATTCTTATTTAAAACACTTGCTGGGTGGAGATTCTTGTCTAGCGGGAACATGACAAGGCCGTGGAGCCCCCAGCACCACTGCGCTAACAGCATGTTAGCAGCAGGAACAAGGATGGCCTGATTTTCCCCTTTGCACTGATCAGTTTGTTTTGCAAAAGCTTTCAGCCTGTAAACTCCAAATTTGAGAAATGCCTCTCTATGTCTTCTTAAGATATCTTTCTTCCTATCCTTAGGCTGAACTGCTCTTGAGATTGCTTGCAAAGAAGAATTTCCTCTAAAATCTAGTTTAGTTTAATTATAGTAGTCAGGGTGTGATTGCTGATTATATGCCTCCGGTTGAATCTGCTCTGGCTGGGTTTGGGTCAGAGCTATTTCGAGGAATTGCCTGCCAGCTTGTCTCAGTTTTCTTTGCTTTTGCTTCTTCTGGCTTGGTAACTTTGCCTCTCTGATAAGAACAGGTGATCCGTGTGCATGCCTGCAGCAAGGAATGTGTGTGTGTGTGCCCGTGTGCGTGTCCACACACAGGGCCACTATTCAGACATTAAGTTTATTCATCAGTCAATTCCTCCTTGAATTCTTAGAGTCATTATGTTAGTTTAGGGACCTGGAGGCATACCAGATAGAAGCTCATTTGCTAATTGAAAGGTTGACAGTTCCATCCCACCCAGCGGTTCCTTGGGAGAGAGACTTGGCCATCTTCTTTGGTAGATTACGACCTAGAAAACCCCATGGGACAACCCTCCTGTGTGGCACATCGGCCACCATACGAAGTAGGAAGACTCTCTTCGGTGCTAGTTACCAGTGGTTGAGATGACTGGCTTAAGCCAAACCAACCCATCAAATAAAAATCATGAAACCTAACTGCATGATAGAGATACAAGGTGTCTCAGGGACAGCTGGGCAAGAAACCTGTGGGGTCTCAGAAAACAGTAGGCTTGGGGATCCTAAGGCAGTCTGCAAGACCCTGAGCCCTCTCTTCCACTTCCCTCGGTTAACTCTCTCCCTGTCTTCCCCCTGACAGAATGGTTTCCTGTGTTTTACATCACATGCACCAAGAACATGGTCAGCCTTCCAACAGTGCCCAATATCACACCAACAGCTATTTTCTCATGGAGAAATGAAATTTCTCTTCTTTCCAAGTCCAAATTCCCAGGAAAGGAATCTGAAGGTACAAATAAGTTCAAATTCCTTTTCCTTGTCCAGTGAGTTGTGACCGGGAGGTCAGGCCCTCATTGTAAAGGCCCACAGGGCAGATAAGAGTGGCAGGGAAAGGTTTTGTCTTTTTTTTCCTAATAATGTGGCAGAAGGTGTATAGAGCCTGAGACGAGTGAGGTTCTCACTGTCACGTGAGTGCAGAGTCCTGTGAGGCTCAGGGAGAACTTGATGGCCAGCTTGGCATGTTCAGTCAAGCTGGTGGATATGCCTGGGGTAGCTTGAAGTTCTTGGCAAAAGGTAAAACTCCACAAGTGGGGATCCCCAGGGTTTACACTCTATTACCCTGTTAGCTACCCTGAGCAGGACTACTCCCATGGTTGTGCAGGCTAGAACACATCCCATGTCTAGGGCTGTCTTGCGAGCCTTCTCTGTGTGGGTTCAGACAACTGGCTTTCAGCTAGTCTGTGAAGACGTAGCTGTCTGTGCCACCCAAGAACTCTGATCTCTCTGTTGTACTGGGATTAAACTTGGGTCAGCATTGGAGATGGCAATTTTGCTATCACACCAACTAAGAAGGCAACCTGGTGGTTCTATGCTTGGGACTTCCCTAAGACTTCCCTAACAACTGGATTTCTGAGACTTTACATGTTTAAGGGAGTAGAAAGTCTCATCTCTCTCCTGAAGACCAGCTGGTTATTTCAAACCGTTCACCTTATGGTTAGCAGCTCAACACACAGTCCACTCTGCCACCAGAGCCTCTGGTGCTCCCATGCAGGCAGATTTTATTCTTCTGCTCTCAGCCATAGAAATGTTTAAGGGGTATCTCTGTTTAGAGAGAAAACTATTGAAACCTTCTCAACCATGATTTCTCTCCAGACACCAAATACATTCCTTCTTAGTAAGTTTAATTTTAATTTTATCATGAAAAGGATATGTGCATTGTAGGAAATGATTTTAAATGTTGATAAAAGCATTTTTTTAAATTACTCACTCCTATTGCATTGAAACAATCACTACTGTAAATGGAAGTCTATATTTCCTCCTAGGTTATAAATTTTTAAAACTTTATTCACATAAAGTGTGGCATTTTATTCTAGTATGTTTTTTATTTACACTAGGAGGATCCATCCCCAGCCTCCCCTTCATTTAAAAGTGAGAATTGTTAAATGGCTTTTCATTTTTCCTCGTATACATACTTTAATTGTGATTTGGGAGATATAGGATTACTTTAGTTTTCATCATAAATGATGCTGAAATCAGTATCTACCAGAGGAGAAAGAGTTGAAAATATTAAGCTGAAAATATTTAGAAATGGGTAAGGGGGAAAATGCCTGCTTTGATCTCCATCTATACGTTGAAGCAATATTTATTCCTAGTTATAGACTTGCCTATCAATCTTTAGTAAGTCAAAATGTAAACTTTTAACCTTCATATTCCTGCAAAGGATTCAGAAGATGCAGAAAATAAGTTCACAGTGCTAGACTCACCAGCTCTGCTGAACAAAGACATGTTGAATGATTGGCCCCTATTTTCTTTCTCCATGAAAAAAAATTTGAACTAAATTCATAAAGCAAGCTCCAGAACGAGTGAAGCAAATTGGAGCAAAACTGAAAGATATTCAGAGAATAAAAGGGAAAATGTGTGGGCGAGAAATTTTACTTTCTAACAAATGGTTAGTAACCAGGCAAATTGAACTGTTAGTTTAATGAACACTTCAGAATTAATTCTTGCTTTCACACAGGGTCAGGAGTTTCTGAGTTAAAAGGTTAGGTATGCTTATCTCATTTTGTCAGAAGTGAAAAACAGAAGCACAAAGAGTTTAAATAATTTTCTCAAGTGAATAAAATCAAACTCTGTATCCAGGTTTACCAAACCCTTCCTGAACCTAAAACAAAACAAAAAACACTCATTGGTGCTGATTCCAACTCATAGCAACCCCATAACAGAGAAGAACTGACTCATGGCTCCCAAGGCTGTCACCTTTCCTGCAGTGGACTGTCCTGTGGAGCAGTTGCTGGGCTTGAATCAGGAACCTGATTGCTGAGCCAGGACATCTTGCACCTAACCCAGTCCCCTCCTATTTCCCTGACATCACTCCATGGTGCTTCCCACCAAGAGGTATGTCATATGCTCCAAGAAACCAGGAGCCCCAAGTGGCACCTCCCTGTTGTCACATCGAGCCTCTTCAAGATATTACTGAGAGCACCCAGGAAACGCCCTCACCATCCATTATTTCCTCTCGCCCTGTAACTAAAATTAAGGCTCAGAAAGTTCCTAAAGGTAACATTCAAATGATTATGCAGGAAGAAGTGCGCTATACTTACAAAGATCTGCTCCAGTTTTCTAATATGTACAAGCAGAAGCCTGGGGAATAGCCCTGGGGATGGATACTAAGGGTGTGGGATACTGGTGCAAGGAATATAACATTAGACCAGTCTGAGTTTCTGGATATGGGGCCCCTAAACACAGATTCTTCTTTCAATGTCTCAGTGAGAGAGGTTAAGAGATTATCTAATTCCTTATTTACTTGGTTCACTGAAACATGGGATGCCAAATGGCCTAGATTAGACCAACTTGAGGTATCTGACCTACCATAGTACACTGTAGAAGGCGGCATCCAAAACATTAGGGAAATTGGTGTGTTGGAATACATCTATCAGGATGCTCCCATGGACCCAAAAGAGGAGTGTCCTGAGACCTTTCACAACAACCACAAGGAACAAGTTTGTGAAGTGGAGCCCAGCATCTCTGGAGACTCCTGTGACTGCCAGTTTATGTGCACCTGGATTAACAGTGGGCACTGCCCTAAGTGAACTCCAACATTTGCCTACAATGGGGCTGATCGGACCTTGTGGTAGCAGAGGGCAGGTGTCAGCACTGAATCAACAGAGAAAGGGTGGACGTGGTTATCATAATAGACAACAAGGTTTCTGTGGTAATCAAAGCAACCTGTCTCGTGTGGACTTACGGCATTGGCTACTTAGCCACGGTGTCCCTAGGAGTGAAATCCATGGGAAAACTACTAAATTTACTATATTTAGTAAATACTATATTTAGTATTTATATATTACACGATATATAATAAACACTATATTTACGTGATCTATACAGGCAGAAGAATGCTAGATCAGGGGAATGACAGAATAGAGAGTCATGACCACTCAATCAATTCCCAGGTCTGAGTCAGTTTACAGACCCACACCTCTTGAATGAGGGGAAGGCCAAATCCCTTTGGAGGAGGACCCTGCTACATCACCAAAAGTTTATACTCTTAGTCTTTCTTCTAGCCTTCCCCAAAGGGACCTGCAGCCTTTCACAAGAGTGACTGTTCATTGGGGGAAAGGAAATAATCAAACTTTGGGGGGATTACTGGACATTAGCTCTAAACTGACACTCATTCTAGGAGACCTATAGTGTTTCACAGGCCTGTCAGTCAGAGTGGGGGCTTATGGAGGCCAAGTTATCAATGGATTTTAGTTCAGGTACGCCTCACCGTGGGTCCAGTGGGCCCCCAAACCCATCCTGTGTTTTTTTTCCCCAGTTCCAGAATGCATCAT
>NW_022103928.1:8610343-8612692 GCF_000313985.2 Echinops telfairi
TTTATGGTTTAAGGATGGCTCTGCATGATATGCAGGTTTCACTCGTAAGTGGACAGCAGCAGCACTACAGCCCCTTTCTGGGATTTCCCTGGTGAAGGGAAATCCTCCTAATGGGCAGAACTTTGAGCAGTGCACCTGGCTGTTCAGTTTGCCTGCAAGGAGAAATGGCCATATTTAAGATTGTATACTGACTCATGGGCTGTGGCTAATGACTTGACTGGGTGGTCAGGGAATTGGAAGGAATATGATTGGAAAATTGGTGACAAGGAGGTGTGGGGAAGAAGTATGTGGATAGACCTGTGACACGCACTGTGGGGTCTAGTCCTCCTTTTTCCTCTGCCACTCCTGTCATTGCCCAATGGGCAAAAGAACAAAGTGGGCATGGTGGCAGGGATGGAGGTTATGCCTGGGTGCAGCAACTTGGACTTCCAGTCACCAAGGCTGAGTGTGACTGCTGAGTGCCCCATCTGCCAACAGTAGAAACCAACATTAAGTCCAAGATATGGGACCATTCCTTGGGGAGATCATCTGGCAACTTGGTGGCAGGTTGATTACATAGGACCACAGGCATCATGGAGGGGACAGCGTTTTGTTCTTACTGAATAGACACCTACTCTGGATATGGATTTGCCTTCCCTGAATGCAATGCTTCTGCCAAAACTACAGTTCAGGACTTAAAGAATGCCTCATCCACCAGCATGGCATCCCACATAGCATTGCTTCAGATCAAGGAACTCATTTCACACCAAATCCAGTGCGACAAAGGGCCCATGCCCATAGAATCCACTGGTCATATCATGTTCCTCATCATCTGAAGCAGTTGGCTTGATAGAATTATGGAAGGGGCTCCTAAAGTCAAAATTATGGTGCCAACTAGGTGGCAACAACTTGCAGGGCTGGGGCAATGTTCTCCAGGAGACTGAATATGCTCTAAACCAGCGGCCATTATATGGTGCTGTGTCTCCAATGGCCAGAGTTCAAGGGTGGAAGCTGGTGTGGCACTACTTACTATTACTCCTAGTGATCCACTTGCAGCATTTTTGCTTCCTGTCCCAGGAACCATATGTGTTTCAGGCCTGGAGGTCCTGGTCCTGAAGGAAAGAACTCTCCCACCTGAAAATACAGCACGGATTCTACTGAACTGGCAGCTGAGAATGACCCCTGACCACTTTGGGCTTCTCATGCCTTTGGATCAACAGGCCAGGAAGGGTATCATTGTACTGCATAGTATGCTTGATCCTGATTACCAATGAGAAATTGGACTGGTGCTACATAATGGAGGTAAAGAAGAATATGTCTGGAATACAGGAGATCCCGTAGGCCATCTTTTAGTACTACCGTGCCCTATGATTAAAGTAAGTGGTAAATTACAGCAACCCAATCCTGACAGGATGTCTAATGACCCAGACTCCTCGGAATGAAGGTCTGGGTCACCCCACCAGGCAAAACCCCACAGCCAGCTGAGGTGCTTGCTGAGGGCAAAGGCAATACAGAATGGATAGTAGAAGAAGGTAGTTCTACCTATCAGTTACGATGATCAATTGCAAAAGTAAGGTTTGTGATTGTCAGTTTATTTTCTTTGTATGTGCTTATTGAATGTCTTTCCTTTGCTCATGTATGATGTATCAGATACAATTAGATTCAGTGTGCTTTTATTTATATGTATGATAGATGTTTGATGTTAAGTATAAGTGTGATTTCATTAATGTCTGTAAATTATATATGGCTAAAAAATTGTGTACAGGTGCCAAGTTGATAAGGGGTGGATAGTGATAGGTAGGTATATTGTGCCAACTTGGTCAATAGACACATGTAGGAATAATAAGGTTGCAGTTTAATTAAAGGGCAAAGAGATAAGTGGCTCAGCAAGCCTCACCTATCCAACTCTTGCTCTCTGATGACCGGACCAGAGTGTGGCTGTCCTAGTTAGTTCTCTGCCTCAACTTGTGAGCTACACTACCTGTGGGACACCCAACCATGGTGTCCTTTGAGACCTGCTTCACCGCACTGCTGGTATATACATCATTTGAGCTGGGACTGTCATACCCTGTCATCTAGCTGACTTTTGGTGACTTGCCCTGCTGTTTGCTGCCTGTTGTCAGACTACCTCTATTGCTCTACAGAAGACTCAGCTGTCTGCTTCCTTGACTTGCAACCAACAGCCCTCATGAGTTGATGGACTGCCAGTTTATTAATCTCTTGGAAGTGAATTGAACTGAACCCTCTGTACTGCTCTGTGGACTAATTAGCTGTGTATTTTATTGTGTTTATCTATCTATCTATCTATCTATCTATCTATCTATCTATCTATCTATCTATCTATCTATCATCTATCTATCATCTCTCTAT
>NW_022103928.1:8612792-8614503 GCF_000313985.2 Echinops telfairi
TACCTTAACCATTTTAAAGGATATTTACTATTCAAGGACATTAAATACACCCATCATGTTGTACAACTATGACCAATATTTCTCTGCCACTTGTTTCCTCTTCCAGCAGAGCTTCTGAAAGTGTTGTCTACACTTATTCTTTCTGATTCCTTTCTTCTCTGTCTCAGTTAAACTAACTTCAGTTGGGTTTCTTTCTTACAACCCTATCAAAATGGCTGAAATTCATGCATCTAAATCACATCTTCATTCTGTAGTTTTTTTTATCTCAACTAACAACAGCATCCGATGTGTGACCACTGTCTCTGCTTTGCCACATTTCTACATTTGCCCTCTAGGAAACTAAACTTCATTTGTGTTCTTTCCCAGTGATTTCTTTTTCTCATACACTTTATTTCCCAAACTCCCTATCTTCTCCCAACTATTTAATGTGGGGGTGTCCCAGGCTTAGGACTTGGTCTTGCTTTCATTTCTATGTCACCCAGTCCTAGGGCTTCAAATGAAAACCATGTCTTAAACTTGAGTCTCTTTTATCTAACTGCCTATTTATTATCTCTGCTTGGAAACAATAATATCTCAGCACTAACTGACCCAAACTGAGCTCCAGGACTTCCCCATCACAAAATCTGTCAGGCTTCTAAACGGATGATAATTCCCTTGTTCCACTATCTAAGGACAGTAATCTTTGATTCCTTTTTCTCTCACGTCCCATATACATCCCCAAAGGATGTCCTGTTGAATTTGTCTGCAAAAATCCAGAAACACACCAGGCCTTAGCACTTTTACTCATCCCTATAATCCAGGTGCAAGCCACCATTATCTCTTGCCTGAATTATGAAAACAACCTTCTAATTGTTTTCTATGCATGTATGTTTGGCTGCTACAGCTGCTGGTCAACACAGCAGGTCCTTTAAAAAACATGTTAGATCATGATGTTTATTCCTGTGCTCAAAATTTGCAATTTATCCACATTTCACTCTGAGTACAAATTCTCAACTTTAGCTGCAACCCCATAAAATTCATAGCAACTCCATAGGATTGATGAGGCTGTACATTTTTTATAGAGGCAGATAGCTTATTCTTTCTCTGGTGTAGTGGCTTATGGGTTTGAACCACCAATCTTGCAATTAGGAGTCCAATGCTTGCTTACCAGACATTGAGACTAGGGCTCCTTTGTAGTCAAGTTAAAATGACGTAATACTGGGTTAGATTGGAGGGTAAATTCACTATGACTGGTGTCCCTATAAGAAGAGGAAACTTTGGATATGGAGTAAGACATGTGACTATAGGGAAACGCCCAAGAAAGCACCATGTGATACCAGAGGCGGACATCTGAGTTATGTGTCTACAAGCTAAGGAAAATCAAGGGATCTGGGATCCACTAGGAAGTAGTAAGAAGCAAATAAGTATCTTTCCCTACAGCCATCAGAGAAGAGTCACCCCAATGACACCTTGATTTCGTGCTTAACAAATAACAGCCTTTAGAACCATGACACAATACATTCCTATTGTAGTGGATTAGGGCAGTCCCAAGAAAGTAATACACCCCTAATGGGTCTTCCTTCTGCCAAATTAGCAACAAAATGATAAACAAGAGGATACAATGAAGTATTACTATTTTTAGTAGACCATAACCATCATGATTTATCATATTTAATCTCCATCTAGCTTTGAAACACCTGGCTTAAATCTATGGAGTGTTGCAAATTATAAC
>NW_022103928.1:8615676-8624002 GCF_000313985.2 Echinops telfairi
ATTGTCATGGTGGCAAAACCAGACCCCTGTCTGTCACAAATCAGGTCTTTTTGTCCCACACTGCTATGCTATCTTTTCAGAGCCTCTAAATGGAAAGCTTGATTAACAGTCTGACCTGGTGGAATGAACTTCCAATGCTCATTTGGTTTTTCTTATGTGAGGGAGATAGTGCATTGGGAGTACTTTTGGGGTGGGGTGGGGGGAGGTGACGATTGCATCTTCCATTGGCTTGACTTGACTGGTGTTTGGTTTTGGGGTCATAAGAATAGCACCATGTCTCATCACCAGTAATGACATTGGGGAACAAAGTCTGGGTCACTTCTTGCTGTTCTTTCAAAGCACAGCATGTTTCCACTTGATGTTTATTTTCTTGGTCAGTCAGAATCCGAGGCAAAAATTTCTCAGTGACCTTTCTCATTCCCAAATCTTCCATTAAGATTCACTGAACCGAGCTCCAAAATGCTCCAGATAACTTCCCCATCTCTTTAATGGTCTGTCATTGGTCTTTGAGCACAAATGCACGATTTTTTTTTTTTTTTTACATTTTCATCCCTTTGGGAAGTTGACGGATGTCCAGAATGAGGTTTGTCATCAATCAAGATTTCACCTTTTCTGAAATGAGAAAACTACTCGTATACTTAAGTTTTTCCCACAGCACTGTCCTTGTAAATTGTGTTCAATATTCCAACAGTTTTTGCAGAACTTTTTCCCAGCAGGAAACAAAATTTGACAGTTGCACGCTCTTCTCTTAAATCGGTCATCACAAAATTGCTTTTCAGAAAAAATTCACTGTGACCAGAGAACCTTTCCAGGCGACACCACTGGGTGCACTAACTCAGATCGAGTTGCTCAATGCTCTCACCTAGTGGGGAAAATGTGTCTATAAAAGCTCCCCCCAGCAGAGCTTTTAATCATGTTTTTTTGTATTATCACAGACAGCAATGTACTTCAAGACAGGTCTTGAAATGTCCCTTTTGGCAATTAATGTGACACCTCTCTTCTGGAATCTTTCATTCTCGGCATAGCAAACCATGTGGTTTTCTGATTCCTAATCACTAGTCCGTTTCAGCTCATTAAGGCCTAAAATTTATGTTTTCCATTTCACTGTTGATAACTTCAGTTTGCCTAGATTCACATTTAAAATCCTAAAAGTTCCAATTATCAGTAGAGTTTTGCAGCTGTTTCTTCTTGAGTTGTTCCCCACAGCAAATGAAGGACCCAAAGGCTTTACTTGCACACACTTTCTTCCGTCCTCAGTATCATGGTCAACTTGGAGAAGGCAGCTCTTCTCCTGCCAGATTTGTAGGACTCCTAGCTTGAGGGGCTCATCGGCTGGCACTGTCTCTGACAGCACTCTGTTTCTATCCATGATGTTTTCAGTACCTGACAATATTTTGAGGTTATCCATAAAGTTTTCAGTGCCAATTCCTCAAAAGCAGACAACCTATTCCTTCTTCATAGTCTAATCTTAGTCTGGAAGCTCTGCTGAAACCTGTTCATGCTGATCGTTGAAATGCCAATGACATAGCTTCTAGCATTACAGCAGCTCACAAGGCCCCTCAAGGTGACAAACCGACAGATAAGCACTTACATAGGACTCACCATCTGCCAGTCACATGAAATCCTTGGTAGATTAACTCACCGAATCCTCTAAGAAATCTATGAGGTGGTTGCTATTGAGTCCTACATCTCACAGGTGGGAAAACTCAGCACAAAGAAGCTAAGCCACTTTTTAAAAGATCATATAACTACTAAGTGGTGCATTCAGATTAGCTCCAGAGTTGGTGCCCTTGACCAATGGACCCTACTAGTCTAATTGAGTACAGAATCACTGTGCAGGGCAACCAGGATGGTTTCCTGAGTGACTTGTCTGGCACCAATTCAATCAGGATTATAGGATTTCTTTGGTGTTTTTATTTCAATAGAATGTAACCACCTGGAGAGAAAGGAGTACATTTTATTCTTTTAATACCAGTACCTAGTGGCTCACAGGACCGTCATGAATTGGGACTGATTTGATGGCAATTTACATCATCAACAAGTGGCGTAAAGTCTCCGCCTGGCACCACAGCTTGTGCTTGACAACTATCATAAAGGGTGGTGCCTTAAAACTACCCAGCAGCACCTTGAAAGAAAAGACTGGCAGTGTGTGTCTGCAAGGTCAGACCCTACCAGCCCCTATGGTGCTTCTGTACTCTGTAACACATGAGGTGCCATTGGCATTGTCGCTTCAGCAACAGGTGTTTTGGGCTGACAGACTTGACTTATGAGACTCCTAAACTGAAACCAATGTTAGCATTCTTTGACCCAGAACTGTAGTCTGAGCATAGAATAGAGACTAAAATCCAGAATCAGGAACCTAGTTCAGTGTGTAGCTGTACTTGGCCACATGAGCAACCTTGAGGATCAGAAGCCCAGGAAGAATTATATCTAGAACTGGAAAATGAATTACATCTACATCCAATACTCTGAATAATCTTCTGTCTCTGTCGCTGGAGTTAGGGTTGCTGTCTGAGCAATTCATTTCCTGGACTGTCTCTTGGAGTGTTAACCACACCCTCTGCATGCTGGGCCAGTAGTGCTCTCTGCCCCGAGGATTCTCAGCTGAACTTTTCTTCTCTTCTGTCATCTGTCTTCCCCCGAGCCCCACCCACTTCCAAATGTCCGTTCTGATTAGATGGACAAGTCAGGCTTTGCCCAATTAGTCCATTCTAAGTAGCTTACCCTGTACTTTATTAAAAGCAAAATCCACATAGGGTTGGCAAGATTAGAGGAAAATATAAAAATAAATTACTGTATTAAAATTAATTAAATGAAAAGCTGTATCTAATACCAGGAAATGATGGACTTCACAGGAGCAGTGAAGCCCTTAGTTCAACAAATGATTTTTTAAAAAATCCTAAAAACTGCCAACCCAGGGCTGAATAAAAAAAATACTCTACACCTAATGCAAAAGCAAAAAGATGTTAATTTTGGCTCTTTGCACATAGTGAATAAAAAGTTCCTTCTGCTCTTTGCTCTGCAGGAAAATTCTTTTGATTGCAACACGATTCCACAAGCTGTGTGTTATAAATAACACCACCTCATAGTTAGAGAATGACTTTGGTCTGAGGATCTCTAAGAATTTTGAAAACATTCTCATGAGAACATTACAATTGCACCGAGGCGCAGATTTATGAAGACTACAGGTTCAACCTTTCAGTTTAACACTTACTGAGTACCTGTTAGGAGGGTGATCCTATGCAGACTCATGGTCAGATTCAAAAGGAATGAAGTTAGAAAATAGGAGGGAGATAACTGGGACTCCATCTGACACAAAAACACCACATACTTTCAATTTTCAATTCTATATCCTGCCACCAATTATTTCAACATCTTAGCTATCAACCAGTTCACATCAAGTTCACGTTGTCTCCTTGAGCCCTCCCCGTGTCTCCATGTAGAACTAAGCTCCATAGACTTTTCAGTGGCTCATTTTCCAGAAGTGGAGCACCAGGCCTCTCCTCAGAGGGACTCTGGGATGACTCAGACCTCACAGTTTTCGTTTAGGACCCCAGCCGTTGGCAAACTGTGCCACCACGGACTCCTTTCAGACATTTTAGTACTTGACAGCTCCAAACCCCTCCACGTGCTCATTGCCAGCAGAAGGAACAGAAGTAAGACCTCACTGTGTGTGGAACATGTTGGGGGAAATAAAGTACCAAACAGTATAACAGAAATAGCTAGCATAATTTCATTGCCTATTGATAATTTGGATTTCTGGTATTATATTTCCCTTAGAAACTGAAGAGCATCTTCTTATTTTTGGAACTTGGAATCAGGGCAAAAATCATCAAAGAATAGGTTTTCTGGTTGCTTCTTATAGTCTAAAGCAAGTTCTAACTAACTACACCACAACCCTGGACAAATGGAGAATGGAGTGGAATCCAGACCCGAAGGCCCCGGGTGAACCCTGCTCCTTCCCATAGGTGCTGTGTGATGGGGCGGAAGACTCTGCCTCTCCAACCTCTGTTTCCTCACCTCTTAAAAGAGCCAGCCACAAATATCTGCTTCTAAGAGTGGCTATGAAGTGGAATTGGTGCATACAAGTGAAGCTCATAACACGGTGCTCAACACACAGACAGATCTTAGCACAAGTTATGTCCCTGGCTAAGAACCAAGGCAGTTTTTGCTTCTCCTTTGATTTTTTCCTCCTCCTCCCCAGGAGAGAATTCTAGCCCCTCTCAGTTCTACTGCTCCCTAGACCCCATCACTCACTCTCAGTAAATAAATAAACAAACAAACGATTCCTACGTGTGGTGACCCGGTGAGTGACAGCGTAGAACGGCTCCATAGGGGTTTCTTGGCTGTAATGTTTTGGGAAGCAGCTAATCAGTGACAATGAATGGGTTCATAGAGTGCAAACTATTTGGCACCCAGTACCCTGCCTTATTTTCCCTGGTACATTTATCACCATGAAGATATATTTATGGACATGTTTGCAGTCTTCCCACCCTCCCCTTTGAGGCAGCTTTCACTCTCCTGCTTTTATAAATGAGGAAACCGAGTCACTTGCTCACCTCCTGCCATGAGAGAAGGGACTGGCATGTTCTGCCCGCTGACACAGTCCCAGAATGCAGAGCCAAATGAAATCAATCAACCAATTGTGGCAGAGTTGGCTCCAAGCAAACCTGAGCACCACAGGTTTTCAAGACTGGCTTATGTTGGAAGCCGGTCATCAAGGCTTTCTTCCCAGGTGCTCCTTCCAAACCATCAGTTAGCAGCAGGACATATGAACCATCAGTGCCGCCCAAGAGCTCCAGATTCAGCCCCCTTGGAGCTATTTACCACTCCAATATTATTGGAACAAATGAATAAGATGGTCATTTTTAAGAGCACAACTTTTCTTGGCACAAATTATGCCTGCACCCCGCTTTCCTCAAATCCAAACATATAAAGAAAAGGTTGAATGTTTTCTGAGATTCTTATCAATTGTGGAGGTTACCCAAATAACTGGAACATTGTTGCTCTTAGAACATTGTTGCTCTAATTCATCAGAATGTTCGGGAGACCTATATTCCTAGCAAATGTCTGTAAAGTAGCCATCAGACCCACAACTCTGTGTGTGTGTGTGTGTGTGTGTGTGCTTGCGCGCGCGCGCATGTGCGCGCTGCACGTGCTGGGATGGGTTCTCTATAGGACTCAGATCAGTGATATATATGCACACATATTTTTATCTGAGGGAGAGCCCTTTACTTCAAGGAACTAGCTAATGCACTTGTAGAGGCTGATAAGTCTCAACCTCATGGATCAGGTGTCAGACTAGGGGCTTCTGTGGTTGCCTGGGTTGATGCCTTGAAAATATGCAGGTTCAGCAGAAGTCTGCTAGCTCATGTTCCCAAGAGGATGCCAAGATGAATGCAGGATTGAGAGAGCAAGTATTACCAGAACACTCTGTATTTTGTATGGAGGCCACACCATGCCCCCTAGGAAATTCCCCTTCCAACTGACTGACAGTTTGTATCTGATCACATGATAGAGGATGATTACATAATACCTGCTAAACCACTGAGAACCCTGGCCTAGGCAAATTGACACATCACAGTGTATTTGATAATTTCAGCAACAAACATTTGGAAAAATTGAGAGATTTCACACAAAATGCACTATTTCATGTTCTCATATGTCATATATCTCTATATACATGGATATACAAGCATCTTTGGTTTTATGTCTGTAGAGAACCCAGCTTAACAAAGACTGCTAACCCCAAAGCCAGCAGTTTGAACCCACTCCAGTCCCCCTAAGGGAGAAAGATGAGGCTTTTTGCTCCCATAAAAATTCACAGCTTCAGAAACCCGCACAGCAGTTTTGCTCTGCCCTCATAGGGTTGCTTTGAGTTGGGATGCTCTAACTCATTCCTCATCCTGTATGGCATACACTCTCGTCTTACTCTCACGTTTGACCAATTAGAAACGGAGGTTGAGAACGGGTGCCTCAGGATACAGCCAAATGTGTGTGTGGAGGTCAGGGGTGGGGGTGGGTTGGCAAGACCATGCATATGTGTGAAGTTGAAGTCCATGCATTTCCTTCTTTTTTGAACTTTCCAGAGATGTGCCCAGAGCACCTGTTGTTTCCAATGTTCCATGACAAACACTGCCCGGTGGGCAGGCTTTTCAAGCCTAAGGAACACATGGGTGCAGGCCTACCCGAAGCTTCAGCACTGTATCACTAAGAAGAGGTGAGGAAGATTGGAACCATTTCAGTGAAGATTCTTGTAGTCTTTCAGTGTGTTCATGTATCTCTATTTTCTTCATTATGGGCCAACTTATACCTACTTGGTTTTCTCTCTTTTAAAAACCCCACAACTTTGTGTTAATCATTTCCTTGGGAGAAATCGGACCCAGCCACCACACCTCCACTTCTGCACAAGGGCTGCCATCACCCAGGGAAACAGAGGCCACTGCTCTGGTTGCTATCTTCCTTCAACTGGAGGGGCTTCCCAGGCTGAGAAGGGTGCTCACAGTTGCAATAAAGAGAGTTATGGATTCCACGAGACTCTAACAAAGGCCTAGAGGAAGGCTCACTTGGAGAAAAATTGGAAGTGAATGCCAGAGAGCTTCACAAAGAGCTCCCAAAGTAGGCCCTTGTGAAAGTGAATAATGAGCTGCATAGACGAGTTCGTTCATGCTGAGCTCAACACACATCTTTAAACATAAGATTGTGGAGGAAGCAGATACTCGGAAACCCTTTCATCTTAATTAAAGTTATGTGGGCTACGAAATACTTTGCCTTTATATTAAGCTCTTATTCCTGTGGAGAAATTTCTATTTGTTTTTATCTAATTTGAGCTTCAAGGTTAATCTTGGTTTAAGACTTTCAGTCACTGGGAGCGACGGTCCATCCGGTGTGCCCCTGATCCCATGTATATGCATGCATACACCAGGGCCCCGCTGAGCCCCAAAGCCTCTTGCTGGCTGTGCATTCTTTACTCTGTCCCCTTCCACAAAAAGAATGGGCTGTGTATCTGGGAAGGATATATGGAATGAGGAAGATTTTGAAAAAGGTCACAACGTGTCTATTTTAGGGAACCACATGCCGCAATCCTTAAATGTGGAGTTTCTGATAAAACTTGCTTTGTGATGTGGAGCCCCAGGAGGCATGTGCAATGGAGGGAGCTGGAGTAAGAGGGAGACAGTGGGCATGAAGCAGGGGAATGCGTCTTGTTCCAGAAAGGGGCTTTTGCAGACTTTAAGGCAACTGATAGCTCAGATTGCTTGGCACGCCATGCTCCCTAATTTTCTTCAATAAATATATGTTTGAATCCACTGAACTGATGATGGAAGCGATTTGTGTGTTTGATTTCAAAGAGAATGTAAGAGATCATAAATACGTTGCTAAAGATCTTATTTAGGATCTGATTGGAATTTCTTAGACTTCTTTGTTTGAATGGCTGCCTTTTCTATAACAGCACCATTCCAGTGCCACCGAGTTGGTTCAGAGCTGGGAGCAGATAGCCCACGGTTCTCCTGCAACGCAGCTGGTGGGTTTGCTTTGCTGACCATGTAGTTAGGAGTCCAACATTGACCTGGCAGTGCCACCAGGGCTCCATGACGTTCCCTGTACGAGGATATTATTACCATCAACAGTCAAGTCAACCCTGATTCATGGTGAGCTTATATGCAGCATTGTCACTAAAGCATTTGCATTTATAAGGCATTGAAAGGGCCTCTGCAGTGTAGTCAGCACACTGAGCTGTACCTTGTAAACCAGTTTCTCCTCTAACTGAAGTAGGCCCACTGCACACTTGCAACATGCTCCAGAGAAACTTGTGCTTTGTCAGAAGGGCTAAATCTGTGTTCTGCGTTAGAACTTGGGCAAGTTACCACATGAATTAGGGCGTTGATTTTTCCATTTTTCTGAAGTGAATGGGCTACGTGGTTGCCAAAGTCTCTTCCTGAGTCTGTCTGTCTCACGGCCAATATGGCAAAGTGAAAAAGAGTTACATCCTCCGTCGTACCTTATAAGAAGCAGTAGTCTTTACCCGATCTGTTTCTTATCTATTCATTGAAGGCCTGTCGTGAGCCAAGGTGAAGAGCAAGGTCACTTGGAGCAGTTAGGAGAAGACGTGAGGCATCTGCCCTTAACCACATCTTTGTGGCAGGAAGGTGGGCACGTTTGTGGTAAGGAACCAACATCTTTCTTTTGTTTTTTAAATCATTTTATTAGGGGCTCATACAACTCTTATCACATTCCACACATACATCAATTGTGTAAAGCGCATTTGTACATTCATTGCCCTCATCATTCTCAAAACATTTCCTCTCCACTTAAGCCCCTGTCATTA
>NW_022103928.1:8627978-8629634 GCF_000313985.2 Echinops telfairi
CTGTGACTTTCCTGTCAATATCCTGCTGGGTCCTTGGAGTCGGCCCCTTCTTGATATTTTCACGCTTCCTGTATATCCTTTTCGATGAGCCAACCTATCACAGTTAGATAAGGAGTCCTGATGCTGACGCTGGCCACAGGTCAGGTGTGCAAAACCTTGGGAGGAAGATGTAGCTGTCTGCTCCAGTAAAATTTAGCAGACGTGGAAACCCTCTATCAGGTCGCTGTGAATTGCAAACAAGTCAATGGCAATTTTGTTTTTGTTTTTGAGTCACAGGTAAACGTTAACTGAATCGGTATGTGACATCATGAAGGAATGATAAGCCCTTCACAAATAAATCGCAGAGAACAGGAGAATTGGCCAAATGATTTCCCTGAACACGTTTTCTAATTTATTAGTTCACGTGACCAAACTGACTGCATGAGCTCTGGACTAAAGGTAATTTTCTTTTATTATTATATCCGCATGATTCCCAGAAATATTTCAGATGATGTACAAAGACCGAGCCCATATAGCAAGATAACACAAGTGAGAAATATTAGAAAAAAGGACAACTTGGCTAATGGTATGAAACAAATTGAGGAAGAACAGAATCACAAAGTGCATCAAGAAGTCTTTTGTAAGGGAGCCTGGAGGTACTGGAGGTCATGAGCTATACTGCTAACCGCAGGTCAGTGGTTCAAACCTACCAGCTTCATTTTTGGAGAAAGATGGAAATATTTGCACCCTAAACGATTTAGTCTTGGAAAGTTGATATAGGTTCATTGTAAGTCAGAATCGACTTGATGGCTATAGGTTGTATATATTTGGGGGGGGGTGTGCTTTTAAATCCTTTGTGCATTGTAGATGACAGCTATGACTAAAATTTCTGGAAGGTAACATCAGTTAGAGAGGCATAGAGGTTACAAACCTGATACTGCTGTAAGATAAACACAAGTCAGCTTTATAGGAGAAGCACTACTACAGAGATTACTATAGCAAACAAACAAAAAATCTATAAGAATGTTGCTATAAATTGAATTGTATATCCCCACATTTAGGTTAAAGTCCAAGCCCGTGGTATCTATGAACAGGACCTTGTTTGGAATAAGGTATCTGAAGGTGTTATCTAATGACATAAAATGATATTGGAATAGAGTGGGTCCTGATGCTCTATGAGTGCCATTCTTATAAAAGAGAAGAAACAAAGGATCAGACACAAAGGAAAGAGGGCCATATGAGCTTGGAGGTAGAACTGGAGTTAGGGAAATGCATAGCTGGGGCTGCCAGAAGCTGAGACAGGCAATTGTCTTCTCTTCCCACTAGTCTTTGGAGAGAATATGGTCAATAAAACACACAGAATTTATAGTCTACCAGCATCCAGAAGGCACAATAACAAAGCATCTATTGTTTCAGCCATTCATTCTGTCGTACTTTATATAGGGCAGCCCTACACAGTGAATACAGGTTCTCATAAAGAAGAGTCTAAGTAACGTGAACCACAAAGACAGTACAGCAGTTTCAACAAATTATTTTAATGACTCTAAAGCATCAGTCTGTGTCTTCAATTTGTCATGCTGTGGTGGCTTGTGCTTTGCTGTAATTCTCGAAGCTATGCCACCAGCATTGCCAATACCAGGGTCACGGATGGTGCACAGGTTTCAGCAACGCCTCTAG
>NW_022103928.1:8629993-8631195 GCF_000313985.2 Echinops telfairi
AAAAAATGTGAATTTAGGAAAATGGGAAGTCCTAAAAAATGAAATAGAACCCATCAAGATCAACATTCTCAACACGAGTAGGCTGAAATGGACCCCTAGTGGCCACTTTTAACCAATAATATGGTTTACGATGCTGAGAATGATAAATTGAAAAGGAATTGTGTCATATTCATCATCAAAAGAACATTTCAAAATCTCTTCTGAAATTTAACTGCTGTCAGTGATGGATAATATACATATGCTCACAAAGAGACCTGTCAATATGACTATTATTGTAACATACACACCAACCACCAAAGCCAAAAATGAAAGGAAAAAAAAAAGGTAGAATCCTACCAAATTGTAAAGTCTGAAATCGATCAGATATGCAATCAACACACATTGATAATGATGGTGATTGGAATGAACAAGTTGGCAACAAGGGAGAGGGATCCATAGTGGGAAAGTATGACCTTGGTGACAGAACAAAACAAAACAAAACTAGAACTAGCATGATAGAATTTTCCAAGACTAATGACTTCTTCATTTAAAATACCTTTTTCAACAACAAAAGTGGTGACTGTACATGTGGATCTCACCAGATGGAATACACAGGACTCAAATTGACTGTATCTGAGAGAAGAGAAACAATGGAGAAGCTCAATATCATCAGCCAAAACAAGGCCAGCGACAACCTACTGAGCATTAATTGCTCATGTGTGAGTTCAAGTTGATGCTGAAGAAAATTAAAACAAGCCCATGAGAGCCCATTATGACCATGAGTATATCACACATGGATTCTGAGAACATTTCAAGAACAGATTTGATGCATTGAACACTAATGAGTGCGTGCCAGGTAAATTGTGGAAAGGCACGCAATGCATCATACACTAAGAAAGCCACCATCATAAAAAGAAAGGATAGAAAAGGTGGGAAACGTATCAGAAGAGACTTTAACACTCTTTTGTAGTGGATAGAAGCTAAAGCAACTGGAAGAAGAAATGAATTAAAATTGTTGAACAGAAAATGTCAAAAGACAATCGAGAAAACATTATAATGGAATGTGCAAAACTGGGAGTTAGAAAAACAAAAGGAAAGAACATGCTTAGCATTTCTCCAGATGAACAAAAGTGAAAATAGTCAAGCCTCGACTAGTAATATTGAAGGATTCTGTGGCAAAATATCAAATTACTCCAGAAGCATGAGAGAGAGAGAGAGAGAGA
>NW_022103928.1:8631295-8632351 GCF_000313985.2 Echinops telfairi
TGTTAGGAGACATATTATCAAGAACCAAAGATATTAAGGACGACGTCTAAGCTGCACTGATGGCATTAGTTGAAAACAAGGCTCCTGGAATTCCTGGATGGAAACTGAAATACTTCAAAAAGTCAATGCAATGCCGGAAGTTTCACTGATCTATGCCAAGAAATTTGGAAGACAGCTCCCTGGCTAACCAACTGGTAAAGAGCAATATCTGTACCCATTTCCTGCGTCTCCAGGAAAGGTGATCCAACAGAAGGTGGAAATCATGGAATAATATCATTAATAGCACATACAAGTACACTTTTTTTCTGAAGACAATTCTAAGTTACTTGCAGCAGTGTGAGGAAGCTGCAAGAAATTTAAGCTGGATTCAAGACAGAATGTGGAAGTAGGGATATTATTGCTGATGTCAGATGGATTTTGACTGAAAGCAGAGAATACCACCAAGCTGTTTACTTGTGCTTTATTGATGACACAAAAGCATTCGATTCTGTGGATCATAGCAAACTGATAGAATAATGAGGAATGATAACTCCAGAACACTTCTTTGTGTTCCTGCAAACTGAAGTGGACGTTCAAACAGAAGAAGGGAATACTCATAGTTTAAAACAAGGCAAGATGTGTGTCAGGGTTACATCTTTTCATCATATTTGTTCCATCTGTATTCTGAGAAAATAATCTAAAAAGTTGGATTACATGAAGAAGACAGTGCCATCAAGACTGGAGGAAGACTCATTAACAACCGCAATAAATAGATGGCACAGCGTTGCTTGCTGGAAGTGAACAGGACCTGAAGCACGCACCAAAAAAGATGCTTTACTGATGAAATTGAGATGTACCTCACCATAAAGAAAACACAATTCATCACAACTGGACCAATCAGCAAAATCATGATCAACAGAAAATATATTGAAGCTGTCAAAGATTTTACTTGGATTCACAATCAACACTTTTGGAAGCAGCAATCAAGAAATGAAAGGATATATTGCATTGGGAAAATATGCTACAAAAGGTTCCCCTCAAGTGTCGAAGAGCAAACACATCACTTTGAGGACACAA
>NW_022103928.1:8632815-8649819 GCF_000313985.2 Echinops telfairi
AACAACAACAACAACAGATTATCACGGTCAACTTCTGCTCAGAGGTAGCCACGAGTCTGGGTTACCCGGGACGATGACAAACATTTTCCTGAGAAAATAACTTTAAGTTTATTCGAGCACATTAAAAAAATGGGTGGTTGTTGGCCCAAAGATATGCACCATGAAACCCGACAATCATTTGAATTCATATTCAATTTAAAGGCAAGATATCTCAACCAAGCCTCCAGAGGCTATCTGGTGGCAGTCACCCAATTTCCTGGTGTGTTCTTGGTTACACATTACTCTAAGTATATAAATAAAAATTATACAAGTCTTAATCTGTACAATCACACCTTATCTTCATGGCTAAATTCCAAATTAGATACAATAGAAATCTTTTTTGTACTAATTGCAGAATCCTTTTCTAATGAGAGGAAAATGCAATCTAGGAGCCCCAAATCTTCCTTTAACTATAGAAAAATATTCCTTAGCAGAGTGAGATAAAATATAGATCTGCCATTCTTTTTGTACTTGATCTTTTGTGTTTGATCATAATTGCACATTGTGAAGAGATGCCTCATACCTCCAAGCTAAACACTGTTTGCTCCTCATTAGTGATTTATAAATGATATTTTCTCCCTGGTGACATATCTTTTGATATGATTCTCTAATAATAACATCCACCAATATTAAAATAAGAACATCCCCATGTATTGTGATCATCTTCAACCACATTTCCTCATGAAAATTAAATTTTAGCACACCAACTGATATTGTATGCATATATTTGTCTACCATCATTATAAATCTCCTAAGGGTCTCTATAAAATGATAGTTTTGCCTCTTTGCAGTAATTCTACCTAATGCTCCAAAGCAAGAAACTAATTACACGCTGACTTTTCACTAACTTTGATCTTTCAAATACCGTACTATGGAGGTTCTATAGGTAATCATATAATTAGAATTCACTAAATGAGCTGAAATTAGCTATAAACCTTTTTATTTAAATTGTATTAAGTGTTTCTTCAGTAACACTGTCTGCAGCTCTACCCTTTCCTACATAAGTTTGCTGATATAAGGTTTCAAACTAAAATCTGATTACGGTCACTAATGTTTATAACAAATGCCTCATTATAGCGCCAGAAGCCCCACTAAAGACGAATATGCAAAGAATTTCTTAAAATATGCTTAAAGAAAGGCCAAGGATGAACTATAGTGGTATGAGGAAATGACTGAAATTTCTCAGGGGAATGTTTTAGTCTACAAGAAAAGAAAAATGACCTCACTGGTGTTTTCCCATTGAGTTGGTGCCGTATTTCCTGAGAGAAAAACTGGAGACAATTGTTTCTTTCAGTATACATTAGGACTCTGCCTCGTAAGAAAAACAAAGAGTCCCGGATTTCACTTTTAGAAAATACCAAACCCGAACTCCTGACCCACAAGGGTAGCTAAGGATGACTCTTTTGTTGTTGTTGAATTCATGAGGTTGGAATAACAATTGTTTCTCATGATGCTCAAGTTCCTGTGACACATTTTTAACATTTTCTATGATTCTGTTTGCGGTCTGTTTGGGGTTGGCACCGAGACCTTTCTCTTCTTGTGAGTATGATCAAACTACTAGGGATGGGAGTGTGGAAATGATTTTACTTCCCAGGGATGTTTGTCGGATGTTTTAGTGGTCACAATTTAGAGGCTGTTACTGGCAACTTTAAAACCCACTACCATTGGGTTGATTCCAACTCATCTGGACTCTGTATATGGTTTCTGAGGCTTAGAGTGGCTGGTGGATTTGAACCTCTGACCTTGTCATTAGCAGCCCATCAGTAATCCATTCTGCCACCAGGGCACCATTTAGTGTTAGAGGCCAGCTTCCAAAAATCACACAATGCACAGGACAGCCCCACACAGACAAAGAATTATGTAGGCCAAGTTGCCAAGTAGTGCCAGGATTGTGGAGCCACATAACATGAAGTGTGCACAAATCACATATTATTTTGCACAGTCTTAAAATGAAGAAACGCCAGCCTTTTGAGTGGGTGAGCTGATTGTGAATTTCATCTTTAAAACGGACCCTAAAGGTAAGGTAATGAAACATTCCATTGCTTGGAAAACAGACCGCTACCTTTACTGTGTTTATGGACTTTATTTATCTAATAATATTCAGAGGCACAAAAAATTCTGAGCACCGTTTTCACGTGAAAGCTGAGTAAACAAAGTGTGTTTTCACTTGTCATCCAGCATGATGTGATCACAGGGAATATTATGTGCAAGAGGTAGTTGTTTTATCTGGAGCCTCAACCTTTAAAACATTCAAAACAGTAAAATTGTTTATTTGACACTGCGCTTGACCGGACGGCACTGTTTTATTCTAAGGGAAAGTAAAACACTTACTACCCCCTGATTATTTGCAAATATATAGGAAGTCTATTTATCTGGCATACTTTGCTATGGCCCTGAGACCTGAAAAAAAAAACAGGAAAAAATGTTTTAAAAAGTTAGAAAATAGAAAAGTTCCACCAAAAATCTCCACAGAAGTGGTGAGTATACTGAACATTATTCCTGAGCCATGAACAGAACCAAACCAAAGTGGCGCTCTTCCTTTTTGACTCTTCAGAGGTACCAGGGTACGTTTTGCTCAGATTTTACATTCCTTTGGAGTGCTTGTTCCAAAGAACTAAATTGTATACAGGGCAATGATAATTTGAAAATTGAGCTTCTGAAACATATCCATAACCCCTATATAACAACATTGGGGTTCATGAGGCCGCATTGTCAGCACTGTCCCCCCAAAATACAGCTTGCCTCTTTTTAAACCTTTTCATTTTCATTGGTTAACCTCCCTCCAATATCAATGTCATTCCTTCTGTCTGATGGGCGAGGGCCGTCCTTTACCAACTTCGGTGGCTTAAAAAAGAAATGTGTATATTCTGGGACATCGGTTGTCTTTCAATGCCTGTGCTCATAGGTTATGACTGGGGATGTAAGCCTGGTTCTCCCCACTACTGACGAAGCCCTCTCCCCCCAGTCAGGCTGCGTCTCTAGTCACTGGACCCACAGCATGCGGTGGTGCCCACGAGCTGGGGCTCCCTCTGGTTTCCTCGGGACCAATGACAAGCAAATCCAACAGTCATCTCTCTCTCTCGTGCAGGCTCTAATTACCTGTAACCTACTAAGAAGTTAATGAGCATGACTACATCCCGGTTTTCATGAATGTAATGAAGCTATCACTTGAGTTGGAGGACTAAGTAATTTTGAGCAATTGGGCCACAGTGTCTCCACCTCCCCTCCTCCCATTCAAGTGCGCACTTGGAGGGGTACTGAGTGGGCCCTAATGAGGGGGTGTCCTGGGGTTTTATTGGTTTGTTTGTTTTTAAATGGCTTTAAGTGGGGTGTGGCCACAGCAGTAGACAGACAGACAGTGCTCTCATCCCTGTTTTCTCACCCTCAGTTTATTGTCATTGAAAGAGCAGCTCGCCCAGTCACAGAGCAGTGATTGGTAGGAAGCTACAGATTAAGGTCTACCTGACTGCCTCGGCCCGTACACCTCATCATACGGCCGGGGAGAGGTGGCACGATAGGAACACGTTGAGCAATCTGGAATATGTACAACGGTGGCAACAGTTTGCATGCAAGGATAATCAACACATTTTTTTCCAGTGAATTACTTTGATGCTGTTTTGCCTGAGGGACTTGGGGTTTGCTCTCTCTGCTTAGGATATGCGCCATACAACCAACCACATGCTGTTACCGACTTCTTGAACTAACAGCCCAGCATCGCCCTTGCTGGGAAACTTTCCTTGTACGGGGGTGGAGGGGGGGGTTCAGGCCTTCTTTTGTGCAGCATACTTGTGTATCTGAGCGCACGGTCCTCATGCTAGTCTATGTTTCTCAACAGCTTTATGGCAGGAAACTTCAGGAAAAATGATCCATTTCTCAGCAATTAACAGCAAGCCCAGAAGGAAAGGGGGATGTCCTAAGAGATCAGGCATTCCAGCAGGCTCTGGGAAAAACAAGGTGAGTAAAAAGTGGTTACGTCACACACACACTTTAAGCACACCCACTGAAAGCCCGCCAATTCATGTCTTTGAGCATCTACTACTGCAAACTTCACTTTCATACTTTCACTCACTTTTGTACTTCTGCCGTGTGAATTTTTTTCCATACTGAGAAGCAGTAACCAAGGAAAAACATGTTAAAACCTAACACTTATATATCGTAAAGTTTTCCCCTACAATTCAATGGTTTTTAGTAAACTCACAGAAAGTTGAAACCATTCCCACAATCCAATTTTAGAGTATTTCGATCACACCAAAAAGAACGTTCCCGCCCATTTGGAGTCACTCCCCTTTCTCAGCCCAGCCAACCACTAATGCGACTCCTCTCTGTAGATTTTGGACTGTTCCCTATTGTCTCCTTTGTGGTTTCGTTTGAGGAGACTATAAGCTCCCTGAAGGACTGGATCATGATCTAAAACACAAAGCAAAACCCCAAACCACAACTCTTTCTATCTAACACTTAGCAGCACTAGCAGAGCATTAATAAACATTAATAAATAATAAGCAGGTTATACACATCAAAGCTTTTACTTATTCGAAGTACATATTTCAAAGCACCACAGTTTCCTCTCATTTTAATCTTCAGACAATGGTGATCTGGGCACTACAGTAATCACCCATTCAGAGATAAGAAGACTGGCTTACAGAGGTCCAATATTTCATGAAGGGCCATCTCAGGATGGAAACCCAGGCTGTCTGTCTCCAGAGATGGATGGATAGATGAATGGATGGATGGATGGATGGATGGGTGGATGGATGGATGGATGTATGAATGACTTGGATGGACATTTTTAATCCAGAACAGAATTTCTGAGTTCTATAGGGGATTCTAACAGGGACCTTGTGAATTTGTTTGCTCTGTTTTAAGTGTATATCTGGATTTCATCAAAATTTCAGAAGTAGTTAGCCCTCAAAAATGGCATCACCACTTGGAAGGTGCTAAGAAACCCGAAGTAGTTGTGAGTTATGGTACATCCATTGAGTCTCTGAGTGGTATAGATGGTTAAGTACTTCACTACCTGGCAGTTCAAATGGACTCAAAGGTGTCTGAGAAGACAGGTCTAGAAATCTGCATCACGTAGATCCTAACTTTGAAAACCCTAGGGAGCAGCTCTGCTCTGCACACTGGGGGTTGCCATGAATTGGCAGTGGTTTGATGACAACCAACAGCAATGACCACGACCAGGTGCTTCCATCCAACTGGGATAAGAGGGCCGGCCTCGTCCTTCCCTCACTGTTATCCTGTCACTGCTTGGATGAGGGTTTTTACAGACTCACTGACCCTACAACTTCTTTTGTATTCTAAATGAGGTAGTCAACCCTGCCTGACACATATCAAAGACATATCAAGGGCAACACTTCTTGCCCTTTCCTTTGTTTCCAGCTGCCTGTCATGTCAATACAGTTGTGGGGCAGGGACAGGGAAATCAAGGGGGAGCAAGCCTATATGTGGAGAACCCCTTGGATCCTCTCTTCTTTCTGGTGTCAACTCTTCCTTCCCCCCCCAGAGCAAGGGCTAAGTTAATTGCATTTGAATGAATAATTTTAATAAAGCAGTGACCTTTAATGCCAACTGGTGTTTTTAATTTTGACTCGCTGTCAGTCACTCTGACGTGAACCACTCCAGGATGTACGCAGTGGAAAGACCGGTGTGTACACAGAAGAGAAAAACAAACACACAGAGCTGGGTGCCGCTTGCAGGTAAACACATACATGGACGATCTTCCAAAGAGATGCAGGGCAGAAGCTACTTAAATCAGGGAAATGGGAGTTAATGAGAACCACTCGTGTGTCAATATACAAATGGAAAATTCCCTGCTTAATATGAAGATAATTTATTGCTCAATGTATAAAATTCAGAAAAGAGAGAACATGGTGGGAAAGTCAATGAAAAGCCATATAAAATCTCACCTTCTACAGATAACCACTGTAACTACTGTTAATATTCTGGGATACATCCTTCTAGTCTTTTTTCTATACTTAGATATGATGTATTTTTTAATTGAAATTGACAGTATATGGTGTGCTATTAGGTCCTGGGGTTGTGCAAATAGCGTACGTTTGGCTGGCAGCTGGAAGATGGGTGGTTTGAACTCACCCAGCAGCAGTGTGGGAGAAAAGCCAGGCAGAACGCTCGCATAAAGACTGTGACGAGAAAGCCCATGGAGCGGTTCTCTTCTGTGACACATTGGTCACCACGAGACAAAATTGGTTTGATGGTCACTGGTTTGGTTATTTTTTCTTGAGAAATTTCCTGAAAACACAAGATGACTTTTTTTTAAAAAATAATCATTTTATTAGGGGCTCATACAACTCATCACAATCTGTACATACGTCATCTGTGTCCAGCACTTTAGTACATATGTTGACTTCATCATTCTTACGACACCCACTTTCCACTTGAGCCCCTGGTGTCGGCTCATTTTTCCCTTTCCGTCCCCGCTCTCTCCGATTCCCCGATAATTTATAATTTATTATTATTTTATCATATCTTACCCCGTCCCACGTCTCCCTCACCCACTTCTCCGCTGTCCGTCCCCCAGGGAGGAGGCCACATGTAGACCTTGTCCTCTGTTCCCCCTTTCTCCCTCTCCTTCCCTCCACCCTCCCGCTATGGCCACTATCTCCACTGGTCCTGGGGGGTTCATCTGTCCTGGTGCACAGGGTCACTGAAAGTGGGTACGGACTTTGTGGGTCATGTCAACTGAGGCCAGAGACCCAGGCTGGGGCTGAGGCGATGAAAGCAGGTGTTGTTGTTTTTCGGGGACAGCCCCTCCTCGGGCCAGCAAACATGTGGGTTGAACATAATATTCTCACATCATCCCAAGTTAGAAATTTAACTTTTGAGAAATATTCTCATTTTTAAAAGAGAGCAACTAGTTAGAAAGATGAACAAGTCTTGTGCTGACCAAACGTGCCTGCAGGCTGGATTTGGCAGTCAAAGTGAAGGGCGTGAGAGCTCCCCTCTCCTCGCACCCACCAACACCATCATCCTCACCCGGGACAGACATTCACCCCTCTATAGAACCTGGTTGGTTTTGTTCAGTGCCCATTGGAATTTAAACTGAACAGAATTGAATATCCCAGTTACTTATTTCTTCTTTGGAGAGTCTTTAAAAATGGCCATGTAAAACTAGACAGCTCTATGATGATTCTCTTCCACCGGTCTCTTTCAGGTGCTCGTATTTGCTACGGAAGAGGCGTCGCTAACAAGTTGTATTTAGGTATGTATTCATGGCAACATTAAGAGCATTTTATTTCAGTTCAAAGGGCATTTCTGAATTCAATGTACGTAAGACCAAATGGGACCACCAATTACTTCACATGCAAACAGGTGTTTGTTTATTCAGCACTCATGGGTGTTCCTAGTGTGAAGAAGCTGCTCAGAGCCCAGGGCATGGAGCAGTGAGTAGACATAGATGTGCGCATTGGGCGTGTTGGGCCCAGAGTCAGAGGAGGGGCTGGTCAGTGAGACTCAATGACAAATCAGCAGGTCTTCCTCTAGGGCACCGTAGAGCCCTTGGGAAGGAGGAGAGCTGGAGGGCCATGGCCTCACCTGAAAGCTACCAGGGGTTCGCAGCAAACCAGCATTTCTTAACAGTCTAAGCACATATTGGACCCTATTACATATCTTTGTGTGCTTTGAATATAAAAATAGGGTTTTAAAACACTGCTCAGTAGAGTTATTTAACTGCATGGGACAACCTGTCTGAGAATAGAACCAATGATTTCTATTGCTTGCTCACAGAAGCTGTTGCTTCTTGTGGGCCTTGGGTCAGCCTTGCTTCTCAGGCATGACGATTGTCAGCCTGGGCGCTATCTTTCCCCTGAGCCGGGTCAGGAATAACCCAGAAGGTCAGCGAGGGACCCAGAGACATGTGGGAAACACTCCAATGTAAACAAAGTGGCCTTTCCAGAGACATGTCTCTTGGCTTACCTCAGGGAATTATTCATGCCAAACACACTGAATTTTAAGCAATTCTGTAAGCCCCCTCAAGTCACCACCACCACCACCTAGTTGCCATCAAGTGAATTCTGGGTTTCCTAGGGCTGGCTTTTTGGCAGTGGATTTGCAGGCTTTTCTTTTGAGGCAGACCACCCGCCTTTCTGCTACCAGCTGAATGCACTAACCATTTGTACCATCCACGTTCTATGTCAACTCACTGAATTTTAGTTGTAAAAATAGGTCTGTCTGCCTTCCTTACCAGACAATAAGCTTCTTCATGTCTATATTCCACTTCCTGCCACCCTGTTTATAAGCCCACTGCCACTGCACTGACTGACTCATAGCAACTCTGAAGGGGTTCCCGAGACAGCTGTTTGGGGGAGCAAACAGCCTCGTGTTTCTCTGGGGGAGCACCTGGTGGCTTTTAGCTGCTGATCTGGGAGCCCGGTGCCTAACACCCAGTACACCAGAGCTCTGCTGGTACCCCATGCTGGGGTACTCAGAGGTTGAATAAATGACGTGTATTTCTGGAAAATGAAGTCTTTTAAGACAACAAGACACCTTGACTCTGGTACAAGCCCCTCATCTTAAACACTAGACACGGTAGCCCGACAACATGGCTCACTTACACCACAGGAGCATACCGATTTATTTATTTATTATTATTATTAATTTACATTTAGGTGTTTTTTTAAAAAGAAATCATTTCAGTGGGGGTCTTACAGCTCGCATAACAATCCATACATCCATTGGGTCAAGCACATTTGTGCATACCGTTGCCATCATCATCCTTTTCAAGACATTTTCTTTCACTCGAATCTTTGGTATCAGCTCCTCAATGTTTTCCTCCCTCCCCCACCCTCTCTCCCTCATGAGCTTTTGATAATGTATAACTTATTATTTTCTTCATATCTTACACCGACCACTGTCTCCCTTCACCCACGTTTCTGTTGTTTGTCCCCCTTGATGGGGAATGGTGGTTATACAGTGATCATTGCGATTGGTTCCCCCTTCTTCCCCCTCCCCCACCTGATACCTCATGGTTTCACGACTCCTATTATTATTCCTGAGGGGTTTATTTTTCCTGGATTCCCTGTGGTGAGAGCTCTTATCTGTACCACTGTACTGGGCATACCAATTTAAATACACCCCCAAGATATTTTAGTGGGGAAAATTTTCATAAATATCAAACCAAACATAGATGTTTAATGTTTTTAGTACTTGGTAGAAATGATTTTTTTAACTACCTAGAATTCACTTGTAGAAATATTAGCCGTTGAGTCAATTCTGACTCACAGTGATCCTGTACAGAGTTTCTCAGTAAAGCTTTATAGGAGCAGACAGCCTCATCTTTCTCCCTAGGAGCAGCTGGTAGTTTTAAACTGCTGACCTGTCAGTTAGCTACGCAATGCTCATTCCACAGCATCAACAGAACTCCTTTGTAAGAATGTAGATGCGTCAATATAAATCATGTATCTGATACTTTTAATTAATGTTTTAATATATCTTAAATATTGGATCCATGTTTTATATTAATGAAACACATTAACAAAACATTGCCCATTCCTGTACCATCCTCACAATTGTTGTTAGGTTTGGGCTCATTCAAAATATTAAGGACGGTTAATATTCCTAACGTCTTATGTGATAATATACAAGTGTAGCATCCTTCTATGATTAAAGATCAAAACAAAAAGCTACAAAATGTAATATTAAATTCAAGAAGGTGTTGAATATGACCTCCATTGGCAGTAATGATTAGCATATGGTTTTAATGTCTAATTTGATTCAAGATGCATTTCTTACTAAGAATCTAAAGTGATTCACTATATATGGTTTTGGCTAAAATAATATTTTGTTAGCCTCTAATAAGATGTTAATACTCCTATGAGCCAGGCTGGCTCCATTCAATGTTCAAATGTTCATCTTAATTAGCTAACATTAACCATCATTAGGATTTTCTATGGTACAATGCACATTACTTCATAACTTCCACCCAGATCACATGGAGCTAGATCATAATACACGTTATCAATCATCAATTTCCCTAGTCTTTCTTAACACCTAGCTTTTATTTTAAAAGTTAAGGTCAATGTTAAGTGTTACACTTCAGCTGAAAAAGTTTTTTAAAAAGCTATGTTAATTAACAATGTTAATCAAATGTTAATTATGTAGATGAAAGCATTTTTCATTCACTTGCCTAGTAAATTATAGTCAGATAATGTCCCATATATTATTTGAGATGACGTAGGAAACCGGCATCTGGCACTAGGCATTGGGGAAGAATATTGGATCACACAATGCAAAACAAATATTAACACAAGGAAAGTGAATTTTTTTCCTTTGGGTATGGAGAATCTCTTTTTATGTCCAAACACCCCACTGGGCGAGATAGGGGAAGGATAGAAGAAGTATAAAGAAATATACTTTGAGTTCGTATGATACTTGGAATGCCTTTTTTCCAATGAACCTAAAATTGGCCAGTCAGAAGATACAGGCCATATACACTTGGCTTAAGTATTCCAAGTTAATGAGAGAAAGGTATTTTGAAAGTGTACTTTACTGTTTAAGAATTTTATAAAGCAGCCAGGGGGCTTTTCAAACCCATATGGTCATTTGGAATGCTTGAACATTCCTGACATGCAGGCCTGTCTGTCCATGTCCTGTTGGCAACAATACATGGCACCCGTTGAAAATCAGCTCGGTGATGAGTTTGAACCTCTTGTGGTTCTATCCACTTGTGTATCAGTTTGTCCTTCTGTGCTGGTGTTTGTGTTGGTTGGTGCTGGAAGTTCTGCCACCGGTATTTCAAATACCAACCAGGTCACCCGCGGTGAACAGATTTTGCAAAATTTTCAGCCTTAGAAAAGACTACAAAGCAGAAAAGGCAGTACAATTCTGAAAAGAAGTCACTGAAAGCCACTGAATAACAGTGGAAATTGTCTGATAGGGTCCTGGAAGATGAGCTTCTTATGTTGGAACCAAAACCAAACCCACAGCTCATCGCGACCCTAGAGGACAGAGTAAATAGACCCTTGGGGCTTCGGAGACAACTGGTCTTTAAAGGAGCAGCCAGCAGTACCTTTCTCCTGCGCAGCGGTTGGTGGGTTGCCACCTGTGATGAGCAACTGATTATACCACTAGGGTTCCTTCTCAGGTCCGAAGGCCAGCAAAATACAACTGGAGAAGAGCTGCCTCCTCAAAGTAGAGTTGACCTTAATGATATGGATCGAGCAAAGCTTTGGGAACTTTCATTTGCTGAGGGGGCCTGACTCACAGTAAGAAGAAATAGCTGCAAAAATAACTGGGGCATAGAATGTATGAACCATGAAGCTAGAAAAAAAATGGAAAGATCAAAAATGAAGTGAAATGCATAAAAAGTGATATCCTGTGCATTAGTTACCTGATATGGACTGGTATTGACTATTTTACATCAGTTAATCGTAAGACTTACTGTGCCAGGAGTGACAAATTGAGGAGGAATAATGTCTTTTAAAAATAGTGTCATTTCATCATTTAAAAGAACATTTCAAGATCTATCTTGAAGTACAATGCTGCTGATGATATGATAATATTGATATGCCTACAAGGAAGATAGGTTACCACAACTGCTCAAATTTATACCCCAACCACTGAGCCTACTGATGAAGAAATTGAAGAAGTCAATGAAATTCTTCAATCTTAAATTGAACAAACATGAAATCAAGATGCATCAATAATTGTTGTAAATTGTACATCAAATGATAGAACTCTGTAAGACCAATGACTTCTTCATCGAAAAGACCTTTTCTCAACAACATAAAATAGTGACTGTACATGTGGATCTCATCAGATGGAATACACAGGAATCAAATTGACTACCTCTCTGGGAAGCAATGAAGAAGAAGCCAATTGTCGGCTACAGCATGGCTGCAGGCCTATTGTAGAACAGACCATCAATTGCTCATGCACAAGTTCAGGTGGAAGGTGAAAAAAATGAAAACAAGTCCACAATAGCCGAAACAATGTCTTGAATATATCTGGCTTGAATTTACAGAATGTATCAAAAGCATATTTGACAGATTGAACACTATTGGCTGAAGATCGGACGAGTTGTGGAGTGAAATCAAGAGCATCGTATAAAAGGTCCTTAAAAAGACAAGAAAGAAAGATCTGGAGACGTTAGAAAGACCCCGAAACCTGTGCTTGCACAGAGTCGCTTAAGGGGATGGAGGCCACGATGGCAGAATAGAGCTGAACAGAAAATTCAAATGGCAGCTCTAAAAGACAGAGTGAAGCCTTATAATGAAATGTGCAATAACCTGGAGTTAGAAAACCAAAAGGGAAGAACATATTCAGCATGGATGCAGCTGAGATAACTGAAGAAACATTTCAGACGTTGAGTTGCAATACTGAAGGATTAGATGGGAAAAATATTGAGTGATGCCGGCGGCATCAAAAGAATGTGGAAGGAATATGCAATTGCTGTACCAAAAATAATGGGTCAACAATCACTTCAAGAGTTAACATTTAACCTCTTTAAAAGTGTTGCAGCACAAAGATGTCGCTTTGAGCACTAAGGTGCGCCTGACCCAACTTTTAATTACCTTATAAGCATGTGAACTCTGGATACCAAATAAGAAAGATCACAGAAGAATTGATGTATTTGAATTATGATGTTGATGACGAATATTGAGGGCATCACGGAATGCCAGAAGAACAAACTAGTCCGTTTTGGAGGGAGTTCTGCCAGAACAATCCTTGGGAGCAAGGATGGCAAGACTTCATCTCAAATGCATGAGTCATGTGACCAGGAGCGACCAGGCCTTGGGAAACGACATTATACTTTATAAAAGAGAGGGTCAGCGAAAAGGAATGCACTGGGTGCAATGGAATGACACTGTGGCTGCAACAACGGGCTCAAATACGGCAGTTGTGAGGACGCCACGGGACCAGGCAGGGTTTTGCTCTGTTGTATATGCAAGTGCTGTACCAAAAATAATGGGGTCACCATGCATTGGAATCAACTTGTCTGTACCTAAGAACGTTGTTGTCCTGATTCTAAATCAATGTTCCCCCAAATGGTGATATCACTCTCTGAAGGCTGCTGGAATGATCCAGGGGACCTGTGAAAGGAGATACCTACACTTTACCCTAGATTATGGGCCAGGGGCAGGAAGTGAGTGATGAGGAATTTCTTTTTCTTTTTTTTCTTCTGTAAAGAGGGTGGTAGACCAAATAAATTAGAAAACCTATGTTCTAAACCACCAACAGCAAGCTTTCCCTAATGACATTTATGTCAGCAAATAGGTGAATATCTGTTTTGTGTTAAATCCTATGGAAAGACGAAGATTTTGCATGTTAAAATTTCTGATTCTCGAGGTAGCCAGGCAAACTATTTGGCATTGGACTCTAACTCTTAGCATTACAAATCTCCTGAAATACATTATCTAAACATGTGATTATAATACAAATATGTGTTTATATATGTTGGCATTTGTGTGTGTGTGTGTGTGTGTGTGTGTGTAAATATCTAGAGGTCCTTTAGGCTACTAGGTCAATTTAATAGTTAAAAATAATAGTTAAAAACTGGGGATGCTAAGATACTAAAGGATGTATCCCAATCATGGCTATCTATGCAGGACAGAACCGAAACAATCTTCTCAGTACATTTTATCCACTTCTTTGCATGTGTCACCCGGAAAGAGACTTGGCATGTTTGCTTATTTGAGCTGCAGGGCATACATACATGTCCCGGTTGCTTGGCAACCTTCCCATCATGCCTCATGGGATGGAAGATAATAGTGGACATTTGTTATTTTTTGTTTTCCTCTTTGGTACCAACTTCGATTTCTTTGGAAGAATGATCTCTTCCCCACTGTGTGTGGTCTTGGTGGGGGTCAATCATGAGCCCTGTCCTCCCTCAGCCGATGAGTGATAGATGGCTCACACTGGGCCCATCAGGCCTTTGCTCTGGACAGTTTGAAATTTAGGAGGAATAATTCAAGGAGGAAATGGAACATAATAGAAACAAAACGAGTGCTCATGAATCCAGCAGTGGATTAATATTTTGAACATAATTGCCCTGTGCTCTCTCTCCTGATCCTTATGTCCTGCCTTTCCTTCAATTCCATGTGACCCATAAGTCCCTCCACTCAGCTCCATTTCTGCTTAAGAGCATGTTTCTGTTGTTTGCAGGTTTAAATCTATCATGTGGCTTTCATTTTGATTGAGAGAAGATTGCTCACCAGGTGTACTATCATCCTGGTGATGCCAACTCATAGTGACCCTATAGGACAGACAGAATTGCTCCTTGGAGTTTATGAGACTGTAAATCTGTATGGGAGCTGATGGGTGTTTTTTTTCTTCCAAGAAGGAGTTGATGGGTTTGAACTTCTGACCTTGCCCAAGGTTTAATCCACTCTGCCACTGGGGAAGACGAGCTGAGATTTAAGAGCAGTTCCAAAAGTCAAAACTTTAACCTCGTGCTTCCTTTTCATATTGCAAGTGAAGGGATGGAGATGTATACATTCCATATTGTAAGATTCTTTGGTCCACATTTATATTTTAATCATCATTAGCAAAGATTTGCTTATATCACACCCTTCCTGCAACCCACGTGTGTCACAATTTTATATCACGTCACATTAATAACAATCACAATAGTTATCAGTAACAATAGTATCAATGGTCACAGTATGTGTCAACAATGTCACATTAATAACAATAGTGTGACGTGATATTTTAAGGTTAAGTTTCTATGGCTAGCAAAGTGGGAATGGTGTATCTCATCATAAATATCCAAGAAGCATACCGTTCTAGGGAAAATATCTGGAAAGAGGATCTTTGCTCTTTAATGAAAATGTATTTTGAAATGTGAAATGTCTATGTCATGTTAGAGGCATTCTCTTCTGAGGTTCTAATCCTAAATCAGGAAAGGGTTGGAGAAATCAACTCTATTCGACAACCTCTTCTTTTTTTTATGGTTTGAAAACCTCTTTCTCACCACTCTCCTTCCTAAAAAACATACATACATTCTTTGATCACAGATTTCCTCTTGAAACATCTGGGCACATAGGAGTAAATGTTCACTATTAGAATATAAGCTATTTAAGAGTGCTTTCCAGACTTGGGGTGACTTTCATTGTGTTCCACTGAGTATTTGGAAGCCCAAACCATACAATTTGTCACATAACCTTAAATCAAATGTAACTGGCCATGATTCATGATCAGGAATGAGGACTCAACTTATGAGCCTTTCCCAACCATAGTAGGCATACAAGTTCTAAAACATAGTAACTTGGACTTTGTGTATTTATTGTGGAACAGCCAACTCCTGAAGTGTAATCTTATCTTGGAGTGACTTTTCCCCCCAGAATTCTGAGTCTAAATTGGCAGTTGAATTCCCAAGTCAGTTGGCAAAAGTGCCAAGTTGATGAGGTCAAGATCAAGGGTCTGATCGCAGGCAAGCACAGAAACAGTTGGTGAAGACTGGGCAGAGAAGCAGCAGTTGGCAAAAAGGAGTTCCCGGGGAGACACGGGATTAGCTCTATGGTTATTAATTGGAGGCACATACCACAGACAGAACAGAAATTGGAATCCTGGTTGCTCTGGGGACAGAGAAGGGAACAAGTGGCAACTTCTAGTTTTTGGAAAGATAGCTACACAATTTAATAGACCTTTGTATCCTCAGTAGCATGGGGTGGTGGTGGTGAGGTGGGGCAGAGGGGTGGGGGTGGGAGGAAGACTTCAATGTTTTAAGTTTTTTTTTTTTCCAGGATTAGTGAATCAAGTTGTGAACAAAGCCAAAACCAGAGGAAGGAACATGTAGACATTCTTAATTTTACTCATTTAATACATCTAAGGTAGGATAGTTATACTCACTTAATAGATTTAAGGGAGGATCATATGGAATCAGAAACATGGCTATCACAAGCAGCATTCCTGATAGTGTGATTTATGACTTTTGACTGAGGTTTTAGGGTAGAATTAAAATTTTAGGAGTGCACCTATGGTTTACCTTTGGAATTTTCTTGATTCAAGAACAGAGCAAGTGAAAATTACTCTGGGTAAATTCTGGCAATTGAATTTCTGAAATTGTTTTTTCTCTTCAACCTGCATCCGCAAGACAATGATCCCTCATGGACAAGGCGTTCATGTGTGCTTGTCAAGTTGGTTCCAACTCTTGGTGATATTGGGAACATTTTTCTTCAAGGAGTAAAATCAATTTAAAAAAATGGAAATGGTTAAGAAATGGACTAAGTCATCAAGAAATTTTAATCTGACTGCATTTTAAAAGATGAGTAATGGAACTTGCCAAAGTTTACAAACAGTAAACGTCTTCATTGCTGATTATGTGGATGTGGAGAGAACAGATTAGAATTTTATTGCTGGTATTTCATAAAATGATTTGGTCAGCAAAGTAATTTTTTTGGTAAGAAATGCATTTCATTTAGAAGTAAACTAGTTCCACCCCTCCCTATTCATTTACGTATAAAGCACCTTACCTTTGAAGTAAACTTCCTTCTTTGGAGCATACGACAGTAGTACTTATGAGATAATTAACATACACACACACACACACACACACACACACACACACACACACACTGCCCTCCAGTTGATGCTGACTCATGATGTTCCCATGTGGATCAAAAGAAGAGTGTGCTCCAAACAAATCATCAGGACGCTCTTCGGAAGTGCTTCTGGGTGGTTTCAAACCACCAATCTTCTGGTTAGTGGTTGACCACTTAGCCATCTGTTCACTCCGGGACTTCAAAATCAATGAGAGAAATGGGAAAAATCCATATAAGGTATCTTAAGCACCTGTTACGAGTTTAGAATAAAAAAGAGATAGCCCCTTGCCATTCACCCAATGATAAGAGATGCCTGACTGAGTTGCTTGCTTCTAACTCTAAAGTTCTGCATTTAAAATAGAGCATTTATCAACCCTAACCTTGGTGTCCTCAAACAATGATACACAAAAGCAAAAAATATCACTTTATGTACATAATTTCTTGATTGATTTTATTAGTACTATTTTGT
>NW_022103928.1:8650653-8687559 GCF_000313985.2 Echinops telfairi
TTTTTCGTAAAGAAAGAACCTTATCAGGTGCTGATTTGGTAGTGTAGAACACCCAAGGTCATGTAATCCTAGGGGACAGGCCAGGGCTTGATGAGAGGCTGAGGAAATACCGTTGTTCTCTTTTTACCTTTCCTAAGAACTTATTACAAGGGTCTTTGGTTATGGATTTATGTTAGTAACACTTTGATATTTTCATGCTTTTCTAATTGCTTTATGAAATGACTACACCCTTAAGGAAAGAGACTATGAAAAGTGAATTCTGAAAAGAACCAAATTACTACATACGAGGACATTTTCTTCCCCAATTCCTCGTCTGTGTTCATTGATGCTAGTTGTTGTCAAGCTGGTTCCAACTCCTGGGGATAAGCAAACAGAACAACATGTTGCCCCATCCGGCACCATCTTCCCAATGGTGGTATCTTGGACATCGCTGTCGAGGCCACAGCTGCACTGCATCTCATGGAGGGTCTTCCTTGTCTGTGCTGCCCTTCGACTTGACCTTGCCTAGCAAGTGATCTTTCCTGTGTTCAAAGTAAGTGAACTGAAGTCTCATCATCCTCACTTCTAAATTTTCTGCATGGTAATCCACACCTTAAGCACGAGGTAATCATTGGAAGTGGCATGAGTGTTAAGAAGATGATTGGCTATTCGGTTTTACATTGATTTATTAGATTATTGGTAGGTTGGTTCATAGGACTAGTGACTGGGGAAAAAAGATTGCTCACAGACAAAAGTCTCAGTAAACAGATTCTTTAAAATGGCAGCAATTCTTGACACCATCCAAAAGATCAGCCTCTGAAGGAACCATCATTAGTGGAGAGGAGAACGGATTCGTTTGGGCCAGGCGAGGCATTAGATAAACATATTGAGGAAATGGATTGACACTGGGCCTCTACTGAAGTGCTCCCTCAACGCAAGAACACTTTGTTCTAACAACATGGCATTCTGTGATCCTCATCCTCCTGATATGTTTGCTAAAGACAAAGCGGGTGCATCAGCAAATGTGGTGCAGAAAGCTGATGTACCCGACTATCAGAAGATATAGCATTTGGGGTCTTAAAGGCTTGAGGATAAACAAGCGGCCCGCAAGCCCACAGGATCAGGTAACAGGCAACAGAAGACCCCAAACAAAACAAAACAAAAATATTATTGAGAACAAGGAGGGTCAGAGCAGAGACCCCAAACCCATCTGCAGACAATCGGACATCCCCTCACAGAAGTGTCACAAGGAAGGGATGAGTCAACTAGGCTACAGTACAGTACTGATGGACCATACAATATTCCTCTGATTCTTTGAAGCTTCCTCACCACCCACTATCATGACCCCAGTCCTGACTTTCTGTTCTGGCTAGACTGGAGCATGTACACTGGTACATACAGATAAGAGCTCACGACACACAGAATCCAGGTCAGAGAAATCCCTCAGGAACAGAAATGGGAGTATGAATATCAGCAGGGTAGGGCAAAGGTCAGGGTGGAGGGGAAGAAGGGGGAACCGATTGCAATGATCAACCCATACCCAGGGGGATGAACAGCAGAAACAAGGCTGAAGGGAGACAATGGCAGGTGTAAGGTATGAAAAGAATAATAAGTTACAATTTATCAAGGGGGCAAAAGGGGGCATAGGGAGGAAAAAAAGAGGAGCTGATACCAAGGGCTTAAGTAAAAAGCAAATGTTTAGAAAATGGGGATGGCAACCTATGTACAAGTATGCTTGATACCATTGATGTATGGATTGTTAAAAGAGCAGTAGGAACCCCCAATAAAAGGATCTTTAAAAACAAAACAAAACAAACCCATTAAGTTAGAAATAGTGTTATTTTTAAAAAATGAAGAAGAAGAAGAGGAAGAAGAAGAAGAAATAGTAGTGGAGGAGGAAGGAGAAGAGGAAGAAGAAACATAGACTCTGGTCACTGTAACAATTGTCTCAAATATAGCAATAATTGTGATGCCTCATTCTGGCCCGATTTCATTCTGTTAGGAGGATCTGGTGGGGTGACATTTCACAGCAAGGCTTTGCTCCATGTCCCTCATACAAAAACAAGGGGAGTTGGGGTGGCGGGGTGGGAGGGTGCATTTCCTGGATTCTACAGTAGACTAGACTCAAACATCACGATATAAAACCCATCCATCTCCAAAGAGACTCATGTAAAACTGCCCCTCTAACATCGATTTCTTCTGATGCAACATCTTTCTGGCATTTAATTCTGCACCTGAGGTACGGAGTGCTTTAATCTTTAAGTGGAAGCAATTTAAACACATGGCTAAGCACTGATGTAAAATAAGCCCCGTTCCAGAGTGCGTGATACTCTACCCAAAACATGAAAACGGAGTGTTTGTTTTGATAACTCTTGAAATCATTTTTTTTTGCTTTATTTTCACTTTAAGTCTGAGAACTTTGGCATTTGACTAATTTACCATGCATTTAAGGCTGGTAGCAATATTGGAAAAGAAATATGATAATCACTCGCTGCCACAAAGTATTCTGTATACGGTTCTCTTTTTCAGCTCTAGTTTCACATGTGTTGGTTCAATGGAATATTCAATAGACATTTATAGGAAATAAATTGAGAGATGAATGTAAACCATATGGCATCTGGAGGTTTATTTGCAAAGCCCCTGCATCAAAGCTTTCTCCAGATCACACCATATTAGCTATGTTTTTCCAGTCCAGCAGAATCAGGAAGGTAACCACAGACTTCCTTGATGGGAAACACATGAAAAACCGAGAAAATCGTAATACGTAGCTGGAGTTGCTGGTCAAGGAGCATCCCTGCATAGAATTTTATTACCAGTGTGCACAGCACATTGTGTGGAACCGCACTAAGTATATAAAATCACCCTGGTTTTGGTCATGATGGTCTCTTAATTACAGGATGCAAATGTTTTTGTTTACTTATTCCAATCGATAAATATCCTATAGATTAAGCAGCATTTCAATGAAAGGCCTAGCATGTCCCCCTTGCTTAAATATATTAAAAAATTCCCAACCCCAAGTAAGTGTAGCATTTAAATATAGCACATACACAAATACACCTTGGCATATTCTGCAGATAGGTACACAGATCCAATGTACACCAGTACGCTTGCATATACAAAGTCCACTAAATTACACTTTGGATGATCACATTATTATAAGCAGCAGTTAAAACACATTTATTGGACAGAATGAGAAATGGTCCACAAGCTTAATTTATATATACATTTCCTCCCCTCAATCTAGAATGCCCTCTACTTGGTGCAGTTGGCTATGGCTAACGCTATGTCTGATATCAAATTAATTCTCATGCAGCCTGTTATATAAATCATTATGAAATGTCAAAAGCTTGTACATATATTTTTTTTAAGTTTTCACTTACTTTCCAAATAGTTTCCATTTTTCAGTGTCACAGACTTTTCAGCCACTCAATTTTAATGATTTTTTTTATCACTCTGCATTTCCCCCCTCATTTACTGGACACACCTGTGCACGTGCCTTTGCACATTACGCTGTGCCACGCAGGAGCCGTGCATAATGGTTACAGGAAAAAGGCTTCAGAATCCTCCCCTTCGGGTCACCTGGAACAGTCAACCGATTGGTCCACAGAAAAAGACCACGTTTTCGCTATTTTAGCACGTAACACCTAAACGTTTCCCTTTATCAATAAATATTAAAGATGAGATCAACTACTAATTAACTTCTCCTGCCCAGAGTCCCCCATTTCTAAAGTGCTAAGGACAAATACCACTTGGCACTTTTTTTTGGCAATTACTCAATTACCCATCTCAGTGAAGGTCTCGTCCTTTTATAGGTAAAGCTTCTAAATTTATGACAGTAAGGTAATGCCACTCATGGCTTAAAAAAAAAATCCCCCAAAACTAAAAAGGGTATGTGAGCAGCATCACTTAAAAACGATGTGGCTAACTGCTGGAAGCTATTAAAATCCAAATAAACAAAAGAGATTACACTTCAAAGAAATGTCAACAGTTTCCCCCCTCTCAGAACAGACCAGTTTTCTTTACTTATCCCCACTTCCACATCTGGAAAATGCTTATGGCTTTATACATCTTTTATGGTAAAATGAATTTATTGAGTTTTTAAATTTTTGTGATGGATTAATGCAATCTTCATAAAAAGTAAACCCACACCCTAGTAAAACTCTGTCTTTCCTCTGAAGAATGATTTCAATCATAAATAATAGTCAGATGTTAATTTCCAGGAGCAAAATAATTTTACAGATGCATTTGGTTAACTAGAATTTTATTTTAGTTCTTATTACTACCTGAGAATGAAAATGCAATCTCTTGTTCCTTTGACCTATCTTTTGTTGGCACAATTAATTCTTAAGTTGAGAGGGAAAATATAAAATAAAAGCAGCAGTGTGTGAAGCCAACTCAAAGTTCAAATGAATATACTTACTGCAATTAACTAACAATAGACTTAAATAACTCAGTAAATTTACTGATAGCAAGATTTTCAAGGGAAGATTTCAAAACAGTTAAAGGGTTTCTATAATTCCTCGTGAAAATTCTCCAGCATGCTTCTGTGTATTTAAAAGGTGAAATTTAATTTCTCATACAAGAATATGTGCCTATTCAGAAGGTCTAAGCAATTGACTTCATATGCTACCCAATGTTCTCCATTGGCCCAGATTGATAGTGTTCATTAAATGCTGTTTTACAATTAACTGGCTAGTGGGAACTTGCTCTATATATAAGCTTGCCAAAAACCAAAACAAAACACCTTTGATATCCAACCGAACATTGAAATGTGAACAACTGACTTCAACATTTAATAATTCACAGTTTTGATTGGGAAAAATAAAATAGACTTGAAATAGAAGCAAGGTGTCATCTTTGTAAACCAGGCCAAAAATTTCAAGGGACAGGGGGTGGACCTGAAACCAGAAGAATGTTTAAAATGGAACAACGTAATTTGGACATAAAATAAGTGGTCTGCAGTCAATAAAAAAGAGAGAGAAAAAGAAAAATAAACTCCCACAGGCAGCTGTAGAATAGGAAAGTAGATCTACCTTGTTTATTTATAAGTGAGAAGCAAGGAGATTCTTTCGCACTAACTAAACCAGACAGTAATTATAAACACAGGTTGGTTAAATTCCCTGCACCCTATCAAAGGAAACAAGCTTCTTTCTTTTCCAAACATTGTCATTTGTTTATTGATCCTCATTGGGGCTTGGTTTCATTTAAAACTCTGTCAGCACACATCTGTTACCCCCAAACAATGTCAACCTTGTTACGGTGAACCTGAATACTCATTATACAAAAATTTTCAAGTAACCTAACAGCAATTTTTAGAGTAGCCAGTTAGCATACTGAGTAAAGAATTTGGATTATTTTTGTTCCATTACAGAAAAACCTTGCATTATAGTGTAATCATATAGGAAGCAAATAGTCGACGCCCCAGTAGTTTTGGATAATTAGTTACCTAAATTTTCTAAGGTGAATTCAATGCACTTAGGCTGAGGAACATTATTGCTTATTTTCTGAAATACCACAATGTGGTCTTGGTTAGCAATGAAATTATAAATATTGGAATAAAATGTCATTTTAGAAATCATTAGGTTTTTATCAGTATAGTACAACAGAGCTCCTCATTTAAGGAACTGTTTTATTAAAAAAAAGAGGGGGGGCTCTGATATTGCTTATATTAGTTCATGTCAGATATCAGATTTCAAAAAACTTGAACACAGTAGACACTATTAAAACATCATTATTAGAGTTGTCATGCTTGGGTGGTTTGAACTAAAGTGAATTTCATGTATTTGCTGGGAGACAGCACTAATCAATCCCGGAGTCTACATTTTCTGAGGGTAGCCTAGTTCTGGAAAACTGACTTAATAAACCAAGAAGCCAGTTGTAAGGGTGCAATGTGGGGGCATAATGGGAAGGGGCAGTTCACATGGCAATGCAGCCATGCCACCCAAACTCCCTTGGGCAACAATTCTTTGAAAAAAAGAAAAATCTCTGCTACTTTGTTGACTTTGCCACTCATGGTATCCACATAAGACCTGACAGAGCCAATAGCTTCTGTTTCTGGTCTCCCTCCCTCACCCATGGCAGACATATCTAATTGATCACAGAACCCTCTCTAGCTTGAGCGGTCAGTCACAAACTTCCTCCATCAGCGTCTCTCAGTCAGCTCATCAACTGGTCAAGCAGTAAACTGTGAATAAGTCTCATTTGCACCTTGCACATGGTAGGAGCATGAAAAATGTTTTTTTTCTAGAAATGATTACTTCCACCAGATAGAAGAATATAATAGTTGGCATTATAGGCAAACCAGTGTAATAAACTGGTTCCAAATTCCAACTTTATGAATTGGAACAAGTTACAGAATGCCTTGGAGACTCTCACTTTCCTTGGGAAAACCTGGATTCAATTCCAGGCCAGTGCATCTTATGTGCAGCTTCCACCCATCTCTCAGTGGAGGCTTGTTGCTATGATGTTAAATGGTTTCAGTAGATCTTCTATAGCAGGAACAAAGGCCAGGTAATTCAAGATCAGCCAATGAAAACTCTGTGAATCACCATGTTTGCTTCACCAGCTGACTATGGGCACGGTGTAGGTTTGGGAACGTTTGTTATGTATTGGATTACTATGAGTTGGGGCTGACTAGATGGCAGCTAACAACAAAATGTGAGCAAATTATCAATGTGAAGAATTAATGAGTTAATATACGAGTATATATAATGCTTAGAACATGTCTGCATTGCCATGTGAACCAGCTGTTAGTTGCCATTTTGTCTCATGTATAAAGACCCACCACCATAGATTCGATTCTGACTCATAAAATCCTATGGGCCAGAGAAGAACTTCCTTTTTGGGATTCTGAGGCTGTAATCTTTATAAGAGCAGAATCTTTCTCCAAGGAGCGGCTGCTGGGCTCATATTGCTGCCCTTGCACACCACAAATAATCGATTCCGTTGGCTAAAATAATTGTTCTTGCTTTTGTTCATTAATATGCCTTACCAGTGTAAAAAACAAACAGGTAAATGTAGCTTGACCTATTAATGTATCCACATAATCATCCATACATTTTCATATAGAAGAGAGACACTACTCTGACACTCTGATCTCAGGATTGAAGTGGCTCCCATTGTCCACACACAGCAAATCCAAAGCACATTTGTAAAACCTCTATCACTTTCTAGATGGGCTAACCTGTAGTTTCAACCCAATCTTTGACTCCATCTTCCCATCTGTCCAAATTTCGACACTTCCTGCAGCTGTTTTCTTGGCCCTGTGCAGCTTCTTGCTCTGTGAACAAGTTATGAGCTCTCATTCATGCCTCCTGCCAGCCGCTCCGCTTCCTCTTGAGTTCTGCCTGGGAAAGGCCCCTCTGTTCCTGGCAAACACTCACTTGTCTTTCAAGACGCAGCTCTAAATGTTACCTCCTAGGTGAAGCATTCCCAAATCCTTCTAATGAACTAATTTTCTTTTCAGCATCTCATTTATCTTCATGATAGCATTTTTATGCTGTCTTAGAATCACATGTTTCCACTTTGGGCTCTTGGACTGGCCTGTAAATTCCTATTCTCTTGCTTCTCTGTGCATCTCTGTACTGAGTCCATTAGGATTACTGAAATGTTTGTTCATGAATGAATAATCCTTAACTAGAAATCATTAGTAATACATTTTTAAAAGGCTATTGTTCCTCTGTTTTTATTCAGATAGCTTTTAAGTACGCTTTACTTACAAATTATGAAAATAATACTTGTGGTAATAAATGTAACAAAGTTAATGATTACTCTTCCTCTGTCCAACCAATCCGATGCCCTGATATAGCCAACAGTAAGTGTGCTGTACATCTTCATCTTTCTGTTTGCTTCTATGAATGCACACAATCACAGATACCAGGGATCACAGAGCGTTTTCTGTAAACCTTTTCATCTTTCTGGGTCCTACAATCTCTTTTCTGTTGCAATTTCTTAACTCTGTCCTTATAGCAAGAAAGCAGTCATAGGCATGTGTGGTTATGTTCCCACAAAACGTATTTGTTAAAATGGGCAACTAGCTGAGTGTGGCCCTTGCATCATAGTCTGCTGCCCTCTAATTAATAAGTACATCCATTCATGCATCCATTATACACATGACTTCATTTGTTCATTTGCTTTTAAACAGCATCACCCATTCAAATTACTCTGCAGTTTCCTTTATTATAAACTGTATTTAATTTAGTAAGTTAATAGCTTCAAATGGAATGATTTTTCACTCTTATTTATACATATATATCAAATACACACATACTCTAAAGATATAATGTGTGTGTGTGTTTGGATGTACTTAATTTTTTTGCTTCCCTCTTCCCATTATTAAAACTCTCATGTGCATTTTTTTTAATTTTGGGTAATGCTTCTCTCTATATATAGGAAAGAGTAATCTATATACCCCTTTATACGTCTTTGTTTGCTTTACTAAAATGAGCTGTTACATCTTTCTCTGAAACTTAATCTTGCTCAGTCACTTCTTCCCAAGGCACTCTTATAAAGCCTTCCAAGTCATCAGGCAAAGAACTAATACACTCCTTTTTAATAGACACATTACATTTTATCATGTTAATATTACTAGCCATTCACAAATTCTAGCCTTTTACAACTACAGACAATATTGACTTGTATGTCCTTGTGCTTACAAAATTGCATACTGGTGTTTTTATATCCATGGTAATAGATTTCCAGAAATTGACTTGTTGGTTTGAACCATCTATGCAATTTGTTTTTCATGGATGTTACCTGCTTGGTAATGCAGTATCTCATTTTTACTTTAAATTGCACTTCTGAATGCTCATGAGTGGAAGCATCTTTTCATGTTTACTGATCATGTGGATTTGATCATTTTGAATCCTCCATTCATCTTTTAAAATTATAGTTTTTGGTGGCAATGTTCTTGAACCCCATTATCTCCAATTGTCTTGATACTTTACTGCTTGGAGCTTACTTCCAATTAGTGGTAAACTACCCTACTCCTATCTTCTCTTTTGATCTTGTGCTCTGCTGTCCTGGTGAATATACCCAGATTACACTCAGCAAGGCACACCTGCTTTAACTAGTTCTTACATGGCCCGAGGTCTCTCTAGAATTTTCCATTTTATGTAGCAATTCTCATAGCCATTGCAAGTTTTAAAGGTATACTAGTGGGGGCTTAATTTTATGTAAATGTGGTAGGGCCATTGGTAAAAACTATAGTATTTAATGAGTAGTTATTTATTGACATTTTATCTCTTAACAGACATATATTAAGTACTTTACAAGGGAGCTTCAGAAAGTTCATGGAAAAATTCTGTTACCTTGTAATTTCATTTTTCAGTGAACTTTTTGAAGCCCCCTTAAATGTACACTGTCTCACTCAATCCTCACAGAAACCCTATGAGGTGGGTGCCCTTGCTACTTACAGGAGAATGATGGGGAATTGAAGCTACAGGAGGGCAAGAAGTGCCCCCAGATTTTCATGTGTCAGTGGCCTATCCTAACGCCACCTTCTTCCTCATAAAGTTCAGCACTTGAGATTCTTTGCTTTTTATTCTGGTTTACTCTGAGAGTTCAGCTCTTAACCTCCATTAGCCACCATATTCCTGAAATGCAATAGATAGAAAATGTGAACATGTTTGGCTTGTTTTTTTAGAGGTATCTTGGATAACTTGCCCAATTAGCTCAGCTTTTCTATTTGAAGGTAAACTTCTTAGTATTCCAGGTCTTGGAAGACTAGGTTCATAACTCAACTCCCCAAATTTCATGGTTGACTGTCAGGGAGGAGCCATCTCCAAAGAAGACTATCGCTAGATTTGAAGTTCGAACTTGTGGCTTATGCAGCTACTAGCCCCATGACCTTGAACAGTCTGCTGCCCGTAGTCGTACTAGCCTCCTCTGTATCATTAGCGTACGGCCTGTGCTGGAGTGACCGCCATGAGTATTGTGAGGCCTCAGCAAGAGGGACGACAGGAAAGCACATCTTTCATTGTATTTTATTTTTTTTTTGGGGGGGGAAGGTGGCACTCTAACAATTGAAAGCAGAAAGTACCTAAAAAACGGTTGCCTACCTTTGATCATTCGACTGTGTGGATCATAATACACTGTGCAAATTCATTCCCATCGGGAAGAGTGGGAGCTCCAGAACACTTTATTGCGCTCCCGTGGAACCAATACAGAGGCCAAGAGGCAGTCACTGGAACAGAACGAGGAGCTATTGCATGGCTCATTATCAGAAAAGGTGGATTCTATTACCATATTTATTAAACCGGTATGTTAAGCAAATCATCTGAAAGACTGAACTTTGTGAAGAAGAACATGGGATTAGGATTGGAGGAAGACACAACCTATGATGCAGATGAAATAAAGGTGCTTGCTGAAGGGCAAAGACGTGAAACACGGATGCGGGTCAAAGAACATAACCTTTAGTGCATGTTACATCTCAGCATTCTTCAGTTTGCGTTATATATGAAGAAAACAAAAATGACAATTGAACCAATGAACAACAGCATGACACGTGGAGAAGAGACTGGAGATGTCAGCGATTCTACAATGAATGCCTTTGGAACCATGTGCAGAGAAATCAAACAATGACGCACCGGGGATACCAGCAGCAAACCCCTCTTTATAGTATTGAAGAGCAAAGGGGTCGCATGGAGGCCCGAGGTGTGCCAAGGCAATGCCCCTTTCAATCGCGTCATGCACACATGGAGCTGAATGAGGAGGGCTGGGGAAGCGCTGGTGTGTTTGAGTTACGGGGTTGGTAAAGAACACCAGACGCACTGCGGATCACCAGAAGAATGGACACAGCTGTGTTGGAAAAAGCATAGTTGGCATGTTCCTGAGAAGCGAGGATGAACAGACTTTAACTCGGATATTTTGGGCATGTTATCAGGAGAGACCGTTCCTTGCGAAGGGCATCCTGCTTGGTAGAAGTAGAGGGTCAGCCCCCAAAGGAGAAAACCCTTGATGACATGGGTTGACTCAGTGGCTGCAGCAGGGGCTCAAACAAGACAATGACTGTGAGGATGGTGTCGGCTCAAACAGTCTTTTATTCGGTTGTACTTTTGATCGCAGGGAGTCAGACTGACTCGATGGCATCTAACAACCACAACTGTTTGCATGTCTTCCATTCTGTTATTTCTGATTAATTCCTCGAGGAAACGATAGACAGCTTTCCATTTCCCTCGTAAATCCTTCAGAATGCATCTCTAAAACATATGGACAATGGGAAGCACGTTTTAAATCTAACAACATGTTAGAAAAATGTGAAGTGTTTTCACACTACCATTACTAGTACATATAACCCATTTTGAGGAATTTACTTAACTTCCTTGCACCACAGAATTCTATTTCAGGCACCATGAAGAATAATGTCATATTCCTAAGCTGTTTAAGAGCGTCAGGCAAAAACAACCCCACAGTACTTACATAATCACCATCTATTCTTTCTGTCTAACAGCTGCAAAAAAGAGAATCCTGATCAATTATACCTTTGAAGCACAGCACCTTAATAAAAGCAGGACACCATTTAATAACTCAAGAGAATGCACTTTAGTCTGTCTGTCTGTCCTTGCAAACACAGGTCACAGAATTCCAAGGAGGCAGAAACGCAGGTTCTGCCTCTTACAAACATCTGAAGAAATGAAACAAGATTCTCTCCTCCCTGCTCTTAGCTGGAGTCTGGAGGGGGGTGGGGGATCAAGTATTTCCACATCTTTGAATCTGCCCCGTGTAAGGCATGGCACCTAGGGACAGCCCCCTGCTCCCCGGAGGAGCTCAACAAACCTTCCTTGATGAAGATAAACACCTGCTGTATTTAAATATGAGATGAAGAAGTCAGAGCGTAAATGAATCTAAGAATAAACTGGATGTGTATGTGCACACCGCTACTATTAGCATTATGGGAAATTACATTCCTGCTATTATTATGATTATCATTCTAATGACAAAGGGCTACACACTGAGAAAGAGAAACTTATAAAGAAAAAAGGAATAAATCAGTTAAAGAGGAGCGTGAGTTTAAAATATACATATACTCATATACCCAAGAACTCCCAAATAAAGCAAAAAGACTTGATTTTTATACTAGAAATGATGGCAGGGGTGAAAACGGTGGCAAACACCATGAGATCATAGGTGGAAAAAGCTTGAAACTGCAGGAAGAAGAAAATGATACCTTCTCTTCCACTAGGTCTCGTTCCTTTGGCCTTTGTCCAATGCATTCCCATTTAGCAGATGCGTCAGTGCCCTAGTTTCTGTGATGTTTGTGCATAGCAGGACCGAGGAGAATCAAGCACAAAGGCTTTCCTCTGTAGATAGGAAATCATAGAAAGCAGGAGGTGAAACGTTGTCGCTAATGAAGAATGGAAGGAACAATTTACATGTATTTGACAATGGTACTTAGCTTTTCCTTCAAGCTTTGTCAATTTTCACAGGGGCAGACAGCCTCATCTTTCTCCCAGTGGAGTGGCTGGTGGGTTTGAACTGCAGGCCTTGCAGGTAGCAAGCAGTGCAAGGATTACTGGACAGGACCACCAGGGCTCCCCTTTTTAGGATTAAAGTTGACTTTATGATGTGTTTAGAAGTCACTGTGAGCAAGTGTTTGAAGAATTAATGAGAATTGTCATGCTAAGCAGTCATTATTTTAATTAATACTTTCCTATTCCTATAAGACATTCCAAAGCAATGCCATGATTTAAAAATATAAATTTATAGATGACGCTAGACATTTTAAACATCTTGGCACTTGCTAAGGAGTCGCTAGGGCTAGCTTCTGAAGTCCAACCCAGAGACACGTCTACAGGACACATTGGGATCTCATTTGGCCCCTCTTAGGTTCACTGATATTTCTAAGCGTACCCTTCACTTCAAAGGAATACCCATACTACGTATGAGTACCCGTCACTTAAAGAATACAATCATGGCTTGCTTTCTGACATTGAAATGACTCTCAGTCATGGAGGACAAGGTTGGCAGTTTACCTAACAGGAGTTGCCAGCTCTGTTCGGACACAGCCTATGTCAGGGTGGGCAGACAAAATCGAACAAAGCCTCAGCTCAGCACACAGCACTTAGTAGAGCGGAGGACTGTGGGTAAAGAAAGCAAACCGGAAAACTGGGGCATCCAGGGCTCCTGATTCTTAAACGCCCAAATGCTTACCAGCTGACCGGCCGTTACTGCAGTTCTGGGAAACAAGGTGCACACCATAAAGTTCAAACCAATCAACTGCTTTCAGCTGTTCTTGTGCAATGAATTTTTAAACATTTGGTCATTAAGCCCAATATATATGCAGGTCAGTTTCTGAACAGGATGGGAACAGTTTGGGAGCAGATGCACCGGCGTGGCCCGGTGGAGGGGGGATGCAAAGAAGCACCGAGAATATTTACATGGTTCCACCCATTGGGTTCGGTTTCGCGGGGTGCTTTGGCTTTGCAGTGACCTCGCTTCAAGGACCCTGGCGGTGAACAACTTTTCTTGCCACGTCTTTTCATTAACCCCCCAGCAAGCTGGAGACCATAAAGGAGAGACAAAGGCGCTGGGCCAGTTTTCTCTCCGCCAGACCCCCCAGGCATCACTTGGAATAGGGTGAGGGGGGCGGGGGAAGGGAGCGCCTACAATTGGCCTGATGCGTTTGATTGGTGATTGGCATATTGGTTTGCTTCCGGGGAAGCCTGTGCGGGATTCTTCAAGTTCTTCTGGAACATCCAGGAGGAGCTGCAATCTTTCCGTGGGGAAGCATCTGACTCACGCAACCATTTCCCTTTGCCACGTCTGGCAGCCGTGTGGACGGGGTAAACGCAAGATTGCCTTGAAGGTGGGGAAATCACAAGCCACAGTACACGCTACCACCCCCTTGAAGAGGTTACCTTTGTCAGCTCTGGCCAGCAACCGAGTTCCAGCTTCTGACGTCTGCAGCCACTGAATTTTCGTTGCCTCTTCTGGCTTCCCAAACAATGCAGGAGGGGGACGCTGCTGGGCGTTCTGTTTTAGATTAGGATGTGCATAAACCACCATCTAGAAGTTACCCTTCCTTTAAAAAGCCCAACGCGGCCAGGTATGTTAGGATGGTAGGAAAAAAACCAACTACAGCTTGCTGCTACAATAAAGTCGCGGTGGTGGGCTTGGGGGAAAGGCGACTGCTTTATAAGGCTCGGCTGGTTTTGCAAAGGGCCTTTTGTGTGCCTACAGCAGCTGGTAGCTTGGTTTAAATATGTGGATGACAATAATCTTGATATTATCACCATTTTGACAATAAAGTCAGAGTGTTAAACTTGGCAGGTACACGTGTGTTTAGGAAAATGCTGTACTCCTCACAAACCACCAGAGACATAGCAAAATCATCTTTACAACTGTTTAGTCAAATATAATTCATAGTGTTTGGTATTAAAAGTATTTGACCCTGAAGATTTTGCCCAGGGACAGCAAACACATATTGCTAAACAGAATATCTTTCTCAAGAGATAGCCTTAGAGAATGACTATAGAATAGACACTCGGAAGGAGATATGGGGCCGAGTCATCTGTGGTGATTTTAAATAACCAAATATCTGCGATTCCTCACCAGTGTTAAAATGGTAGTGGTGGTGTGTACATATTTGCGTGCACTCCAAGAATAGAGGTTCTGCTGAAAAATCCTGGAGAAATTCTGAAATGGGATCCTTATGGGAAATAGACTTTAAATATATTAGGATTCGTCTAGGAGTTTTCGTTTTAGAAGAAACCAAATCTTATCTTAAAAGCCCATAGAAAGGATCAATGAGGGGGGTCTCTGAGTTTCCCCCCACCCACCCTCAAAAGAGAAATTTAGACATCTGACCAAAAAAAAAATCATTTGATCAAGAAAGAGAGATTTCTGACCTAAGAAGGAACTTCTAAAGAAATGAGGCCATACAATTGTACTCCCCTCCCACATACATGGGGTACTCCAGTGTTCCTGCCTGGCTGCAAGAGGGAGTGGAGTGTCCAGGGAAAGGCCGTGGAATCAGCAAGGGCAATTTTAAGAGCCTTTGCTAGAACTTTCTGTGCTCCAGGAGACAACACTAGGATAACCATCAAGGCAGCTTGCTTCTCGAAATGAAATAAATGTGATTTCCCAAATCATTACTCTCCTTCAGAGAGAACTTTAAATAAGAAAATATGGCTCATTTTAATCTTTATTACCTGATGAATGTCTTTCAAAGTCTAGATACCCCGACACGGCTATTTCTCTCCTCTAATCATATGTGATGCCACCGGGAAAGGTTCATTTTAGTAGCCACTTTTAATGTGTCACACACAAAACCACAATGGTTTGTGTCCCCTCTGTTGGCTTTCCACAGCAGTTGAGTCATGAATTGACTTCTTGGATGTGCACTAGCACCCTGGCCACCGTGCGGCTGCAGCAAGGGGGCAGGGTGTGTTATGAATGGACATTTATGTTCTTGTTAAGCACCAAGTCATTCCACTTTCATTTCTCCCAAACGATGAAGAGAACAGAAGATAGTGGATAACAGGGCAGAATCATTTTACAACTCAGGAAGATACGGATGCTTCTCAAAGAACAGGTTTCCATTTTAAATGTATACAAATAGCTCCAATCTTTAGAACAGTGGTTTTCAACCTTCCTAATACCGTGATCCGTTAATGCAGTTGCCCTTAGCCATAAAATTATCTTCATTGCTACTTCATAGCTGTAATTTTGCTACTATTATGAGTTGGGCTACCCCTGTAAAAGGGTCGTTCGACCCCCAAAGGGGTCACAACCCACAGATTGAGAACTGCTGCTTTAGCGTAATACGTTTAGGAAACATATTACCGGAAGAGTTGATGTTCTGTTTATTCTCTTAATTGTTTTGGTCTTTGTGAAGGCTACAAACTGAACAGAAAAAGCAAAATCAGGAACAACTCATTGTTAACCCCCTGGGCTGGACAACTTGGGTTGGAGAAAACCTAGAACCAGAATTAGTTTAACCTGTTCTCCATGTTTTCTGGTTTTGTTTTCTTTACGGAGGTAAGTGGTGACTTAAACAGAGCTCATTGGAAAAATGACTATATAAACCTGACATGAGTGGTTGTCATTAATCCCCCTCTGATGTATGTTAGGCCTGAGTGAGTTTTCAACACTTTCTGTATTGTTTGTTTGTTTCATGTTGGGCTTTATCCTAGACGTTTTATATCTTTGGAGGTCACTCTCTTGAATTATATGTTTGTTTGTTTGTTTTGTTTTTTGCATCATATGAAACCCAGGGTTGATGAAGCTATAAGGAAAGGAAGTAGAATAAGGGTTTCTGGGCCGGGCTAGGGTGGGGTACAGTGGTGCTAGTCGTGCAGGGGTGGGGTACAGTGGTGCTAGTCGTGCAGGGATGGGGTGGGTAGAAGGGAGCTGAAGTCAAGGAATTTACAAAGGAAAAGAATGTTTGGAAACTGATTGTGGTAGCAATTGTACAATACTGCTTGATGTAATTAAACCATGCAATGATATATATATAAACTCCTAATCATAAAAACAAAACAGAAAATAAAGGAGGCTTAAGATCAAAAGTATTCTATGGAGTGGATTACTATTCACATCCATGGAGTCTCGAAAGATCTCTTGAGAGCATTGCTTAGGATGAATGTGACATTCTTCAAGGTGGGTTTGTTTTCAGCCGCTGACTACTCATGGGTCTTAGGCTTTAAATGCTAAAATAGTAATTCAATTCTCAATTCCCTCATATTTCACGATCGGGTATTTGTGCCCCAAATGATCTCATTCTAGATCGTGATCATTTATTTGAAACTGTCTTCTCAACGCTAGATAAGTAGGTTTGCCTTTTTAAGAAGATGATTAGAAAAACGTCACCATGTGGTGTTGATCACCATCGAGTCAGTTCTGCCTCAGTGAGTCCCAGGGTGCACCACAGAACTGCTCCAAAGGCATGTGGCGGCGGATTGTCCAGCCGGTCTTCTTTGGTACCTCTGGGTGGATTTGAACTGGTGGCTTTCCTGTTAGCAGTCCAGCACTTAACCCACCAGTGCTAACTGAGCATTTGCTACTTCCCAAGCATTGTGTTATGCACAACAGATACATTGTCTTATCTTCACCTAGGAGCAATCTGTTGGAGATTATCAGAGCCAGAATGCTGGTGAGAGGCACTGATGGTGAGACCACAGGGATGGTGAGACCTTTTGGATGGCAAATAATCAGGGATGGTGAATTGCCAAGGATGGTGCGTCTTTGTCTCACAGACCAGTCCCCAACGTAGAGTGTCATGCTTGGTAGAGGGGCAGAAAAAAAGAGTAAGTCCCCTGACAAGATGGGTTGCCACCAGAACTGCAATAATGGGCTCACACATAGGAATAATTGTAAGACGGCACCGAGGTCACTATGAGTCAGAACTGGCTCAACGGCACCTAACTACGGTAACATTGCCATCAGACTCATTTTGCAATAGAAGCACCTGAGGGAGGTCAAAGTCACGCACCCACCTTGGAGAAAAGCAGTATGTCCAACCCAGAAAGTGTGACGTCAGCTCCTTGTTCCTACTTCCAACTCAGAGGAGAGCAGTTCTCTACTGTGGTGTGCTTCTGATCGCCTGGGATGTTGTGAAAATGCCGATTCTGTCTTCATGGGTCGAGGCTGACCTGGGAGTCCCTGGGCGTTTCCACTGGTTATGTGAGGGTTGGTGATCCCAGCTGCTCCAGAAGCACCGGGGAGACAGGCCTGGTGAACTGCTCCCAAGGGGTTACAGCCTTGACAGCTTCCTGGCACCGTTCTCTTCTCGCTCACATGGGGTCGCCACAGTCAGGCCTGGGTGCCAGAGCAAGAGCCAGTTGGCTTTAAGGCAGCAACAGAGACGTGTCCATAGCTAACGAAGAACTGGAAGTACTCACTCATCCATGCCAAGAAATTTGGAAGACAAGTAGTTGGCTAAATGAATGGAAGGGATCCACATTTGTACCCATCCCAAAGAAAGGAGAACTAACCAAAATGCTCAAATTATCGAACAATTTCATTGAGAGCACATGAAATTTTCCTGACAATCATCCAACATTGATTGCAACAGTATATTGACAGGGAACTGCCAGAGATGTAGGCTGGATTCAGAAGAGTATGTGGAAAGGGGTTATCATTGCTAATGTCCAATGGCTCTTGGCTGGAAGCAGGAAATACCAGAGATGTTTGTGTTTTATTGACTATGTCAAAGTCTTCTCCTACGTGCATGAGAACAAACTATGGATCACCTTAAGAAGAATGGGAATTCTAGAACACTTGATTGTGCTCACACAGAACCCAAATATGGATGAAGAGGCAGTAGTGAGAACAGAACTAAGGCATGCTACACGGCTTAAAAGCAGGAAAGCTGTGTGGTAGGCTTGTATTCTCTCACCGTACTTATTCAGTGGGTATGCTGAGCAAGTCATCAGAGAAGCTGGTTTAGATGAAGAATGCAGCATCAGGATTGGAGGAAGGTTATTAACAACCTGCGATATGCAGATGATATAACCTTGCTTGCTGAAATCCCTTGCTGATGAAGATCAAGGATTATAGGCTTCAGTGTGGATCACAACACAATATAAAGAAGAACAGCATCCTCACAACCTGACCAATAGGTAACATCAAAATAAATGGAGAAAAGGTGGAAGTTGTCAAGAATTTTGGCTTGCTTGAATTCACAATCAATGCTCATGGAAGCAGCAGTCAAGAGATCAAAAGACGTGTTACATTAAGTAAATCTGCTGCACAAGACCTCTTTAGAGTATTGAAAAGCAAAGGTGTTACTTTGAGGACTAAGATGCGCCTGACCCAAGTTATGGTGTTTTCAGTTGCCTCATATGCATGTGAAAGTTGGACATTGAATAAGGAAGACCAAAGAAGAACTGGTGCATTTGAACTGTGGTGCTGGAGAAGAATATTGAAAGTACAGTGGACTGGTAAAAGGACAAACCAATCTGTCTTGGAAGATGTACTATCAGAGTGTTCCCTAGAGGCAAAGATGGTGTGACTTCATCTACATATATTGGAGAAGGACACCATGCTGGGTAGGGCAGAGGGGCAGCTAAGGAAAGAAGTTCCCCAAAGAGACAGATTGACACCATGGCTAAAGCCATGGTCTCAGATATAGGAACAAGTGTGAGGACGGCCAGGACAGGGCAGGGTTTTGTTCTGTTGTGCATAAGGTCAATATGGGTCAGAATCAACTCAATGGCACTAAAAACAGCAATGACTCAGGTAGCGCTGCTGCTGCTGCAGGTTCACTTATCAGTGACCTTGGGTTTCTCTCTCTTAAAAGGCTTCCAGGAGCCCTGGTAGCCCAGTGGGCTAAGCATTGGACTGATGACTGGAAGGTTAGCGGTTTGAACTCATTAGTCTCTTCATGGGAGAAAGATGTATAGTAATGATGTATAGTCCTGATGTATAGCTTCAGTAATGATGTATAGTCCTGAAACCTATGGAGCAATCTTGTCCATCCTATATAAGGTACAGGGGAAGAACCTTTCTTATTCCCCCTGTCCGAAAATTTGGATATTTATAACCTCATTCATGTGCCATAAAAATTATCAACTTAAAAATTAATTTGCTATATTTGGTCAAACATTGAATTAACTCACCCCTAATATAAAGGCTAGAGTTGCTTCTTGTTAGAGAGGCATGTGATGTTAACTGGTACTGACTGTGCAGGCCTGATCCCGCCGGAGGGGCACGTGAGGATGCCATCAGTTGATGGGCAGTTTCAGCAGCTCCGCGGGAGAAAGACTGGGCTGTCTATTCCCATAAACGGGTGCAATCTCGGAAACCCGCAGGGGTTGCTACAGGTCAGCATTGACTCAATGGCAGTGCGTTTGGTTTGGGCTATGCTGCCTGGGGTCCCAACGTTCCCCATCCCTGCTATAAGGTCTCTGTTAGTAAGAATCAGTTAGATGGCCATGGGCAGGTTTGGGTTAAAGCTTCTAGGGGGTGCAAGGAGTTAAGCGCTAGACAAGTAACCGAAACGTTGGCAGTTCAAACTCATTCCAGAGGGCTCATCAGGATGAATTGACGGGCTGGTGCCTAACAACAGGCTAGTGGCTTTCAAATGTCAGTGACCTCTGGGTCACGCGAAGGGCATCTCAAAACACCATGTACTGAGCCCCTGCCCCAGAGTTTCTTATGGAACAAATCTAGGGTAAGGTGGGGTCTTCTGCAGTTCTGAAAGCTCCCAGGGGATGTGGCTGCTGGAGACACTTAGAGAACCCTGGTCATGGGAGGTGTTGCTGACAGCAGCCCATAGCAGCCCTAAAGGACAGAGTAGAACTTCCCAACAAATCTGTCTTCCTTGGAAACAGACTGCAGCATCTTTCTCCCTCAGAGTGGCTGGTGGGTTCGAACTGCCAACCTTTCGTTCTCAGCCTAGTGCTCTGCCCAGGGCTCCTTATAGTAAGGCTGCAACATAGTGCACTTATTACTCACCATGTACCATATTACTTTATATTATTCAAGCATGCTGTCATACAATGGGGAAAAGACACTCATTAAAAATTAATAGTTTTATTAACATATAATTAATCTATCAGACTGTTCAATAATTTAAATACTAAGAAGAACTGTGCGATCAAGATGGCTGTGTGGGACTTTCGCCTCGCAGTGCCTGGTGCGGCAATTTGAATCCTTTGTTTCTAATCTTTTTCGCAACATGCTGGCTATGTAGCGCATACCCGCATCTCTTGCATTTTGGCAGCATTTCATCTGGTCACTGATATTGCCATTCCACTGATGAGGTATGTGGGCTCTGTAGATATGTTTGTCACTCTGCCTTAGCAAGCACAACCCTAACAGGACCCAAGTTGGAATCCGTTTGTGGAGGTAGCTCCTCAGGTAAAAGAAGTCATCAGATGCACGATGGACTTCAATCACAAGGCAAAGCAGCGGCACCCTCTCTGTGTGCTGGGCTCTTGCAGCTTATCTGCTTCCCACTGTCTTCCTGCCATCTAGCTTTGGGCCAGGCATTGCCGCTCTTGTAGCTATTAATTGACGTGTTGTTATTAGGAGCCCTCAAGTCAAACTGGCTCATGCTGTCCTCGTGCACTATTGAATGACATGTGGCCCGGTCCGCTGCCATCTGAGAACCTGGGCTGCTCAAGTCTATTGTGGCCATGTCATATGTCAGGGCTTTCCAACCCGGATGTTCACCCTGCAGTACGCTGTCAGAAACTGCTCTGTTGTGATCCATTGGCTTTTACCTGGTTCATTTTCAGAAACAAAATGCCAGGTCTTTCTTCCTACTCTGAGTGAGTCCCGAAGCAGCTGAAACTTGTCTTCCATGGGTGACCTTGCTGGTTTTGAAATGCTGATGAAATAGCTCCTAGCATCCTATCAACAAGCAAGCAACTGCAGAAAGACAAACTGGCAGATGGGTAGTGGATGAATGAACTTCCCCTCTGATCATACCAGGCAGGTGTGACTGTTCATACCAGGCATGCATGAACAAAATTTATCTGTAAAAGTGATGCTGAAAAAGTGACTGGCATGAGACAGATCACTTCAAAAACAACATCAACAACGAAGGTAGACATTAGAACACTTCAGTGTCTCCTATTAAGAGAAACCACAGCAACAACAGAGTAAACAAACAAACAAGACCAGAAATACACACCTAGAGAACCACCCATTCTTTCACGAGTCTACACTGCTTCCTTAACTAGAAAGTTGAGCACTTCAGAAATTTCTATCCACTACAATTTTCCGCAGCTATTCTTAATACCTTAGATTACAATAACTCTATGCAGTCATACGATGAATGAAAGTACCTCAAGACACTAGATTAAGAGATAAGCCATTACCAATGTACTAGCCGAAATCACCTGTGCCCATCGCCTACTTGAGATCGCTTCAACACGACCGTGTGATAGAGGATGGCAACGTAACAGAAGTTTCCCATGAACTTTTTGAAGCCCCTTTGTATAATTTCTCTCATCCTCCTTCATAAACACTAGGAAAAATGTGTTATTTATCATTTCCTGATGTTTTAGCTAGTTTATATGTGTATATCTCCACACATATTAATCTATGTATATGCATATAAATGGGTACACAAGAAATACATAGCATCGTTTTGGAGATTGTTGAACTTTATATAAGTGCTATCATAGTTTCCAAATTCCTGAACCTTTTAAAAATCAGCAGTATACCTTTGTGTAAGTATCACTGTAGGTTATTTTTTTTATGTTCTATGATAGTTTATAGATCATGAGTCATAAGCTCATTTTCTTACTGATGCACACTGGCATTCTATATTTTTTGTATAAACAAGGGTGCACTAAACCTTTTTCAAACTCCCGTACAACTTGTAGCGGTTTTCTTGGGTACCAATATCAACTTTTCTTGAGTTTTGATGGGTGCTTTGCTATTCAATATGGTAACTGCTTATCATCTGTGGCTACGGAGGCCTTGGAATGTGGTCTATCCAAATTGAAATGGGAGTGAAGTATAAAATACACACTAGACTTCAAAGACTCGGAATAAAATATAGAGTGAAGAATATCTCATTAATAATTTTTAGACTTTCATGTTGAAATGATAACAGTTTGGGTAAATTTGTTTAGGTGAAATATAAAAATTACCCTTGTCTGTTTCTCGCTTTTCTCTTTTAAAATGTAGCTGCTAAGCAAGCCCACAGTCGACTCACACTCCTCCTATCGACCCCATTTAGGGGTCTGAAGCTGTGAATGGTCATGGAAGCAGCTAGCCTCAGCTTTTCCTCGCTGCGTGGCTGTGGTTCGAATCTACTTACCTGGCAGGTTAGCCGTCCAAGGCACCCGCAGCTGGCCCCCCCACCGTGGCTCCCTAACGTGGCTGTTAGACAAGTTTTAAAGAGGCTTACATTTGTGGTTAATATTATATTTCTATTGGGCAGTGCTGGTCAAAATGTTCTCCAAAGTAATTCTACCAATTTAATCTGTTCCAGCAATATTTAAGAATGTCCCCATATTCGTGCTACTACGTGACACTGTTAAACTCTCGCCCTTATTATTTAACTGGGAAATAATCTGTGTCATATGATTTTGCACTTAGCACATTACTTATGGAGTTGAGAATCGCATTTATAGTGCATTTGGTTTCTTCCTTTGTGGATAACTGTTGACCATTTTCCTGGGTTGTTTGTTGTTTTCTTACTACTGATTTGTAGGACTTCTTTATTTTCTCCTAGTGGCTTTTAAAATAATTTGTTTTCCAATGATATCTTGTGAAATGCAAAATATATGTAATTTAATGTGTCCATTTACGGACGCATGGAACTTGATTTTTTTCAGTAAATAGCATTTTAAAATGCTTTAACACAGGTGGAAATGTTTGATGACATTTAATAATTGCTATATTCCCAGCACCAGGATCAGGACCTGAGATAAATAGGTACTCAATAAACATTTGTTGATTGAAGTTATGTCACCCTTCCGTGGTTCACTGGAGTCTATAATAAGGTTTTGTAACCTTTCTTCCTTAGGATCTAGATTCTCTTTTCTGTTTAGCTTGATGCACCCTGTTTTTATTCTCTTTGAAGCTCATTCATCTCATATATTTTTCTCTGCTGACAATCTGTGCTTGTGGTGTTTCTCAGAGTGTGTTGCTTGCAACTGTAGTCTCAGAGGATGATAAAAAATGCTATTGAAAGAAGTGACTTATTATAGATAAATAGGGTTTGGGAACTAAGTTACGTAATTGTCCGTCACTAGGGCAAGACTTCCAGAGTCTTGCTAATCTGATTGTAACTAAGAGTGCACACAACTATACCATTTTTATGCCTACTTTTCCATGAACATACTTAAACAGCGAGTTACTGAGAGCTATTTTGACAGTTGATAAGTAGTTTAAGTTGTTGACTAAAAATAGATGATCTGAAATGTAAGTCCCTACCCAATTCATGAGATATATAATATATATAACAGAGGACAAAAATTAAAATGTTATCCTGCAGTTATAATTCCAAAGAATATGCAAGGGGATACCTCCAAACCCCAAATTTTTATTTTCAAAAAACAACCTTATCCCTTTCAAAGTATGCTCCATTACATTTAATACATTTGTCAAATCTGAGATTCCATTCTTGGGAACATTTTCAGATTCATGTGTTTGGATGGCTGAGAGCATCTCCCTCAAGTTTTTATTCATCTCTTCTATGTCATCAATTCACCGTCCTTTCATGTCCCTTTGCATTCACAGAAACAAAGAAGTCACATGGAGCAAGGTCAGGTGAGTAAGGCATGTGGGGCAAGAGAGGCATGCTGTTTTTGCCAAAAATTGGTGCACTGAGATGGTTGCATGAGCAGGTGCATTGTCGTTATGGCAAAACCAGTCCCCCGTCTGCCATAATCAGGCCTTTTTGGTGGCACACTGTTACCAAACCTTTTTAGAACCTCTCAATAGAAAACCTGATTAACAGTCTGACCTGTTGGAATGAACTGCAAATGCACTACAAGTCAACATGTTTGTCTGTTTGGGCAGTTGACAGACGTCCAGAATGAGGTTTGTCATCAATCAACATTTCACCTTGTTTGAAATAAGAAAACCACAAAATTCCGCAGCTGCACGCTGTTTTCTTAAATTGGCCATCATAAAAAATGAGGATTGAGTGAAACTGGTTTTATGAAAAAATTCACTGTGACCAGTGGGAACCTTCCCAGGTGACGCCACCAGGTGCACTAACTCAGAGCAAGTTGCTTGATGCTCACCTAGTGGAAAAAAATGCATACTATGAAAGCTCCCATTTGCTCAAAGAAATTCTGGTTACTTGGTGGGAGGGGGGTACCCCCTTATGTATGTTTACAGGCCATAGATTATTAAAGACTGAATTACATATCAAAAAATGTGAGGACACACAAAGTAAAATATCTAATTTGGTCAGTAATTGAGAAATGCTAAAATTCACATACCTGCAATTTAGCTGAGTTTCCAATATAAGCTGTTGTCTTAAATTCTTCAAACAACTTCTCCTGTACAATGTCAGGATGGGTCTGGCACTGATGTTCTTTTACATCCATGTAGTGAATAGATCATATAAGAATCTAGCTATTTCTAGATTGGCTATCTGTAACCTGTGAGATTTTCCTTTTATCAACAACTTAGGAGAGTAAACTATGTTGGGGTTTTTTTTGCATATGTTTTCTTTCACCTTAAATTTAATATGTGTGTTGAGAAAACATGTTATCTTCACAATATAGAACTTACTTATGTGAGGAATGGAAAATGGTGTAGGATATGCAGAAAAGCATATGGTGCGTCCTTCCAAACAGTGGGAATAAAGCGTTAAGTTTATAAAATCCTCTTTGTTGCTACCTTTAGCTGTGTAGGGAGTTAAAGGTGACATTATAGAAATCCTGATCCACAGGAAGAAATACCTAATCGGTAAATCAAGACAATATTACAAACAAGGGGAATTTCAGAACACTATATGATAGATAGGTGGTTTGTAAAACTGTGCATAGACCAAAAGGCAGATGTAAGACTAGAACTAGGAAACATATGTGATTTGAAATTAGGAAAGGTGTGGGTGTGTTAGGATTGTATCCTTCCATCACACGTATTAGATCTGTGTGCGGAGAAAATAACCTGAAAAGCTGCACTCTCTGAAGATTAACAGGGCATCAGGATTTGCAAAAGGTACACTAACCACTTGCAATATTCAGATAACACCATCTTCCTTGCTGAACATGAAGAGGACTTCAAGTACTTATTAATGACAAAGACTACAGTCCTTCAGTATGAATCCTCCTTCAATGTATAGGAAACACAAATCCTTATAACCGGACCAATAAAGAGCACAATAAATAGAGAAAAATGTCTAGTATTTCATTTCACATGGAGCCACAGTCACAACCATTGAAGGAGCTTTAAAATATTCAAACGACATATTCCCTGGGGCAAATCTGCTGCAAAAGATCTCTTTTAAGTGTTAACATACACGCACTCACAAACACATGCATGCATACACCCTAGGATATCACCTTGAAGACTGGCCATGCCTGATAAAAGCTGTGGTGTTTTCAGTTGCCTACTGTAAATGTGAAACTGGACAGTGAATGAGACAGAATGAAGAAGACATGCATTTTCATCAGCGTGTTGCTGACGACATGGTGCAGCTCACGGATCTTGAGAGGACAGCCAGCAGGCTCCTCTGAAGTGCGAACAGCTAGATTGTGGAGGGACTAGTCTCTGATGAAGGGCACCATGCTTGGTAGAATGATTAGCAAAACAGAGGAAACCCTGAATAAGATGGATGGACATGGTGGCTGCAACAACGGGCACCAACATTGCATGGATTGTGAGGAGGACGTAGGACTAGGAAGTGCCGTTGTATATAAAGTTACTATGGACACCTAACAACAACAACAGTCAATGTAGAGGACACATTGGCAATATTTATGAAATTCAAAACAGACATTTCTTTTAGATCAATCCTTCCATCGATTCTTACTTTAAAGGTGGGAGAACCAGGTTCGATTCCTGGCCACTACGTCTTGAACAGCCACCGCCTGTCTCTCATTGGTGGCTTGCTTATTTTATGAGGCTGTATGGGACACCCAGACAGACGAAAGCATACGAGGAAGAAAGGCCTGCTGATCTATTTCCAAAAACGGAGATAGCAACATCCTATGGATCCCAACAGGCTGTGCATGGGTTCACCGTACTTCCGGGGCCAACTTGTCAAGAGTTAACAACACCTTCCTAAAGAAAATAGAAATGACTGATATTCAGTTACATATTCACAAATATTACTTATAATAGTGAAAAGGGGGTATAATATTTAAATCTTTACTACTAGGGGAATATATTTAAAGACTTGCCATCAATATACTGTGGAGGACTATGGAAAGATCTCCAAGATATATTTGTGTGGGAAAGCAAGCTGTAAAACAAAACAGATAAAATAACCCCAGTTACACACACACACACACACACACACACGTACACACACACCCCTTGTGTCTTTCTACAGACCTATAGGGAAGAAAAGTGGTAAGGAAATACAGTGTGTAAACCAGTTTGGGGGAGGGTATTGAAAAGGCGGTACACTTACTTGTTTGTGTGCTGCTTGTAAACATCAGTGAAATATTGTTCATGGAAAATGTACAGTGCCAGGCCTCAGATTGTGTCCAGTGAGCAGAACTGTTCTTTGCTGCCTGGAAAGAAAAGGCAGGAATGGTAAATATCTGCTTGCCAGGGTCTACCCTCCTCCTCCTCTTCAGTACTAGCTCTCCAAGCGAGGGAGAGAAATGAAAGGGAAAATGGAGGAGAGAAAGCTTTCTCTCCGTGAAACAGCAAGAGCACAATTTGAAGATTCTCCACTCGACAATTTCCCAGGACAGGACATGTAGAAACATATTTGCCCACAGGAAAGCCCGTTCTGCTTTAGAAGCAGAGGGGAAGCAAAGAGGCCCCGAGTGCAATGCCTTTGAAGACTACCTGTGCGGCCCATGGTGGACGCTCTTCTCCTGGAAAAGAATCAGCAAATATGTATGCGGTGGCTGCATCGCCAAACCCAGCACTAGATGGGAAGCACGCCAAGACCAAGGCTCCAGGCGCGTGCCGAGGTCTGAATAGGTGGACTGTGGAGACAGTCCAGAGGCCTGCTCAGCTGAAACCTGCAATTGGGTATTAGGGAGAGCAGAGATGTGTTTGGGGGAATTTATGAACCTATTTGAACATCATAAGGTTGAAATTTCCAGACAAAATTGAGCCTTGTACGGTTCCATTTATCACTCTTTCTATTCCAGGCTGCCTGAGACGAGGGAGCTTAAGTGACAGCTTGCTCACCCTCTTGCCCCCAGGCCACCTGAAGAAACCGTGGAGCAGAGCCTGCCCTGCACGAAGCAAGGAGATGAGGAGAAGGGCGAGCAGCAGGCGCCCGTGGCAGGAGTGAGCTAGTTGTGGGGGCCCCGAGCTGGTAGGCTGCCTGATGGGCAAGACAAAAGGAACCTGGAAGGAGTCTGCACGAAGGACCCGTGGACAAGAATGAGAAGAAGACCGGCCATGGAGGCCTCGCGCCAAGAGATGGAAAGAAGCCAGGGAGCCAAATTGCCAGTGAAGCATATTGACATTGAGGGGCTGTTGATTTACAACGATTGTCAGTCAGAGCAGCCAGCACAACAAAAGAAGCGCAGAATGGCACTGCCTGGAGGAAGACAGACACAGACACTGTAGCTTCTTTGGGGGTCTTACTGCTTTTTAAATGGGAAGTAACCGTCAAGGTGGGTGGAATTATTTCAGCCTCTGCAAACATGTGGCTACCTGCCTGCCTGCGGTCAGGATGTTTGCTTGGCTGCCTTTCGGCTCTCATTTCCTTACAAGGTTGAAGAGTTCGCTTATCCGTTCCCATCAAAGGTGTGGAAGCCGCTCCTCAAGACAAACACAGCTTGCTTTCTTCTGGTTTACCTGAAGCCATTGTTTTTCTCTTCCGTTTGGATTTCTGTTCGACACAACATTCTTGGACATGCTACTCTGTTCTAGTTGTTTTCAAGTACCCTCCTCATACGGTCCCCCGTATGAGTAAACTGCCTCTGGAAAGAACATACCCTGGGTTTCTAGAACACCGAAGCTCATGTGGACTAAGAACACTTCTTGGCAGGGGTCACCCGAGTCACAGTGACTCAGGTCAGTAGTTCTAGTTGGCTTGGGAATCACATTTAGCTGAGAATTTTTTCTTTCCAATCCTGAATACGTCTCTGTTTTCCACACAAACGAAGTGCAGGATTGCGATGGCAGGCCATTTCTTCTGAACATGAAAGTGTCTCCTATGTAAACAGTGTGACATTTGACCCGAGAAAACGAACGATGCATTATTGGCAGAGCAGATTCCGCCCACACCCACCTTTTTATTTGTGGGTTGCTTGCTTTCTTTTCCAAAGCCTTTGAAATAAAGTGTGGCACCTTCTCCTCACAGGCTCATGGCGTCATCATGCTTTTGTGAAATGAAAGCTTGACACGCAATTATCATGTGCTCCTTTAAGGTAGAGCCAAAGGGTTCCTTAGATTTTTATAGGTAGCAGCATGCCAAGGCTTTGCTCAACATCACATGTGGTGCATAAGAAGTGGTCCCATTTGCAGCTCTTGCTGAGGTTACACAGAAGACCATCTAGCAAAGCCTGACAATAGGTCTTTTTCCCCATGAGTTTGTACACTAAGCCACCAGGCCACAATCAACAACCATTGGTGTCTCAGGAGACATCCCAGGTTTAAGTGATATCTGTTGGTTCCAGTGGTCATGCCGAGCTGTAAGAAGTTTTCAAGTGCATCCGAGAGAGGAGGACCACATGCTACTAAGAAAGTGAAAGAGTGCAATTGATTTGAAACTACTTTAACAGTCTGCTCCACACTCAAGACGTGTGGCTAATCCATTGTTCCCTGAAATTCAGGCAGAAGACAATAAAATTACTGCTCTTCTGGAATTGAGTGTGCTGAACCAGCACGTCCCTTGGCTCACTATCAACAGCATAAAATCTGTGTTTTGAAAATCAAAGAGGCAACACTCTGATTGGATGGGATGCTTGCTGTAAGAGGCTCTGATGGCTTATCTTTCGCTTGGGATTGACTGGAAAATGTGTTTTCTTTTCACAATTATGAACTTTCACTTCTAACGCAAAAATATCTTGTAGGCTAACAGAGAAGTAACACCACTCCAGAGAAAAGTGTTGGCTGTCTCCCAGATTAATATGGGGTTATGGTCCACGATAGGGTTAGATGAGGTAAAAATTTCCCACTACTCTTACAGAAATACAGGAAATTGTTGTGCTTGAAATAGATTTGGGCTAAGAAACCAATTAAAAGAATTTGGATCAAGAAATGTGACATGGAATGTGATGTAGATATTTCCAGTTCTTATTCAGAAAACCTTATTGCAAAAAGGTTGAAAGATAATTGAGAAAATAATTTATATGGTGGTGAGAGTTATTTGTGTGAAGATAAAATAGAGAGTCCTTTTCATGGAGATGGAGAAGCTGCCAAATAGCTCTTGGTGATAATTCTATGCACAAAATTTTCATAGTGGGCTTCAATACCTTGCCAGATGAGAGCTTTTGCTCAGTTTAAAGTTGGAAAAGAGATTTGAGTCTCCACCAAGGCTAATGTGCTAAGCTTGGTAATTAAAGACTGTTTTTCATAAATAATGCCAAAAGCACTTTGGGAACATTAGGATCACTTATATGTTACTATATTTAAAGAAATCAAGGACCTAATAAAATTTTTGATAAAATAAAAACATACATCTCCCCATCACTACTACTATTAACATAAGGACATGGGATGATAGCATTTTTCCAACCAAGTCTTTTTAATGCATGATATTAAGGGTAAGTATACTTACTGCGTTGGTAAATATGCTAAAACCCACTATCAGGTGATTCCAACTCATAGAGGCCCTATAGTGCAGCATAGACCTGTTCCTCAGGGTCTACTAGGATGCAAGTCTTTATAGGAGCCAGTAGCCCCTTCTTTCTCCTGCAGAGAAGCTGTTGATTTTGAACCACCAACCTTGAGGTTAGTAGACCAATACTTAATCCATTACACTACCAGGGCTCCTGTAAATATGGTAGCTTTTAAAACATCTTCATATGTACAATGCAGTGCTACTTGCAGTGTGGTTAATGATATGATGCTGGTCCAGGACATGTTTGCAATCCATAACAAGTGCCCAAATGGAGACTAAGCCTTTAGGAACATAGAACTATAAGGCAATGGTTATTGAATACTATATTTTAAAAATGAGTTTGTGCTTTGTACTTCTTTGTTTTTCCAAATTTCTACTGTTTATATTTACTGTATTTTACAAAGATATTGATCAACAATGGAATCCCTGAATGGTGCAGACAGTGAAGCATTCAGCTAATTTTTGTGATGCCGATTCAAGTGCGGTCAGAGGCATCTCAACCCAATGGAGCACAACTATATGGTGACACAATCGAGTGTCCGTAATTCAAAAGGGACTTGATAGCAAGTTGCATATCATTTTACAAAGGGCTTCAAAAAGTTAGTGAAAAAGTTTCCATTGTCTTTTAATTCGATTTTTCCACAAGCATTTGAAGCCCTCTCAGACTTTGATTCACAATGTTAAAAAATTCTGCTCCTTCACTTAAAGTTTTAGAAAACATGAGCTATATTTGTATTTTCATACAGTGCTGGATTGAATCTCTATTTAATCAAGAAACTCAGGTGTACACATTAAAGCTTGCTGGTCACACCCCCACTGGCCCAATCCTATGCTCTCATTTCCTTCCTTTCAACACCACCTCATCTCCTCTATTCCAACCCTACATCCTTCATTCTGATTTTCAGACACACCAAGAGCCTTCCCGTCTTTGAGCCCTTGCACTTGCTCTTCTCTTTGCCTAGAATGGTCTTCCTCTTTATCATCAAAAGTTGTCATCGTCATTACTTATGCATCAATTTAAATGTCAGTTCTTCATGCTAAGCCTTCCCTAGCTCTAACTCAAAAATGACTCCCCTTCAAGTTGCCTTGAATTATTTTCTCCATACCACCAACATTGCTACTGGGTGCAAGTATTTTTAAGTGGTTTATGTTCCCAACTAGATTGCAAAGTCAAACAAGAGAAGGAAACTCACATATACGTGTGTGTGTGTGTGTATGGATAGAAACATATATTCGAGGGGTACCCTCAAAGAAACAGAATTGTGCTGGATGGAGTGGAACTTTCATAGTAACCATTTTTCCCACTAGGGGAGCATCAAGTGCACACAATGGCATTGCCCAAGAAAGTTCTCTCTGGGCAGAGTGAATTTTTCGTAAAAGCAGTTTTGCTTGAATCTCATTTTTTCTGATGGCTGATTTAAGAGAACAGTGTGTGGTTATGAAGTTTTGTTTCCTGCTTGGGAAAAATGCTGCAGAAACTGTTATAATGTTGAACACAGCTTACGAGGACAGCACTATGGGAAAAACTCAAGTGTATAAGTGGTTTTCTCGTTTCAAACAAGGTGAAATGTCAATTGATGACCAATCTCGTTCTGGATGTCCGTCAACTTTCCAAAGAGATGAAAATGTCGACTTGTAATGCATTTGGAGTTCATTAACTCCAAACAGGTCAGACCGTTAATCAAGCTTTCTATTTAGAGAACAGATTGTTTAACAGCGTGTGACCAAAAAAGGCCTGGTTTGTATCAGATGGGGACTGGTTTTACTACCACGAGACAGTGCACCTGCTCATGCAGCCATCTCAGTGTACCAGTTTTCTGACAGAAAACAGCATGCTACTCTTGCCCTACTCACCTGACCTTGCTCTGTGCAGCTCTTTTTGATTTTGCAAATACAGAGGGACATGAAAGGACAGTGATTTGATGATTTGAAGCGATTTGAAGAGGTTAAGAAGAATACAAGGGAGGTGCTGTCAGCCATACAAACAGAGGAGTTTGGAAAAATGTTCCCAAGAATGGAACAGCAGATTTGTCTAATGTATTAAGTGTAATGTATCCATTGAAAGAGATAAATTTGTTGTGTAAAAAATGTAAATACATAGCTTTGAAAAAATACATTTTAAGGTACTCCCTTGTATACATTACATGCAAATGTGCTATACATTGTCCTCAGTTTTTAATACACAGTAATAAATAAATATAGTTGAATAATTTATAAAATACATACTTCCCCTCAAGGAAAGGTTTATCTTATTCATTAATGTATCTCAAGGATTTAACACAGTGACTGACACAGAGTAGAGTCTACTGAAGAAATAAATGAGTACATTTTCCCCTGGAAATATCCATCTGGCAATCCCATTGACAACAGAATTCACGTATTTACATCTCAATGCTATGTATATCTGAAATTGTACAACTCTTCATCCCCCTTTGTAGATTTCAATTATCACAATTTACCAAGATCCAAGACAATAAACCATTATCTTCCTTGACTGCACTCACTCTCGTTCTTTGTCATCAAATTACCAAAAAAGTAAAACATCTTTAAAAGTTCATTATTTCTCTTACTTTTGATTATATTATCTTTATTCTTGATAATCTTTTCCTTTGATTTTTGACATATATGTTTAATAGTTTGTGTCTTATTTAGAAAGTCAGCTTTATTTGTTGCAATACACACTGTATTACCAGTCCTGCACATACATTGTGTTTTGCATCTTTCCTCAGAAATCTGCCCTGGGGTCACTGGAGCTGTTGCTACCCCATGTGCACAGAGCCAGCAGTTCCTGGGAGTTTTGTGTCCCTGTGTCCAGCCTAGAGCCAACTACTGGCCCTATGGAAGTCGAAAGCCCAGCTCCCTTGCCTGATGTGGAACAAACTTTGAAGTATAGTTTATACCTCAGAGAGCCCCGAAGCATTAGCTTAAAGCTTGGATTTCACCTCAGGCTAGCTTTAATTCTGCATTTGACTCATACCTTAAGGAATTAAGAAAATAGAGTTACCTTTCTGGTAATTATCAGCATATGAAGAGAATTACCAACATTTCTGATTAAGAACATTAACACTCTGAGGTAGGAGAAATATAATAACAACTTAGGTTAAAGTTTTCTGTGTTGGGCTGAGTTTTCTAAAGAAACAAAACCAGTGACACTATATATGCACAAGAAAGGACTTTATAGCAAAAATCATTTATGTGAAGAAAGCAGCCCATCCCAGTCCAACAAAAGCCTAAAGGTCAAATGCTAGCTGGAGGCTCCCCACCAGCAGCTGCCAGTGAAGGAAGCTGGAAGGCCAAGCAGGAGGCTGGTGGAGATGTAGTCATGAGGATCCAAGCTTGATAGAACATGGCATAGTGCCAGAGCTCCCAGGGTTGGCAGACTGTGTGGGTTGTCAACCCCATGGCCAGATATCAGTCTAGGCAAGCAGGAAGGTAAGGAGTAGTAAGAGAGGGCTCAGTTCCCCTCAGTGTCTCTCATAAAAAAAGCCACACCCCATAGGAGGCATCACCTGATTGATGGGCTGGATTCCACCCCTACCTCTAACACAGGTGTCATCAAGTTATTATAGAATCTAACCATCACACTTCCCCTGTGTTACATGTGGTACATGAAGTAACCTATCAGACCCCTTGCAAGCATGCAAGAGAGGGTCCTCGGCATGAGTGATGTGGACAGGGTTTCATTGCAGAAAAGAGGGGGAAAAAATGGGTCCCTGGGTTTGTCTTGCAGAGATGAATATTGCAAGTAAAGTTCAGGAAAGCATCAAGTAATTATGTTATAGATACAAAGGATCTATCTATCTGTCTATCTATCTATCTATCTATCTAATCACTTCCGTTATTTAAACAAAATGAATGTGAAATCTAAGACATCAGACATAAGAGCTAATGGAAATAATTCAGGAGAGAAATATCCTCATGGACTCACTTAAGACACATTTGTTGGGTTGCTCTTGTGGGGCCTTTGGTCGATTTTCAACTCATGTTGATCTATGGGACAGAGTAGATCCAGCCTACAGGGCTTTATAGGCTGTAATCTTTATAAGACCAAATCGCCAAGTCTTTATCGGGTAGAGTTGTTGGCTGGGTTTGAGTGGGGTTGAACCTCCAACCTTCTGAGTGCTCACCAGGGCACCCTTTTTCAGGGAAGGATTAAGAAAACCATGAAGGGACAAAAGTTTTTAGTGCTCACTCACTGCAATGTCTACAATGATCTCTTAATTATAAGAACCTAGTTACTTAATTTTTTAATTAAGAAACTTTAGTGAGGAAAAAATTGCACACATACAGGAAATGGGTAATTATTTTAACATTTGGTGGCCTTTTATTAAATATTCTGAAAAATATAAACTCTGTAGATGCCAAATTTTGCAACATGATCCTCTGCAGTCTGTTACTGTACTGGAGGAAGCAGCTGAGTGAACAGTGAAAGCAAGTGTCTGTTCAGAAGAAAGACAGCTCTTATTTCTTCAAGCATCACATGCTTTTCTACACAGTGCTGTTTTCTAAAGATCATGCTCCTAAAAGGCTTACTTGTGCTGTAATCTGAGACTTCATGGCTTCATTATAGGGGCTACCTAAAAAAAAGAATAGAAAATGAATAAACTAACATAAAAACACAATGCACAAGCCAAATACATTACTATCTTTATTAGAAATCAATACCTTCTGTACCATAGATTTAAATTTTATCAGCCATATTTCTGTATTCTGTATAGAAACTCCAGAGTTATTTTGACTTTTCCCTCTCTAATGGGATTAAAATGTTAAAAATTATAATTGGACAAGAAACTCGATAACAAACTCCATTATTGGAAAGCAAACAAAATTTTGTATTTGCTTCTCGTTAAGGGTTTAGCTGTTACATGGTTGCTGCAGCAGAGAACCACCAGGACTTCGGATACTGTGGGAAATTCACCACCTAATGAAAGGGTGAAATGAGCAAATAACTGTATGTTAGTTAAAAAAACAAATGTATGTTACTACTTTTTCTACTCTACCGTATAATGTTTTTAAAGGTTTTCTTGCCACCTGATATTGAACTACTAAAACAAACTACTACATTAAAAATAGTAATAATTTGTTCAAAAAGTTGGTATTTTATGTTTAAAAGATCACATATTCTTAATGACAACTTCTTTAAAAAATTTTTTTAACAGAGGAATTGATTAAATAACTCTGGTACATACATACAATGAAGTATTATGTATCCCTAAAAAGCAGTGATGAACGCATGAAGTACATCGCCGCATGGGAAGAATTGGAGGAAATTATACTAAGTGAAGTAAGCCAAACACAAACGGACAAGTACTACATGAGTCCGCTAAGGTAAGCTCAAAAAAAACAAAATTTTTTTTCAAAAAGGGCATAGGGAAGAAGATGCTGTATACATACGTCCCTGGAGTGAGGTCCAGGTAATATGGCAGGGGCCAGACTAAACCCAGGGATGCAAATTGGATACATATGGTAGCCCATTAAAAGGGAGGAGGGAAAAAGGTATGGGAAGCCCTGGGAACAGGGCACTAACCCACATAGGGGGAGGGTGTCGATTGTGTCTCCACAGGGAAAGAGGGACCAGACTTCAACCAGGAGCTCCAAGACAGGAACGCAACACGCTGACATGAAGTAGGGAACAGATGGAGAGGCCCTGAGGGGCCAGACCCATGACCAACTGGGTGTAGGGCACCACCCTCCCCCAGGGGGAATTCACTTCAGAGGACAGCACTGAAGCTGCAGCTCGGGAAGAGGGGAAGGGGGACTGGTCTGGTCGGAGCGCATGGGAGCCAATGAGGGGGAAGGTGAAGAAAAGGAAAGAGTGGAGCACATCCTGGCTCCCCAAGCCCTGGGGACAATGTACCTGTTTGGAACAGCGATGCACGGAGATGACCACGGGGCGGCCCCACCTCGGGACACAGCATTCCTGTTGAGCCATCACACCACTGGGGGCAGCACTGGAGACAAACGGCGGGAATTGTGCCCGCCATGAGCTCACCACGCAGAACGCCCATCAGACTGGACTGGAAAGCACACGTGAAGGAAAACAAACAGACCCTGAACTATTCATATGGTTATATATGTATGTGTGTGTGTGTGTGTGTGTGTGTGTGGTGTTGTAGTTGTAGCCATTGTTTTACTTTCTGTTGTCGCTTTCTTGCACTCAGTCTGGTGATGGTACATAGCATGTCCACCTGGAAGGGATAGGTGGAATAAACAAACCAGAAGAGAGAGCAACAGGATGACAGATCTGGGGAACATGGGGGTAGGGGAGGCGGGGGGAAAGGAAGTGGGCATTAACAAGCACAGGGACAAGGGAACAACAAGTGATCCAAAATCAATGTCAAGGAGGGTGTGGGAGGCCTTGCAGGGCTGGATCAAGGGCAATGTAACCAAGAGGAATGCCTAAAGCCCAAATGAAGGTAGAACATGATAGTGGGACAAAAGGAAAGAAGTAGGAGGCAAAGGTTAGTCATAGAGATGTAAATACAGGCATATAAAGATGTAAATACATTTATATATGATGAGGGGAAACAGATCTATGTACATATATTTATAGGTTGAGTATTAAAACAGATGGACAGTGGGCC
>NW_022103928.1:8690006-8716222 GCF_000313985.2 Echinops telfairi
GTGATGCACACTTTCTTTACATAAAACTCTCTTATACATGAGTTGCTGTGGATTTGTTTCTCCAAAGTACTCAGACTAATACAGTGAGGGAGACGTTGGATGGAGTAAGATATGATAAAATAATAATTTATAAATTATCAAGAGCTCAGGGGGAGGGAGGGAAATGGAGGGAGGGGGAAAAATGAGGCACTGACACCAAGGACTCACGTGGAAAACAGGTGTTATGAGAATGATGAAGTCAACATATGTACTAAGGGCTGGACACAAATGATGTATGTACGGATTTTGATGAGTTGTATGAGCCCCTAATAAAATGATTATTAAATTTTTTTTTCTTTTCTAAGCTAGGCCCATGGCAACCATATTTGAATAACTTACATTTAGGCATCGTATCAAAGACCAGTTGGGAACTTTTCTGTTAGAGAATGGAGTATGACAGAGGCCACTAAGCACCTTGGTTAGTGAAATGGACAATGTATTCCCAAGAGCTGTGCATGGATCTTTCTTCCTCCATATGCACAGAGAAGGCAAGGAGGTGATTGTGCAGAGAGGAAAGATTCCAGTAGAGGAGTAGACAGAAAACAGATTATGGAAAGAGAGAATGCTGTATGGTTGGGGGTGGGTTCCTTGGTCTGGTCTGTGTTAGTGTGTTGAGACTGCCATTCCAGAGGATAGCGCAACCGGGGGCCTTTAAAGGACAGACATCCCTTGACCCATGGGCTAGGAGCCTACAAGTTAAAATTCAGGATGTCGACTCTAGGATGTAGTCCTTCTTGATCTTTTAGTTTCTCATTTCTGTCATCAAGACGTGGCTTCTTGATTTTCAGATGCATATCTCTCCATTGTTACTGAATGTCTTTTTTCTTGTGTAGTGTGTCATGTTAATTCTGCTTTTTATATTACGTCATTCAGAAAGATTTGAGCTAGGACCCATCCTATCCTAGTATGACCTCATCAGCAGAACAAATGTAAACAGCTGTTTGAAAAATAGGTTTATAAGTGCAAGTCCTAGCACTTCAAGAAAACTTTGGGGCTAGGGGGTACAATTTATAACATGTTCCCTTCCAGAGACTCAGCCTGCCTTGTCCTGAGATAATGAGATAGCCTCCATTTATAAAACAATCCCCCTTATTGCTCATGCTAGTTTATCTCGAATGGATTTGTATTTATTTTGATTAAAAAATCTTAAGGAAACTTATTTATCTCACTTGTTTATATCTGAAACATTCAGAAATAAACCTATGGATGTGACATATAATTAAATGTAATTCAATACATAATCAAAATGACAGTTGCAATACATAATCAAAATGACAGATAGCAAAATGGTTATTGCTATCATTATGAAGGCACTGAGAGTCTTTAAGGGGTCCTGGTGGTATCATCTACCACTTGTCTGTCAGTTTGTCCTACTGTGGTGCCTTGTGTGTTGCTATGAAAAACTGTGTCATTGGTATTTTAAACATTAGCAGAGTCACCAAAAGAGAACAGATTTCAGCAGTTTCTAGGCTAAGAACTGCTTACGCAGAGGGAAAAGGCTGTCCACTTCTGAGGATTTAGCTGCTGAAAACGCTATGGAGAGCATAAAAACACGGTCAGTTCCTAAAACCTAATGAACGGACACAGAGTATTGTCAGAGATAGTGCCGGAAGCTGCGCCCTGCAGGTTGGAAGGCACACAAATTATGACTGAGGAAGAGCTTCCTTCTCACAGTACAGTCGGCCATAATGACTTGGATGGAGCAAAGCTTTCAGGAGGAAAGCCTTCAGGGCCTTCCTCTGCTGATGGAGCATAACTCAAAATAAGATTAAAAAGCTTCAAACATTGATTAATAATTGGAACTTGAATTTATGAAAAATGAATCTTAGAAAATTAGAAATGGTTAAAAATGAAGTGGAATGAATAAAGATCAGTATTCTAGGTATTAGCGAGCTAAAATAAGTTGATATTGGCCATTTTGAATCACACAGTCCTACTGTTTACTATGCCAGGAATGGCACAGCAGTCATTGTATAAAAGGATGTTTGGGCATTTATCCTGAAGTACAATGCTACCTATGATAGGGTCATGTCTACTCACATATAAGGAAATCCAATCAATACAACTCTTATTCACATTTAATGCTAAATGGTGCAGAAATTGCACTAAAGCTAGTGGTGCAGAAATTGAAAATTTCTACCAATGTTTTCAGTATGAAATTGATCAAACATACAATAAAGATGCATTGATAATTATTAGTGTTTATATAACAGAAAAATCAAAAGACAAAGTAAACTGTAATAGAATGTGCAAGAATCTAGAGTTAGAAAACCGAAAGAGAATACACTCAATATACCTCCAATGGAAAGAACTCAAGAAAATATTCAAAGCTGAGTGGCAATATTGAAAGATTCCATAAGCAAAATATTGACTGCTGCAGGAAGCAACAAAAGAAGGCGAAAATATTATACAAAGTCTCTGTACCAAAAAGAACTAGTCGATGTTCCACCATTTCAAGATGGAGCATATGAGCAAGAATCAATGGTAGTGAAAGAAGTCCAAGCTGCACTGAAAGCATTACTAAAAACAAGGCTTCAGGAGCTGATGGAATGCCAGTTGAATTGTTTCAACAAACAGAAAAGTGGGTGAAGGGAGACATCAGGCAGTGCAAAATATGACAATATAATAATTTATAAAATATCAAGGGTTCATCAGGGAGGGGAGAGCGGGGAGGGATGGGAGAAAATGAGGAGCTGATGCCAGGGGCTTAAATGGAGAGGAAATGTATTGAGAATGATGAGGGCAGTGAATGTACAAATATGCTTTATACAATTGATGTGTGTATCAATTGTGATAAGAGTTGTATGAGCCCCTAATAAAATGATTTTAAAAAAGAGTTATATTAAAAAAAACAAAACCCAAAACAAGTTGATGAAGCACTAGAAGCAGTCACATGTCTATGGCAGGAAGTGAGGGGGACAACTATTTGGTCAACTGACTGGAAGAGATCCATATTTGTATCCATTGCAAAGAGGATGACCCACGAGAATGCATAAATTATGGAAACATATCGTCGATATCCCACGCAAGTAAACTTTTGCTGAAGATCACCCAACAATATTTGCAGCAGATCCATGACAGGGGAGGGCCAGGCTGGATTCAGAAGAGGACTTGGGACAAGGGATTGCGTTGCTGACAGCAGATGGAACTTGACTGAAAGCAGAGAATGCCAGAAACATGTTTACTTGCATTTCATTGACTGTGCCATGGCATTCAACTGTGTGGATCATAACAAATTGTGTAGAGCCTTGAGAATGACGCTTCTTTGTGCCCCTGTGGATCCTGTCCACAGACCAACTGCAATTGTGTGAACAGAAAAAGGGAGTACTTCATGGTTTAACATCAGGAAAGATGTGCAGCAGGGCTGTGTACTCTCACTATAGTTATTCAATCTGTATGCTGAGCAAATAATCAGAGAAGGTTGATTATATGAAGAATGCGGCATCAGGATTGGAGAAAGGCTTTTGAACTGCCTGTGATATGCAAATGTCACAACTTTGCTTGCTGAAAGTGAGAAAGACTTGCAGAACATGCTGCTGAAGATTAAGGATGGCAGCCTTCCCTATGGATGACCACTCAATGTAAAGAAAATAAAAAGATTCCCAGTTGAACCAGTGGGTAACATCGTGATAGATGGAGAAAATATTGTAGCTGTTAAGGATTTCATCTTTCTTGGATCCACACTCAATGCTCATGGAAACAATGGTCAAGAGATCAAGCAATTCATTGCATTGGGTAAATCTGCTGCACAAGATCTCTTTAAAGTGTTGAAAAGCAAAGATGTTACATTGATGACTAAGGTATGCCTGACCCAAGCTGTAGTATTCTCAATGGCCTCATATGCATTTGGACATTGAATAAGGAAGACCAAAAATATAGATGCGTTTAAACTATGGTGTTGGTGAAAAAATGGGAACTAACATGGACTACCAAAAGAATAAACACATGTGCCTTGGAAAAAGCACCCCTAGACTGCTCCTTACAGGCAAGGATGTCCAGACTTTGTCATATGTACTGGGAAAGGTCAGTCCCTGGAAAAAGGCCATCAGGCTTGGTCAAGTGGAGAGGGAGTGCAAAAGAGGAAGTCCCTGTCACAGCGGAATTACCCCATTGGCGGCAACAACGGCTCCAACATCAGAACAATGATGAAGATGGTGCAGAACTGGGTGGTTGTTGCCTCTCTTGTTCTTAGGGTTGCTATGAGTCAGACTGACTCAGCAGCATCTAACAACAACAACAACAACAACAACAACAACAACAACAACGTGGTGTAGTGGTCTACCAGTTGGGCTGCTAAAAACATCAGCAGTTGGAGTCTCCCAGGTAGAGTGATGTAGCTCTGGGTTCCAGTAAAAGTTTACAGCTTCAGAAACCCAAAGGCAAAGTTCTACTCTGCCCTATGGGGTTGCTCTGAGTTAGACCTGATATCAGTGGATTTGTTTTGGGGTGTGGGAGCCTACCATAATGCAAAATATTTCAAAGTGTTCCTTCTTATTTTGAAGGAAAATGTTCAAGGGAAAATTCTTGCCTTCTAGTCAGTTATAAATAGTTACTGGCTAACTGGAGGTTAAAATGAGTGTCTTAAATTAATCACAATACTCCTAGGATGACCACATCACTACTTATCTTATAAATGGATCATGCAGAAAGTAATAATATATTTTGCTGCTCAGTACACTGTACACAGAGTTTCTGCCTTAGGCTGTTATCTTCCTAGTCAAAGCTTGGGATTGGAAAGAAAAACTCAATACAGTAATGAAAGATAAAAGCTGTCCTTAAGGTAATAGAACCCCATAGGGCAAATTTATTACCAACCCACCCATATGGCCACAGAGAAAGGTAGATCCTGGGTAAAAAAAAATCAACTTTAAAAGGAAACCAAGAGCCTACAGAAAGCTTTTTGTTCATGCAACATGATTTTGTGATAAATTACTTTAATGCTTTCAAAACCTTGGTAAATGGATTGATAGGATAACAGTTTTTGTCGTGCGGCTTATTTACCCCCTCAAATTAAGTTATGAAGTGGGAAGGGCATTATCTCCTTCAGACCATTGAAAACCATTTAGGCCACTGGACTGAAGAAAGCACTAGAAGTAATGACTCAAGGGAGGATTTCTCTTCTCTTTACACATCGGGGAACTTTATCAGAATACAAAAATCGCTGAGGCAAGGTATTTAGAAACAGACACATTATGCTAAAATTACTACACCACGGAGTGCTCATACTAACTCTCAAAACGTGGGCTAGACCAGTGGTTCTGTGTGCGGATCCTCAGGTGAGCGCTGTAACAGCATCAGGAAACTTGCTAGAAATGCGTTTTCTCAGGCCACATGTGTGGTTGTTGGGCTGAGCTGAGTTGCGTTGATTTTGAGTCATAGTGACTGTGAATGTGTCGGACTTCCTGGCCTTCCTCCTGCAGAGTGTCTGAGTGTATTTAAACCGCCAGCCTTTGGGGTAGCCATCCAGAGTTTGACCATTGCGTCACCGGGTTTTCTAGATCTGCACGTAATTCTGTAGGTGGAGACTGATGAACTGTATTTCAACAAGTCTTACAGATAATTCTATATGCATCATAGTTTGAGATCTACTTGTGTCGAGATGAAGACAGATATGGAGGTGAGCAGCTATGGATTTATATTTCTGCATTTCCTCTTAACAGTTTCGTTACCTTGGCCATTTACTTATTTTGGGGGAACTTTAACTTTCTTACCTCGGAAATGTGAAAAGGCAGTCCTATCTTACACTAATATAAAGATTAAATTTACATAATTGAGAGATAGTCTTGTCAAAGGGCCGAGCACAAGATAAAGTCAAGTTAAAAAGGAAAATATTAAAAGTTATTAATCCTATGGGCAGAGCCAGGGGAACAAGGGTAAGACAGGAGCGTGACCTCAGTGAGGTTCACTACCGTCCACCTTCTTCACCACAGATCCTATTGCTTCTCTTAATGCACAAATATTATTTTCTCTTGGAGGGCCACCGAAACAATCATAATGGATTTATTTATTCTCTACTTATGTAAGAGATACACGGTCAATGCAGAATAATACTGGAAAACACATTGAACTGTATCATCATATTTTCTGACACAAGATAACCAATGTTATATTTTAGAAAATGGGTTTCTAGACAATCTCTTGGTATGAACTATGTTAAAGCTTATTTTGTACACTGAAAACATTAAGTATTAAGAGCCTTTCTTTTATTTTGATAAATGCATTTAAGAATTAGAAAGTAATTTATAAGATATGAGACATTTGGATATATTTCTTAAAAATGGAAACTTTTAGTGTGTTTGGAATTCATATTACAGTTGCCATCACAATAGTTATTGTATCTTTACCCTACAGTGCTGCAGTCAGATGGTTTGGATGTCAACGACCCTTGGCCCATCTCCAGGGATGAGCCCCATTTTGTTGAATCCCATAAAAGCTCTCCTGTACTTTTCCCTGCTTGAAGTGATTGGTTAAGAGAACACTTTCCCATTTCCCTATCTTTCCTGCCTAAGAAATGGACTCATGAGTGAAAATATGTTGTTCTAATCATAGGGGAGCTAAGGACTCTGGTATAAAAAAGAGAGACTTCTTTGGGTTTGAAGGAACAAACGTCTAGCCAGGAGGTGTTGACAGCTACCTTGTCATTAGGACAAGAATCAGACTGAAAGCAATTCCTTAGGAGATTGGCTAGAGGGATAATAAGATAAATCCTGAGGGGTCCTTGGACCAAATCAGTTCTGTGGTCTAGAGTGTCTCCAATTACAGCATTTTTGAATCCAGTTTGCGCTGTTTTGTATTACTTATAACCTAAAATGTCCTCATTCTTAAAGTGAATAGAGTCTAGATTTGAGAAAAACCTACAAGGCTTTTAAATCCAAGTCTCTTTTTTCCAAGGTCAGCCTAATTTTATACCCCCAATATATTCTTTATCCCAGAACTGGGGTCATTTAATTCTTCTATTATCTTTATCACCACAACTGGCTTTGGGACTTTCTTCATTTAAGTGAGGTTTTAAAAGACTTTAGGATGTTTTCTGTCTTTGGCAGGGAAACGCTGCAGGACCAGCCTTCTATATACACAATGATAAGACTAAATGATATATATTGTAAAAAGGCATCACAGAACCAAACTTACTTGCTTGTAAATAAAAAATATCAAATCCACAAGCACCAGGAACTTCGCCGAATGTCGTGCATGGTAAAGAAACCCTGGGCATGACAATTTTGATGAGCTGAAGAGGCAGAGATCCCAGTCTGGGGCATCCAATTGGAGGGGACTTTAATTTATGGGTCAGCATTACTGAAAAAAGAAGATGCACAAAGAAGAACTCTTGATTCTGCATAAAGGTCCCCTCGAGCCACCGGCCAGGCATTAAGCACCTTAGCAGTATAATAGTCGCAATGCCAAGTATACATCAAATCATTACTGGACGTGGGGATATACATAATGAGCATACAAATCAGTCAATAGACACAGATCTAGGAACTACAGAAATGATAGATTTGGCAGACAACATCTTAAAAATATATTTTAAATGTTTCAAATCTTCAAAAGAAATTCTAAACATGATGTGGAACAATAAGGATCTCAGGCAAGAAATGAAAGTTGTGTAAAAGAACCAAGCAGACCTTGTAGACGTACAATTTCGTTTTCTAAAGTAAGAAGTCACTGACAGGTACAATAGAAATCCAATACTAGCCCAAAAATCAATGAATGTGAAGGCATGAATGAAAATTAGGCAAACTAAAACACACACACACAAATACATTAAAGATAACAAATATATGCAATAGATAAGTATATATATTCTTTGAGTCCTAGAAGAAGAGATGACAAAATCAACAATTTATAAATTATCAAGGGCTCATGAGGGAGGGGGAAGTGGGGAGGGAGGGGGGAAAATGAGGACCTGATGCCAGGGGCTTAAGTGGAGAGCAAATGTTTTGAGAATGACGAGGGCAATGAATGTACAAATGTGCTTTACACAATTGATTTATGTATGGATTGTGATAAGAGTCGTATGAGCCCTTAATAAAATGATTTTTTTAAAAAGAAGAGATGAGAGACTGGGGCAGAAAAATTTCTTTGAAGAAATAATAACAAAATATTTTCAAATTTGAGAATTATTAGGTGATGTATCCAAAACACTTAAAGAATTTAAGCAGGAGAAACAAAAGGAAGTCATGTTTTGTCACATCATAATCAGATTATTGAGATCAAGAGATGACATAGGAAAATACACGTACAAAGAACAATAATAAGAATTTGTTAACTTAGCAGAAATATGACGCAAGTCACATGATTAGGAAATATATTTATTAAAGCTAAAGGGGAAAAATACGTTGGCAAATTAAAATTCTAAATCCAGTAAAAATATCCTTCTAAATTAAGTTAACATAGTATTTTTGACACAAAAGCTTTGAACTTTACTTTTCAATAACTAAAAGTCAACTTCTGGTAATGGTGGAAAATTGAAATGTTCTTGTTAACCCTGCAGAGAAAACTATAGAATGTCATAATTCAAAACCACTAGCAAGTACTAGAAAGTATCCAGTTATTGAGGGAACACAGAGGAATGTTTAATTTCAAATAGTTCATTATAAGGGATAAGGATGATGAGTTTGTCGTTCTCTCGTTCAAATATTCTGATTTTTTCTTATGGCTGAGGGAAAAGGAGACCCAGACTCTAGCTTCACCGGCTACAGTGTATAGACCTGAGAGAGAAGTTGAGGATTTAAAGGAGAAGCTCAGCGAATGGAAGACTCCCAATCCGAGCACAAGTCATCAGCTGGCATAACTAGGGGAGCGTGTGAAGAAAGGTGATCAAGAAATCAGATACAACTCAGAGAGAAAGACAGTCTGCAAAGAGAGTGACCAGGGCTGAGACCGGTGAGTTTGACGCCTTTCTTCACTGCGTGCGCCCCCTCACCGCGTACAGCCCCCTAGCAGCAAAGTGAAGGGTGGACTGAGGTGACACAATTCAGCACGTGACGAGGACAGAGGGCCAGAAAATGCGGAAGCCAGAAAAGTCCACAGAATCCAGCAAACTGCAGCAGAGTGATTTTCATGTCTGTCCAAATCCTTGGTTGATAGCTACGTTTCGTCACGGGAGAGAGCTAAGGGGGATTAAGCTAAAAACCCCACAACACCAAGAATTCAACTCCCATCTCACGGCCAGCGAGTCGATTCTGATTCATATGGACCTTAGAGGGCAGAGTAGAACTTCTGCTGTGAGTTTCCGGAATTGTGACTTCATCAGAGTAGAAAGCTCCCTCTGTCTCCCACAGAGCTCAGCGGGCGGTTTCCAACCTCTGACCTTGCAGTTAGCGGCCCAATTCAGAACCCGCTCTGCTGCTGACTCTAGGGAGCCCCTGTGGGTTTCCCCGCTTGTCTCTGCGGATGGGAGTTGAAAGCCCAGTCTTTCTCCTGCGGAGTTGCCGGTGGTTTTGAACTGCCTCCATAACCACTACACCACCTGGGTTCCTTCTCCAAGGATCTTATAAAATATCTACCCATAACTGTGTGTTTATGGGAGGCAAATTTTGCGACTTGAATCCAGACAAGTTTCCTGCCTATTAGAAAAAGCAACAAAGCAAAATGAAGCCCAGTAACCCCCCAAAGCATATCAGGAACAAGAGTTATAAGCTGTGTCCAGTTTTCGACCAAAAGTTATAGGACATAAGTTGGGCAAGGATGAGTGAGCCACAAACAGGGAAAGATGCTTTTAAAAGCAAAACAAATAAAACAACAACAATCAAATTGATCATGAATGGGTCTAGATATTAAAAGCAAATCTATAACTAGCTAATACAGGAATTAATAGGAATTAAAAACTTTACAAAAGAAAATTTAGTCAAATATCATAAAATGAATGAGCAGATGGGGAATATAAATAGAAATATAGAAATGATAAAATAAGGATAAAATATGAAATAGAATTTACAGAGCTGAAAGGAACAATACATGCAATGGTTTTCCAGATGATTTCAACAGAGGCAAAGGAATCATACAGAAACTTGAAAGTTCAATAAAAAGACCAAAATTGAAGAGGAAAAGAAAAGTTTAGGGAAAATGAGCATAAATGCAGAGAACTATGGGACTGTCAAATGTAGTCTTGTTTTCAGTTGACACCAAGCCGGTTCTGATCCATAGAGCCCCTACGTACAATGGAATGAAATACTGCCTGGTGCTGTTATTATCTATGAGCCCATTGTGAGAGCCACCATGTCGGTCGTGTAGTTGAGAGTCTTCCTGTCTTTTGCTCACTCTCCGTTCTGCAAAGCATGATGGCCTTTTCCAGAGACTGGTCCATCCTGAAAATGCATCTCAATTATGTGACATGAAGTCTCACTTCCAAGATGCATTCTGGCTGCACTTCTTCCAAAACTGGCAGTCCATGGCACATTCCATCTTCCCTTTAAAGTTGTCATGTGGGTTACTCAGGGAAGGCTGGGTTTAGGAGGGGAGCTAAGATCAAGCTTGTTTGTGTGTGTTTATATTTTTACTGTAAGGTGTGGCTGCTCTATTAAACTTCTTATCATGATGAAATGTCTCACTTTAAACTTAGAAATACTCCTTGTTTCAAAGCTTATTTTATCTACTATTAATACAGCCTTGACAGATTTTTTCTTTTGGACTTATATTTATTGTGTTTTTAATGAAAGTTTCCCAAGCACATTCAATTCTCATCTAACAATTTCTACACAGCTCTCTTATTATTTCTGTTCAGGTTGTTCTGTTAAAAGAGTGATCACTTTAAAATCCAAATCAGATTTTGCAGGTCAAATTGATTGAGCGACTGATGGGAAAATGTAGGATCTATCTCCAGAATGCAAAAATGGTTCATTATCAGAAAAATCCAACTTTAAAAGTTACCACATTAATAATTTACATGAGAAAAATCATATGATTATCTTGATAAATTCAGAAAAAGTATTTACCAATTACTTACAATAGAATATAAATTCATGGTTGAAAATTCCAAAGAATTTTCTCATTGTTAATGGTTACAATAAAATATTAATCAAGCATTATCCATAATTAAAAATCTCTACCAAAGTTCTCTCCAGGATTAGGAACAAAACAAGGATGTTTATTGCCCCTATGGCATAACATTTTACTAGAACTTTCTACTGGTACATTAAGAAAAGAGAAGGAAATATGATATGCAAAGATTGAAGGAAAAGACCATTTTGACAACCGTTATACACAGATGTTAAAATCATTTACATGAGAAATTTAATATGAGCTACGTTTGTAGTTTAAAATTGTCTAGTAACAATAGCAAGAAATGCAAAAAGTAGCATGTGAGGTTAATATTAGTAATATAATTACTTTAAGTGAATCTTTCAAAATATCTTTATTTCAACAGATTGCACCACCACATTTCAAGAACTCCAGAGTGCTATGTGGCTTGTGGCCACCATGTGGTCAATGGTGACAGATATCATCAAGTCTATAGCTTTAAAGGATAAACTATAAAAACCAGTAATAAATAAACCAAAGTTCCTGCTTCCATTAGCAACCAATAAAACTCAGTAAAAACTTCTATACTACTCATAGCCAGTTAGAAAATATAATCAAATTGGGATTATACATATAAGATCATTTATAAACAACCGTTAATAAGATTAGTCTAACTCTCTCCAGAGAAAAGTTTAACTCTCAGTTTTAATATATTAATGAACTGAATAAATGGAGAGACAGTTTTCCTAATTTAATCTTTAAAGTCGATGAAATGCCAATCAAAATTTGAGCAGCAAATTTTATCTTAGGAACTCAAATTATTCAAATTTTATATTACCAGAAAAGAAGAATAATGAATAATGACTTGACCTACAAAATAAGTCATACTTTAATTCTTTATGAAATTTATACCAGACAGATTAATAGAGAAGACAGAATGGCTCAGCCAACTTAATATATGATGTTCAACACCACAAATCAATAAAACCAAAAACTCACTGCGTTGGAGTTGATTCGGACTCATAGCAACCCTCTAGGAAAAGTAGAATTTCCTCTAGGTTTCCAAGACCACGGCTATAAATCTGTATGAGTGTACAAAGTCTCATCTTTCTACCCAAGAGTGACTGGTGGGTTCCAACTGCTGGCCATGGAGTTAGCAGCCCAATTAAAAACCGACTGTGCCACCAGGGCTCCTTCCTCAACTCAGTGGAGATTGTTTATTGGATGGTGTTAGGAAAACACGTTCACTTCTACAAGTCAAAATTAAATGAGTACCCTATGGAACAGCATATTTAAAAAATGGAGCCCATATGGATTAAAGATCCAAGTGTAAAGGTAAATATGTAAAGAGAATAGAAAACAATGTTGGAAACTAATTTTAGGACATAAGTTGGGGACAGTGGTTTAAAATAAATGCCACAAAGTGAAAACCATACTACAAAAATTATGAATCTGTGTAAAGAAAAATCAAAACATCATGATCAAGTGAAAGCTATAAGGGACAAAGCTAAGAGAGAAGTGGAAGATTGGGAAGAGATGTGTTCCATGTAAAAAACTGATAAGGGACTAATAGCTAGAATATGCGAGAGAGAGTTCTGCAAATAAGAAAAGCAGAAATCTCAATGAAAAGACAGGCAAAGAATATGAAAAGACATTTATAGACAAACATATTAAGCTTTTCAAATTCATTTCTGTTCAGATAAATGCTAATTAAAACAATAATGAGATCTCAATTTATATCCATTATATTATCACTAATTAGACAGGTGGATAATTGTTGGCTGTAATCTGGGAAAACAAGACCTTTTAAACACTGTTCTTGTGAGTATAAGAAGACTAGTGGTGTAGTCTGCTTTGGACTGCTAACCACAAGGTCAGCAGTTTGAAACCACTGGCTGTCTGTGGGAGAAAGATGAGTCTTGAGCCCTGTAAACAGTTAGTCTCAGAAACTCCATGTCCTATGGGGTAGCTAGGGTTGAACTTGACTGGATGGCAGTGAGTCGTCCAACTATCCCCTCTGTTGTTTATAGCCCAGTGATCTTCTCTAATGGTTTCATAATGGAATGCTTATGAGAACGTTCTTTCACTTATCTGTCAGTTTTTTGTATTCTGAGGGCTCATGTGTCCCTATGATGCTGCAAGCAATGTGGTGAATAGGTGTCAGCAGAGCTTCTAGACTAAGAAAGACCAAGAAAACAGGCTTACGGATCTCTTCTAAAAATTAGCCAAACAGAACAGACCACCACAGAATATTACCTAATATAATGTTAGAATATGAGCCCTTAGGTTGGAAGACTTTAGAATGCACAATATCTGCAAAATGAATTCAAACATGATCAGGGAGATGGGACAGGACCGGGCAACATTTCATTCTTTTGTACATGAAGTCACCACGGGGTGGGAGCCAACTCAAGAGCAATGAATACCAGCATCAGCAGGCTCCTTGCCGCTTCACGTGGTGGGCAGCTGGAGAAACATGGCTGTCTAGTGCGCAAGGATAAGCTAACAATGGTGGCTTCATGCTAGAAATGTTGCGCAGGCAATAGGTAGAGTTGGTCAAAGCATATACAGAATTGAAAATATGAAGAAAATAATACTTAATTGTTAATGAATGCATTTTTTGAAAATTTTAATTACTTTGTTATTCCTATCCATAATGGCCCTATTGTATTCATTTGCTGAGTTTATTTTTAGTACCTTATAATAACAGCTTCCTCTCGACAGCAGTTTTCAGTTAAAAAAAAAAGAAAACAATACGGAGTAAAAAGAAAGCCTAAGAAATTATTTAGCAGGTCTAGGTGTACATCACAAATCTGTGTAAGTAAAATTAACAAGGTGTACTTCAGAGAAAGACAGGAAAATAAAAGAGCAACATCAAACATATAAGGGCACGTCAAGAAGTTCATGGAAAATGGAATTAAAGATAATGGAATATTTCCACAAAAATTTTGAAGTTCCCTCCTATTAGAGGACGGGGAGCCCTGGTGGTTCCCCAGGGGTCTGCTAACTGCAAGTTCAGCAGTGGAACCCATGGGCCCCTCCCTGGGAGAAGACTGGGCTTTCTATTCCACTCCCGTCAAGTGCTACAGTCTCAGAAACCCACAGGGCAGTTCTACCCGGTCCTGTGGCATTGCTATGAGTTGGCATCAATTTCATGACGGTGAGTTCATATTTGAATGGGTAAATGTGGTAAAGGGAGAACAGGAGTGGGTTCTGGCCATAAAAGAGAATATAAATAATGGAAGAAAACAAAGATCCTTACAATTAGACCAATAAGCAACATTATGAAATATGGGGAAAATAGTGAAATTTTCAACAATCAGGATTGACTTCATGGCTGCCAGAATGGTCTCAAACAGCAGTTGTAAAGCTTGAGCAGGGCTGTGTAGTGTTACATTCCTTTGGACATAGGGTTGCTATGGATAATAACTTGCTGGCTGATAACCTCTAATAATGAACATTTTAAAAAGAAGAAAACGTGGCCTCAGACAGACCAACAAGATGGTGTATAATGAACTGGAAAATCTGATTAATTCAATCAACTACATCTTAGACCCAACCTATTGCTTCCACATAATTTGCAGAAATACAGAGCCCAGGGGATGTAGTGGGTTGCTAGATGCACTGCTAGCCATTGCTAACCACAAGCTGGCAGTTTGAAACCACCAGTCATTGCACAGGAGACTGATGAGACTTTCTGTCCTTGTGAAGAACTACCGTCTCAGAAAGCCACAGTTCTAAGCTGTCCTGCGGGGGCACTGTGAGTTAGCTCTAACGTGATAGGAGTGAGCTTGGAGTTTGGAATAGCTTTCCCGGATGTTTCAAATCAAACTCAGACACTGTTCTTCCTACAGCAATGACTGAAATAAATATAACAAAAGAAGACAATTATTTTGGAGATCTTAAAATATTTGAATATCTGATTTCACTACATATTTTGCAAGTCTGGGAAAACCAAGTGCTATTTATTTGCCCTTTTTTGTATCTCCAGGAAGAATAGCTGCTCATATCAATTGTGGGACTAGTTCCCCCCCCCTACCCCCCACCGAGCAATGTGATACAATAAGTCCCCAGGTTTTGAATGCCTAACTTATAGACAATTGTACTTGCCTTTTAATGTTATGCAAATTTGTTCTCACTTTGAAATGATTGAAGCAAGTCCTACCCACAACAAATTCCTCATGACAGTTACCTAAACTTGCTGCAAGTATCGCCTTTTCCATCATTGACAAGACTTCCAGCCTCTCTCACACTAAACCCAAATCTAAACCCACTCCATCAAGTTTAATCTAACTCATAGCAAGCCTAAACAGGGTTTATGGGAGTAGATAGTCTCCTATTTTTCCATTGGACTGTCTGGTAGATTTGAACCTTTGAGTCAGCAGCCCAATGCCTAACCTACATCGCCACCAGGGATCATTTTTCTCATACTAACTCACTGCCATTGGGTTAATTCAACTCATAACGACCCTATAGGAGAGAGTACAACCCACTCCTGAGTTTCTGACGCGGTAAATCTTTAAATGAGCAGAAAATGTCATCTTTCTGCTAAGGAGGGTTTGAACCGCTTATTTCGAGGTTAGCAGCCCAAAAGCAATGCTACCAGGGCTAACTAAACCAAACCAACCAACCAAGCAAACAAACCCAAACTCATTCCCAATGAGTGGATTATAACTCACAGTGACGCTGTATTACAGGGTAGAACTGCCCTGCGGGTTTCCCAGACTGTAACTCTTTATGAGAGTAGAAAGCACTGTCTTTCCCATCCCTCACCCCCCGAATGGCTGGTGGTTCGAACGTCTAACCAGCAACCTGACTGGTGACCACTACCACCTGGGCTTCTGACCTGACTGAAGTAGAGCGCAACAGGAACCACAAGCACTGATCTTCACTGGCCTACAAATCCAACTTCAAGACACAGGAAAGACTGTATTCATACTCCTGGTGCTGCCTGTAGTCTAAGTAAAACTGGGTAGGACAATAGACTTACCGGGGCCTTGTGGCCCCATGGTTTAGTGCTTGGCTGCTAACGAAAAGGTTGGTAGTTAGAGTCCACTCACCTGAACATGAGACAAAGACTTGACTATCTGCTTTCTTGAAGGTGACAGCCGAAGAAATGTTTCGATTCAGTCACGTGGAGTCAATATGTGTCAAAAGCTCACTCAAGTAAAAGAGAGTTAATGTTGAGGAGCTCAAGAAAGAAAAGAATGTTTTGTAACTGATTGTGGTAGCAATGACACAATACTGCTTGATGTGACTGAACTATGGAATGATATGATCTATATATTAGCGCCCAATAAAATGGTATTGAGAAAAAAAGGTCACTCAATGGCACTCAACAATTGCCTCAGGAAAAAAAAAAATAAAGAAAACCAAAATAATATATACATTAATTGTTGCTTAAAAGAATTATATGATGATAATCATAATCACTGATATCTATTCCATTAAAGAACTGTTCTAAAACTTCTCTAATGGATAACCCTTTATGCCCTCTTCTCCATAAAAGCCTGAGAAATACTTTGAATGACCAAATAGGTTTGGAAATCATGAAACATTATTTCTTTAGAAATATTCTATAATTCTTACTCTTTTACCAATTGAGTCTGGCTTTCCACCTTTGGGTCTAAATTAGAGTTCACTGTATTGGGAAGTTCCTTAGTATTATATAAATCACTCTCCTATTAACATTCTCTTACCACTAATTAGTTAAGGGACTGGAACCACTACACACATGTCACTCCCACAATCTTCATGAGGATTAAACATTCATACCTTAGGGCAAAATTGGCATTTAACAAGAGGAAATGTTTCATGTGAATTGACCTTGAGGATGGGAGACAAATAATCCAGGGGGTCCAAGAAGATTCCCAAGTATTGTCCTTGGGATTCCATAATCGTGGAATGGCCCAAATAATACTGGCAGTTTGAACTTTTTTAACTACCTGGATTGATGCAGACTAGTATGCAGTCTTTGCTATTCATGCTAAATTATTCGAGTGCCAAATATTGGAAAAAGCAATATAAATTGGCAAGGCCAATATTGCAACTATTAGCCCCAAGCTTGCTTATACTTGGCAGAACCTATTTCATCTCATGCATTTCAAATGATATGTTGATGACTTGGATGTTTGTTTAAACATCTGTGGGTTATTTAAACACACACACCTGCAAAAAGCAAAAGACAAATCCTTTTTGGTTAATTTGGTCAAAAGGAAGAACCTATTAAAGAGTCATGGTGGCACAGTGATTAAGGGTTCTGCTTCTGACCAAAGGGTACATGGTTCAAACTCATCATTTGCTCCATGGAAGGAAAGTGTGGCAGTCAGCTCCCATAAAGATTTACACAGGAAATCCTGTGGAGCAATTCTACTCTGTCTCATGTGGTCACTGTGACTCAGAATCCACTCAGTGGCAGTGGGTTTGGGTTGTTATGAGTGCCCATGAGCCGGCTCCAACTCAGATTGACCCTATGTATGATATAAACTGTTGGATTGTAAATGTTTTTTAAACACAATATATATATATGCACAATTATAATAGTTAAGCATTACTTGCATAGCACCATTGAATTAGTCAAGGATTACATGAAGTTTGAATCCTTTTGGTACTCCAACTTTGCTGATGCTCACATATAGAATGATCAAAATTCCAAGTAATCCTATTCTGGGCAGTGTGCAAGGAGCTCTCTATAAGAGAACTCCCTAGCCACTGAACAAGATTGCGATGCATGCAGCAGGCAATGAAATGAGAGTGTCACATCACTGAATTAAGCAAAGGGAGTGGTCCTCAATTCTTCCACGGAGGAAAGGGATAGGACAGGCACTTAACTGGCATCACACAAAAGAGTGATTTTTAAACAGGATCATAAATCAGAGAAGTCCAGGGTGGAATCAGCAGTGGAAATTCCAGTTAGATAAGATCAGGATGAATGAAGTCATGGACGTATAAAATATGAAAATGTTGGGGCGAAGGTTATATGAAAATATTGGGGGACAAAAAGAATTTAAGCTTTATGTAATCTGAGATCCATTCAATATTGTTGTGCAACTAATTCCATAGAATTTTGGATTTGTAAACATTCAAAGTGAAGGGCATTAGGATAAGAAAATTAGCTTTGCTCCCTCCGCACTGTACTATTTCCAGTGCTCACTTCACATTCAAAAGCCTTCTAATTAAAATGTGCTTCTTTTCAGAGATATTCACAGTCTGACACACCTGAACATATATTCCCGGTTTATACCCGTCCCAGGAGAGTTGTAGCAAATGTTTTATTTTTCCCAACCAGCAACCAAAGCTGAAAAAAAAATTATACTTGGCTCTTTCTTGCTATTGAGATGAGGGGAGGTTTATTTTTTAGACTTTCAAAACAAAGTTTTCCAGCTTGCATCACTTTGACTAGTCACCTGGCAAAGAATGCCCTTACCAGTACAGTGTGGCTTTTCCTCTTTAACGCACTTCAGGATCCTAGTCTTCTTTAGAGTACCTAGGATTACATGATGGGAATGATAAACAGCTTGCCAAAGCATTTCCTTGGAACGTAAAGCTATAAGTACTACCATGCCACTTTTCATTATTTTTAGATTGAAGATTTATCTCAATAATTGTGGAATTAAATATGTGCTATCTTTTCAGAAATTGGTGTAAATAGTTATATATTCATTAGCTCAAGAATGTAGTGAGGAGAAGTCAGTGAAATAATGTGGCAATACCAACTCACTGGCATCGAGTGGAACTGTCCCTGTGAGGTGTGGAGCCGAAAGCCTCACCTTTTTCCTGCCGAGTGCCTGGTGTTTTCAAACTGCTGACCTCTGGTTAGCAGCCCAACACGTTTGCCAGAAATTGAAACGAAAGTATAGATGCTATGGCTGACGTGTGGTGAAGACGCTTCTTCTCTTCCTACCTCACCCACACTTAATTTCATTCACAAATGAAATTTCACTCAGACATAATTCAAAGAAATATTTAGGGTCATTCTAATTTATTAGACTTATCCTCTAATTAAGGCACCCTGGTAGTGCAGTGGGTTAAGTGTTGGGCCACTGAAAGGTCAGCAATTCCAATCCACTCTCTGCTCCACTGGAGAAAGATGAAGTTGCCTGCTTCTTTTATGATTTACAGCCTTGAAAACAGTAGGAACAGTTCTACTCTGTCCTGTGGGTCATTGTGATTTGAAATTGATGAACCAGCCATGGGATTGGCTTGGTTTGGGCATCCTCTGATTTCATTGACAAAGTGTGACCTTGCTTATCCACCTGTATTTAGATGCCATCCCAAGATTAGACTTGGCTCGTTGAACACTAAAGACAGAAGACCAGCTGAGTTGGAGAATGGCACCAAGAGCATTATCCCCGAAGAAAGCCAAAGGTCATTACAAATACAGGAAAGGAAGAAAAGACTGTGGATGTGAGGAAATGCTCTTAAACGTGGACTTGCTAACTGCTCAAGGACCAAGAGAAATGTTGAGAGTGAACCAGGAGAATTCCAAAGGTAGGTCAATTAAGCAAAACAAAATATGATCATGAAATGTACAAAGACTTGGCGCTAGAGGACCAAAGGGGAAGAACAAGAAGAAATGAAGAATTTGGATTACGATGGAGATCACGATTCTCTGGCCGAGAATATTGCTGCATCATGGACTGCTCTGAGAATGAAAGAATTTGTCTTGGAAAAAGTACAGAAGGCTCCTTGAAAGTGAGTGTGTGAGACATTGTCTCGTGTACTTCGGCCAGGTTATTAGAAGTGCTAATCCCTGGAGAAAGACATCGTGTTTGGTAAAGGGTCAGCAGAGAAAGAGGAAAACCAGCAACAAGATGGACTGAAAGAGTGGCTACAACAATGGGCTCAAACATGGTGAGGAAGGGCGGTGCTTCCGTCTGTCGTAAGTAGCATTGCTATGAGTCACAGCTAACCTGATGTTACCTAACCACAACATATTCTGATTTAGAATGATTATGGCAATCAATCCTTTGGACAGATAAGAACCATCCATGCCAAATTTCTTAAAATATCATTGACACCCTATCTTATTCTTTTATTGATTTATTATACTTCTTTAAGTTTCAGTTAACTTTGATTTCTTGGCCTTTAAGTGATCTTGGGGTCATTCATTTCAATTATTTTATCAGTTCAGCTTTATGAAAGTTACATAATAAAAACAAACACTACATTTTGTTCTAAGTACTTCAAATAGTCACGCATTTTAATTCTGATGACCACCTTTGGCAATAAATTCTACCATCTTTCCAATATTACTTATAAGAAAATTAAAAAAAATAAAAGTAGCTAAATTTAAGGTAAATAAGAATCCTAATTTGCCCAGGATTATCCCAGTTTGAGCCTTCATCATCTTGTATCCCGGGAACCCCTCAATCAGAGGGTAACTGGGAATATCAGTTGCATTGAGTATCTTATTGCAATTTATAAATGGCAGAGTCAGAATGTGAACCTTCATCTCATTCTCTGAAAGATGCCAATATGCCAAATTTCTAACCATAATATCAAAATACCTTTATATTATTTATCTAAGGACCAAGCACTTTTCATATGTTGACATATTAACATCTGATTAATATTCTCATTTTACAGATCAGGAAACATGAAAGTGGTGTAAATAATTCATCTAAGATGATACAGCTAGTAAATAGTAAATCCAGGTCTTATGTTAATTTTGACTTCAAAGTCTGTACTACATACCATTATTAGATTAATTCAAAGTTTGATGACAGTTCACAAAGCATACTGCTTTAGAGATAATCTATTCTGTGACAGTTTAGTACCCAGAATATTTAATAACTGTGTGGAGGGACAAACCAGGTACCCATACTTGTATGTCCTGACTCCTGGTGTGGTTATTGTTTTGTTTGTTAATTTAAACTTGATTGGGATATAATTTGCATAATTATGATGCAAACACATCCACTTAAATTACACTATCTATTGACTTTTGTGAGTAGCATACCTCCATAAAACACAGACACACAAGATACAGAACATCTCCACATCTCTGGAAAGTTCTTTTGACCTCTCTGCATTCCATCTTTTCTGACATACCATGCATTCACCATCACCATGAGCCCTTTGATAGACAAGTGCATTAAAGCATTTGTGTGGACATATGATTTTATTTCTATCAAGTAACTATCTAGGAGTGGTGGAATGATAGGTAAATTGGCAGGTGCAGCAGATGACCTTTAAAGAAACTGACACACAGTTACTAATTATTTTCCTATCGGTGATTTATGAGACTTCCAGGTGCTCCAAACCCTCTCCAATGCTTGGCATTGCCCATTGTCGTTTAGTTTTATTTTTCCTTTTAGCTGTCCAACACATAACCACTATGATGTCAAGCCTCTTTCAGTCTCTCGGTGGGAGAAAGATGGGGCTTTCTGCTACCGTAAGAGTTACCGTCTGGAGACCCACAGGGGCAGTTGGATCACGTCTTTGAGGATGGCTACGAGTTGGAATGGAGTGGAAGGCGGAGAGAATTTTTAATGATGTTTGCCATTCGTGTCTTTTTAGATGAAATAGCTATTCAAATGCTTTGCCCATTTTTAATTCTTTGGTCTTTTGGTCATTTTATTATTTAATTGTACTAATTCCTTAAACATTCTGGTTACAGGACCCTTATCAGATATATATTTTTTTAATGTTTCATTCTAGTGCAGTGGTTCTCAACTTTCCTAATGCCGTGACCCTTTCATACAGTTCCTCATGTTGTGGTGACCCCCCAACCATGTAATTATTTTCATTGCTACTTCCTAAATGTAATATTGCTACTGTTATGAATCGGGAAATCCCTGTGAAAGAGTCATTCGACCAGCAAAGCGGTCGTGACCCACAGGTTGAGAACCGTTGTAGTCTATGGCCTGCTTTATTCTCTTACCACTGTCCTTTCGAGAGCCATACTACAAAAACTCACTGTTATTGAGTCTATTCTGATGCCTAGTGACCCGACAGGACAGGGCAGAACTGCCTGTGTGGGTCTCTCAGCCGGTCACTGTTTTCGGGGCAGGAGCCTCATCTTTGTCCTGCCGCATGGGTGCTGGTTTGGAATTGCCGTACTTGCCCTACGCAGCCCAATGTGAAACCCATGATGTCACTAGGGTTCATTTTTCAGAGCAGGTGTTTATACTTTAAGAAAGCTCAGTTTACATTTGTTCCTTTTATGGTTTGTCCTTTTTTAGTATTATCTAAAAATCGGTATTTAACTTTAATTTACATAGATATTTCTCTTACGATTTTTTAAAAAGACATTTTCTAAATATTATGATTTCTGTATAGGAGTATGACAAACTTTGTGTTGACTTTTGTGTATTATATGTTTACCCTGACTACACAGTACACATGTGTTGAGCATAAAACATACATTATTTAGTTCTCAAAATAATCCTAGAAAGCAGATACTATTATTATCCCCATACTCAGTAAAAATGTTGAGTCTTAGAGAGGTTGATAAGTGAGGTGGTTAGTTTATTGTGCCAACCTGGCTGATAAACACATGTGCAGTTAATTGAAGGGCGGAGGGATAAATGGCTTAGTGAGCCTCGCCTTTGGAGTTCTCTGGTCTCTTGCTCTCTGATGGTCAGACCAGGGTGCAGCTGCCTTAGTCAGTGCCCTGCTTCAGCTGGCAAGGCTCACTTCCTGCAAGACATCCCTGAGGAGAAGCCACATGGACCTACCCCGATGCAGCCCTGGGTGCTGGAGCACCCATGTGGAGACCCCTGCCAGTGCTGAGATGCTTACACGTTCACTGATTCAGCTTTCCTCCTGCAGTTGGTATCCTTGTGAGTGTTTTGTGAGATGGAGGAGGACTTTGTGAATCGGTGTTGGACATATGGGTTAATGTTGGACTTGTGGGCTTGGGCAGCACTGGGTTGCGATGTTTTCTTGATGTACACTTACCCTTTATATAAAACTCTGTCTTATACATGAGTTTCTGTGGATTTGTTTCTCTAAAGTACCCAGAGCAACACAATAAGCTTATTTAAGGGCTTTTTTTTTTTTTCGTGGAGAATCTGAGATTCAAATCCAGATGTTTTGTTTTGGAGGCCGGGTGTTAACCAAGGAACCATTGCCTGGAAGGGAATCTCCTCTGGGACAGGAAGAGAAATCTTGAGCTGAACCCTCTTACTCATTTTTGACTAATTACAATGATTTATTTTGAGCTGCTATGGAAAATAGGAAGAGCCCGACTAGCTTAGTGGTTACACATTGGACGGCTAATTGCAAGGTCAGCAGTTCAAAACCACAGCTCCTCAGGAGAAAGACGGTGCTTTCTACTCTCATAAAGAGTTATAGCCTCAGAAACCCACAGGAGCAGGTCTAACCTGTTGCTCTATGTTGGAATTGACCGATGGAAGGGACTTTGCTCTTATTTTATTGCATAACAGGACTCATGGTAAAGCAATTTAATACTTTAGGCATTTACAGTATTTAGCAGTTGAGATGAGGAAAAACTTACCAATTAATAAGAAATAACTAAAGAAGTTTTTAGTGACATCTTTAAAAAAAATTAGAAGTGTTTTGAAGATTTGATAAAAGTCATTTTAAACCTCTAAGACCATAATTCAAAAATATCATAGAGTAAATGGGAGAGGAGTAATCCTGGAAGGGTGTTTGGTTTGCTTCACCATTTTTCCTTCAAAGACACAGAACACTTGGAAGAGAATTGGAATAGAAGACAGGCTGAGAATAGGAATTCCAGTTTATTAGCTATCTAAGTAACTGGCTTTATTATTAACTTACTAAGTAACTTGAACTTAACCTCTGCATTTCAGTTTTCTCATCTGTACAATGGGAGTATTGAATTAGATTGACTTCATGCTCTTGATTTTGTAAGGGAGGTGTCCATAAACTCTCTGGAGTATTATACTACATTTTATATTTGTATTTTCCATATAAGGAAGGTCAGTAATTTTAATTGGATTCTAAAAAAAGTACATGACCTCTCAGGAGAGTAAGAGGCAGTGAATTAGAAAGATTCTATACTTCTCTCTGCTCAAAAAATGTTAAGAATTGAGTCTTTGAAGAGAGCAATGTGCTCTTCTTTCACAAGCCAAGCCGCTCTTCCGTTTGCCCAGAGCAATGCTTTCCATGGTGACTACAACCAACTCCATTTGGGACTCTGACTTTCGAGCTAATGCAGTAGAGAAAGGCCACATGGCCCATTCATAATCTTTCATCATTTTATATCTAATACCTTTGAACATCATTTAAGTGATTTCTTTTACTCTTTTCCTTAGGGAAAAATTTACTACAATGTAGATAATTTTTGTTGTTCTTCTCTGTTCATCATTCTATCTAAAATGAATTGTCATGTACACTTATACACACAGGGAAAAACATGAATGGGCAAATAGAATGCTACTTTGCACATAATAAGTCCTCATTAACATTTGTTGAATTAAAAATAAATGAATGAATTGAAACCAAAGGAGAATTGTGAGGTTTATTTAATAATTGATAATTATGTTATAGCCCATAAATAACAGAACTGTATAAGCTATTAGGATTATATGAATAATTTTAGGTAGGAAATATAAGCCAGAAAGATGATCAATCCGAGAACACACATGTGGATATGCATATACTAGATCTCTGTGTATATATATATTTGTATAAAGCCATTGTAATGTTTAGAAAAGTGTGTGCCTATGTGTGTGCATATGAGTACGCATGTGTGTGAAAGAACATGTAATACCCGATTTTCATTTGTAGAATTTGGGAAGTGAAGCTGGCTTATTTCCTCACTCCTCCTCCTGGAAGCTGACAGAGTTATTCCTCACTGTTGTCTCATGTGCACTTAGTAACCTGGTGGAAACGGTGCACAGCACTTATATTGTTACTACTCTTGTTCACGTGTTAGTTCATTGTGCCTGCCTGCTTGTGTCTGTGTGTGTGTTGGTGGAGTTGAAGACCATCAGGGTGATCAAATTAAGAGGAAATGTAGGAGGGCCGGTTCCTAACATTCACTTTCGCCGTCTCACAGAGGTTAATCTCTTTATTCTTTTGAAGCATCATTTACTATCGGCTTCAGGATGTTTAATGTCAAAAAGCTCACAATTCCCCCAGCACTGGTGGGAAGGCTGAACTTGTCTCTGCTGTCTTGGCTCCCAGCAGATTTCCTTCCAATTACACCTGCTTGGGATCTTCTAATGTTTGGCATAGTTGATCTTGTTTCAACATGCTTAACCTCCCCCTTCTTCCATAAACATTCTCTCATGCATCTGGGGTTAACAGACTGATGAGAAATGGGCTTTATATACTGTGGTCTATTTTATTTGGGGATCATTAATGTCTAGAGAAAACTTAAGCTTTCAAGGGCTCCACTGAAAGATCACCTTTCTGTCAGAACGGCATCACAAGGCACTCAATTTATCAGCCTTCTGCCAGGGTGACCCAGTTTGGATTTGAACCTCTGGCTCCAGGGAGTCTAGGTTGAACAACAGAGATGTGGAGACCACTCAGCCACTGCCTCCAGCCAAAAAAGATTAGTTTCATAAAATATAGATTAGCAAGTCAGAAAAAGTTAAAGTAGCCCTTTATTCTAAAATATTTGTCAAAGTAAGCAAAGAAACTCGCTTTCATTTCAGATTAATTGCTGAGTAAATTAGGATTTGGGGTAAGAGCATTTTAGATATTTTGTCTTCAATTATGGAGATGGAGAATGTGTAACATTTCTATCTGTCTTGGAGGACTGGAGCATTTATACTATGAAGGCTGACAGTGCTCGCTGGAGCTCCTGCCCTTAAACTTTCTGTCTTTGAAGAGTTTCTGAAATGTGGACTTTGCCTTGACACTTAAGAAAGACAATATATTTCACAGAAAAGAAATTCTGGAAATGAACTTGGCTTTTTCTGATGCTGAATTCCAGAAACGTGGAATCTCATGCTAGTGACCCACATCCAGTATTCTTTGCCTGAAATGGACTGGCGTCCCATCTATAGGAACGAAGGTTCTTGTTAGCTGTCATCGTATCAGTCCCTTTTCATGATGCATGCAGAATGAAACAAAACAAATGCTTGGTCCCGTGCCACCCCTATGATCAATTGCACATAATAATAGGTAGTGAGAAATCTGTGTATTTATTTAGCACAGCCCCATACATGACCTACCTAAGGAACACTCTAGGTGTAGTGGGCTACACATTGAGTGCAAGGTTGAAGTTCAAAATTGCCAGTCTCAGAGAGAAAGATGAGGCTGTTTCATCTTGT
>NW_022103928.1:8717829-8719077 GCF_000313985.2 Echinops telfairi
CTCAAGTAGAAAGCAAATGTTTTGAGAATGACGATGGCAACAAATGTACAAATGTGCTTGACACAATGGATGTAGGTATGGACTGTGATAAGCATTGTATGATCCCCCAATAAAATGATTTTTTAAAAAATCTTGGCATCCCAAAGGGGCGGTTCTACTTTGTCCTGTAGGTTCACTATGAGTTTAAACTGCCTCAAGAACAGTGAGTTTGAATGAAATAACCTACCAGGAGAGTCAGGGTAACTCACCATCTCTTTGCAGGGGCCTTGCCCAGTGTAAGTACACAAAAGGATTACAACTGCTGACCTTGAGCTTCATCAGCAAATATTTCAAGTCCTCTCCACTTTCTGCAAGCAAGGCTGTGCCATCTGTACCTTGCACGTTGTTAATGTTCCTTCTTCCAAACCTGATTCATTGGTCTTCTCCACATAGACCAGTTTTTCACACTGTTTGTACAGCCTACAAATTGAACATGCATGGTGCAAGAAGACTATCTGGATGCACATCTTTCCATCTCTCCTGATTTAAACCATGCAGTATCCCCTTGTTCTGTCTGAATGTGTGGTGGACTGAACTGAAATGTCTTAATATGGCTCTTCTACCCTTATGTTGGCAACTCATACCAAATGATTGATGGAATCATGCAAATAGGGGGTGTGTAACACTAGTAGAGGGGATTGGTCAATTTTAGTTGCCTCGCTCCTGGTTATAAGAATGAACTGTGTCTGTAGGAAAAGAGAGAAATCCCATGACCATCAGAAATAAAACATATTTTGAAATCTCTGTCTGAAGGGAGGAATCCTGGTCAGAGGCAAGAAAGACTTCAGCCAAGAGACCACGGGACAGAGCCAAGAAGCCAGGCCACAGCCAAAGACTGAAGCAAGAAGCCCATGAGACAGAGCAGGGGAGCAGCACCAAGACCATGACACTGAGGAAGACGCCAAGGAGCCACAGGGCTGAGAGGCTGATGGCCACAGAGAGACTTGGGTGCTGGCTGAGAAGTGGTGTAAGCCAATGGCTGTATCTTCACTATTTACTGATGAAGACTTGTGGAAACCTGTCAATTCTGTGGAAACCTGCCAAACCTGTCAAAATTGACAAATCTCAATTTTCATGAGTATTGTCTGTGGGTTCTGTGTAGCCATTGCAACAAATTATCAAGCCCAGTATAGATGTAGAGTGCCTTGGGAGAGGTGGATGGAGTCAGAATAGATAAAGGAAGATGGAGCATGGAGGCATGTGGTAGTC
>NW_022103928.1:8719491-8728775 GCF_000313985.2 Echinops telfairi
GACTTGTGATCAGTCTGCTTTTGGCTTCGTTGCATGTGTTTTGTGAGTCTGACGAGGACTTCGTAGTTTGGTATCGGACATATGGGCTAATGTAGGACTTATGGACTTGATCTGGACTGGGCTGGGATGTTTTCTCCATGTTCAATTGCTCTTGTATATGAAGCTCTTTCTTATACACATACGTGTGTCCATGGATTGTTTTTCTAGTACACCCAGACTATCACAAGGTGTGTCTTACCTCTGCCTCATGGCATTAGGGAAGCGAAAGGAGAGCAGAAATGGCCATCTATATGCCATTTAAGCCACATGATGGCCTCTTGGTCCTTACACTGGTTCTGCAGGAGCACAATAACATTTTGTGAAATTCCCCTTCTTTGCTATAGTTTGTTATGAGTCACAGCCAAACGCCTTTGCACAGTCAAAACACATTTTTCTAATATTCTCTTCTTTCAGCAATGATATTCCTCTTTTTACATTCTCATTGAATTTGACTTGGATTTCTGGGAGCTCCATTTAAAAAATTATCTTCAGCAAAATTTTACTTCCAGGTAATTAATTAGTTATTTGATCAATAATGTCTGCTTTCTATGGGGGTTATTTTTCTTTAGAATGATTATAAATATGGAATTCTTTCAGTCAGTTGGCCAGGTAGTTGTCTTACAAATATCTTGCCAAAGACTAGTGAATGCTACCAGTGTTGCATCACTTTGTGAAATATTTCAATTCCTGGAGGCTTTTTTATTTTTAATCTAATGTCTTCAGTGTAGGTTAGATTTCTTCCTTCAACACCACTAGTTCTTGATCATACTGTATCTTGAAATGGTTGGATGTAAATCAACTGTTTTTGATGCAATGTGAGATAGTTAGTTTATTGTGCCAACCTGGCCGATAAACACATGTGGGATTAATTGAAAGGCGGAGGGATAAATGGCTCCGTGAGCTTCACCTTTCAAGTTCTCAGGTCTCTTGCTTTCTGATGGTCAGACAAGGGTGCAGCTGCCTTAGCCAGTTCCCTGCTTCAACTGGCAAGGCTTGATGAGAAGCCACATGTACCTACCCCCATGCAACCCTGGGTGCTGGAGCAGCAGTGTGGAGACCCCTGCCAGCGCTGAGATGCTTACACATTCACTGACTCAGCTTTCCTCCTGCAGACAGCATCATAGTGTGTGTTTTGTGAGGTAGAGGAGGACTTTGTGGATTGGTGTTGGACATATGGGTTAATGGGTTAATGTTAGACTTGTGGGCTTGGGCAGCATTGGGTTGGGATGTTTTCTTGATGCACACTTAACCTTTATATAAAACTCTCTCTTATACATGAATTTCTGTGGATTTGTTTCTTTAAAGTACCCAGACTAACACACAATGATTCTGTTTATTCTTTCCATCTTCTTTTGTTGCTTTTGGTATCATTCATAGAATCTTTCAATAGTGCAACTCAAGGCTTGGATTAAGAATTTACCAAAACTATAAACAAACAAACAAGCAAACAAAAAAAGAGTTTGCAAGGCAACTCTTATATGCCAGGCTTTGTGCCAAAATTTGAACACATGATGATGGTGATTATAAACAGAATACTATATTTACACTGGAGATATCCATCTAATATCACCTGTGATAAAAACATACTGGCATATGTACTATGGAAGGGATGCACTTTGAATCAATATATCACTTCCATGATCTTCTTGTCAAAGCATAACATCAATCTAATCTGGAGAAACCACCAGATAAATTCATATTGTAATAACAGAGTTAGTTTAAGAAATGTTGAAGACCCAAACTAAACAAAACCACATTCACTGCCAGTCAGTCAATTCTGACTTATAGTGACCCTAAGTGGCCAGGGAGGAACTGCCCCTGTGAGTTTCCAACTGTTTACCAGAGTCAAAAGCCCAGTTTTCTCCTCACATGCAGAGTGGCTAATAGTTCTGAACTGCTAATTTTGCAGTAGCAGCCTGGCACGTAACCACTAAGCTACCAGGGCTCCTAATTGAAGATGAGTACCATTCCGAAGTGTCAAGTTCATGGGAAAAACAATCAGAAGAAGAGTGGCCACCAACTGAAGGGGATTAAGTAGAGCAGTCAACCAAATGCTGTGTAGGATACTTACTGACTCCTGGACCAGAAAAATGATATTAGTGTGAGAACTGGCACAATGCAAATAAAGGTCAGAGTGCTTAGTTAAGAGTGTTGATAATCATTGTTTTTTACCCCCATAATTTTGATCATTGTACTATGGTTATGTAAGGTATAAACATTAGGGAAAACAAAAGAAAGACTATATAAAAATTCTCTATACTATTTTTGCAATGTTTCTGGAACTCTAAATGTATTTCTGAGCAAAAATTTAAAAACAATGAAAACAAAAGAGATGAAGCGCCTGCTTCCATTGAATTTAACTCCAAATGGGGAAGCTGTTAAATAAACTAATCCCACAACTTAACATTCATTTACATACTAGAGAAGGTGCTTTGCTTGAAACCAACTGCATTGGTATGAGGTAAGCAGCTTAAACCCACCAGCAACCCTTAGGGAGAAAGGTGAGTGTGTTAGTCTGGGTAGACTAGAGAAACAAATCCATGGAAACTCATTTGTGTATAAGAGAGACTTTTATATAAAGGGTAATTGTACATTAAGAAAGCCAGTCCAGTCCAAGCCCATAAGTCCATTAGCCCATATGTCCGATACCAATCTATAAAGTCCTCTTTAGACTCATGAAACACATGCAATGATGCCAAATGCAGGAGGATCACATGCCAGTGGTTATTAAGTCTTTGGATCCTGTGGTGCTGTAAGCATCTCAGCGCTGGCAGGGGTCTCCACGTGGCTTCTCCAGCACCCAGGGCTGCATAAGGGTAGGTCCATGTGGCTTCTCCTCAGGGATGTCTTGCAGGAAGTGAGGAGAGAGAGAGAAGTGTCTCCGGCCTCCAAGGAGAGAATTCAGGATTTCCCAGAATTCTCAGGAGAAAGCCATGCCCACACAGAGGCCTCATTGACTATGATCCAATTGACAGGCTAGACTCCACCTCTTCACTCTTAATCCTGTCAAATTGACACCAGATTATGTAACTACCACAGTGAGACTTTCTGCTTCCATAAAGATTTACAGCCCCAGAAAATTCGCACGGAGAGTTCTACTCTGTCCTATATGTTCTCTATGAGTAGGATTAACCCAATGGTAAAAATTTTTGTTTGGGACAGGAAAGAAATGTCTTTACATATTCCAAATGTAGTAATCATTTAATTACTCAGTTTATGATTCCAGCAGTCATCTCTGTGTTATCAACATGTCAGATATTTTCCTTGTATTATTTTCACTTGAACCGTGAACAATTGCTGAGCTTCTCTATGCAGCTATCTGAGGGATTTGTCAAATTCATCATATCCAGGGGTAATCATGACCTCCACTCTGAAACCTACTCTTCCTCTTAACTGAGAGCACAACTGGCCACACCATTTACTCAATCACATAGGTTATGCATGGTTAACTTTCTCCTATTTCTTTAATTATGCCTCAGAAAGCCATGCGATACATGTAGAATTTGTTCTAAATGATGCATTTGCCCATGTCTTTCATTTGGTTAACAGTCACATTGAGCTTGCATAAGATCAAGAGTACAAATGGATTAAGTGCAAAAATGGAGTACAAACTATATGGTAAGCAATATGAATCCATCCAGAGATAGCTCTTAAGAAAAGCCTGGTGATCTATCTTCAAAAATCACCCTTGGGAGCCCTATGGAGCACTACTAACACAGATGTTGTCACAATGAATTAGAGTCAATTCTGTGGCAACTGATGAATGGTTAATGTACAAATAATGCCTTCCATTATCTCATGTCTGTGCATACCAGTCTCTAGACTCTTTTCACTGTATCTAAGCAACCATCTATTGGCCCCAGTTGCAACTCTGGGGAAGAGAGGGTTCTCCTGGCACCCACATCCTCTGCTTGGCTCACCTCTCCTCATACTTTGAAGACAATTATCTCAGACTCTAGATGAGTCCATTATGTTTGAATGCATCAAAATCATTCTTGATGCAGTTGATGAATATGCTGTAATTAGATTCTAAGTAATATAATTACTTTGTTTACTAGTTGACCATTCCACATTTGTATCTGATAAAACTTTCCCAAAGTATATGGCCATTGGTCCTGGTTTGTCAGTGACTAATGAAATTTTTGACTATCATATATAACTTATTGACCCCATTTTCCTGCACGATTCTGGGTTTTATATATCTGCCATAAATAGCTTTACACAAAAAAAATACCAACCACCATCATGGAGTTTTCCCAACCACATAGTCAGATTAATATAGACACATCTCATAGTTTTTTAAAGTTTATACCTGCTTGCATCTGAATTACTGTCTGACCTTAAATATTCAATCAAGATATGGAGACAATGGTGCCTCTATGAATCACAGCCCAAAGAATTCACACCTGTTTTTTCATTGATAACCAAGCTGTGCTTAGTAAGAATTTCTCGACTTTCAACTTGGTAGGAAACTTCTGCAGCTGCCTGCTTGCCTACACTGCCTGCTGTTTCTAAATAAAGCAATGGCAGAGAAGGGGGTGACTGAGTAATAAATACTCTATCATTGTAACATGTCAAATTTGCCCAAAAGGAACATTTTTATGTCTCTGATTATTTTGTAATTAGTTTAAGAAGGTCCGTTGAGCTCTCAGGAAAGCCATGAGGAAGGATGATGCATAAACATATCTCTCATTGATGGGTAATGGAGGCCTTGCGGGCACTGAACGTGCTGAGACAAACAAGGGGTCCCCAGAGTGCTCATCTGCTACAGGACTTATTTCATACTGGATCAATTATGCAAATTGAGATGTGAAGATAGCTCCCTCTTTTAGTAAGGCGTGATTACTCCTGCACTCACAATTCCAATGTAGCCTCAATGGAAATACTAGTCAGATTCTGAACCACCTGGTTCCTTCTAGAAAATGTGCCTTCTAAATTGCGGGGTGGGGAGTGTCTTTTTTTTCCTTTTAATTTCCACAACATTACTATTCATAATACATTTAACATGATAGAATGTTTCCCATTAAGTGATCCAAGTGGAGACATTTACGTATGAGTGAGTTTGATTTTGCAATAGAAACCTAGAGGATAATGAGTATTTTTTTTTAAGTTTAACAATCTTTATACTTGTTTATAATTTCAGAGATGTGAAAACTAAGATAGCACTCTCTTAAAGGTCTATTCCTTAAGAGAATATCTTTTAAAACTTTTGTAAAGTTATTGTTACATAAAAAGTGTTTACAATTATGAAAAGCAATTTACACTGGCTAATAAAATTATCAAACCTTGTCAATAAGAAAATAATGAGATAAAAGGCATAGAATAACTGGAGAAATAATGTATGTTTAGGGTTCTCTATCCAACACTCACACTTCCTACATAGGGTATGTGACAGCTACCCTGTACCTATACATCCTTCTTTTTTTCTTACTTTTAGAACCCTACCTAACTGTTCATTATTATCCTTTCTTTTGTGACCAAACCAAATATTTTAAAATTCAGTTTTTTCAAACTTAGGCATTCATACTTCCTACTCTCAAAATCTATCGCACAGCAAAGGTCGTGGAAACAGTCTGATACTGGCCCAACAACAGACACACAGACCACTGGGACAGAATTGACAACACAGAAGTTAGGCTATCCACCTATGGAAAGCTAGTTTTTGACCAAGGGCAAAGTCATTCAGTGGGAAGAGATAGTTTCTTTAACAATGGTCCTGGAAAAACTGGGTCTGTCTTTCCAAGACTAAAGGAACCATAGCTCACACTATATACAAAAGCAAACTCAAGATGTATCAAAGACAATTGTAAAACAACAAAGATCATCAGTGGAAAAACAGGGGCAAATTTGGGAGACCTAATACATGGCATAAACACACTATCAAACAAATAGCAGAAGACACACTTAATGAATGAGACTTCCCTAAAAATAGACATGTACATCCAAAGATGTCATCAGAAGCATAAAAAAAGAACTTACAGATGGGGGGAGGGAAGAATAATTCCATTTTAAAAATCTAGGACAGGAACAGACCCTTCACTAAAGAAAACACTTCCTTGGGCAGCCAACAAAAGTAAAGAAATGCTTGAGATCATTAGGCCTTAGAAAGATAACAATAAAAAACAAACAAACAATGAGATATCATCTAACCCTGGCATTAAAAACAAAGTTCAAAGTCAAGAACAGAAAATAACAAATGCTGGTGAAGGTGTAAAGAAATTAAGACTCTCTTAAGCTGTTAGGTTTGGACACTGGCGCAACCAGGGTGGAAATGGTATGATACTTCCTCAGACTCAACCCAGGGATGCATATAGCATCCAACTAAAAGGGAGTGGGGGTGGGGGAGGGAAAGAGAATGGTATTGGTGGAGCAGGGCACTAATCCACCCACCGTGAGGGTATGGTTTATGTCTCCTCAAGACGGGGAGAGAGAAATTGAACCTCATTATAGTGCACCAAGCCTAGAGGACAACATATGGGCATGACGGAGTGAATTAACAGAGAGTCCTTCGGAGCTGACCCCAATGCAAGTTAGGTTGACCCCTCCCTAGAAGAATGTGCCGCAGAGGACAGCACTGAAGATACAGGCTGGGGAGAGAAGCCTATTGGTCCTGACCACATAGGAGCAAACTAAGAGGGAGAGAGGGAGAGAGAGAGAAGAAACCACTTCCTAGTCCACCAAGCCTTGATGACGACAGTCTTGCTCTGAGCAGCCAATACACAGAGAAGACCTCAGGGTCAGCCCCAACATGAGACAAGACGTCTCTTCACTGGCCCACAGCACTACAGGGGACAACACTGGAGACACAGTGCAGGAAGTGAGTTTGGTCTGACCCCCTCACAGCAGGACAAATCGCGATGGGAGCACAACGGAGCACCAATGGGAACAAAGTCATGAAGACCCGAAGGAATCCGAAAACAGACCTCTGACTCAGAGGGTAGTACTTGGCATCTCATCAGACTTGGTTGGAAGACATTCATAAAAGTCAGCAGACAGACCTGGAACTGTTCATAGGCTTTACATCTTTAAAAAAATATGTCTATATAAGATAGGCAGGATAAACAATCCTGAGGAGAAAGCAATGGGACCAATGCTTGTGGGGAGAATGGGAGAGGTGAGACATGGGAAAGGGAGTGGGACGCCAATAAACTCATGGACAGGGGAACAGCAAGGAATCTAAAATTGACAGCAAGGAGGGTGTAGAATGCCTAGTGGGGTTTGATCAATTGTAATGCAGCCAAGAGGAATTTTTGAGAACCGAATGAAAGGCGAACATGATAATGGGGCAGGAGGAAAGTAAAAGGAAACAGAGAAAAGAACTAGGAGTCAAAAGTCATATGTAGAGCTATAAATATAGGCATCCACATATGTAAATACATTAGTATATAAGGATAGGGGTATTGATCTATGTATATATATTTATATGTTAATTTATTAAGGCAGCAGAAGGACTTTGGATCTCTACTTAAATCTTCCTTCAATACAAGAACACACTGTCCTAATAACCTGGCACTCTATGATACTCATCTTCCCAACACAATCACTGAAAACAAAATGGGTGCATAAACACATGTGGTGAAGAAAGCTGATGGTCCCAGGCTATTAAAAGATGTAGAGTCTTAAAGGCTTGAAGTTAAATAAGCGGCCAGATAGCAGGGAAACAACAAAGTCCACACGGAAGAAGCACACCACCCTATAGTGATCATGAGGTGTCAACAGGATCAGGTATCAGAAGATCAAAAACAAACAATTGTATCGATGTGAAGGAGAGGGGTCAGAGTGTAGGCCCAAAGCCCCTCTATAGACAATTGGACTTCTCCCCACAGAAGGGTCACACGGAAGGGATGATTCAGCCAGGGTGCAGTATAGCACCAATGAAATACACAACATTCTTCTTGTTCTTTGATGCTTCCTCCCCCTCCCCCTCTCAGGACCCCAGTTTTACCTCACAATTCCTGATAGGCCAGAGTAAGTGCATCGGTACAGATAAGGACTTTTGAGACACAGAAGCCAGGGCAGATAAAAGTCTCAGAAACAGTAATGGGAATAGTGATACCACGAGTAAAGGAGAGGGGAGAGGAGCTAAAGGAAAGTGACAGTAAGGATGGACATATAAGCCCACCTCCACCCCTGAGGGGGATGAATAACAGAAACGTGGGTGAAGGGATACAATGGATGGTGTAAAATATAAATATGAGTGCATGGTATAAGATATGAATCTATCTATCTATATATATATAAAATCCTATAGTATACATAATTTATCAAGGTGTGTTAGTTACATAATCTGGTGTCAATTTGAGGATTAAGAGTGAAGCGGTGGAGTGTAGCCTGTCAATCAGGATATAGCCCATGAGGCATCTGTGTGGGCATGGCCTTTTCCCGAAGATAGTGGGAACTTCTTTATTTCCTCCTTAGAGGCGGGAGACACTCTCTCTCTGCTCACTCCCTGTGAACTGTAGGAGCCACATGGAAACCCCTGTCAACACTGAGATGCTTCTACCATCACTGGATTCACAAGACTTTGCACCCACTGGCCTGTGATCTTCCTGCATTCGGCGTCATTGCATGTGTTTCATGAGTCTGAAGAGGACTTTATAGATTGGTATCAGACATATGGGCTAATATAGGATTTACGGACTTGATCTGGACTGGGGTGTTTTTTCAATATTAAATTGCTTTTGTATATAAAGCTCTTTCTTATCTACATCTGAGTGTGTGTGATTTGTTTCTCTTGTCTACCCAGACTAACACACAAGGGTTCACGAGGGTGGGAGGGTGGTGGACTATGGTAGATATATAATCATTTGTCAATTTGAGGATTGAGAGTGTAGTGGTGGAGTCTAGCTTGTCAATCAGATCATAGCCAATGAGGCCTCTGTGTGGGCATGGCCTTCTCCTGAGAATTCTGGGACATCTGGTATTTCCTCCTTGGAGGTGGAAGTAGCTCTGCTTACACCCTGGGAGACATAGCAGCTGACAAGACATATGGACCCATCCTGATGCAGCCCTGGGTGCTGGAAAAGCCATGCAGAGACTCCTGCCAGCGCTGAGATGTTTCCAATGTCACTGGATCCAAAGACTTTCTACCCACTGACCTGTGATCTTCTACATTCGGTGTCATTGCTTGTGTTTCATGAGTCTGAAGAAGACTTTATAGATTGGTATCAGACATATGGGCTAATATTGGACTTATGGACTTGATCTGGACTGGGCTGGGATGTTTTCTCAATGTTCAATTGCTG
>NW_022103928.1:8728886-8730293 GCF_000313985.2 Echinops telfairi
TATAAGGAAGAGCTTTATATACAAGATCAATTGAATATTGAGGACACACCCCATCCCAGTCCAGATTAAGTCCATAAGTCCTATAGTAGCCCATGTATCCAATAACAATCTTTAAGTTCCTCTTCAGACTCATGAAACACATGCAACGAAGCCAAGTTCAGGAAGATCACAGGTCAATGGGTGGAAATTCTTGTGGATCCAGTGGTGGTAGAAGCATCTCAGCGCTGGCTCCTCCAGCTCCAAGTTCTGGCTGCATCAGCATAATGTCTCATAGATGAGTATCGGTGTCCCGCCTCCAGTGAGCTATTTATCTTCTTAGCATCTCCAAACGAGGTCATCAAGTTGCGACCTGATTGACAGGCTAAACTACAACCCTTCAGTCTTAAGTTTCAATTTGACAACAGATTATGCAACTACCACCGTACCCCAGTGCCCTACCCTACACAATCCCTCTAAATGTTCTGATCTTTGTGCTCACTACTGCATTTCATTGGGGGGTCTTCCCCCCTGTTTTATTTGTGAAATTTTAACCGTTTTATGGACCTATAACTCATATATCTTACAATTCAATGATTCAAACCTATTTTTTAAAGTTTTACAATCATCACCACAAGCAATTTTAGAATGTTTTCTTTTTTTGTTGTTCTCATTATTATTAAGTCCCCATTTGCCCCAAATTGCACCTGCCGCAATCCTATGAAATAATATTAATCTTGCTACTGTTGCTAGAGTTACCTATCATGGATTTCGTATAAAGGAAAACAAAAAAAAAGAGACAAAACAAAACCCAGCAAGAGTAACAAACTAAAACAGAGGAAGGAACTCAATAAGAAGACAGTAAAGTCTACTGAAAATTAGAATAGCTCTTCCTCTCTTTCACTGATGCCTCCACTTGAATAAGTGCGATGCTTTTCTCCAGAGACAGGTTGCTCCTGAAAACATGTCCAAAGTACATGAAATGAAGTCTTACCACTTACCCACGCAAGGGGCACTCTCACTCTATTTCTTCCAAAACAGACTTATTTGTTCTTCTGGCCTACTCACCAATCACTGCCGTCAGTCCATTCTAACCCACAGCAACCATGTAGGAAAGAGGAGAGCTTCCGGTTTGTGTTTATGGGACCTCATCTTTCTCTCAGGGAGCAGCTGCTGGGTTTGAACTGCTGACCTGTTGTTAGCAGCCCAACATGTAACTTACTATGGCACCAGGGCTCTGTTTCTTGTAGCAGTCCATGGTATTTCCTACTTTTAAAATTTTTTCATCATTTTATTGGGATCTCTTACAGATATCATAACATTCCATAGTCCAATCACATTAAGCAGTATTGTGCTATCACAATCAGTTTCAAAACATTTTCTTTTTTCTTGAACTCCTTGATATCAGCTCCCCTTTATCCCTTTCTTCCC
>NW_022103928.1:8731207-8733893 GCF_000313985.2 Echinops telfairi
TCTTTATATATTTACATATATACATTATCTATACTTATACCTATGTATATATTTTTTTACTTCCTTGTTCTTTTCTCTATTTCTTTTTTCTTTTATTTTGCCGCACTATCATAGGGCACTTTTTGCCTCAGTTCCTCTATTTATTTTTCCTTCCTTTTGCCCCATCATTTGTCTCTCAGAAATTCCTCTTGGCTATATTACAATTGGTCAAATACCACCAGGAATGCTACCCACTCCTCGTTGTTGATTTTATTCCCCTATCCATCCCTGATGTTATTGGCTCACTGCTCCCCTCCCCCCTGCCTCCTCTTCTCCCATTCTCCTCCTGGAACCATTGGTCCCATTGCTGTCTCCTTGGGATTGCTTATCCTGCTTATCTTATATAGATAGACATCAAAAAGGAAAACAAACAAGCAAACAAATCCATATACATAGCTCTGGTTCTAAATGTTGACCTTTGTGAATATATCCCCAACCAGTTCAGATGAGGTGCCATGCGCTGTCCCTTGTGTTAGAAGTCTACTTTCAGGGTTCTGCAGGGATTGTGTGGCTTTGCTCCCACTGGTGATCTGTTGTACTCCCCTCTTGGTTTGCCTGCCTGTGGGAAGGTCAGGCCAGCTGCACTCCCTGCATTGTCTCCTCAGTACAGTCTTCTGTAGCACTGTGATCTAAGAGGGGGAGGGGTGTCATGTCTCAAGCTGGGGCTGGCTGTTCAGTGCTCTCTGTGAACTAGATGCTCTGAGCAGCAATGTCACTCTTGAGGCTTGGTGCTCCAGAATAAGGGCTACTCTCTCTCTTTTCCACTGGGTGTGTTCCCATGTGGGTGGGACAGATTGGCTGCTCTCACCAGACTGCATCTTCAGTGCTGTCCTCTGTATTGATGTCATCTAGGGAGGAGGCCATCGTGACTTGAGCTAGGTTGGGCCTGGACCTGCAGTCCTCTCTGTTAATGAGCTGCTCGGTGCAGGTACATCGTCTTCAAGGATTGTCATACTGGAATGAGGTCTGGTCTCTCTCTCCCTTTCCTGTGGAGAAATAAACAATACTAGCCCCAAGAGTGGATTAGTGCCCTGATTCCCCACTGCCATCTTTTAAAGACAATTTATTCCCTCCTCTCTCTGTGAACCTTAAAGGCAAGAGCAGAGGAAACGCTGTCTTTCAGACCTGCTGCTATCTGCATTTTTTTTGTTTCTTCTTTTTATTTTTGATGTTATCTGCTTCCTTGAGTTTGGTCTGATCCCTGCCATAGTATCTGGTTCTTAGCCAAGAAATTATGTGTTATGTTCATCTTTCTCTATACCCGCTGTGTTGTTTGAATTTGCCTCAGTAAACTAATGTTGTATTAATCCTTTTGTGGTTGGCTAACTTCACTCAACATAATTTCCTCCAACTCTTTCCATGAGACTATATGCTTCATATTTTCATCGCTGCTTTTTAGGGATGCATGATGCTCTATTGTGTGTGTATACCAGAGCTTTCTAATCCATTCTTCTCTTGATGGAAACTTAGGTAGTTTCCAATTGTTTGTGATTGTGAACTGTGCCACGATGAACATTGGAGTGCAGATGTCTGGTTGTGGTCTGTTTCTTACTTCTGTGTATATGCCCAGTAGGGGGATTGCTGGATCATAAGGTAACTTGACTTCCATTTGTTTTAAATATCACCAAATCACTTTCCACAGTGGCTAAGCATATGTACAACACCACCAGCAGTGGATGAGAGTTGCTTTCTAATCACACTCCCTGCAACATTTGTTGCTTTCTGTTTTCTTGAATTGGGCTATCCTTGTGGGTGTTAGGTGGTATCTCATAGTTGTTTCAGTTTGAATTTCCCGAATGGATAATGATTGCGAACACTTTCTCATATGTTTATTGGCCATTCAGGTTTCCTTCATTGTGAAACTTCTGTTCAGGTCTGTTGTCCATTTACTCAGTGAGCAATTTTTTTTCTCATTTCAGGCTTGTAGGGTTTTGTAGATTTTCCTAATAAGCCCTTTGTCTGATTGATAAATATGTCATTGATAAATATCTTTTCTCAGTCAGTGGGCTTTCTATTACTCTCTTGATGAAGTCTTTGATGTACACAGAGGATTTATCTTTAGTATGTCCCACTTGTCTATTTTAGGTTCCTGTGTGTGTATGTCCTTGTATATTTCAGCTAGCCTGTGTATTACCTATGCCAGGGTTCTTAAGTTTGTCCCAGTTCTCTCATTGATGATCCTAATAGTTTGGGATTTTACCTAGAGGTCTGTGTTCCACCTTGAATTTGTTCTTGTGTATGGAGTAAGGTAAGGATCTTGGTTCATTTTTCTGCAAGTAGATATCCAGTTTTTCTAGCATCATACAGCCCAGGGAAAGGGGCTCAGACCACGTTGGAGCAAACACTAGAGAGAGAGAGCAAGAAAGAGAGAGAGAATCACAACTTGGTGCACCAAGTTTCAAGGATGGCATTCCTTCTCTGAGAAACCAATGCACAGAGAGGACTGTAGGGCTGAACCCTCCACGAGATACAGTATACCATCACTGACCCATAGCACTACAGGGGACAGCACTGGAAACAGTGCGGGAATTGTGCCCAGTCTGAAACCCCCTACACACACACACACACACACACACACACACACACACACACACGGGTGAAACATGAAGGGAGTGCAACAGAGCAGCAAGGGGAGCAAAGCAATGAA
>NW_022103928.1:8734521-8787744 GCF_000313985.2 Echinops telfairi
TTTTTTATGCTCATTCCGACATGATCACTGAAGACAAGATGGGTGCATAAGTTAAAGTGGTGAAGAAAGCTGATGGTGCCCGGCTATTAAAACATATAGCATCTGGGATCTTAACGGCTTGAAGATAAACAGCTGTGATCTAGCTGGGAAGCCACAAAACCCACATGGAAGAAGCACACCAGTCTGTGTGATCATGAGGTGTTGACAGGATCAGGAATCAGGTATCCGAAGACCCAAAACAAACAATCATATCGAGGCAAATTAGGGGGACTGGAGTGGAGACCCAAAGCTCATCTGTAGACAGTGGGACATCCCCTCACAGAAGGGTCACAAGGAAGGGATCAGCCAAACAGGGTTCAGTATAGCACCAATGAAACACACAACATTCCTCTAGTTATTAATGCTTCCTCACCCCCATTCCCCCACTATCATGACCCCAGTTCTATCTTACAAATCCAGCTAGACCAGAGCATGTACACTGGTACAGATAAGAGCTCTTCACAAATGGAACCCAGGACAGCTAACCCCCTCAGGAGCAGTAATGGGAATATTGATACCATGAGGGTAGGGGGAAGATGGGGGGAGAATGATGAGATATGGGGGGGTCCAATCGCAATGATCGATGTATAACCCCACCCACCTGAGGGGGACAAACTACAGAAATGTGGGTGAAAGAAGACAGCAGACAGTCTAACATTTGAAAATAATAATGATTTATAATTTATCAAGGATTCATGAGGTTGGGAGGGGGAGAAGGGAAGAAAAAAAGAGGAGCTGATATCAAGGCAAGGGCTCAAGTAAAAAGAAAATGTTTTGAGAAGGATGATGCCAACATATTTACAAATGTAGTTGATACAATGGATATCTGGATTTTTGTAAGAGTTTTAAGAGATCCCCCGCCAAAATGATTTATTCAAAAAAAATTTTTTTAAGTCACTCAAAAGGAAAATGACTGAATGAATAACGCATACCATACATTTGCATAGAAAGAAAACAGAAGGTGTCCACATCCCATTTGATGCTGTGTGGATCTATATTAAAGATCACTTGTCTGTATGCAGTTGACTTGGTTTCTGAATTGTCTGCTCCTTCCTATTGGTCGAAGTTTCTGTCATTATACAAGTCCCATGCTGTTTTGACAACTTTGGCTGTGTAATTAGTTTTAAAGTCAGGTAATGCAAGCCCTTGGACTTCATTCTCTTGAGTTCTTTGTTAATTCTGAACTTCTTCCCTTTCCATATGAAGTTGGTAGTCAGTTTTTCCATTTCTTTGAAAAATGATGGTGGTATTTGTATTGGGATTGCATTGAACTTGTAAAGTGCCTTGGGTTAAGATTTATATTTTAACAATATTGAGCCTTCTAATCCATGAGCATGGTATATTCTTCCATTTGTGAAGGTCCCATTTGGTTTCTTGTAATAATGTTCTCTAGTTTTCCTGGTACAGATCTTTTGTTTATTTGGTTAGATAAATCCCTAGATATCTCAATTTATGCTTGGCTATTTATGCTTGGCTTTTCTATGATCTTATCTGATGTATATAGCAATCCAAATGACTTCTATTTGTTGATTTTGTATCCTGCCACTCTACCTTTTTCCTTTACCACTTCCTGAACTCCTATTGTGGAACTTTTTGGGTTTTCTATATATAGAAGCATATCATCTGAAAATAATGATAATTTCACTCTTTTCCCAAGACAAATCTCTTTGGTGCCTTTTGTTATTTGCTAGGACCTCCACAATGATGTTGTATAAAAGTGGGGACAAGGGGCATCCTTGTCTGGTCCCCTTTTTCAGTGGGATTGTTTTCATCTTTTATCTACTGGATGTTTGTTTTTCTTATATAGCTTGAATTATATTGATGTAATTTCCTTCCAATATTATCTTCTTGAATTTTTTAATTAGGAATGGGAATTGAATGTAGAAAAATACTTTTTCTGTGTCTATTGATATTATAATGTGGTTTTGTCCCTTTTGTGTGTGTGTGTTAATATGATGGATAATGTTAATGGACTTTCAGATGATGAACCATCCCTGAATCCCTGGAATGAATCCCCCTTGGTCATGATGAATTACTCATTTTATATATATTTGTATTCTATTGGCCAAATTTTGTTGAGGGTTTTTGCATTGATGTTCCTTAGAGATATTGGTCTATAGTTCTCTATTCTTGTGGGATCCTTGTCCACTTTTGGTATCAGTGTTATACTAGCTTCATAAACGAGTGTGGGAGTTTGCTGTCCTTTTCTATACTCTTGATTCTATACTCATCAATTGATGTCTGCTCCCTCCTTTCTTTGATTGGGTTTGCCAACGATCTGTCTATTCTGTTAATTCTTTTGAAGAACCAGCTTTTTACTGCATTGATATTTTTTTTTTGGATTGCCCTCTTGTTTTCCCACTCATTTATCTCCACTCTGATTTTTATTATTTATTTTCTTTTGCTGTTAGAGGGACTATTGACTCTGTTCTAATTGTTGGAGGTTTTGTGATAGCGACTATACCCTAAGTCTCTCTTCCTTTTTCATATGTGCATTTATCAATATCAAACATCCTCTGATAACTGCTTTTGTTGTACTCCATAGGTTTGGTACATTGTTTTCTCATTCTCATTCGTTTCTAAGAACTTCCTAATTTCATGTCTAATTTGGGTCTGTACCAACTCATTCTCCAAGTGTCTGCCCTTGTTTTTTTGACCTCCCTTTTATTGATTTCCAACTTTATGTCATAGTGGTCAGAGAAGGAAGTCTGCGTGACCTCCATATGTTTGAATTTACTCAGGCTTGATTTGTGTCCCAGTGTGTGGTCAATTTTCAAATATGTGTCATGTTCACTTAAGGAGAATATGATGTATCTATTTTTTTGTTTGGGGGGAGAGCTCTAAATATGTTTATCAGGTCGAGTTGCCTAATTGTGGAGTTTATTTCTGTAGGCTCCTTACTGAGCTTCTTTCCTATTGACCTATCTTTCTAGGAGAGTGCTGTATTGAAGTCACCTACTGTGATTGTTGAACCTGTGATCTCTTTTTTCATTTCTTGAAGAATTTGAATGACAAATATTGTGGTTCTCTCATTGGGCATGTATATATTCAATTATTCATGATATATTGATCCCTTGAGCATTATATAGTGCCCATTCTTATCTCTTGTTATGTCTTACACCTTGAGATCAATTTTGTCAGAGATTAGAATTGCAACTGCTGCTTTTTGTAAGTTGCTGTTTGCTTGGTATACTTTTCACCAGCCTTTGATTCTCAATGTATTTTTGTCTGCAAGTTTAAGGTGTGTCTCTTGTAGACAGTGCATTGATGGGTTATACTTTCTAATCAACTAGCCTTTGTTTTTTAATGGGTTGAGTGAGACCATTGACGTTAAGAAGTATTAAATCCATCTGTGGATTCTTTGTTGTCATCTCATAACTTTTGTGGTAGGTATTTTCCTAGCTCCCTCCTTGTCAGTGTGTTGTGTACTGGTGTGGGGGATTCACCTATGGGCGAATGTTATCTTGGGGTTTGTTTTAGGTGTGTTAACTTCTCAATGGAGTTGTACTATATGATGGTCTCCTATTTCTGCTTGGTAAAAGTTGGTCTTCTGTCCAAAATGAGTTGGGAAGAATTTTTTGTGATTCTGGTTTTCTTTTAAAATGTTCCCTGAGTTTTTCCCTATCTGGGAATACTCTTACCTCTCCAAATATTTTGATGGATAGTTTGGAAGGATTGAGGATTCTTGGGTTGGCATTATTCCTTTCCAACTTACATAAAATGCAACTCCACTCTCTCCTCTTCTTCATGGTGTCTGCTGATAAGTCTGAGCATGTTCTTATCTGAATAGCCATATAAGTGACAGCCTTCCCCCACCTAGCTGCTCTCATGATTTCCTCCTTTTTCTCAAAGTTGGATAATTTTGTTACTGTATGCCTAGATGAATTCTTCCTGGGTTCAGTCTTATTAGTATCCTCTCTGCTTCCTGGATGATTGTCTGATTCTGACGCATTAAGTTGGCGAAGTTGTCTTCCAGGAGTTCCCTTGCAATTTTGAATGTGGATTTCTTTGTTGTTCTGGTATCCTGCTTATTCGAATGTTGTTCCTCTTCATAACATCACCAATTTTTCTCAGATTTCTTTCAGGTTTGGCATGTGGACTCTATCTTTTTTATTGTTTCATCCTTTTTCTATTTGATTCCCTCATATCCTGTATGACTCTAAGGGGCATCCTGAAGATTTCTTTCTGTGGGGTTTCAATGAGTGGTTCTTCTATGAGTGATGTTAGGTTCAGGTCTTCCTCTGACAATGCATTTTGTTTCTCTTGCTTTCTTGTAATGGTTGCTGCTTCAGTTTGTCTGCATGTCATTTTGGTGGAGCTCGTTGCCATTTTCCCAAGAGCCAGGAGCTCTGAGTTATATCTCTAGGAGGCTAATGAGAATAATTCTGAGGGATACCTGTAGCCAGCTGTGGATAGGACTGTTTCTCTATCTCACTAGGGGTATTATATTCTCTCTCTTGATAGTTGGGATTATTTATTTGGAGGGCAGATGGGTGCCTTTCTCAGGCACCCTCTCAGAATGGTGCTATGCAGGCTGGTCACATGGGAAGTAGTGGAGGCAGTCTCCGCGGCAGGTTGGAGCACCATGGAAGGCATGCACAGTGATGGGGGGTGCCCTGGAGGGCAGTTAGGGGTCTGGCAATGGTCCGAACTTGCTGAGGCACAGGTGTTGCAGGCTGGGATAACCCTGGCACCAGACCAAAAGTCACTGGAGCTTCACAGTGCCTAAGGGGGATCAGGTTGGGATAGCACTGCAGGAAATTTTTTGGAGCAGAGCACCGGGGTACTGCAAGGGTTAATTTTAGGTCCTGTAACCCACCCCCACACCACTCCCACCATTCAAATTTCTAGTCCCCAAGCTCAATGATCACAAGAGCTACCAATGAAGCCCTTTTACCTCAGTGCAATCTTGTTGGAAGCCCTCTCTTTATTGGTTTTTGATGTGTGAATTATGGGGTTTGATATGGCTCATGGCAGAATATCTGCTCGTTGGCCTGGGAATTGTGTGTTGTGTGCCTTTTCCCGTGTGCCTATTCTGCTGTTTCAACTTATGTCAGTGGACTCATGTTGTACTTGACCTTTTGTGCTTGGATAACTTCACTCAGCATAATATCCTCCAACTGTTTCCACGAGATGAAGTGTTTCATAGTTTTATCACTAATTTTCAGGGATGTGCAGTATTCCATTGTGTGTAACTAGAGGGTGGTTTTACCCATTCATCTATTGATGGAAATTTAGGCTGTTTCCAATTTTTTGGTGTTTTAAAACTGTGCAGCAATGAACACGGGGGAGCAGATGTTTATGGTCTCTTTCTTATTTCATCTGGGTGTTTTCCCAGCAGTGGAATTGCTGGGTTGGGTGGTAGCTCAATTTCCATCTGTTTTTGGTATCTACAAATTGCTTTCCACAATGATGGTACATATCTAAATGACCAACAGTAGTGAATGAGTGATCCTATCTCACCACACCACCTCCAGCATTTGTTGATTTCTGTTTTCTTGAATTGGGCTACCTTTGTGGGGTTTAAATGGTATCTCATATTTGCTTTGATTTCCATGTCCCGGATGGCTAATTATTAGGAACATTTTCTCATATGTCTATTAGCCATTTGGGTTTTCCTCCTTTGTGAATCTTCTGTTCAAGTATTTTGACTACCTCCTCAGTGGGATATTCATTTTTTTCTTATTGTTAACTTGAAGAATTCTGTAGATTTTAGTAATAAGTCCTTTGTCTGATCTGTCATTACTACAAAGATTTTCTCTGTCTGTGGGCTCTCATTTTACTCTCTTGGTGAAATCCCATTCCTCTCCTTTATTTTCCTTTTGGTGTGTGTCCTTCCTTGTGTCTGATTGCCAATCTACACCTATACTAAGATTCTTAGCTTTGTCTCAACCCAGATAGTTTTGGGTTTTACCTCGAGGTCGTTGATCTACCTTGAGTTTGTTCTTGTGTGGGGAGGGAGGTGAAGATCTTGTTTCATTCTTCTGCAGACTAATATTAGGTTTTCCCAGCACTATTTGGTCAAAGGGCATCTGCTTCCCATTTGATGTTTTGTCAAAGATCAGTTGTCTGTATGCTGCTGTTTTAATATCTGGGTTTTCTCTTCTTATCCGTTGGTCACAGTATCTGTCCTTATGCCAGTACCATGCTCTGAGGTTGTATAATAAGTTTAAGAGTCAGATAGTGTAAGCCTGCCCACTGTGTTCTTCTTCTTGAGGAGTTACTTGCCAATCCTGGGCTTCTTCCCTTTCCATATGAAGTTGGTAGTACATTTTTCCATTTCTTTGAAAAGCGATGCTGGAAGTTGTCTCTGGATTGAATTTATATAGTGCCTTAGGCTGATTGACATCTTTACAATATTGAGTCTTCAAATCCCTTTTGCTTTGTTATAATGTTCTGTAGATGTCCTCATACAAGTCTTTGGGTTTTTTTTTATAGGTGTATCACTAGATATTTTGGTGGATGCTTGGCTATGGTGAAGGGTATTATCTTCTTGATCTCTTTTTCTTTAATCCTCTCAGTGGTGACTTCTGCTTGTTGATCTTATATCTTGCCACTCTACCATATCCCACTATTATATCCATCACACATCTTGTGGATTCTTTGGGGTTCTCTATAAATTCATGTCATCTTCAAATAACAATAATTTCATTTCCCCCCAGATGTATAATTTTGATATCCTTCTGTTTCCTTATATTATTAGCTAGGACATCCAGGACAATGTTGAATAGAAGTGTGGACAAGGAACATCCTTGTCGACTCCCCTTTTTAAGTGGGAATATTTTCGTCTTTTTCTGTTGCTTGTATTGCTGGCTATTGGCTTTTCATATATAGCTTTTATTATATTGAGGTAATTTCCTTTTAATCCTATCTTCTTGCGTTTATTTTATTAGGAATCTATGTTGAATATTGTAAAATGCTTTTTTTTGGCATCTATTGATATTATTGTGTGGTTCTTGTCCTTTTCCTTTTAATTTGATGATTAAAGTTGATGACTTTTTGGATGTTGAACCAATCCTGCATCCTTGGTATGAATCCCACTTGGTCCTGATGGATTTAAAAAAAATCATACTTTTGTACTTATTAAGGAGTTTTGCATCTATATTCATTAGAGACATCAACCTATGGTTCTATGTTCTTATGGGAGCATTGCCTGTTTTTGGTTTCAGTGTTATACTAGCTTCATAGAATATGTTTGGGAGTTTACCTTCCTTTTCTATGTTCTGGAAGAGCTTGTGTAGGACTGGCATCAGCTCTCTCCTGAATGCTTGGTAGAAGTCTCCTGTGAAGCATTCTGGGCTGGGTTTTTTCCCCCAGTTGCTAGTTCCTTGATAACCTTATCAATTTCTTCTTTTGCTATGGGTCTGTTCAAGTTTTGACATCCAAATGAGATAATTTGGGGAGGGGTTGTCTTTTCAGGTATTTGTCCATGTCCTCCAAGTTGTTGAATTCACTGGAGTAGAGTCCTTCATAGTACTGTATAATTAGTCTTTTAATTTCATGGGGTCCGTTGTAATTTCCCCTGTTTCATCCCCCACCCTGGATATTGATGTCTGCTCCTTCCCATCTTTTTAAAAGTTTGCTAGCAATTTGTCAATTCTGTTGACCCTTTTGAAGAACCAGCTCTTTACTGAGTTGATTTTTTTCCCATTGGTTTCTCACTTATTTTTCTCTTCCTTGATTTTTATAATTTCCTTCCTTTTACTATTAGAAGGATCATTCTGTTGACTCTGTTCCAGCTCCTGCAGGTTTTGTGACAGGGCGTCAACCACAGTCTCCCTTCTTCATATGTGCATTTATCACTATCAAGCATTCCCTGAGAAATGCCTTTGCTCTGTCCCATAGGGTTTGGAATGTTGTATTTTTATTCTCATTTTTTTCCTATGAACTTTTAAATTTCATCCCTAGTTTGGACTAACACCCAATCCTTTCTAAGAAGTAAGTTATTTAGACTCCATGTATTTGCCCTTGTTTTGTTGTTCTTTCTTTTGTTGATTTCCAGCTTCATGGCATAGTGGTCAGAGTGGGAAGTTTGTATGACCTTTATAGGTTTGAATTTACTTGTGTTGACTTGTGTTCCAGCATGTGGTTTATTTTTGAATATGTGCCATGTCCTCTTGAAAATGTCTGTGTGTGTTTTTATACTTGGGTGGAGAGCTCTGAATACATCTATCAGGCTGAGTTGTGTGATTGTATAATTTAGTTCTGTAGCCTTTCCCACTGATCTGCCTTTATTGGAGATAGTGTATTTGAAGTCTCCTACTGTGATTGTGGAATCTTATTTCTTTTTCATCTTTGAAGGATTTGGTTGATAATTTTCATGGGTCTCTCTTTAGGTGTGTACATGTTTTTTATGCTCACTGGCTACTGATGCCCTGAGCATTACAGAGTTCCCAAACTTACCTCTTGTTATATCCTCCACCATGAGATAGTTTTTGTCAGGGATTAGAATTGCAACTCCTGGTTTTTTAGATTGCCATTTGCTTGATGTATTTTTTTGGCACCTTTTGATCCTCAACCTGTTTTTGTCTGTTTGTTTGAAATGTGTCTCTTGTAGACAACAGATTGATGGGTTTTGTATCCTAATCCAGTCTGCTGCTCTTTGTCTTTTCATAGGTGATTTCACACCATTGATGTTCAGAGTAATTACATCCATCTGTGAAATTTTTGCTGTCATCTTGTTGCTTTGTGTTATTTACCTATATCCCTCCTTAGCTGTGTGTTGTTTATGATTGGGGGACTCATTCTTGTCTTCTTTTCTTTAGTGGGTCAAAGATGTCTTGGGCATCTCTCTCAGTGTGCTGACTTCTGGATGGTGTTACACTATGTGGTGGTCTCATGTTTGTGTTTTGTTGATGTTGGTCTTCTGTCCAAAGTGAGTTGGAGAGTGATTTTTGTAGTCCTGAATTCCTTTTAATGTGTTCTCGAAATGTTTCCTTATTTGAGTAAAATTTTACCTCCCCTTTTATTTTCATAGTGTTTGGCTGGATAGAGGATTGTTGGCTTATAGTTATTCTCTTTCAACTCTCAGAAGATGCTACTCCATCCTCTCCTTTTTTTCCTGGTTTCTGCTGATAAGTCTGAGCATATTCTTATCTCATTACCCTTATAGGTAGCCCTATTTTTTCTCTAGCTGCTCTTTTGATTTCCTCCTGTTCCATAAAGCTGGATACTTTACTATTATATGCCTTGCTGTGTCCTTGGGATTCTGTGTAGTTGGCGTCTTCTCTGCTTCCTGGATGATTGTCAGATCATCTTTTAATATATTCGGGAAGTTTGCTTCCAGGAATTCTGTTATTTTGGCTGTGGATTTCTTTGTTACATCTTGCTCTGGTATACCAATTATTTGAATATTTTTTCTCTGCATAGCATCATTCAGTCTCAGGTTTTCTTCAGCTTCGTTAATTATTTTGTTTGATTGTCTTTCACATTTGTTGAATTCTGCTTGGGTATCTTTGAGGTTGTTGATATGATTCTCAAATTCATCCAGTTTGTTAGTGAGGTCTTTTACTGTCTTGTTTGTTTCTGCTGCATCATCCCTTAAGTCTTGTTTTTCCTTTTATTATATGAACTCTATCCTCTCTATTATTTCTTTCTTTTTCTGTATTGATTTGCTCATATCCTTTATGACTGTAAGCAGGATTCTGAAGATTTCTTGCTGTGTCAGTTCCAAGTCTGTGTCATATAGATATATAGCTAGGTTTAGCTCTTCCTCAGTCATTGAGTTTTCTTTTTCTTGCTTTCTTGTAGTGCCTGTTGATATGAGTTGAAGTCTGTGTGTCATTTTGGTGGAGCTTGGCACTATTTTTCCAGGAGTCAAGAAGCCCTTTGTTTTATTTCTCAGAAATTAGTAAGAATGATTCTAAGGACTACCTGGAGCCAGCTACACTGTGGCTTCAGGCTGCACCTCTCCCTCATTTGGGTTGACTCTTCCCAGACAGATGGAGTTAAATATTTGGATGGCAGCATGATTGGCTCTCTTGGGCAGTGTGGGTGGAGGAGGTCACGGGCAGTGAAGGTGGTGTTGGATGCACCTATTTCATGCAGTGTGGGTCGGTGCTCATAAATCTTATGGTGGGCTGGGATTAAGCAGCTACTCACGCACCTTGGATGCAGGCTGGTTGCACGCACTGATTGCAAGCAGCAGCACAAGGCTGTTCATGAGCAGTGAGCGAGACACTAGGCAAGACAATAAGACAATTGCATGCAGGTGGGTCAGCATTCATTGACCGTGGTATGGGAGGGAGTGACTCAGGGGACCTGGGCACAGGCCAATCACAGGATCTAGTTGTTAGCAGCCACACCAGGCCATTTGTGAGCAGTTAGGGCAGAACTGGGCAGGCTTATCACATGTCATGGGACCAGCGTTCACAGGCCATGGCGGAGAAGGGAGCAACTCAGGTACCTGGACTCAGGGGGTTATGGGGATACATATTAGTTGGTAAGTTGGTGGAAAATAGGTATTGTTGAGGTGTAGGAAGCAGGCTTCAGGGGTTGTAGTGTTTGGGGTTTGTGAAGGATATATTAAATCTACCCTAGTCCCTTATAAACCCTATAAATTATGAAAGGGGGACTGCAGTCTTTTAAATCTTTGTGGTTATTAAAGAAGGCCCCTTTATAGTAGCTTGCTTCACAACTCTGAATTCTGCACTCATTACATAAGGTCCCAAGATATAAGCTATTATAGTGGGTATGCCAGGGAGGAGGGGTTTCTGATCAGAAGATGGTCCAGGTAGGGCCAGTGGGACCCCATGTTCACTAGCTACTATACCAGGGGTGAGAAAGGTCACTGAACAACCCTGCTGTCCTAATTCTTGTGGTGGGGAAAGGAGCCCTTTGTTTTTTTCCTCTGGAGCTAATAAGAATAGGTCTAACAACTATCTGGAGCCAGCTATGACACACATTTGAGTTGTGACTCTGTCTCTCTGAGGTCTGTCTCTCTCTACAGCAACTTGGGGTTATCTAACTGAATAGCCAGGCTGCGCCCTTGAGGCACCATCCTGTTGTGTCCCGAGTCTGGGTGGTGTTTCTATGTTCCATGCTAGGCCTGCTTCTGTAGGTGTTGTGGTGCCAGCGGCGACTAGAGAGGGGTGTCCACTGGCATAGGGAAGTGGGGAACCTCAGCACGGTTCTACTGCACACTCTATGGGCAAGAATCTGGATGGAAAGTCTGGAACACTCCCATGGTGCCCTGAGTCTGGGTCCCCCTGGTGTGTTTAGGTAGAGGAGCAGGAGTTGTACAACTAGAGAGGGAAGATCACCATGGCAGAGAAAGGGAGGCCTCAACTGGAATCGACTGTGTTCCACGTGGGCGATAATCTGGGTGGGAAGTCTAAATTGCTTCCATGGTGCCCTGCTTCTAAATTCGCTGAGTTGGCTTGCTTTGGAAGAACGGCGGGGCACCTGCCAGAGCTAGAAAGGGAATTCCAATGGGGGAAGGGGGTGCTTAGCATGGTTCTTGATGTTTTCTGTGAGCGAGAATCTGGGTGGGAAGTCTAATTGCTTTCGCAGTGCCCTGCTTCTATGTCTTGCTTCTAAATTCCCTGTGTTGACTTGCATAGATAGCGGTGGGGTTTCGGGGGGAGTGTCAGCCAGGGCATAAGAAGGAATTCCAATGACACAGGAGAGGAGGACCTCAGCGCTGTTCCACAGCATTCCCTGTGGACAAGAATAAAAATGGGGAGTCTGAACTGAGTCCCACAGTGTCTAGTTTCCCTTACTTGGCCTCCTTACCAGTTGTTCTCTGAGTCACATGAAGAGAGATCAAAGTAGGGTATTTATTCTACTTTGGTGCCATCTTCCCGGAAGTCCTTTCCTTGGTATTTTCAATATTCTTTATAAACATCACAATTCAGTTACATCAATTTATTTTTTTGACATCCTTATTCGTTGTCCAACCTTCACATACATGTGAAGTGACTGAAAAGACCATGGTGTGGGTTAGGCTCACCTTAGTCCTCTAAGTGCTCTTTGCTACTTAACACTTTAAAGTGGTCTTCTGCGTCAGATTTCCCAATGAAATAAATTGTTGGTTTCTTGACTGCTGCTTCTGCAAATGTTGATTGTGTACCCAAGTACATTTATATCCTTGGCAACTTCAATCTTTTCTTTGTTTATTATGATGTTACTGGCTCAATTATGAGGATTTTGTTTTATTTTTTAATTGAGGTGTAATCCACCCTGAAATCTGTAGCTTTTGATCTTCACCATGAAGTGCTTTAACTCACCTTTACGTTCAGCAAGCAAAGTTGTGTCATCTGAATTTGACAGGTGGTTGATGAATCTTCTTTTAGTCTTAGTGATATGTTCTTCTTCATATTATTCAGCTTCTCAGGCTATTTGCTCTTCATGCAGATTGAATAAGTATCCTAAAAGGATACAACCCTGGTATACATCTTCCCTGTTTTTAAACCATGGAGTGTCATTCTATTCAATTAACTGCCTGTTGGTGTATGCAGAGTTTCCCATGACTACAATGAGGTGTTCAATAATTCTCATTCTTCATAGTGGTATCCATAGTTTCTTATGATCCATACAGTTAAATGCCTAAATCAATAAAACACAAATAATTATTTTTTCTGGTGCTCTCTCACTTAATTTTTCCCCCCAACTAAGACCTATTGTGTACTTCCAAGTCCTATTCTGAATCTAACTTGAATTTCTGACAGAAACTTTTAGTGTACTTCTGCAACATTTTAGAATTATGTAGTAGAATATAATTTGCACATGACATTAATGAGACTTTTTCTAATTTCTACATTCTGTTGGGTCACTTTCTTTGGAGTTAGCAAGAATATCTATCTTTCTCAGTTGGTTGGTGAGGTCTCTGTCTCCCAAAATCCCTGACCTATGACAAGTGAGTTCTTTCAGCATTGCATCAGTGTGTTGAAATTGGTAAATTCCTTGTGCCTTGTTTTCACTCAATGTCTTCAGTGCAACTTGAACTTCTTTCTTCAACACCATCAGTTTTTGATCATATGCTGCCTCTGGAAATGGTTGAACATCAGCCAATTATTTTTGGTAAAGTGACTCTGTGTACGTTTTCCATCTTTTCATTCAATATTTTACCCATAGAATTTCTCAATATTGAACTTGAGGTTTGAATTTTTTCCTTAGTTCTTCCAGCTTGAGAAGTGCTGAGCATGCCCTTTTCTTTTGGATTTCCTAACACTTGGTATGTATCCTACAGAAATTAAGTGCTACGAGATACATATCAATGGAAGAATGGAAAACAAACTGTAGTATGCACCCACTATGGAATACTATGCAACAATAAGAATAATGGTGAATATGCAAAACATCTTATCACAGAGATGAACCTGGAGATATTAGGTTCAATGAAATAGGTCAATTTCAAAAGGACAATTATTTGATGAGACAATTCATGTAAAAGTTAAGAAAAGGTTTTCAGACTAAAAGAACTATTCTCTGAGGATCTCCAGAGACAGAACAAGAGGGAAACACTTGTGAGATTTAGGAGAACATTGATAGATCAGTATCAGACATATGGGCTAATATTGGACTTGTGCCTTGAGCAGCACTGGGTTGGGATGCTTTCTTAATGTACACTTACCCTTTATATCACACTCTCTCTTATACATATGAATTTCTGTGGATTTGTTTCTCTCATGTACCCAGAGTCACACAGAGCACTACTTGATCCCCAGCAATCCTCATAACTAGCCTTATGCTTGAGTCATTGTGTCCATTCATCTTGTTGAGGGTGGATTTGTTCTATTCCTTTTATCACTGTCCTTCTACTTTACCAACCATGATGTCCTTTTCCAGAGACTGGTCCCTCCAGATAACAGATATCCTTGTTGTTATATTAGGGGCCATAGAGTGAGTTCTAATGCACAGCAACCCACAGATTGCACAGCGGAATGCGCCACTGTTGCATGGTCCTCAGCCATCTCACAATTGTTTCTACGCCTGAGCCCATTGTTGCAGCCATGGTGTCAATCCATCTCCTTGAGGGCTTTCCTCTTCTTCTTTTCCCCTCTACCCTATCTTCTCCAAAGACCAGTCTCTCCTGATAACATGTCCAAAGTCTGTTACTTTTGCTGTACTTTTCCCAAGACTCCTTTTAGCGGTCTATGATACTTTCAATATTCTCCTCTGGCATCATAAATACAAGTCAATTCTTCTTTAGTCTTCTTTATTCAATGTCCACCTTTCACAGACATACGAGGCAACTGAAAATTCCAAGATAGTAACACCTTTATTTTCACCACTTTAAGAGGTCTCATGCAGCAGATTGACTTAATGCAACATGTCTTTTAATCTCCTGACTGCTGTTTCCATGAGTGTTGATTGTGGATCTAAGCAAGACAAAATCTTTGACAACTTCAACCACTTCTCCATTTATCATGATGTTCCTGAATGGTATGTAAGGATTTTTGTGCTCTTTATATTGAGTTGTAATTCATACTGAAGGCTGCAGTCCTTGATCTTCGTCAGCAAGTACTGCAAGTCCTTCTTGCTTTCAGGAAGCAAGGTTGTGTCATCTGCCTAGTGAAGGTTGTTAATACATAGTCATGTCTAACATGATGCCCATGTATCATGGTCAAGACCAACAATGGCGTCGCTATTAATGGGCACCCATACACATACACATACTCTGCTTTGGGGCAAGCCAGTAGGCTCTTGAAAATTGGGAACGTTGCACATTTGAATAATTGCATTCTAACCTCATTTAAAAAATGACACATCCACACACAAAATTGATGAGTCACAGATATAAATCCAAACTAGTTTATTTCAATTGCTTTTGTTTCAAGGCACATAAATCTTTCTAAGTCCATCAATTAGTTTTATGTAGTTTTAATTATAGCTCCTAACCTCTGCAATTATTACAAGCCTGTATGTTTTCCCTATGTCAACAGATGCTGATGAGAATGGTGTGTGTAAGATGCAGCAATTTTGCTCAGCTGAATAGAGAATTCTTGCCCTTTTGAGCTTCTTTTGTTTAATGTTATTAATTCCATCTGAGTTCTCTGCCTCAGTTGCTTTTTGTAAAACCTGGGAATCCTGGGACTTCTTACTTGCTTAATAAGGAGAAGAAAATTATTTTAGGTTTACAAGCTTTTTGAAGATTTTTTTAAAGCTCTTTATGTAAGTGCTAACTACTGCCTTCAGAACTAACGTATATTTTATCAAATATAATGGAGTCAATTATTTAAAAATGTAGACTAAAAACTTGTCTATAGCTGACTAAAATGAAAGGAATTCAAATATAAACCTTTTAGGTGTGCATGTTTTATAGAGCTCCTAAAACACATGCCATCTAAAATCACAATAGTGGAATTTTCCTGAAAGTTACCGCTAAACGTGAAAGTCACTTATACGGGAAGAATTTGTATTGCATTTGTGAAAGCAAAATTACAATACCTGACAAAACATGAAAGTTTCATCGTGGTGGATTAGAACGTTACAAGGAACTCAAAGGAATTTGTCATTATTCAACATTTCAGCGAACATGCTTGTAACGTCTCTTCTGGGAGTAGATTTGTCTCCTCACTCGGTAGGAAGCCCATGCACATAAAAAGGTTAGATTAGAGACACATAGTAAATAATATAACAAACAGTTTCTATCATGTTAGACTGCACTCAGCATAGAGCAGGCAGGCAATGTAATGCTCAGATCCCTGCTCTGCTGGCTGGTTTGTCACCTGCTCAGCAGGACGGCTCCCCAGTGTCTCACAAAACTCAGCCTTGGATGAGGTGCTGCCTTTCAATATTGTAGAGAACTGATGCCACTTTCTCCCTCATCAAACATAAATCATGTTTGCCAATGTCCTCCGTCCTTTGAGCTAGGGATTTGACTTTAGGGAATGACATGACTTTGAGAGAAAAGATGGACAAACATATAATATATATGGATTAAGTGTGCTTTTCTTTGTTGATAACCTGGTGTGACATCCTATACGGTTTTCGGACTCAAGTTTGGGGTCATTTTTACTTAGTTCCACCGATCCCTTTCCTTCTTCAGGAGTGCTCTACTAACTTGTGCCACTCCTTTAGAATACTTGCCGCATTATCAATAAACTGAAATTTCCAGAATGTTTATCTGTGACTAGTAATTTATAGTCTTTTTTGGCTTATGGGTTCTGTTTCAGTTGAGACTGGGGAGATGGTCCTAGCACACAAGCCTAGGTGAGAGGGAGCAGGGACGACTTGAATGAATCAGAAACTAATGACATGCAAAGGACATTTTCCTTGTCAAGCTGTTGCCACCTTGGGAGCATAACTCCCTGGGGAGCTCTTGGAGTCCCTACAGAACTTATGCTAGAGGGTATCTCCCCACAGAGTAAGAGCAACAGACCACTTACAGCCCAAGTGATAAATGCTACTGACTAATGGTTGTGAGGGGAGGAATGGGGCATTGGTTCTCACTTCCTGCTCACTACATACAGATATGGAGAGGGAAGATCAAGAGCACGTAGGACAAAGGTGGGACCCAACATCAATTTGAGTGATTCATTGAGAGGTGCAGAAGTTCTACCCACCATCTCTTTCCAATGAATATTTACAGGTGGGAAGGAAAATGGAGATCAATGTTGCTAGTGATTTATAATTTCAGCAATGTTATAAAACACTTGAAATGTAGCCACAAATCTCATAAATAGAACACTTGAAATAGATTGGAAGCATCTTGAGGGCAAGACTTTAGTTTTAGTACCCATAGGTTCACAATAAACATTTGGTCAATAATAAATATTTAGGAAATGTACAGGAGCAGATGGTATACTCATATTATTCATTTAAAGAAGGCTTAAGCAGTTATCAATTATGAGAAATTGCCTGCTTTTCAAAGGAGCCAATGATTGCGACTGGCTTTATTTTATCCTGAAGCATGCTTAAATTCTCATGTTATATGCCATGAGAAATTAAAACCACTGTTATCTCCCATGACATCGAATTAGGAGTCTTTATTAAGCTGGCCGCCACTGGGAGGACTAGTGTCACTTACCCTCGAATAGCTGTCAGGCAGGGCATATAAAGGCAAAAACCCTACCCAGTTTTTCAAGCTGAAAAGTACGAGGCTCCAGCTGCATCCTGTTTTTCCACTTTTATTTGCCTACCTGGTTACAGAGACTGAAAGAAGCATCAGTCTACAATAACATCCTGGAACAGGATGACGCTACAAACTTAGGCTGGAGAATTACCAGGATAACCTGACATAGCAAGCTACCAACAAGACAGTGGGCTATAGGGTACATGACCTTAGGGCAAGATGGCCTTATCTGTATTTCTTCTGAGGGGTAGACCAGAATCTTGGGGTACATTGGAACACTCAGAGCTGACAAGCAGTTTTTCCTTTGTTAGGAAGATTATGGTTTTAGAAGTTTAATAGATAACCAAAAAGAGAAACAACAACAGAAACTTAAGAGTTGGCAGTTCCCCATCCTAAATTTTTATAGGTATTTGCAGAAGCCTTTGCATTTTAATTCAGCTCAAGTAGAAATAACCTCTTTCTCTGCTGTGGATCATCAGGCTTTTCTGGCATGGTACCACTGGATGGATTAAAACTGCCAACCTCTTGGTGATTAGTTGAGCACAAACCCTTTGCATCTTATAGGGGACTCTAGTAGGAACAACAAGATTGAAATTCTAAGAAACCTAAAGTGTTGTCCTAAATATTCTAACTCTACCTGGTCTTCTAGAACTGTGTGTACCACAGAGTACCTTGTAGTTTTGTTACCTTCTGTGTGTCTACAGCAGGGCACTCAGTATAGAGAATCTGACACCTGGGGACTCGGGTATTCAATCTGTGTTTGTATACTTTCTTTTTAGAACACTGAGTTTTGAGTGAGTGATGTGAAGACATAGGGACACCTAGAGATGATACGTTGTATCTTGCAGAGCTGAGAGCAACAGCAGTACCAGGAGAACCCTTATGGGATGGGACTTTGGATGCATTCACCACTGAATAGCTTCTATGGCTCCTGGCTACTTTATATGCCTATCTTTTCAGAATTCTTGTTGATTCTATGAGCTATTTGATGTCCTTACAATGAAGGTTTTTTCTTTTCCTTTTTTTTTTTCTGGTCAAGTCATTCTGAAATTGATTAATTTATATATATATATGTATATATATATATATATATATATATTACACTCTAAACATTAGACTGCTAAAGCATCTGTAGAAAGATGGTCTCCTGAGAACATTTTTAAAAGGCAGAATAAAAAACAATAAAAGATGTGAGAGTAAGTGTACAGGGTGTGGAGATAAGGGCTCTTCCGATAGGGTTAAAATAAAAGAAAAACAAGTCCAAGGATTTACATTCCAAGTGTAGAAGCCAAGAATATTGGGTTCTTCTGAGAGATGCCAAATGAGACATTTTATATTGCCTCCTGTTGAATTATTCTTGAAATGTTAGTACAATGGTCTTCAAGCCGTAGAGTGTGCTAGGACTCCTGGTGACCATTGCCAAGTCATTGAACTTCTATGAGGACAAATTTAAAAAGTATTGTTACAAGGTATGGAAACCTTTATTAAACAAAAATAGCAATCTATTGCTTTTCAACATGTCCTCCATCTAAAGCTATACCTTTCTGAAGGTGATGTTCCCATCTCTGTTACCTAGAGGTTCTCAACCTTCCTGATGACGTGACCCCTTAAGACAGTTCCTCATGTGGTGGTGAACCCCCAACCATAAAATTATTTTCGTTGCTACTTCATAACTGCAATTTTTCTACTATTATGAATCAGATGACCCCTGTGAAATGGCCGTTTGACCCCCAAAGGGGTTGCAACCCTCAGGTTGAGAACCGCTGCTCTTACCTTCCCAGAGAATTTTGTGCATGTCAAAACGGCAATTTTATCATCCACGAGGAACTCAAATCATTTAAATATACTTCGAATTCAGGGATCAAAAAGAAGTCTGAAGTAGCAAAATCAGGGCTGCAGAATGAATGGGATAAAATTCCCAAGTGAAGTTCTCTTATAACAGTCTTAAACACTGCTTGGTGCGGTGCCTCCTAAAAATCATGGTGAGAATTAAGCCCAGTGTTGCAGTCACCGTGTCAATCCATCTCATTGAGAGCCGTCCTCTCTTTCAACGACCCTCTACCAGGTATGATGCCTCCTCTAGGCACTGATCTCTCCTGACAGATGTTTAAAATATGTGAGATGAAGCCTTGCCATTCTCACTGTTGTATTTCTTCCAAGACAGATTTGGTCATTCTGCTGGCAGTCCATGGTGGCTCAATATGCTTTGTCAGCTCCCTTATTCAAATGTATCAATTCTTCTCTAGTCTTTCTTATTCGTTGTCCAGCTTTCTCACAGGAAGCCATTGAAAAGTACCTTGACGGGGCAGACGAAAAGGAACATCCTTGTTCTTCAACACTTTTAAAGAGGTTTTTTGGTAGCAGATCTGTCCAGTGACATCAGCCATTCAATTTCTTACATGTTGCTTCCATGGACATTGATTGTGGATCGCAGTAAAATGAAATTCTTGACCATTTCAGCCTTAATCCATTTAAGCGATGTTGCTTATTCCCATTGTGAGGCTCTTGTCCCTTTGTGTTGAGGTGTGGTCTCTACGGAGTGCTGTGTCACGTCTTTTTCCTTTTCAGCAAGCAAGGCTGGGCCATCTGTATACTGCAGGATGTTAGTGAATCATCCTCGGATCCTGATGCCATGTTCTTGTCCACAGAGTCCAGCTGTTTGGGTTATTTACTCAGTATACAGACTGATAAGTATGGTGAAAGAATACAACCCTGATGCTCACTTTTTCTAATCCTCAACCATGTAGTGTCCCTTTATTGCGTTCAAATAACTGCCTCTGGGTCTATATACATACTTCAAATAACCATAAGGAAGCCTTCTGAGACTCCCATCATTCACAATGCTATCCATAAAACGTTATCATCTGCTCACTCAAATGCCTCTACATAGTCAAGTCAACCTCTTTCTAGTGTTCTCTGCTTTTAGCTAAGCTCTCTCTGACATCAGTAATGATATCCTTTGTTCCATGTCACCCTCTGAATCCCTCTTGGCTTTTGGCAATTTTATGTCACTATATTACTACAGTTGTTTTTGAATGGTTTTCAGCAAAATTTTCATTGAATGGGATATTAATTATATTGTTCACTAATTCCACATTTCTTTGGAAATAGACACAAATGTAGATCTCTTTCAGCTGGTTGGCCAGGTAGCTGTATTTTAAATGTCTTGGCATAGACCAATTGATATTCCGTCAGTTCCTGAAAACTCGTTTTTCACCAATGTGTTCGGTGCTGCTTGGACTTTTTCCTTCACTACCATTGGGTGTTGGTCATATGCTACCTCTTTAAGTGATTGAACTTTGACCAGTCCTTTTCAGTTCAGGGACTCTGTATCAGATATGTATATATTTGGGGGGGTGCTTTCTGCATTACTCAGTATTTTGCCCATAGAATTCTTCCATATTGAGCATTTTCTTCAGATCTTTCAACATGAGAAGTGCTAAGCACTTCCCTTTTGGCTTTCTAACTCCAAGTCATTCGCACAGTTCATCATTGTTCTTTGAGCTGCCCTTTGGAATCTTCTGTTAGCTCTTGACATCATCATTTTATCCATTCATTTTAGCTATTCTACTTTCAAGAATAAGTTTCAGAGTGTCTTCTAACACCCATGTGTGTGTACTGGTTCCCAAAAGTCATTCTGTGGAACAGCAAAATCTGGACTTCCTCACATTTTTGTTAAAATGAATCAATTTGGGGGACACATAAACCCCAGAGCTACTGTATCAGAGTATCTTAGTCCGTTCTAAGAGTCAGCCAGGTTTGGAGACTCCCGGTACACTAGGTACACTATCTTTTTTGCTTAAGTGAAGCATAGGGCCATAATTTAGCTTTCCCTGATGACTCAGGCTCATCTTAATGACCGTCATTACTGTACAGTAGTTTTATTGCTTTTCTTGCTTCTCTCTTTCACATCTGCAGCTTTGTCCTTGCCTCTGTGGCGTTCTCATCCCCACTTGTAATTTACACTGACTAATGTGCTGTGGTCTGATTAATTAGGTGGCCAGACTTGTCAGGGTTGCAGGTAAAATCTGAGAAAGGAAACGTTGGTGCTTCAGAGGAGGCTCTTGAATCCACCAACAAAGGCAAGGGCTGACACTGTGCTTCACAGCCTTAGTTTTGCAGAAGTAGTACAGTTGCAAGATGGGCCTCTGGTGTTTCTACCCTGAATTTTGCCTTCGTGCAAGGCTGAGTAGCACATTTCTCTAGAACTGGTGAAAAGAACAGACTATCTTCCCTTTAAGTATGTAAGTACATAAAAGTACAAATGATAATATCACAGATTTATTTTTCTTCCTTAATGCTGGTTTCCATTAAAAAAACTTAAAATTAAAGATCATTTTAAATATAAATATAGTTTTTAATATTAAAGTCTTTTAATAGAACCATCTTTGTTTCTCATGATGATATTGATTTCTAGATATCATAATCTTGAGATGTTCTAAAGGCAAATACTTTAATACCTGTGTTTCGAAAGGCCTGTGGGAAAGCTTTCCTCACCCAAAGTGACATTTATCTCAGCCACAGTAAACTGAGTGCGAGAGAATCCATTTTAAATTCGACTTCTTGAGGATTAACATAATATTCAAACTGAAAAAATCGTCCCCACACTCTAAAATCTGTAACAATATTTACTTTACATATGTTCTTTGTTCCCACAGTAAAATTATGTTCTTGGTAATTTTACAAGGGCAGCTAAAGACCCCATGAAACAATGATGACGGCGTTCCGTCTTTTGCAATGGACTGCTAATTATTAGTCTCAAGCAGGATGACTCCGAAATAGATTTAGGTTCCTAGGCTGGGGGGAAAAAGAAATGCATTATGGAAATTATGTATTTGCCCTCTGGGAACCCCACCCCCTTTATGAAAACTCTTGCCAATCAATCCACAGAACAGAATTTGATTCAATTCTGGGGCAAACATTTGCCTGCTGTTGAAGCTCAAGGAAAGAAAGATGCTTCCTGCTCTGGTGCCAAAAAGGGATGTGGAAGAAAATGGGGAGTTAAAACTAGGGGACAAATAAAGAAATATGTACATGTATATTTATGTATTTTGTATTTTAGCTCTAATTGCTTCAAAGGTTATTTATTTATTTTTTCTCTTTTTCCTCTCATTAAAAAAAAAATACCTTCCAGGTCCTTAACATGTTTTTCAAAGTAGAAGCTGGAAGGCATAATAAAAAGCAAGCAGGGATATGCTTTTTGAATAGAGTGAAATAATTAATGTAAGAATGCTTTCGTTTGGGCTTTTTTTATGAAGTGAAATATATTATTTTTGCTTTAAAATGGAGGTAATTTGTTACACAAAAGTGGTGTTTTCTTTAATCTGAAAATAATACTAATTATAACACTATTCGGGAGCTGGATTTTTGAAGGCTAACACTCCTTTTGTAGTTTGAAATGACTTCGCTGCCATAACTCAACTGGCTCTGCTCCCTGGATATTGTCATGTCCTTCACCTTGTCCCTGCCCTTCACTCTGGTCACTTCTCCTCCCTTGGTTTTCTATCGAATGCCTCCTAGCTCCCCAGGCTTTGAGCTGCTGGTATTTATTCTCTTAAATTTAATTTATTCCACTTGCAGTTAGGTACTGTTCTTTGAGCTATTCACGATATTATTTTTCTTTTTTTGGCAGGAGAAAGCTTATGTAGTGGAATATAGCAAATGCGTTCTCTGGAGAACTTCTGGCTGTTTAAAGGTAGGGAAGTTTTCTCTCCTCTCTAGGCCCTCTAGGTTGATACTCTATCCTTATTTTTCAAGCAACTAAAACACATCTGATTAACTTGCGGCACAACCAGTGTCCCTGATTTACTGGTAAATTGCTTTCAGACATTGCTTTCAATATCACAAAAAGGCAGTGTCATGGTGCTGCCTAGACTGCTGGTTCCAAAAGCTAGCTTTCCACAAATATTAAGAAAAGACCTAAAAGATGTCGTGTTTCCATATGGGATTTTAGTATACTTTGAAAGGAATAATGTCTTTGTTTCCCAGTGCTACTGTAATAAAAATGCCAAAAATGAATGTTTTTAAAGGACAGAAATAAATTGCATCATTTTGAAGACTTGGCTAGGGATGGGTCCTCCCTTGTTGGTAGTTCTGAGGAGACCATTCCTCCCATGGTTTCTCCCCCCTTGAACCTATCTCTTTATGTGTCTGTTTTATTTTTTTTTAAGATACCACTCAAAAGGGATTAGTTTTAGAACCCACACTGCTCCATTATGACCTTGTTAACATAACAAAAGAAAAACATTCAATACCAAACATGATAGTTCTAGAGAAACAAGACAATAAATATGGGTTTTTTGAAGTGGTTCTCCAGCTGATTAGGCCTAACAGTACTGAGAATGCTCCCTCTACCTCTAAAAGCATGAATAAGTCTGCCACTATTACTAGAGAGGGTGATGTTAATCCATGATGTGAAGTGGCCAAGTTAATATCTCTAATATCACTAGCAATAGATAAAGTGCTGGGGAGAGGAGAGGAGAGGCTCTGGTGATGGTGCGTTTGACATTTTCTAGTAGTTTTGTCAGGATGAAAAGTATAGGGAAGCTGGTTAGCTGATCCTCCTTACAATAGAAAATGTGATTAAGGAAAGGGATAATCTCAGAGCGCAGAAGCAGACTCAAGTGCCGAATAACAGACTTAAAAGCTTCTGCATGGGCTACAAAGGAGAGTCGTTTCTCCTCCAGCAATAGAGCTGACTGACATTGCCCCAAATCAAATCCAGAGTCTCATCATATGAGTAGCTGAATTGCAGCATTAGCTGAGTTGCAGGTCTGGAACAGTGTCTGATATTACAGTAAGGGCATTAATTGGGAAGAAATGGGACCCTGAAACATGGCATGGGAACATAAGGGCTGATGATCCAGAAGAGGAGGATAATGCACCCCAAGAGTCTATTGAGCCACCCCAGTCAATAGATCCACTTCTCCCACCTGAGGGGAGTAATCACCTGTCAGTAAAACAACTCACACGTAAGGAGATTCACCAACTGTTCAAGCTGAAGCACCATGTGGGGGTGCATTTGGAGCATTGCCTGGGGAAATGCTTTACAAGATATTGCTGAGAGTCCCCATGAAACACCCACTCCTGGTACTAATTGTGTTAGGCAGGGTTCTCTAGAGAAACAAAACCAGAGCACTTATGTATCTATATACATATACATTGCATAAACATATATATATGTGTGTGTGTGTGTGTGTGTGTGTGTGTGTGTATTTATGGATAGGTTTATACCGAGAAGGAATATAACAGCTAATTAGTCCACCCAGAAGTAGAGAAGGCTCAGTTCAACTCACTTTTGTGGAACAATTAATATACTGAAAGTCCTTCAATTCACGTGGGCTGCTGTGTCCAAGGTCAAGGAGGCAGACAGTGGAGTCTTCCCTCAGGCAAGGCAGGCAGCAGACAGCATGGTGGGTCAGCAATGGTCAGTAGCTCCAGAGGTTAAAGATGCAGGTCCTGATGGAATCTTGAACCCAAGTACCAGTCTCAAGTTCAAGCAATGTACGCACCAGCAGCGTGGCAAAGCAGGTCTTGAAAGAGCCTCAAGCTCTAGCTACATGCTTAGACATGGGTTGGCTTGACCCATAGGTAGTGTAGCACACAGGTTGAGGCAGAGAACTAGCTAAAGCAGTAGCCTGCTGGTCCAATCACCAGGGAGCGAGAGGGAGATGGGACTCCAGCTGTCTTCATTTATTTCAGTTGTCCTCCAATCAAGCTCCGAACTGATTAAACTCTGCCCACATGTTCCTATTGGCCTAGTTGGCACAATAAACCTAACTATCACACATGATTAGGATTTCAATATATGTTCTTGGAGGACACACCTCAATCCATTACAGAGCATTAAAGTCTGCTACTGAGCAGAGATCTCTACTTTGTGCGAGTAATTAGTTTCTGATTAGGTCTTAATCCTTTTATTTTTCCTATGTCACTTTTTAGGTTCAATTGAAAAGCATACACATGGACACAAGCACAAAAGTTTGAAGATTACAAAATGATTCATGGACATCTCTCCTATCCAAGGCCAAAGTCCACTGAAAGGTTTCCTGGCCAACAAGTCCTACTTGTCTTTCTAGTAAGAACTACCTCGTGTAGATTTCTGCATTCTTCTTTGTCCTTACCTTGTATCATGCTCATGCCTATTCACAATGCCTATTGATTTTCCTGCAACATGAAAATATCCTTCCTGCCTCATATTTTTTTCTGCCAAGAATGTGCTTCCTTTTCCAGATTTCCAGCATGGCTTCATGTTACCTTTTGGGTCAGCCCAGTGAACACTTCTTAAAAGGCCTTCCTTGACATCTCTCATATAAGATGATGACCCTCCTTTCTAACCCGTTAATCACATTTTATTATATTGTTGTCGGAGCATTATTTCTATATTGAATCACCTTGCTAAAGCACTTGTTTGTTGTCTATCTCCCTCCACCTTTGTGACTCAAAATCAAAATTAAACTCACTGTCATCTGAGTCAAGGCCAACTCATAGTAACCCTACAGGACAGAACTGCCCCTGTGAGTTTCTAAAGCTGTAACTCTTGACTCTTTCACCCAAGGAATGCCTGCTAATTTTGAACTGTTGACTTTGCAGTGAGTAGCTCAACACATAACCACTACACCCCCAGTGCACCCTAGCCCTCATATAGTTAGCATTGTGTATATATATAATGAATTAATATAAGAATTTGAGAAATTTTCAGAAATGTATTTTAATTTTTGTTGCCCTAATCTACTTAGAAACACACACACACGCACACACACACACACCCCTAAAATAAGCCTTTTCAAAACCTAGACTTCTCCACCTTAGGACTATGGAATGTAGGGCCAGATAATTCTGTGTTGTAGGAAACTCTCCAATGCATTGTAGGCTGTTGAGAAGTATTTTTGACTCCTACCCAATAGAGACCAGTAGTACATCTCCAACATTTCTAACAAAAACACCTCTAGATATTGCCATAATTTTTCTGGGGGCCAAAATTCCTCCAGGTTTAATATCATTCAATTAGGGTAATAAGTGATCATTTCAGCCATGCATATCCCCTGATCCCTGTGGTTAGATTTTCATTGATTTACACAGAAGATTGTCCCGAAATATAGCCAAGAAACATGAAACATACATTTAGACAAAGAAAATGACTGTATTAGAATGGTGATTTGAGAAATAGATGTTAGCACAGCACAGTAAATATGATGATTTCTAGAGTACCTGAATGCAGGGGACAGTTCTGTGGGTCCCCTCAAAAGGGCAAAAACAACTCAATCTCACTGCCATGGAGTCAATTCTGACTCCTAGGAATCTTAGAGCGCAGAACAGAACTGCCTTATGGGTTTCTGAGATTATAAATATCTACAGGAGTAGAAAGCCTCATCTTCCTCCCGTAGAGAGGCTGGTGGTTTCTAACTACCGACCAAGAGAACATCCTTGTTGGGTTATCACACAGCACCTATACTGTAAGAACATCACTGTATCTCTTTGATCTCATTCCATGTCCTCTTCCAAGTTAACAGCAATCTGAATTTGAGGTTAGCAAGCTGGGTTATAAGGGTTGGGAGTTCAAAGCAGGGAAAGAGAGAAGCTGACTACAATGCCTTCCTAACCTACAACCTCCCCTCTTCCTCAGCAAAGAAGGAGCATTAACGTTCAGTCAACTACTCCATGACTATTCCATGGGAGTGGGCAGTTACATCATCAGATTGTGATTGTTGGCATCACCTAGAAGTCAGCAGAAGCTTCTTGAAGCTCCTTGAGCTTTCACCTAGAAAAACGCTTGTCCATAACGTTGTTTTAAGAATTGGTGGTGTTTGCTCCTTTTGAGTCAGTCTTCAACTCACGGAGACTCCATACACAACGGAGCCAAAGAGATCAGACCATTATGATCCACAGGGTTTCCATTGCCTGACTTTTGGGAAGTAGGTTGACAAGCCTTTCTTTCTACTCTAACTTTACCTGGAAGCTCTGCTTTCTGCTCAGCATAATAACCACAGACATGAAGCACGCAGATGATGCGTGATTGGCCTAATCGTTTTAGGACTTTAATCTCTAGGTTCCCAAGGCCTAGCACATTGTCGTCATAGTATTGTTGTTCAGGGTCCGCAAGCTGATTCGGACTCACAGCAACCTGACGTTCAAGAGGAGGACAACCACCGTCTTGTCCTGCCTAATATCCTCACAGGTATTAGGTTTGAGTCGTTGTATAGCCACTGTGTGTTCCTTGACGGGCGTCTTTTCTCTAGCTTTCTACTTCATACGATTCTTTCTCCAGAGACTGGTTTCTCCTGATAACTTGTCTAAAGTTGCCAAGTCTCACTATCTTTGCATCTAAGGAGCTCTCTGGCTGTACTTCTTCCAAGACAGATTTGTCTTCCAGACAGATTTGGGCAGTTCAAATATTCATTATTTACTATGTGCAAGTGGATAATAAATATTTGTGGAGGTGCTGGCTTTAAAAATAACTTGTCCATACTTCTTCATATTTGTTAGCATTATCTACCTTACGATAACTGGAAAGATAGAATTTCTGTAGCATTCATCTAAGATTGAAATGAATGATAGCCTCAAAATTCTTTTAAGTTTTACTAATTATTTCCTCTGGTTTGATTATATTATAAGCTTTTTGACTGAAGATCAGGGCACAATCCCTTTTACTTTCTTCTCTGCCATACCAGGGATCATCCCCTCTGTCAATCACTTCCAACAGGCAAACCTGGCACGGTGTAGCCATTTACACAGCTCAACCAGCTTGGGTTTCCCACCAGGGCTTATAAGGTAAAACCCTGTAATCATTAGGTCCTGCTCTACACTGGCAGAATATGACAGAGAATCGACGATCCGAGATGAGGCCATTGTGAACTAACTGTGACATTCCATCAACTACTGCATTCTTAATGTCATGGAGAGTTACTCTCTGCATGGGTGATAAAGTATGGGTCCGCTGACAGGCTCTTGCTTAACTGTACTCATTGGCCTTGGCATGTTCATGCCAATTCATTGTTTTATAACAGATTGGCTCACATTGAAAATGAGGATTCAATTTGAGATTTTATTGTTAACCTTTAAGGCCCTTGGAGGCATTGTTGGGTTTCTCTGCCGACAGGAGCTAACTGAAGTTTATGCTCCCATTTCTAGGTGTCTATCAACCATGATTTTACATGGACATGTCCCCATCGGCTCTCACTCATGTCCAACAATGCTTAGCATATAAAATTTACTTATTTTCATATTTGAATAAAATTTGTCCCCCATTTTTACTAAAGCTTTCAATTGGAGTTCATCTTTGGAAATCAACCTATTTGAATTTCTTCTTTTTATGCTTGCTGACATTTTTCCGCGTTCTTATTGTGACTTGAATGTGAACAGAAGCGCAGCAAGGTCTTAGGAAGGGTGACATAGAATACCATTCCCAAGCTAATCATGGAAAGAGCTGCCCAATTTCTTTTTTAGCGTTAAAACCTCCCGGTTCTGAAGTCCTTGGGATTTATTAAAATAAATGATTAATACGAGTACGAAATGGGTCTTTGGAGATAAGCATGAAAAGACTAGGGTTTATTTCATATGAGGGAGCATTGTAAGGTACTGAAGATTGGACTTGACCAGGGGTTACCTAGAGTTGAAAACTTTATTTTAGGCTGAGAATTACATGCAAATGACAAGGCAGCTATGGCAACGAGATGCCTCGGGAATGAAGACAACGATTACAGCCATATGCCAGAAACTCTTAAACGCAGCCTGGATGATGCGTGCAAAACCCTCTCTGTGTCTTGAAGGAAACCTTTCCCTTTTCTCTCTAAAGGACTGTCGTGCATACAGAGGTGTCCATGCATCATTTATTTGGTCTGCTCCTCTTCGATAAACTGAAGGAGCTTTGGTGAGGCGGTGGATTACAAGGGGGCCGTCTGACGCAGCCGCCACTCCTTAGGGAAAAGATGCAACTTTCTGCTCCTTTAAGATTTACAGCCTCAGAACCCCCAGGGGCAGTGCTACTCTGTCTTATAGGGTTTCTATTGATCTGAATCCATTCAATGGTTGTGAAGGTCTTTTTTAAAAGAGTTTTATGGTAAATGAGTGGATAAGGAAGAGTAGGCAACTATTTTCCTTTAAATGAGTAAATTCACAATGGTCTTGGTTGTGTAAAAGCCACTTCTGTTCAGAGATGTTTTTAATAAGTGCAAATATTTCTCATTTTTCATGTGTGAAACCTAGATTTCCAAAGGCTTGGGCTGTTATCCAACATACCATCAGGTACGGAAAGAGGTGTATTGTACTCTGTATTGGCAAAAAGCTTACTCAAGTGAAGCTAAAAGAGTGATGGCATGTGTCCAATCCTACCGTTAAAACCCCAGCTCACTGCTCTGTTCCCCTCTTGGAGCCTGGCCAGTTACCACCTTTCATTTGTAGAAAGAACAAAGCAACCAGCTGCTATCAGGATTTTTAAGAAAATGCTTGTGTGTGTTAGTTGTTATAATATACAGCATAATATGGCAATGATAGGCCACTGTTCTCCAACTCTACCCCTTTTCTCTAGGAAGCTAATTCTTAGGATGAGATGACTGAGGAGTTTAAATTTGTGAAATGTCAACAATATATAAATACAAACTTGAGTTATGGATTATGATCAGTAAGTACTCTATATGACTAGACTTTTAAGAACTGGGCGAAAGGAAGTGCTTGCTGTTTGGCAGAAAACAAACAATGTAAACAACTTGGAACAACAGAAATGGTTGAAAGATGCTGTTGGTTTCATTGCAGACAAAATATTTTATTTTCTAGGATATCTATGGCTATAATGTTAGGTAGCTTCTGTTTCTTCAACTCTTCTCTCTATCCCTCTCTACTCTCTGCTCTGGAGGGTTGATATTTTGGCTTTCAGTTGATGGAGATTCCCTTCAGGAGGTTGACAGAATGGAGACAAGTGATGCTATAGATTTCAGTTTTGGTTTCCATCCTTATTGGGCATGTTGGTATACCTTGCCAGGAGATAATTGCTCCTTTCCAGATGGTTGACCATATACTATTGTCTCCTTCAAGGTTCTGGTGACCCATTATTGCATACTTTCCTTCAAGCCTAGGACATGGACTAGCTTAACTGTTAACAGTCCTTGTTATGGTTCTTCTACATACCCACTTTCGAAAACTCTTTCTGAAAATAAACCTTTCTTGAATTATCCTTATTTAAATGCTTGTGTTAGGCAGGATTCTCTAGAGAAACAAAACCAGGACACTTATGATTATAGCTAGATAGATAGGTAGATAGATAGATAGATAGACAGATGATAGATAGATTGATTGATTTATACAGCAAGAAGGAATATAATGACTAATTAGTCCAGACAGTGGTACAGAGGGGTCAGTTCAACCCACTTTTGTGGAAAAGTTAAAATACTGAAAGTCCTTCAACTCACAAGAGCTGTGGGTCCAAGATTAAGGAAGCAGACAGCCAGAGTCTTCCCTTAGGCAACACAGGCAGAGTCTGCCGCAGGCAGTGGACAGACAGGTGGGTCAGCAGCAGTCAGTAGCACGGGAGCTGAGCAGGCCCTGATGGGATCTTGAACTCAAGTGATGCACAGCGACAGATCAACCAGCTTTGAGTTGAAGTGATGTAAACGCCAGCAGTGTGGCACAGCAGCTCTTGAAGGAGCCTCGTGCTCTAGTGACATGATCCATGCATTCGCTTGGCTCACAGATAGTGCAGCACACGGTTGAGGCAGAAAACTAGCTCGAGCAGCAGCATGCTGGTCCAATCACCAGGGAGGAAGAGAGAGGGAAGCAAGCCTTAGAAAGCCATTTATCTCATTGTCCTCCAATCAAGCTGTGATCTGATTAAACTCTGCCCACATCTTCCTATTGGCCGAATTCACACAATAAACCTACCACACTCTTCTTTCTATTTTATTATGAAACCTGCAGGAAAAATTTATGCATTTGATTTTTGGTGTTGGTTAAGAATATCCAATATACTGTGGACAATAGAAGGACAAACAAATCTAGCTCAAGATAAGTACAGACCAGACTGAATGCTCCTTAAATGCAAATATGAGGAGACTTGGTCTTATGTACTCTGGACATATGATTAGGAGAGACCAGTCTCAACTTGAGGCAATTATTATTGTGCAGTTGTTTTCTCCACAGTGAGATAATACTTCTGTGATAAACTTTTCTCTCCACTGTCCATTCCCAGAAATATATTAAAAAGATATCATTGTGGTGGGAAGTAATGTCCTAATAATGCCTAGGTTGTGTGGAAAAAAGTGTTAGGGAGAGAGAGAAAGGAAAGGATGTTTGATGCATTATTATTTTGCATCCCTGTCACTTAAGTGTCTCAAGCAAGTCAGTGATTTGTAATATAAATATACGACTTTCAATAGCCACCACTTGTCTGTAGTTTGTTGTACTGTGGTGGTTTGAGTGTGGCTCTGATACTGGAAGCGATGTCACAGGGATTTCAAATATCAGCAGGGTCCCCCAAAGTGAACATGCTTCAGAGGCACTTTCTGACTAAGGACAGACAACAAAGAAGAACTCAGCGTTAGAGGAAAAAGTCGCCCAAAACCTTATGCATAGCTTCAAAGCACTGTCAGATACTGAAAGTCTAAACAAAAGAAGCAGGACATTGTCAGAGGATGGGCCCCTCAGGTCACCTGAATTGTGATCGGAGTGGGGTCATCCCTGGTGATGTCAGTGAGTAAAACCTGTGGGGCTTGGATCTCCAGGAAAGGTATTTGCTAATGGGGAGCAACTCAAGGCAAGGGTAAACCGCAAAGATCTGCTAATGATCAGAACTTGAAATGTGCAAAGTATGAAGCCAGGAGAATTGGCAATGGTAAAAAATGAAGTGGAACACATAAAGATTGATAGCCGAGGCATCAGTGAGATGAAATGGACTGGTATTGGCCATTTTGAATCAGAAAATCGTATGATTTACTATGATGAGAATAGCAAAATCAAGAGGAATGCAGTGACATTTATTGCCACAGAGGATCTTGTTAAATCCATCATGAAGTACAATATTGTCTGTGATAACATTACATCTATGCACCTTCAAGGATATTCAATCAATACAACTTTTATTCAAATTTATGCACCAACTGCAAAAGCTAGTGATGAAGAAATTGAAAAATTTTACCAATGAGCATTCACCTGTCTATGCCAGTCTGAAATTGATAAAACATGCAATCAAGATGCATTGATAATTACTGGTGATTAGATGGAAAATGTTGGAAACAAAGATGGAACAGTAATTGTAAAATACAGACTTGGTGAAGGAAATGAAGCTGTAGATTGCATGATAGAATTTTTCTAAACCAAGGAGTTGTTCAAAGCAAATATCCTTTTTTTCAACAACACATAAGGTGATTATACATTTAGACTTCCCTAAATGAAATTCACAGAAACCAAATTGACTACATCTGTGGGAAGATACTATAATGTTGTTGCTGTTGTTGTACGCCACCAAGTCAGCTCTGACCTTCTGCACACAGAGGGAAACCCAGCCCTGACCTCTGCCATCCTCATAATTGGTCCCATGCCTGAGCCCACTGATGCAGCCACTGTGTCAGTCCATCCATCTCAGTAGCCTACCTCTTTTTCACCACCTTTCCACTTTATCAAGCATGATGTTCTTCTCCAAGGACTAGTCTCTCTTGATGATATGTCCAATTCATGTAGGATGAAGCCTGGCCATCTTTGCCTCTAAGGAGTATTCTGGCCTTACTTCTTCCAGTATGGTTCCAGATCGATTTGTTCTTTTATTAGTCCATGATACTATCAATCTTCTTCTCCAGTACCACAATTCAAATGCATCCGTTCTTCTATTGTCTCCCTTATTCAATGTCTAACTGTCACAAGCAAAAGAGTCAATGGAGAAACCATGGTTTGGGTCAAGAATACACAACGGAGGATCTCTATATCAGCAGATAAAGCCTGACTAGGGCCAACTGTGGAACAGACCATTAGCTGTGCATATATAAGTTCAGGATAAAACTGAAGAAAATGAAAATAAGTCCACACAAGACAAAATACGACTTTGAGTCTATCCCATCTGCATTTCGAGAATATTTCAGGAACAGATTTGATGCATTGAGCACTAATAATAGGAGACCTGATGAACTGTGGTAGGACATCAAGACCAAAATTAATGAAGAAAGCAAAGGTCATTGAAAAGACAGGGAAGAAAGAATAGATCAACGTGGATGTCAGAAGAGACTCTGAAACTTGCTCTTCATCAGAGAGTAGCTCAAAAAAATGGAAGAAGGGATGAAGTCAGGGAACTGAACAGAATATTTCAAAGGGCAGCTCAAGAAGACAAAGTCAAGTATTATAATGGAGTGTGTAAAGACTTGGAATTCCAAGACCAAAAGGGATGAATACACTCAGCATATGTCAAACTGAAAGAACTCAAGAAAATGTAAGCTTCGAGTTGCAGTCTTGAAAAGTTCAATATTGATGGATACATGAGCATTGAGAGAAGATGGAAAGAATACAAAGAGCCACTGCCACTGTACCAAAAAGAAGTAGTCAACAGTCCACCATTTCAGGAGGAAGCATATGAACAAGAACCAATGGTGTTGGAGGAAGAAATTGACTGAATGCATTAGCCTAAAACAAGCCTCCAGGAATTGATGGAATACCAGTTGAAATGTTTCTGCAAGCTGCTGAAACACTGGAAGCACTCATGTGTCTATGCCAGGAAATTTGGAAGACAGCTACTTGGCCACCTGATTGGTAGAATTCTACATTTGTGCCCATTCCAATTAAAGGGGACCCAACACAATGCTCAAACTATTGAACAATATCACATACAAGTAAAATTTTGCTTAAGATGATCTAACAACAGTTGTGGAAGGACATTTACAAGGAATTGTCAGAAGTTCAGGCCAGATCCCAAAACTTTAAGGAAAGCATCTTTTGATTGAATTGGGGTTGCAACTTTCCATGAGTTTAAATCCTGGTCTCTTTGCTGACTGCTTTCATACTTTGAGCACATTAGCCAAAATTTTCAATGCCTCAATTTCCCCATCTAAAGAATAGTGATAATTAGTATTAGCTTGTGAGGACTATTGTGACATTTAAATTATATAGCATTTAGCGTGGTGTGTGGCATGTAATAATGGGTATCCAATGGTCACCATTATGATCATTATTGTTGTTTATTGTTATAGTTTCCATTATATTAAGTTAATTATATGAATCCCTGGGCAGTTCAAACAATTAAGTGCTCAACTACTAGCCGTAGGTTGGATAATGAAGCCCACCTGCCGGTACCACAGAAGACACATCTGGCGGTCTTCCAAGAAGTCACAACCTTGAAGTGCCAGGCGGACTTTCAAGAACACGAGGGGGGACTGACTCCACAGCAACTAGCAACAAACGTGCTGTCACTATGGAAGTCTTACGTTTTTTGTGTATTAAATTCTGGCTTGAAATGTGTCAGAGAAACAAGATTAAACCAAAGTATTCATGGTAAAGACTAAATTGGTGGACATCCAATGATTTCCTCCTTCTTCTTAGATTGTATTTTCCAGTATCTTATGAAATTAGATGAGACCATCTACCTGATAATTATTCAGTGGAATGAAAGTAAAATTAATAGGTATAATTTTCAGGACTGACATATATAAAAATGTTCTCAAGTTCAATCTTACATGATAGTTACCTTTCTGTGCCCTGAGATCGCTGAGAAGGCCATATTCGAAGTCAAATATTAAAGATGGCAGAGATGCCACTAGGAAGAAAAATACTGCTCAAAAGAAAGTCACTCATTACCTGAAACACTTATTTTGGACAACATGTGCATAATCGATAATGAAATTCTATCATCGTTAAGAATGTTTGCTATGAGAGCTAGGGTTACCTAGTTAATACAGTTGTATCGTGTGCCAACTGCAGGCACTTTGAAAAATCTCTCACCAAAATAATCTTATCAGAGTGAAAAGTCTGTGGCTTGCTAATTTAAAATGCCAAATATGTTTTATTTCCATTCACATAGCTTCCTTGTACCTTAAATATTTAATGCACTTTTAGGGTTTTATCTCAGATGTTTCAAAGTGTTAACCTGTTGCTTGAGCATTATGTCAGTTTATGTGTAACCTTTTGCTCATTTTTTCTTCTACTTCTTTAAATTTTTTTTTAACTTTCACAGGTTGTCATTGATAGAATAGTTTTTCCGGAAAAAATGCATCGAAGTCATAGATCCTAGTTATTTATAAACATGCCCCTGTTTGAAAATAGGGTCTTTGAAAATATGATCAGTTAATATGAACTTAACATACCAGAGTAAGCTGGGTTCTAATAAAAAAGCAGATATGACACAGAAAGAGAGGGAAGATATTCCCATGAGGTCAAAGTTATGTTGCATCTTCAAATCAAGGAAAGCCTGTTGCTACCAGAAGAGACAAAAAAGGATCTTTCTTTAAAGTTAACCAATAGACCATGGCCCAGTTGATGGACTTAATACAAATTGCTAGTCTCTAGAACTATTCAATAATAAACTTCTGTTCTTAGAAGCCAACCACTTTGAAACATTTTGTGAACAGCAGTCCTAGGAAAGGCTCTGTGTGAGGCTCGCTGCAATGTCTGACAAGTAGGCATCCAATAGTGCCTTTACCAGGGAAGGGAAATAGGCAATTAATAGAACCCAATCATGGGAATTTTGCCACAACATGCATAAACTCAGTGGGAAGCACTAGTGGAAATTGTTTTGGTGTTACATCAATGAAAAGATGTGTCTTCTGTCTGTCTGTCTGTCTGCCGACAGCACAGGTGGGTGGCGGTGAGTTGGAGCACCGAGGACACAGACTCTCAAACTTGACTGTTTGCAGCCCTTTTACGTCTAATAGCTGAAACTGGGAAATGGCCCCTAGATGAACGGGTCAGCATGCGATGACGAGCCGTAGGAAGGAACACACTTCGCATGCAGTAAACAACATGAATGACTCTCAAAATCATTATGCTATCCATAAAAGAACAACTGACTCCATTTATGTGAAATGTTAGAAAATGCAAACAAATCCATAGCGACAGAAAACGTATCAATGATGACCTGGGTATGGGGAGTGGGGGAGGGGAGATTGGGTTACAAAGAAGCACAATAAAACTTTGGGGGATGGTAGATGAGTATACTGATTATGATGATGATTGCACTGATGATTCCACAGATTTAGACATATGTTAAAACCGTCAAATCCTACACTTTAAATGTGCAGTTAATTGCATGCTAACCATACCACAAAAAAGCTGTGGCCCTACAACAAAAAAAGAAAAGGTGTGTTTTCATTAAAATTATTTTATGTAGGTGATGTGTTAAGTTTTGATGATCTTTTTATTTAGTTAGCTCCTTGTTTCCAAGTGCTACTAACGCTGAGTCAGAATCTCAGAAAGAGTGCCTAGACAAATTGGTATGGCGATGCTACAACTATCTATGACAGTAAACCTGGCAATGAATAGAGATTGTGGCAATAATAACATCCTTTAGGCTGCCTTAGGAACTTGGAAGACTCATTCTCTACATGAGTAAAGTGCTCTACATTGTTGAGTAGTGATGCTGAGAGGAAGGAGGGAAAAAGAAGGGGAAGGAGAAAAAAGGAAGAGGAGGAGGAGGAGGAGAAAAAAGAAGAAAGAGAAGAGAGGAAGACGGTGGAGGAGGATCGGAGAAGGAGCATGAGAGATTATACTACTGAGTGGATAATTTTGATTCTAAACTCAGATTTCCATGCCAAGAGCCAATAATAACATCATCACCATCAATCATAAAAACAATAGTAATAATTCTTCCATGCATTTTCAGTTAGGAAAAAAACTTTACATTAGTTCCTTTAATAGCATAGTCCTTACACAATGATAGGATTGTTGCTGGTATTGTTTGTTATTCTAGCTTTTTCCTTGTTAGAAAAACTCTAATTTTGTTTAATTACTGGGTGGTGACACCTTGCTCCCAGGGAAAACTGGCCTCTGCCCAGCCTCACCAGATGAATCATGAATGGTCTAATCCTATGATTCTCATTCACCTCTCCTGTGATTGGTTTAGGAAAAGGATTAGCTCACTGCTTTTCCCAGTGAGAAATTGGCTAGTTGGCTTCTAAAAAGGAGATGTGACAGAAAGACTGATCAAATCTCAGAGAATTCAGAGCTTTGAATGTATCCTGGAACTACTGGAGGCAAAAACCCCAAACCAAAAGAAACTTCACTGCCGTGCAGTCAAAGCTGACTCATAGCGACCTCCTGTGGGCTTCCAGGACTATAAGTGTTGACGGGAGTAGAAACCCCAGTCTTTCTCCCTCCGAGCTGCTGGTGGTTTCAAACTGCCAACCATGGGGATCGCAGTCCAACCTGGAACCACTATCCCATCAGGGCTCTTTGAACTACTGGAACAACCCTGGAAACAACCCAACTTCCTGTCACGGTAGAAGAATACATCCCATTTAATTCAGTATTCAGTATCTGAATATTCTGTTACAGTAATGCAGGAAGGGGTAATCACACACACTTTTAAAGTGAGACATCTAAGATTCAGAGAAGCGAAGTAACTTGTTGATTTCAGCCAGGTATTATGCCTTGAAATGTAGTAATTCTGACACATACATGTAAAAATTTTCAGTGGTAAGGATCCTGTTTTACAGTAATTTCCTTCCTCACGCACAGAGGTGAATGCACCATTGAGCCTATACTTAGTACCTCAACACACATCCACTCTTGTTAGCTTCTTTCGAATGGGGCCCTGACACCTGGAGGCCCTAGTGGAACGAAAACTGCCTGGCTTTGCTGACCTCTGTGGTCTTGGAACTTTCTTCAGATGATTTTCAGACTAGATTTCCAGGCTTTTCTCTTAATGGGTCTTAGTTCTGAAGCTCCACTTAATCTTGTTCAGCATGGTAGCAACATGCATGCCTCCACTGTTAGATGGGTGGTCACTATTCAAAAAGTGGTATCAAAATGTGGCCTGCCCCACAAGCATCTATTATATAAATAAAATTCTCGTCCTCATTCTTACAAAGAAAATACCCTACAATAGTAAACAATGAATGTAATTTTTCTAAGGAAGAAGATAGAGTTTTCTACTCCCATAAGGAGTTAGCTTCAGAAACACCCAGGGTGTTCTACCCTCTTCTATAGGGTCATTATGAGTTGGCATCGGGTGAATTTTGTTTATTTGGTTTTCTACAGACACCCTGTTTCCTATATTAAAAGCCATCGTGTCAATAGAATGTTATGGTCAAATATTTAACATTTTCTTCACCATTGAGAAGTTAAATATGCTTAGCATTTTCTTTCCTCTTTTAGTGTTTTCCTTATATTGCCCTTTAAATGGACACTTTCCAAGTCAGATAACTTCTTTATAAATTCACACTAATTAAAAAAAAAGTTTGTTGATGCATTCTTAAAAAATATTGGTTTATTTTGCTACACATTGAATAAGGTATTACAGACTCTCTGATTTGAATCAGACAATTTCACTCTAAACAAGGATAACTCTGTGTGTGTGCTATTTTATAGTAAATGCTCATGGTTTCAATTTCCTGCAACTCAAAACATTTCTCAGATTTTAATATATTTCAAACTATCTGTGAGACAGAAAGAATGAGAGACCTTTGGTCAGGGAAAGGGAGAGGATTGGTTTCTATTTTGCAGTGGCAAAAGCGAGGCAGACACAAATGAATCACCTTGACAGCCGCACAAAGCAGACCTGGGAGAAACCAGGCCATGCATCCCCGCCAAACGGCAGTTCGTTTCTAAAATTAACACCGAAAAACATGTATATTCCAATGGAAAAGAGATGTTCTTTTTTGAGACTTTTAAAGGGAACACTAACTTTAATACAAACTCATAACATTTTCACAAATGTAACAACACAAATAAATCTCGGTGGATTTATGTTTTATTTTGTTGTAACTAATTTAGTTGGAGTCCCTGGATGGTACCAAGGATTAACCAGCTCAGCTACTTCTCCCCCAAATCTGCCATTGAAAACCCCCTGGAGCACAGTTCTACTTCGACGTCCATGGGTCTCCATGAGTTCGAATGAATTGGACAGCAACTAGTTTTCTTTAGTTAGATCAGTAGTTGGTGCTACAACCAAATAGTCTCTATTGATTATTTTTCCCCTCTTGCACTCCCTCATCAGCTTAAATAAGTCTCTATTGTTTTTAATCATATAATTTTCTATAAATTAATCTTTAATTTTTTCTTTTTCAGATCTGTCACATCTAGAGAATTATCCAATATCTCACCATTTAGATAAAACTATCATCTCCGTTATCCACCTCCCTCCCATCCCTAGTAGAATTCGCACCCCCACAGTATTCTGGGTTTGCAGCACTAGGACGATTCCTTCCTTTCGGATGTGTTTTTCTGGTCCCCACATCCTCTCCTCTCTTTTGTTTTACACCCATGTTTGCTGGACACATCCTTCCGCAGTTTGCTGAGAAAACATCTAGGGAGGTAAGATGTTTTAGGCCTTCCCTAAAATGATGGATTTATAGACTGGAAAGAATTCCCCCCATTTCTTTCCTTTGAAGATATTGCTTATTTTTTTTCCCTTTATTTATCCTGAGCATCTCTTGGGTTAATTTGAAGTTCTATTTCTTCTGCTTCTCTGTCTTTTATAAGTGACTTGTTGTTTGTTAATGTTCATTTTTTAAATAAATCATTTTAGTGGGGACTCTTACAGCTCTTATAACAATCTATATATCAATTGTATCAAGCACATGTGTACACGTTGCCATTATCATTTTCAAAATATGTTCTTTCTACTTTAGCCCTTGGCATCAGCTCCTCTTCCACAGCCACTGCCCCACGTGAACCCCTGATAAGTTATAAATTATTATTGTTTTCATATCTTACCCCAGCTACTCTCTCCCATCACCCGAGTTTCTGTTGTTCATCCCCTTGGTGGGGGGCAGGGGTTATACACAGATCCTTGAGCTTGTTCTCCCTTTATCCCCCTTCTCCCCCAACCCTCATGGTATTGCTATTCCCATTACTGTTCCTGGGGTGTTATCTGTCCTGGATTCCATTTGTTGAAAGAGCTCTTATTTGTAGCCATGTACATGCTCTGGTCTAGCCCAGTTTGTAAGGTAGAACTGGGTCATGATAGTGGGGATGAGGGTGGGGAGAGGAAGTATTAAAAACATAAAGGAATGTGGTGTTTTGTTGGTGCACCCTGGCTGACTCGTCCCTTTCTTGTGACCCTTCTGTGAGGGGATGTTCAACTGGCTACAGATGGGCTTTGGTTCTCCACTTCAACCCCGCTCACTCGCATTGGTAGGACTGTTTTGGGTTTCTGATGCCTGATATCTGGTCCTGTCGACACTTGTGATCACTTAGGCTGGTGTGCTTCTTCCATGTGGGCTTTGTTGCTTCCCTGCTAGATGGTTGCTTGTTTCACTTCAAGCCTCTAAGACCCCCAAACACTTGCTATATCTTGTAATAGTGGGGCACCATCAACTTTCTTCACCAAATTTGCATGTGCACCCATTTTGTTTTTAAAACATTTCATTGTGGTTTGGTTTGTGTCAAGGTTCACAAAGCCATTAGTTTTCCACTCGACAATATCGAAGCATTTGTTTCACCACATTGCCCTCCTCTCTGTGTAACAGCCCTCTCTACTTCTCCCTGCGTTCACTCTGTTCCCTCCTGCTTCTTCCTGCCTTCTCTTGCCTTCTGAGCTCAGTTGTTGGGAAAATGGTGTCCTTTAGGTCTCACATGGGTGATTGTACTGAGGAAAACGTTACTCACAGTGCTATGATTCACTTTATAGGCCTATTGTTTGGCTGCAAGGTGACCCCTAGGCATGGGTCCAGTTCCAAGATGGAAGGATTTCTAAGTGTCGTAGTCTTGAGAGAGTTCTACCAGTCTCTATCACGTAAGTAAGATTGTACACTTTTCTGATTTTGAATTTTGCTCTACTTTTGTCTCCCATTCAGTTCAGGCCCTTCTATTGTGATCTGATCAGAGGAGTAAGAGTGTTAGCTGGGTACCTTCTAGCTCTAACCTCGGGGTAGTGAAAGGCTGGGGTTCATATGGCCCATTAGTCTTTTGGGATAATTGTTTCCTTGAGTCTGGTTTTTTTCATCTTCCCTTCTCTGAGCAGGAGAGATCAATACTTGCATCTTAAATGTGACTAACAAGTTTTATTTTTTTAATATAGAAAGTGCTTATATTAAATTATTATAGAGAATCAATTTCTAAAAATGATATGTGACCACAATCCTGTTTACAAGTGAAGAAAACAGCCTAAGTGCCAAACCGAGATGCAGGACCAGCACTGTTTCATTCTCTCTCTTTCTCTTTTTTCAAACAGGTTTATTGGCATATTTTCACATATCATATAATTCAATAGTTCAATCACACTAAAAAGAGGCATTCAGTCAACTCCAAAATCAACTTCATAACATTTACTTTCTTTTCATACTTATTGTCATCAGGTGCCACCTCCCTCCAACCTTCCCTGCCATGTCCCTCAAGAAATCATCATTAAAGTCACTGTCTCCATAGCTCTACTCATCCTGGATTTCATATACAGAAAAAACATAGAGAACAAAATACAGAAAAACAAAAATAAGAAAACACTGCACTCTACATGAGAGCAAGGCTATTCGCATTCCAATCTGAGCAAATTTAGTTATTATGACATGGCTCTGCTTTATGCTTGATCTCCTGAAGAAATCACTAAAGATATGGGTGCTATTGAAAAGTGTGGTGAAGAAACTAGATGGTGCCCAGCTATTAGAAATAATAACGTTTGGGGTATTAAAGACTTGACTTCCAACAAGTAGCCATCTGAATGAGATGTCACCTGGGTCCACAAGGAATCTGCACACCAGTCTCTGTGATCCAAAGACTGTGAATGATAAAATCCAAACCCAAAGGAGGTTACGATATTAGAGATTAGATTGTGAACAATCAGTTTTCAGAAGATTGTGTATGACAGGAAACCCAAACTCCATTTGCAGGGTCCACACATGGACTGAGTCTCCAGTGAATCGCCTCACAAGTTTGTAAGACCTAGTCGCTAATCATCCAAGTTGGATGGAGAGCATTGTCTTTGTGTACAATATCAGGCCATTGACATAGATGTCCCCCAGAGTCTCCAAGGCCAGTGGATCATTCATTCTATGTGGTTGGTTATGGGTAAGAAGTTTTAAAACTTTATTCACTGTATGAAATACTACATCTTTAAATATATTTATAGCATATATAAATACACATGTAGACATCTCCTCTCTTGTGTTAGTCTGGGTAGACTGGAGAAACAAATTCATAAACATGCATATGTATAAGAAAGAGTTTTATATATAAGAGGAATTGAACATTGAGAAAGCATCCCAACCCAGTCCAGTCCAAACCCATAAGTCCGATACTAGCTCATATGTCTGATACCAATCTATAAAGCCCTCTTCAGACTCACGAAACACATGTAATGATGTGGAATTCAGGACAATCACAGGCCAGTGGGTAGAAAGTCTTTGGGTCCAGTGGCATTGTAAACAGCTCAGCACTGGCAGGGCTCTCTGTGTAGCTTCTCCGGCTTCAGAGGTCTGGTTGCATCCATGTGGCTTGTCCGGCTCAGAGCACTAGGGTATTTCTATGTGTCTTATCAGCTGCAATGTCTCCCAGGGAGTGAAGTAGTGAGAGAGAGTCTCTCCTGCCTCCAAGGAGGAAGTATTCCCAGAATTCTCAGGAGAAGGCCATGCCCATACAGAGGCTTCACTGGCGATGATATGATTGACAAGCTAGACTCCACCCCTACATTCTTAATCCTCAAATTGACAAATGATTCTATAACTACCACATCTGTCAAAGCTATATTCAAGGGGCTTCAAAATTCATGTAGAAAAAAATCCATTACTTTTTAATTCCATTTTTCCACAAATTTTTGAAGCCTCTTCATATATTTGTGAGGGTACTATTATTCATTTTCCCACATCTGTTCAGCTTGTTCACTTGTATATCTGTTTGTAGATATTGTTTATTATTGCTATTATTGAAGGTTTGTGTGTGTAATAATGTCGTGGATTGAATTGTTCCCTGCCCCAAATATGTATCATGTTTTCTAGGCCATAAATCTCATTGGCAATTCTGTAATGATTTAATTTTCTTTTGTAGCTAGGTAATAATATAATCACCCCTATGATGTGATTCAATATTATCACCCAATTAATCATAAGAGGACTAAGATGGGATGTCGCATTCTTACTCAGTACACATCCATGATTCATGTAAAGCAATTAAATTGAGATTAAAAAACAACAACAACAACAACAACAAAACCCAAAGCTAAACAAAAACACAGTCTGACTTATAGCAACCCTAAAGAACCCGGGTAGAACTGCCACTGTGGGTTTCTAAGACTGTTGCTGTTTACAAAAATAGAAAGTCTTGTCTTTCATGCAGTAGCTGGTGGCTTTGAACTGCTGACCTTGCTTTAGCAGCCCAATGCATAACCCACTATGTCATGGAACCACAATACTTACTCAGGGCACAATCGTGATTCTTGTAAGGGGGCTGGAGTGCAGTACAAAACCCTTAGTTGTGTCACAGGCCTGATTTGATGTAAAGAGGTGTTTTCTGGGGGGACGGGGATGTTTCTTGCAACACCTGTTACCTTAATAAAAGGAGAGAGAAGCAAACATAGAATAGGGATGTACTGTCATTATAGAAGAAGAGCTAGGAATGGAGTATGACATTTGGACCTAGGGTCCCTACACTGTATACCTTCTAGAGACAAGGGAAATTTGATTCCAAAACATGAAAATCTCCACAGAATGCTGGACCCACAGGTGCTGAAAGAAGACAAGGACCTTTTCATAAACTATCAGCAAAAAAAGAGCATAATCCTTCTCCCTGAGTTTTTACGGCTAGGCTTCTAAATTGTGAGAGAATAAAGTTGTTATAGCCACACTAGATAATTAAGACAAGAAGTATTTCCCTTTGCTGTCTCTTACTCTTACATACTCTCATTGTCCTCCTTTGCTTCAGCCATGTGCTGCCCTCTTACTGTACACACTCCCTTTTCCGAGACTCAAGTTAATATCTGACTATTCTCCAGTTAGCGATTTTCCCTCTCCTCCTCTCCCTTCCTTGTCAACCATCCAAAACGGTTTCCTTCTTTGTGTAAACTTTTGTGACTTTGAAAAATAATGGTTTTATATAATCTTTGTCCTTTTGTGATTGACTAATTTCATTCACCATAATGTCTTCCAGGTTCATCCTTTTCCTGGGATGTTTCATGGATCTTTTTTATTCTTTCACGTTGCATAGTATTCCATTGTGTGTCTGTGCCACAGTTTGTGTATTCATTCATCTGATCATGGGCACTTAGGCTGTCTCCACATTTTTGCTATTGTGAGTAATTTTGTGAAGAAGGTGGCGGTACATATGTCTAATCATGTCACAGTTTATTTTTCTAGGATATATACTTAGTAGTAGGCTTATTGGACTATGTAATATTTCTCTTTCTAATTTTTGAAGTGCCATGCAACTACCCACAGTTGTTGTTTTATATAAAAGGTAAGTGTACATTAAGGAAGTATCCCAGCCCTGTCCAGTCCAAGCCCATGTGCCTGACACTGATCTACAAAGTCCTCCTCAACTTTCAAAACACATGCAGTAATGCCAAATGCAGGAGGAAAGCTGAATCAGTGAGTTTGTAAGCATCTCAGCACTGTCAGGGGTGTCCACGCGCCTTCTCCAGCACCCAGGCCTGCATCACGGTAGGTCCATGTGGTTTCTCCTCAGGGATGTCTCTCAGAATTGAGCCTTGCCAGCTGAGGCAAAGAACGAGCTAAGGCAGCCACACACTGGTCTGACCATCAGAGAACAAGAGACCTGAGAACTAGAAAGGCGAGGCTCACCAAGTCATTTATTCCTCCGCCCTTCAAGTAATCTGACATGTGTTTATTGGCCAGGTTGGCACAATAAACCTTAATGATCGCAAGGTGTCATGGAAAAAGCTAACCATCAGAAGTATCATTTACCAACTTAATTTACCAACACAAAACCTAACTATCACCAGAGGTGTCATTTACCAACTTAATCCACCATTCAACAATATTGTTTTTGTGTATAATTTTCTTCCTTCTTTTTTTCACTGTGATTAGCTAATACTAGACCTTATTGAAGTTTTGAATTATTTCTTTTTTGTTTCATTTCCTAGATTTTCTTTGAATTATTTTCAAACTCTTGTTTTGAATGTGACACATCAAAGTTTTGTTTTAAATAGCGCTTTCTTCTTTATTTACATAGCATTCTTTTCATATCCTTTCTCTCTGAGGATATAACTTCATTCCCTTCCCCTCTGGTCCAAGTCTGTTAAATGAATTGCCCCGAGTCATTTCTCTAGTGGCTCCTCTCTAACGTTTCTGTCAACCTTTTCACTAGTTACATAGCGCAAGATAGCAGAAACAACAAACCCCTTGAAATAAGATGTAGATAAAATCTGCTTGCTAGTTCTGTCTTCTGCTCGTTAGGATAAACAAGGTTAAAAGTTACAGACTGACTGTTCAATTTACATTTATTTTTTCCTGATTGAAAATATGTTGTATTGGTTGTTGTTTGTTTCCATCAAATGTTTCCAGAAATGCTTTAGCACAGTGTTCCTGATATCAACTATCAATTCTTCTCTTAGTCTATTCCCTCGTGTTCCATAATTCATTACCATATCTGGCAGAACTCATGAATCACTATGGTAATGGCTCATGTGACTCTGGAGGCTGGGAAGTCCTGAGTCCAAACCTCAGGCATCCATCTGAGAGATCTTCCTCATTCACACCAATTTGGGCAAGTTGACGCACAAGGCTTGGAACTAGAGAATTAGAAAGCCAAACTGGCGAATAAGGAAGCTACTCCGAACAAGTTACAGAAAAGCAAGCTATTTGAAAATGAAAGCAAGACTCATTTGGTCAGTCAGGCAAAGGAGCATGCAGAGACTCGTCAAGATGGCTACTTGAATCCTGGGCCTTTTAGAAAGGTAAGTAGTGTCTGGTGCACATCACTGGTGAGTCAGCGCTAGTCGTCTGCATGTGCTCGGTCAGGAAGAGGAGGTTACAAGGTTAATGTCTTGTTGATATCTGCGCCTCTGGGGTAGGTGTGCGTTTTGCCTCATGGTATCAGAAGGTTAGGTGCAGGACACATTGCTCACTTTTGCACATTTTAGAGGGGCAGCGGGCAGATTGTCCATTAAAGGAATAGCTTAAAACCAGTAGTTAACTCTTGTTTTAAGACAGACTGTAGTCATCAATGGAGAGACTAGGGTTTACAGTACATCCCAAAATGGGGGATATGACTTAAGAACCAAACCAAACAAAAAACAGTCAAACTAACTGCCCTCCCCTCCAAACTGTCATCAAATCAATTCCAACAGGAGAGACCCACCCTTGAGGATTTCTGAGACCATGAATCCTTCCAGTAGTAGAAAGCCTTGTCTTTCTCCCACAGAGTGGCTGGTAGATTCTAACTGCTGACCTTGCAGTTGATAGCACAATATGCAAACCATTATGCCATCAAGGATCCTCGATGGACTAGGAGACTAGATAGGCCATATTAGGTAATGAGTTACATCACAACAACTGAACAAAACTTTGCCCTATCTTGCACATTTTCATGATATTTGATATGTTTCAGGCTATTGTATCAATCTATCTCATTGAGAAATTCCTCATCTTTCTCACCGTTTACCAAATAAAAATTATTTTTACTATCTTCACTTTTAGTGGGCATTTTGTTTTATTTATTTAAGCCTGATTTGTTTAATTTTATTCTTCTTACAATCCATAGTATGTTCAATATTCTTATTTAAAATTATTATCCAATATTCTTATCAAATACCTCAATTCAAATGCTTCTTGTTTTTTTTCCCCATCGTCCAATTTCCATTCTGATATACTATAAGCACACATTTTAAAATATTATTTATGAGTTAAAGAACAAGCTATCTCTGGGTATAACTTTGTGTTTCAATTAATGTGCTTCCAAAACTAATATATATAATAGTTTAATTTTTTTTACCAACTAAACCATTGTATCAATTGATATTCATGAATAAGAAAATAATATATAAAATAACTGTATTTGAAAAGTGCCTAGCAAAACATGTACACATCATTATGGGCTTTACACCCATTGCAGAATTTATACAATACAGGTAAACCGTGGAGATAGTATGAATTCCGTTCCAGTCCACTGCACCAAAACACATAGTGTGATGAAGTGAGTTACACACATTTTAATTATTCCCAGTGCATTTTAAAAGCTATGTTTACACTCTACTGTCATCTATTACATGCGTAATATGTTGTTAGACACCGTCAATTGGTTCTGACTCCTCGTAACGTTTTTCACAGTAGAATGGAACACTGCATGATTCTGTGCCATTTCACAATTGTTCTTACATTTGAACCCGCTGTTGAAGCCACTGTGTCAATCCCTTACCACGAGGGCCTTTTTTTTTTCTGCCGTGCTTGCATCTTCTACTTTACTATAGTCAGAATTGACTCAATGGAAGTGAGTTTGGTTTGTTCACTCATTTGTTCATTTGTTTTGGTCTAATTTATCAAGCATGATGTCATTTCCTAGGAACTGGTCTTTCTGAATAATATGTCCAAAGTATATAGATGACGTAATCATCCTTGCTTCTAAGGAGCATTCTCTTGTACTTCATCCAAGACAGATCTGTTTGCTTTTCTGGCTGTCCATGGTACGGTTAGATATCTCTCTCTCTCTCTCTCTCTCATGGGAGAGATAGACCTCGGTCCTCGGCTTCGTGGCAGAAAGAATTCACGCTGCAGCCTAGTTTGAGATCCAAGTGAGGTTTATGAAAGTTAGAAGCCGTTTCTGGTTGTACAGTAAATGGAACACAAGCCAGACAGAGTCTGCGCGTGGTTGGTGGGACCCGGCACAGCTGGGTGGGCTGTCTAGCCCGGCTGTGCTGAACTGTGTGTCAGAGCCGCTGGGCCAGAGCGCCAGAGCAACCCACCTGGCTTTTCAGGGACCCCGTTGGGAGGCGTGGTCGACAATACTGATCAACCCCATTGGCTGAATCAAATTCACCTGGCCCAGATGGGCCAATCCAGGTGTCACGCCCACCTAGGTGTACCACCCCTTCCTGGCCAGGAGCTCAAACCTAACCGTATTTTCAGTATTCTTTGGCAACTCCGTACTGCATCATGGAAAACTTGGAAATACTGTGAGAATGACCAAACCATGGCACAGAGACATAAAGTGGGCATATCCTGTTGGGAAATTCGCACTAATTGGGTTTTCTCAGTACAGAGTTGCCGCAAACTTTCAATTTGTAAAAAGTGCAATATTCTCAAATTACAATGAAGTGAAAGGTAATACAGTGAGGTTTGCTGTATGCTTTATTGTGTTGTCTAAGCAGTGCTGATATGCTACTTCGAAGTGAGACTCTAGTTTATAAGTATATGGCTTTTTAAAAAATTTACCGACATTTGCTATTCTGAAAAAAATCCTTTTGCATACAGCTGTCCTTGGTATTCAGTGCTCATACATTTATTGAGCATCTACTATATGCCAGGCACCATTCTAGGAAGTAGGCACACAGTATAAACAAGATATATTGTTTGTGTCCCGTGGAGTTTACAGAAGATAGACCCTAAATCATAGCCACCAGGCACATATTCTTATTATGAGGTTTAAATATTGCAATGTGTGGAATTGACTGGGGAAAGATTAGAGAATAAGGGATAAACTCATTGAACTAGTCTATCATCTAATAGGTGTTCAAGAAACACATGTGCAGTGCCTGTTCCTGTGCACTTGGGAATATAACATTTATTCCTCCTTGTTGTGTGCCAAATGGTTTCCAGTGAGAATTACTTAATTTGCAACTACAACAGGGTGGGTTTTTCCAATGTTATTGCATAATCTGATATAAAAATTATCCTGTGAAAAATGCTTTCTGTGTAGCATTTGAAGGGGGAGGGAAAAAAGGCTGTTACTGGAACAGCTGTAAAATTTAGCACTTTGTCTTTCACTGTGGCTACATAATGCCAAACATCCAGATGCAAAATGAACATTTCAGACAATTATCTGGAAGTCTCCAAGCTGAGGAGTGTGGTAGCTGATAAATAAAACAACCGGACTGAATGGGGGCTTTTTGCCTTTGCATCTGGATATTTTGACACTATCCAGACATAGAGCATATCATAACGTAGCAAGAGTGAGTAAAAGGTGACAGGGTAACTTATGACAAAACTATAATAATTTATGAACTATGAAGGGTTCATGAGGGAGGGAGAAGTGGGGAGGGAGGGGGAAAATGAGCAACTGATATTAGGGGCTAGAGTGGGAGGCAAATGTTTTGAGAATGATGAGAGCAACAAATGTGCATATGTGCTTGACACAATGGATGTATGTATGGATTGTGATGAGAATTGTACGAGTCCCCAGTAAAGTAATTAAAAAAAAAAAAAAGAGAATGAGTAAAAGGTACTTGGTGCAATGATCAGAGGTGGCCACAATGTGCAAAATTATTCACCATTTAACTAGGATTATTCAACAATGCTTATCCTAATTTCTTACCAACCCTATACCACTTTAAAAAACAAAAAGACAACTAATTACAAGGTATTGATTGGGGGAAAATAATTTAATAAAAAACATTCACTCGAAGTCTTTTTTCCTTTTTCCTCCAAGAAGTCTTGCTCTTGAAAACTTTACTAACACGCATTCTATCCTGTTGAGGAAAATACCACAAATTCAAATATCTTTTGTGGAGGCCTCTTTTTAAATCTAAAATGAGACGAAGACAAAGCCAATTCATCCAGATGAGAGAGATCATCAACTTGAAGCCCTGATGCTGCACAAAGAACCCGCAGCCACACGGTTAAATTATAGCAGACAGAAAACACAAAACCATGATTGACAGCAGATAAAATTCTCACAGTCCAAGTAGTAGTACTACGGAAACAAGAGAAAGACTTTGGGATAAGCACAGTATGGTAGATCAGAAAGGTTTGCTAATTTGGTCTCTGATGCCTTCTGACCACCTTGGTTCGGGTCTGACCCATGGCCACGTGGCTTTCGTAACCTACTTTTCATTAAGGGCAAACCTCTGCAAGTCCCTGAGGGGAAGATTGCCCCTCCCAGGACTGACCATGGGGATTTTAATAAATCACTTTCAAACACATTCTGTCTGAAGGCACAACTTTTCCCACTGGCAGTGTGTGGTCACAAAGAACTCAATGGAAGTTGACTTTAGGCTAAGCCGCAAAATGAGTTCTGTGCTCCCGCTGTCAACTGTAGGCTCTCACAAGCAAAGCACTCCGAATTTAAGCTCTAATACATGCCTTCAAAATCAAAATTATCTGCCATATTTTATTGAGCAAATCTCGTTTTACAGTTATGAAACATAAAGTATTTCCTTTTTCCTTATTTATTCTTCCCCCAAATTTTGTTTGTCTTCATGTAGGCACGGGATGAATAAAGCACATCATATTTACAATCATCATGGATTTAAAGCACACATTTAGCCAAAGCTTTCAAAAGCAGAAAAAGCAATTTGAAAAACAAATCAGCCTCGTTAAAAGACTGTTCTGTTTCCCCAAGTCAACTTGACAGTGGTAGTCGCGGGCATTGTGCTCAGGCTGGCGGTGAGAAAAGAAGGTCTAGCTTTGGGCTGGAGTCCTTGGGTGCTAGAAACGTTCAGTCCTCTTGGTTGTTAACAAAAACTTGGACCGTCCCCATCTTACACAAAGGTGCCTTGGAAGAAAGGCTTGGTGATCTACTTCTTAAAAAGTCACCCAATGAGAGCCTTGTGGAGCACCCTCCTACGCTGACACCTGACACCGAGTGGTTGCCATGAGGACAATTCAGCTTGACAGCCACGGGTTCAATGTTGAGCCTGTGGGGTTCCAGGGAGAGGGGAAGCCAGAGCTACGTCAGGATTAATGAAACAGATTGTCAAGCAATGCTTTTTAGTGGTCAAGGCCTTGTTTTGTTACATCAAATGGAACTATATTCTGCCCAACATTTGGGATCCGTCTTCCGTTAAATAGCAGCGTTTCTCTATTTTTGTGTCGTCAGTTGCAGGGTCGGGAGAAGGTTTTATTGTCCGTGGAGCCAGCGAGGTACCTAGATGACGGCCGTAGAGGACTTTAGCTTCCAGTAATCGCAACCCTTTTATGAGTGCAAATTGATCGCTTAACATTTTTTAAAAAGTCCATTTGGTACCTGACCTGCTAACCTTCATATGACGCCGTGACATCTTAAAATCAGAGAAAATATTAGAAAAATTATGTCGTGAAAATGGGCCTTTTGTATCCTACCACATTCTCTCCTCCAGTGGTTATTACCTAATAATTTTTGACACTGGTGATTAAACATAAAGTTTTACATTTTATGATTCTCTTTCAAACACACAATTGCTAACATATATATCAAGGCAAAAATTAAGCATTCCTGAAGAGTGTGTAATTATATTTATACATTAAAATGTCAACGGGGTAAAATGAAGAACTTCAACAATATTTTAATCTAATTGTTTAAAAAAACAATTAATCAGTATTTTATCATCGCTCATAATTAATTTCAGGTTTTAAAACATAGAAAAGGACATGGGTACCCTTTTTCAAAAAATTATTTTGGGATATGATTGCAATTAAGAAAATTTAGTTACTTAATTGATTTTTTTCTTTTCCTTTATATAAATCATTTTACTGGGGGCTCTTATACCTCTTATAACAATCCATACATCAATTATATCAACCACATTTTGCCATCATCATTTTCAAAACATTTTCTTTCTACTGAACCCTTGGTATCAACTCTTCTTTTTGCCCTCCCTTCCCCACCCTCCCACCCTCGTGAACCCTTGATAAATTATAAATTATTATTATGTTCATATCTTACAATGTCGCTTGTGGGGGTGGTTAAACATCCATCAAAGAGATTGGTTCCCTCTTCTCTCCCACCTTCCCCCTACCCTCATGGTATTGCTATTCCCATTACTGTTCCTGAGTGGTTTATCTGTCCTGGATTCTGTGTGTGTAGAGCTCTTATCTGTACCAATGCACAAGATCTGGTCTAGCTAGATTTGTAAGGCAGAGCTGGGGTCATGTTAGTGGGGCATGGGGGCTGGGGGAGAGGAAGCATTAAAGAACTAGAGGGATGCTGTGTGTTTTGTTGGTGCTATACAACACCAAGGCTGACTCGTCCCTTCATTGTGACCCTTCTGTGAGGGGATGTCCCGTTTTCTACAGATGGGCTTGTTCATTTTGATATGCTTTTTTGTTTTGGATCTTTTGATGCCTGATATCTGATCCTGTCGACACCTCGTGATCACACAGGCTTGTGTGCTTCTTCCATGTGGGCTTTGTTGCTTCCCAGCTAGATGGCCTCTTGTTTCATTTCCAGTCTTTAAGACTCCAGATGCTATGTCTTGTAGTAGTTGGGCACCATCAGATTCTTCACCACATTTGCTTATGCACCCATTTTGTTCTCAGTGATTGTGTCAGGAAGATGAACATCAAAGATTGCCAGGTTTTTAGAATAACGTGTTCTTGTGTTGAAGGTGGGCTTGAGTATAGGTCCAATGTCTGTCTGCTACCTTGATACTTAACATATAAGTATCTGTACATAGACCTATATCCCTAGCATTATATATTAAAATATTTACATATGTACATGCCTGTGTTTATACCTCTATCAACATCTTTTGCCTCCAGGTTTTTCCCTCTCTTTCCTTTTATTTTCTTCTTGTCTCACTATCATGTTTGACCTTCATTCAGCTCTCAGTAATGCCTCTCGGCTCCAAGGCCCTTGATCGAATCCCCACCAGGCATTCTATGCCCTCCTTGCCATTGATTTTAGATCTCTTCTTCCCTTGTCCCGGGTTTCTTGACTCACCCTTCCCTTTTCCTTACCTCCTCCTCTCCCGTGTCCCTGTGGGACCCTCAGTCCTGTTGCTTTCTCTTCGGGTTATAAACAATCCTACTTATCTTACATAGATAGACCCGAGAGAAGAAATATCAAAGCCTATAAATAGCTCCAAGTCTGTCTGCTGACCCTTATGAATGTTTTCCAATCGGATCTGATGAGGTGCCAAGTCCTGCCTTTCAAGTCAGAAGTCTATTTTGGGGATTCCTTGTGGACTTCATTGCTTTGCTCCTCTTGCTGTTCTGTTGCACTCCTGTGTTTTGCCCCGGTGTGTGTGT
>NW_022103928.1:8788244-8790709 GCF_000313985.2 Echinops telfairi
CTTTGCTTCAGACTGTTGCATAAGCTGGCTGTCTCTCTGTGCTCACGTCTGAAACATAAGGCCGGTTCCTGATGTAGGCAGAAACGTTGTCTGTGCAAAGAGGTGTTCTCTGGGAAAGTTATCTTCCAGAACCTCCAGTCTTTACTTTCTGTGGTTTCTTTCCGTCTTGTGGATTGTTAACATGCCCAGATTCTGAGTGTCTTCACAGTTTCTTTCTGTTCCATCCTGATACACAGTGAGACACAAATGTCTATTTTCACCAAATTACCATTTACCCTCTGGGAAAACCAAAGACATAATCTGTAAATAAGGATATCCCAGCATCAGCTAGTCTGTGAGCAACTGTCTTTATTTAACAAGCATGCACCTCTAAATTTTTGACAGAAGATTTTAAAAATAAATAAATATAATATTTCTTTGGACTTCAAGTGTCTTACCATTTAGTGGAACTGACAAAACAAAGAGCTTTGATGTTTTATGCTAAAGAAAATCTTTCTGACCTCACAGAAAACCCTTCCTATACAGGATAATACTTGCATTATAGCCTGTGATTATCAGAGTCTAATGTTTCATGACTTCCAAAATAGGAGACTTTATTTAGCTTCTTCATATCTTGTGTATTATAATTACCTGGAACATAATAATTTTTCAGTAAGTGTTTGTGATGTGTGAGTTTTTAAAAACAAAAACAAACAAACAAATAAACCAAATCAGTGTCATCTACTAGAATCTGACTCATTAGCCCTATATAGGGTTTCCAAGAGTATATGCATCTCAATGGGAGCAGACTGTCCTATCTGGTGGGTTTGAACCTCTGACGATTCTTTTGTTTAGCAGTCCAATACTTACCCCCACAGTGTCATGTGCTACCTGGCACTTTCCCACACTCACCCACTGTCTTCAAGTTCATGCCAACTCATAGTGACCTTGTAGAGCAAGGTAGAACTACCCCTGTGGGTTTCCAGACTGTAACTCTGTAAGGGAGTAGAAAGTTCCTCTTTCTTCCTTGAAGTGGTTGCTGATTTGAAACTACTGACCTTTCAGCAACCACTTCAAGGAAGAAAGAGGAACTTAGTGGTTGCCACCAGGGCTCCCTCCAGATTTCCCCAGGAGGCAGTAATTGAAGTTGGCTAAGACAGAAAATGGAGCCCTTAGTGGTGTAAATGGTTAATGTATTTGGCTGCTAACTGAAAGGGTAAAAGTTGAACTATTCCAGGGAGTGTCTTGGGAAAGCAGTCTGTCATCTTACTCTTGACACACCAGTCATTGAAAACACTGTGAGCCACAGCTCTGCTGTGACACCAGTGGGGTTGCTGTGGTTGAGAGCTGATGAAATGGAAACTGGTTTAAGGCAGGAAGAAAAGGAAGAAGGTGGAAAGAACAAAGGACAACTTGTACAGAAGGAAAAGAAGAAAGAGAAGATCAAGAGGCCAGAAGTGATTTCAGAGATACTGGAATTGTGTTACTGAAATGGAAATATCTCTGCATCAAACTACTTTTAAGAATAATAGCCTATTATCAAAGGGTTGGAAAACACTTCCTGAATAAAAGTGAATGCTCGCAAAGTGATAAAGTGAATGAAGAGAGACTAAAATTATTCAAGCCAAATGAAGAAAATAGCGAAGAACTCTATTTCAGAATTAAAAAAAATTATTTAAGAGTATTTCCCTTGAATTTGGACAATGATAATGGTAGCATAACATTTAAAACTCAAATATCTTTAAGGTTTTCTATTTATTACTTTGGATTTTGATAACTTAGAGAAAGTAGGTTACCAAAAAGGAAAACCTAATGAAAATTATTTAATTATGCCATATTCAAATGTTAAAAATTGCTAGTACTTTGGAACAATTCTTAGATTGGACAATCTTTAATTACCTGGTGTTTTTATATAAACCTTAACACTTATATTATTTTTATTATATATGTGTAACCTTAACACATACATTATTTAATATGTATATTAATTATTACAGATATTACACAATATATTTTAATTAATTTATTTTTAATAAGTAATTTTATTGGAGACTCTTACAGCTCTTATAACAATCTATACATCAATTGTATCAAGTACATTTGTACATTTGTTGCCATCATCATTTTCAAAACCTTTTCGTTCTACTGAGCCCTTTTTCCCCCTCAGCTCCTCTTTTTACCCCTCCCTCCCCTACTCTCACAACCTTGTAAGCACTTGATAAATTATAAATTATTTTAATTTTCATAACTTAAACAGTTTGCAGTCTCTCTTCACCCACATTTCTGTTGCTTGTCCCACTTGGGGGTGGGACATAATACATGGGTGAATTAGTGCCCTGTTCCCTCCAATGCCTTCATTTCCAATTCTCTCTGCCCCGCCCCCCAACAACCTTCTTCAAAGAAATGGAAAAACTGAGTACTAATTTCATATGGAGAGGGAAGAAGCCCAGAATTGGCAAAGAACTCCTCAAGAAGAAAGACAAAGT
>NW_022103928.1:8791921-8797457 GCF_000313985.2 Echinops telfairi
TTTTTTTGATAAGCTATGTTTTGCTCAACTATAAATGTTTATCTTATTTCATTTGTTTAAGCCTTATGTATGCAAACAAAATTTCAGGGATATTTTACCCTTCATATGTTGTGTTTTTTTAAAACGTCTTAAGTTAGGCTTTAGTTGTTGGTTGAAAAAAATGTTGAACAATTTCCTAACAAGTACTTATTAAAAGTGCTGCATTATCCTACTAATTCTCATTATATCCTCTCATGGTAAATTGTTTTATTTATTTATTTTTGGTTGTCTATGTGTTTTAATTTAGGAACGCAAGGCTTAGAGTATGACTCACAGAGTGTGAAGGTCACATACCGTTTTTGACTGATTTGCTCCAGGTATAAATTCAACTTCAAAATTCTTTCTGTACATACAATCTATGCAACTTTCCTTAGGCTTTTTAAGACTACTTAAATCCAGTAAGTCACAGTAGAAATGCCCATCACTTTATTTGAAGGAAAGAAATGATAAGAACTTACTCTAAAATGATAGAGAATATATGTTTATTTAATTAGAAGCTGTTTCATTATCCTTTGTAATGATTTTACTTTTTTTATCAATACATATTGAGTATATACTAGATATTGAGTATCTACTACCACTGCTAATAAAAACAAAACAACTCCCAACCTATTGCCATTGAGTTGATTCTCACTATAACCACCCCAGAGGACAGGGAAAAACTGCTTCAGGGGGGTTCAGAGCCTATACATCTTTAAGGAAGCAGGTAGTCTAATCTTTCCCTCATGAAACCAGTTGGTAGGTTCCAGCCCCTAGCCTTTAGTTGTCCATCTGAGTTCATCATTAAAACTAATAACCCCCAAAGGTAACTATTATCCATTTGTGCCACATCATTGTTCAGATAATTTTACAGGTTATCCGTGTATTGAATTGTCAAATTTTATTTATGGTAGGCTTGTGTACTGGTAGACATTATTCCCTAAAGTAATGAGGAATTTGGTGTTGCTTCTGCTCTACTTCCTGTCTGCTTCTATATCTCTCTCCTGTCTTCCCCCCACCCCTACCCCCCACCCCCGGCAGAGTCAGCGACTTGCGTGCTCCAATGTCCACTCTTTCCCTTCATTGTAATGGATCCATGTCACCTGCTATAAGACCATAGTTTTAGACTTTCCTTGCAACCAGGTTAGTCTACGTATGCATAAGATTTGGTCAATGAAATAATCACAATTAGAAAGGGATAAGGCAATCTCTAGAAGGGAGAGGATTTGCCTGTCTTTTCCACTTATTCCTACTGCTTGGAGTTCTGATGTAAGGGTTGGAGCTCAAGTAGCCATGATTCATAACAAGGACAAGGGCCATGTGTAGGCATAACAGAGCAGGAGTTCTAGAGAACCTTGTACCCTTCCTCACATTATCCATCTTCTCTCTTTTTACCCTCACTTTACTCAAGGGTAGGTAAATGGCTAACTAGAGGGTAGACACAGCTTATCCATCTAAGAAAGAATTCTTATAGCGTTATGCATGTGAGTCATGGGTAATATCAGATGCTGTGCCTCCAGCTACCACTGTGATGCTTATGGGTCTGCACAGCCCTTCAAGCCTCTACTCTGTTGTTGGACCTCTCTGGAACTCACTGTTGGGTGAAAGGCTCAGGATCTGCTGAATCCTTATAAGTCCTTATAAGCCTCTACTGCAGCTCCCACAATGCTACCTATGCCTGGAGGACTCTCTTGCTGCCATGCTAATGGAGTACCTGCTGCCCAGGTTGGGAGGTTTGCAACCTATTGTGTGGGGGCACACTCAGGCCTCTCTTCTCCTGATAAAGTGTTAACAACTCTTTTGGTTCTACTGGGAACTCTCCTGCCCCCAAACCCTCAGCTCTTGTTCCATTAACTGGACAATCCCACTGCTGCTCTCTTGTAGTCTTCAACAATGGCTCTTTCCCCTGGGTTTAGGACATTCTTATTGCAGGTACCCTGAGTCATTGGCCCCCGAAATGTACTCTGCTCCAGACTCATCTTCTTGATGATTGTGAGGTGCTCCTAACCTCTGTGGGATTTATTGTTTTACGCTTAGCCAGTTGGCAAAACTGACCAACTCCCTTGGTAGGCAAGAAGTATGCTATTTGCGTAAACTTCTAAACCAAACTCACTGCCACCAAGTCAATTCTGACTCATAGTAACCCTATAGGACAGGATAGAAACCCCCTGTGAGTTTTCAAGACTGGAACTCTTTATAGGAGTAGAAAGTTTCGTCTGTATCTCAGAGAGCAGTTGATGGTTTCAAACTGTTGACCTCGTGATTAGCAGCCCAACTTGTAGCCACTATGCCACCAGGACTCCTGTTATTTGCATAATCATTGTTTAATCTCTGCAAGAGGTTTCACCTTATTTGTATAGTCCCAATCAATCATTTTGTGGAATTTAAGAGGCCATAGCCAGAAAGAATATAAGAAACAGTTTACCACATCCCAGACTCATTGCCAAATGTTGGAGAAACTACATTTGAATTTCTTCTTTAGGATGTCTCCTTCCCAAACATTTTCAATAAGGTGAGATGTGCTTTACACTATCTTTGGAATGCGATGAGGCAATGCATGTGAAAGAGCTTTGCAAACTACATGGAATTACACAGAGTTTCTGGATCACGATAAGGTTTGGAAAAGTTTGTGGAAATTTTCCTATTTCATTTTTCCATGAACTTTTGGAAGCTTCCTTGCATTGCGTGTAAGTCCTTTCCCTACATATTGAAATTTGAACATCATCATCTGATTGCATTCCTAAATCCTTCCAACTTCCAGAGGGGAATAAGTTAGATGCATAATTGTTGGGGCATATCTTTGGTCGGTACCTCACAGAGAAGGCAAAAGAGTTGAGCAATGAGGATGGGGACTTCTGGTAAGATGTCTACTGAGTAACACATACCAGGGGGACTCCACAGAAATCAGCCCAGGAGAGTTACTAAGAGGGAAATTCCACACTGCTGGATCACAGGAAGAGCATCATAAAGATAAGTAGGCACAGATCTACTAGGTTTTGAGGGGCTGGGGCTTTTGGATTACCACAGTGGAGGCCAGCTAGGGTGTGACCTTAGCCCTGCCACTGTCTTAGCTGGAGACAGGATCATTTGGAGCTGGCGTGGGGGCTTTATTTCAACATAGCCATCACTTGCTGCCACTTCAGGACAGGGATTAAACCCTTGCAGCCCCATGGTCAGGGATCGGGGCTCACCTATCTTGTTACTTTTGTTTCCCTCTCTTCTCTATATACACCCCCACAGTCTGAGAAAATTAAAACAACAATGATATACCACCTAATACTCTCAAAGATAGCCCAATTCAAAAAATCAGAAAGCAACAAGTGTTGGAGGGTCTGTGGGGAGACAGGAACTCTCATCCACTGTTGGTGGACCTGTAGGTATGTACAGCCACTTTGGAAGTTGATTTGGCAATATCTAAAACAGATGGAAATCAATCTACTATGCAACCCAGCAATCTCCCTTCTGGGCTTATACCCACAAGAAGCAAGAAACCAACTATGGCCAGACATCTATACTCCAATGTTCATTGCTGCACAGTTCACAATTTCAAGGAGTTGGAAACAACCCAAATTTCCATCAACAGACAAATGGATTAAAAATCTGTGGTATATACATACAATGGAGTACTACGCATTGCTAAAAAGCAGTGATGAACGTATGAAACATATCACTGCATGGAAGAACTGGAGGAAATTATGCTAAGTGAAGTAAGCCAAGCACAAAAGGAGAAGTATAACATGAGTCCGCGGGGGGTAAGCTTAAAAAAAATGCAAAGGGGGCATAGGGAAAAAGCTACTGTATACAAACGTGCCTGGGGTGAGGTCCAGGTAATATGGCAGGGACTGGACCAAATCCTGGGATACATATGGTACCCAACTAAAAAGGAGGGGGAAAAAGGAAAGAAACAAAAAAAGAAGAAATGGGTAGCGGGGGAACAGGGCACTAACTCACTCAAGGGGAGGGTATTGTTTATATCTCCACTGGGAAAGAGGGACCAGACTTCAACCCAGTGCTCCAAAATGTGAATGCAACATACTGGCATGGATTATGGAACTAATGGAGAGGTTTGAGGAGCCAGCCCCAATCCTAACTACATGGATACCTGCCCCTCCCCCCAGAGGACTTTATTTCAGAGGACAGCACAGAAGTTGCAGCTCAGGGAGAGGACATGTCTGATCAGAGCACATGAGAACAAATGAAGGGAGAGGAAGAGAGAGTGGAGCGCAACCTGGCCCACCAACCCTTGAGGGGTTGCAACCCTTGAGGGCTGCTCAGAGCAGCCAATCCACAGAGAAGACCATATGGCCGGCCCCACTATGAGACATGACATCCCTCACTGACCCTTCTAAGGTGACCAGACATCCTGCTTTTGGCGGGGCAGTCCCAATTTTTAACAATTTTTTCTGCATCCCACAGGGTTTTTAAAAAGTTCCAATTTTTGGAAAGAATGCACAACAAGCTAAGGTATATGGTTTTCGGTTGCCATGTGGCTGTTTCACCAGGATATGAGTTTTATCAATGGTGTCCTGCTTTTGTCCGGCTTTACCAATGTTAAAATCTGGTCAAGTTACCATAACCCTACAGGGGACAACACTGGAGATACAGTGTGGGAATTGCACCCGATCTGATTCCACCACACTGAGGCAAAACTCTAAGGGCATGCAACAGAACAGCAAAGGGAACAGAGCAACAAAGTCTTCAGGGAATACCAAAAATGGACTTTGGGGCCAGCGCTGGCACCCCCTCACACTCGACATGGAAATACTCCTAAAGGCCAACAAACAGTCCAGGAACTATCTGTAAGCTTTCCTTTTTTGTCATTGGTTTTGTTGTTGTTGTTATTGTTTTGTTTTCTTTTGTTACTTTGTTTTGCTCTGTCTTGTTTTTGTGCATGTTATTATGTCCGCAGGTCTGTCTAAATAAGATAGGCTAGATGAACAATCTGGAGGAGAAAACAACGGGACCAACAGTTCCGGGGGGACATGGGAGAGGGGGAGGTGGGGGAAAGGAAATGGTGTTAACAAACCCAGGGACAAGGGAACAACAAGTGATCCAAAATCAGTGGTCAGGAGGGTGTAGGAGGCCTGGTTGGGCTTGATTAAAGGTAATGTACCTAAGAGGAGTTACTGAACCCAAATGAAGGCTGAGCATGATAGTGGGACAAGTGGAGAGTAAAAGGAAATAGAGGAAAGAACTAATAGGCAAAGGGCATTTATGGAGGTCTAAATAAAGGCATGTACATATTCAAATATATTCATATATGAGGATGGGAAAATAGATCTATGTGCACATATTTATAGGTTTAGTATTAAAGCAGCATATGGACATTGGGCCTCCACTCAAGTACTCCCTCAATACAAGAATACTTTCTTCTACTGAACTGACATTCCATGATGCTCACCTTCCCTACATGATAGCTGAAGACAAAGCGGAAGAATAAACAAATGTGGTGAAGAAAGTTGATGGTGCCAGACTATCAAAAGATATAGCGCCTGGGGTCTTAAAGGCTTGAAGGTAA
>NW_022103928.1:8797949-8801947 GCF_000313985.2 Echinops telfairi
GGGGATGGACTACAGAAAAGTGGGTGAAGGGAGACATTAGACAGTGTAAGACATGACAAAATAATAATAATTTATAAATTATCAAGGGTTCATGAGGAAGGGGGGAGCAGGAAGGGAGGGGGAAAATGAGGAGTTGATACCAAGTGCTCACGTAGAAAGCAAATGTTTTGAGAATGATGAGGGCAGCAGATGTACAAATGTGCTTGACACAATGGATGTATGTATGGATTGTGATCAGAGTTGTATGAGCCCCCAATAAAATGATTAAAAACCAAAACAAACAAAAAGAAAAGAAAAGGTAGAAGAGTTTTTGTCAAATTGTAGTCAGGTTCTAATGTGAACCAGAAATCTTTTATTTCTATGAATTTATAATTTTACTTATTATGGGCTCTATGCCCAAGGGCTATGCAAGGAATCATTTTATTAGTCTACAAAATGATCACATCTACCAATGATAAGGCCCCAGTGGGGCCTTATTTCACATTTTATAATGTATTAAACAACTATTTTTTAATGTAGCAAACAACATTGTGGCCAAAGCATCTAAAGTGAGAGAGACCGGAGAGTGCTGCTTTTGCAAACATTTGAAGAATCAGTCTTCAAATGTGAATGGAAAAACAGTGATCCAATAGCATCAAGAAGAAAATAAATTAAAGATTCTTGTCAAAATAAGAACCCTAGGTGACCCGTCACCTGGAGTTTATACATTGAGGTGCGTCTGAACATTTAGATTTAAATTGGGAAATGTGTGACTGAGTCATCCCTCACTAGGAGGTCTGGCAATTGATAATGCATTGGGTTGTGATCTGCACGGTCAGTAGTTCAAAATCACCAGCATCAGTCTCAGAAGCACATGGGGGTGGCACTCTGGGTCAGCATTGACTTGATGGCAGTGAGTTTTGCAGAGGAGCCCTGGTGGTTGGACTGCAAAGTCGGCAGTTAGAAACCACCAGCGACTTGTCAGGAGAAAGACTGGGCTTTCTACTCCTGGAAGAGTTACAGTCTCCAGCACCCACAAGGGCAGTTCTACTTTGTTTGATTCTGTTGCTGTGAAGCAGCATCAACTTGATGGTGGTGACTATGTTTATTTGTTTGCTCTGTTTTATGGTGGACAACTGCAAAATGGTTTTGCAAATTGTATAGACGATTCTGTTAAATGTTTTTTAGCAAATAACATTTTTTTCTTTTTAGAGAATAAAGGAGGGATAAGAAAAGCAAAAAATATAATACGTAAAGGTACCCAGCGAGTGAGAAAACACCAAGAGAAAAAGATAGACTATGATATCGAAGAAGACATAAAAGAGCAACGCCCCAAGAAGCGAGGGCCATAATGAGCAATGTGGTGCACATCGTGTTTGAGAATGCATAACTGACTCCATTCTTCCTAGCAGATTACCATTTTGTTCACATACTTTCTTGGTTTATTTCTCTCACCTTTCAGGACTGAAAAAACAGGTTGTAAGAACATTTTTACATATTATTTTCATCTCCCAGCAACTGCTCAAAGGTTTCACATTAAAGGAGAAAGAACAAGACTGTTGCAGGTGCTAATTCAGTGTAGGTGAAAAGGAAGAATAGAGAATGGGAGACAATGTCTGCCAGAGCAAACGTACGATGCTTCTCCATTATGTATCATCACTGGGCTCCTATCCTTCATAGCACTAACGCTTTCGGTCCTTATTGATTCACTACACTGGTAATTGCACTAGCATCGACCACATTTTCTCTTCTTGCGTAAATGTTGAATTTGTTAAAAGCTGGTTATGGACAGGTCTCTGCAATCCCTAAGCATAAGGTGGTACATTTATTGGAGTCCCACGGTTGGCTCTGTATTTGCACACGAGATGGGCAAAACTCATTAAGACTCAATCTTAGTTGTTTTTTGGATCATGAGGTGGTAGATCTGCATGTACTCAATTCAGTGGGAAAGGAATTATTTTCTTAAGTCGGTGTGTGTGTGTGTCAAATTTGATTGGCGTTCTATTTCACAGGGATTAATTTGGAACAGTATGTAATGTGGATCCGATACAGACAGAGGGCAGAGAGATTCCTAAGTAGAGAGCACCTTTGAACAGAGTCCCTCCACAGTGTATTCACTCATCTTTCCCCCAATTTTCTTTCCCGAGATTCCTCCTGCTCCAGAGGAAGAAGGATGCCTCTCCCTTCTTCCATCCATACTCATCCCTTTGCCCATGAATCATGAAAACACCTCTCTATGGAAATGTCTCCACTCTAATCTGGATCCCATTTGTTGCCATCATGCAGAGAACAACTTGAATCTATTATCTTCTCCTCAGCTTCAACCTGTCCTCTCTCCTGGATCCTTCGCTCAGACATTAAATATGTTCAAGTTGTTCCCATTCACGATTTCCTCCCTTTCTTGCCACTCATCCTAATCTCTGTCACTGGCTTCTTCCCCTACTTTAGTAAGGTCTCATTCTGAGTCCCCATGCCTTTGCTTCCTATGCATCTTATATCCGAGGATGGCTTCAGGTACCCCCAGTATATTTATACTTTTCAAATCTTCATACTAAAAATTACCCATAAACCCAACACATTGTTGTAATGACCAGTGTATTAAAATGGAAACCAGCCTTTCTCTAACTCTTTTGTCCCTGTTCCTGACACATCATATAATGGAATCACCATTGTTTTCACCTTTCAAACAATGCTCTGACTGATGTAGGACTAGTTGTTAAGAAAACGGAGCGGTACCTTCTGTTCTGGCAGAACTGTACCTCCACGAGGAAGTTGACTACCCGACTGGAGTGGTGTCCTAGAGAACCTGAGGATTCAGAGAGAGCTGCCCACATGAGCCCAGCCCTCCAGCCACACGTTCTAAGATGCCACTCAAGTGAGAGGATCTTCTTCAGCTGATGGTCCTCGGACACAAGAATTTCACAGATGGGCCTTGTTTAAACTCCCAACCCAACGTATCATGACATATAATCAAATAGCAGCTGCTCTGCACTGTGTTTAATAGTTACTTTTCATGTAGCAGTACATAACCAGAATCCCAGGAATATTATATTGAGGCTGTGGCTTGAAGTGAAGACATTTCAAAATGGATTCCTTGTTCATGTTTACATATAGATATTATAGATTCCGATTCCTAGGTGATAACTTCTGATAGTTTTAAGTGTAAATCCTTCCTATGTAGACAGACTGTGAGAAGCCATCATTGGTATCCTCAGTTTCTATAGATTGAAGGGAAAAATGACTTTGCCATCCTCCAGGTGCAACATATAAATGAAAAGAGAACTCACATTCCCTCAAAGAAAGTTACAGTGCTATATGGGATGGGGAATTAATGCGAGAAAATTCTCCTAAATGACAAATCCTCACCAAATTCAGTTTCTACCTTTAATTACCTGTTGAATCATCTCTTCATCCACTAACTTATTTCCACTAACGCCACTAACTTATTTCAGGCTCTCCTCACCTACTTACAATCCTCAATACCTGTCTCTTTGGTCTGTGCTTCCAAATCTCCTCCCTCCATTGTTTCTAATACCAAATAGACTTTTAAAATCAAATATGATTCAGGACAATGAGATATTCACATGTACAAGAATACATTTTTCCACCTACTGCATATTACACTCAAAATGAACACAAAATTGATCCTAAACCTAAATGTAAAAGCTAAAGCTATAATATTCCTAAAATAAAACAGAAGAGTAAATTTCTGTGCTCTAGTTTGGGGCTGGTCTTGTTGGAAACAACACCAGGAAGGCAAGTGACAAATCAAAATAAAAGCTTCTATACATCAAAGAAGACAATTGAAATAATTAACAAAAAATCAAAAAAAGAAAGAGAGAGAGAGAGAGAGAGAGAGAGAGAGAGAGAGAGAGAGAGAAAAACGAAGTCCCAGCTATTGTCTTCTTCAAAACACCCACCCGTAAAAGAGTCATGGGAAAATGGGCTTAAAGGAGAATGGAGTTTTGTTCGTTTCTTTGTTTCCTCCTATGAACTTAAAATAAAACTTTTTATTGTGA
>NW_022103928.1:8802047-8844457 GCF_000313985.2 Echinops telfairi
AACAACACCAGGAAGGCAAGTGACAAATCAAAATAAAAGCTTCTATACATCAAAGAAGACAATTGAAATAATTAACAAAAAATCAAAAAAAGAAAAAAAAAAAAAGAAAGAGAGAGAGAGAGAGAGAGAGAGAGATTATCTATACAAATAATAAAAATAAGAAATTTTCACTCAGAGTGCTTCAAAAGAGTCATGGGAAAATGGGCTTAAAGGAGAATGGAGTTTTGTTCGTTTCTTTGTTTCCTCCTATGAACTTAAAATAAAACTTTTTATTGTGAAACTTTACAGAGTAGATCATAGTTTTACATTAAAAATGTTATACACGTTTTTTCAAGTTGTCCAAAGCAATCCCTCAATGTACGGGTACTTACCCCACGTCCTGTGTTACGATGTATATTCCTCCTTCTTTCCTGACCATTTGAACTTCCTACTCGGATACATGCTGCCTTTTTCATATAAAGAACTTCTACAACTCAACAATAAAACAAATTTCTTGATAAACATATGAAAAGACATTTGAGATCATTAGTTATTATGGAAATGCAAATCAAATCCACAGTATGATACCACTTCAAATCTACCATCCCTAGCCAAAGCCACTGCTATAAAAATATTTCCTATCCAGTGGCCGTAAATCTTTATGAGAGCAAAGATTCTCATCTTTCTCCCATGGAGTAGTTAGTAGGTTTGAGCTCTTGTGGTAGCAGCCAAATGCCTAAGCCACAGCATCCCTAGGACTATTTTCACACCTACAAGTCTGGTTAAAATAAAAAAAGATAGACAATCATAAATTTTGGCAAGGATATAGAGATACTAGAAATCATTTTTAGCCGGTGGGAAATTAAAATAAAATAAAATACCGCTGCACAGGAAAGAATTTGGCAGTTCCTCTTAAGCATATGTCTCAGCTAGAATGACCACTTGGTGTTGAGTTGGTTCTGCCGTCCTCACAGTGATTGCTGTTTGAGCCCAGGTTTGCAGCCACTGAATCAATCTATCTCACTGAGGGCCATCCTGTTTATACTGACCCTCTCCCACTCATCATGTCCTTCTCCAGGGACCAGTCCTTCCTGATCAACATATCTAAAATACTTCAATTGACTTCTTGCCATTCTTACTTCTGAAAAGAGTTCTGGCTGTACTTCTTCCAAGACAGATTTGTTTGTTCAGCCAGAAAATCATGGTACTTTCGATATTCATCAGCAACACTAATTCAAAAGCATTCATTCTTACTTGGTTTTCCTAGCTTTTGCATGCATCTGATGTTATTAGAAAGAGCATGGATTGGATCAGATACTCCTTAATCTTCAAAGTGACATCTTCACTTTTTAACACATTCAAGAGATCTTTTGTAGCAGATTTGTGCAATGCAATGCATCATTTGATTTTCATATGGCTCATTGATTCCACTCATAGGTGGGTATTCACGCGAATAAGAAAACAAATGCCCACGTAAAATCTTATGTATAAGTTTACACTGGCATTAGTCATAAGATCCAAAAGGTGAAAATATCTTGTTATCTATCAAATGACATATACATGAAATAAATGAACTATATCAATACAATGGAATAATATTAAATAATAAAAATATAAAGAACTTATACATGCTACAATATGATTGAAACCATCACACTTAACCTTCAAATTTGTTTTGTATAATACCTATTCCAGTGCATCAGTTATAGTTGTTGGCTTCTGAAAATGACTGATTAGCTTGGAAATTAAAATGAATTTGAGGGGAAGGTTGTGGGCTATTTCAGAGAACAAAAGTATAAACTGAATACCCAAGACACAATGAAAAACTCAAGGATCTAAACAATAGGGACTCAGGATAACCTCTTTAGGATGTGGCCTTAGGGATTATTTAATTCTAGTTAGACACTGTGAGATTCAGTTCCGATTTCCAGACTAAGTGGAAGAAATCCTCCCATTGCCCTACGTTGAGTCACACCCTTATGTCTGAATCAGGAACTGATGCCTGCCAAGGTTATGTGTAATGATATTAATGGTTGTATATATTATCTTTTGCTGAGCCTCTTTGAAGTTAGATGACACCACATGACTAGCTATGACCAATAGACTACGGGAGTATGAGACACTTATCGCATCTCAGCTACAGTGAATACGAAGTAATGTAAACCCTTCTGCCATGTGTTCCAGATGGTGTAAGTGGGGGGTTCTGAGTATTCGTCAACTTTGGTCCCTGAGTGTTAATGGGGAGAGGAAGCCCTATCTATGTGGTGTAGAATATGTAGTATGAGCAAGAAAACCAAAAAACCCGAGTTTGATTTTATTATATTTTCCAGATTAAAATATTCCACCAAAGAAAATAGCAACAATGTTGCCCCCATCCCACCCTTCAAGTAAAGAAGCTGGTAGAGCCAGCACCTCTCCATGGGATCCATTCAGCTCCCCTGGCCTCCCCCAGGCAGGTTCACACTTCCTCTCTGTGCTCACATAGGGCTTGGCATATATCTTTACCAACACATATTGAGTAGATACAGTTATCGGATTCTATGCCTTCCTTTTCCTAAAGATGTGGGGTCTGGCACCTAGGAGACAGTGCACGAATGTTTACGCGAGAGAAGGAATCGGTAGGGAAAGACGGATGAAAAGAAAGTAAGACAAATCTCAGGCAATCAGGTGGTCATCTCCGTCAGACACCGAGGAGGACCCTGGTTTTCTCTGAGTGGTTTTGCCTTTGTGTGTGCTCAGGCTCTTCCTCAGTCTTCGGAAAGGCTCAATGCAGTGGCACAGAAGGAGAGGCTCCAGCAGTGAGGCACAATGGACAGGTTACAGCTTGCTGCTCGACCTAGGATGCAAATAGGGTTTAGCTGCTCATCATCTTAAAATAGTTCGATATCCTTGTCATCCTTTCATCCTTTTTTTTTTTTTTTTTCAGTACAGAAATTTTTACCCACAGATCTGGAGTGATAGTTCCTTTTGCAAAACTATAACAGCTGACAACAAGGCGCCTCGATTCCTTACGGCAACCATGAGTTAGAACCGAGATGCAGCGGATTCCCACAAACACACAAGGTTCTTCCTGTTTGTATAGGGCCCAGTTAGCCTGCTTCCCCATTTCAGTTGTTTACCAGGCTCTGATGGATGGGCATCACCCCCCCCCCCCCCAAGATCCTGTAAATTCTGTAGGAACCAAGGTTGTGCTTCAGAGGGCTTTCCTGGGCCATCAGGACTGTTGCCTGCTCTGCTGATGTGAGAATTTCCCTTTTCAGTTGAGACTTGAGTTCTGATGCCACAAGCTAAAGTTTTAAAAACCATCTGGGCAAAGCATTTGTTACATATTATTCTATAATGGTCACTGTCTACTAAAGGTGCAGGCGATTAACTTTTACTTGGTGATTTCTTCAATTTTAGGGAAACATTTTTGATTTGGACTTAATGTAGTTTAAATGCATTGTATGAACTTCCTTTTTTTCTGAAAGAGTATAATTTGGTTCATAAATTGCAGATGGTGGAATCATGCTAAATGAATATCCTCATTGCTCAGAAAATTAATTCTTTTGACAGAATCATTCACTTAAAATGGAGTGAATATTTAACTTTATATATTAAGAGGTTTGAATGAAGTATCAATGCCTTCATTTTCATATACTGCCTCCCTCCATAATTTCATAGTTCATTTCCCTTTTATTGAAGTTAGGGATATTTGAGCCATATTTGTAAGTTCTCATTGCTAAACATTTTTCTTTCTTCCTTTCCCAGCCCCCCTCCCTTTGGTGCAGAGTTTCTGGTTCCCCTACATTTGATATAGAGTGAAAATGATCATAATCAATACAGGTAACCCCAGAAATTTCCCTTTGTCTGTAGAGGGTAGTGGTGACGAGCAGGATCCTAGAGTCAGACTGGCGAAGGTTAAAACCCTGGAGTTCTTATCTAGGACAGTGTGACCGTGAGCAATCTGCTCACTCACAGTGAGTCTGTTTCATTGTGTATATAATGGAGGTAATAATGAGTTACTTTAAAATGTGAAGCGGGTCATACATATAAAATGCTTAGCCACTAGTATTACGATGATGTTAGTCTCACCTACTCTCCACAGATACTTATACTGCGGCTAATTTCAATTTGCTAAACAAAATGACCTTGCATTTATTATAAACATGAAATGTCTAAGTTCTTGCCAAAGCCCACCCCACATTATGCCCAAAATATGGAATTGATTTATTATATTATTTAAGGTCTTCTACATTCTTTCCCTAAACTGCTTACTCTAGACACAGTTTTTTGCCTCTGATCACTTTAAAAAAAAATCATTTTATTGGGGGCTCATATAACTCTTATCACAATCCATACATATATCCATTGTGTCAAGCACATTTGTACATTTGTTGCCCTCGTCATTCTCAAAACATTTGCTTTCTACTTGAGCCCTTGGTATCAGCTCCTCATTTTTCTCCTCCCTGCTCCCCCTCCCTCATGAACCCTTGATAATTTTTAAATTATTATTATTTTGTCATGTCTTACACTGTCCTGTCTCCCTTCAACCACTTTTCTGCTGTCCTCCAGGGAGGGGGTTATATGTAGATCCTTGTAATTGGGCTCCCCTTTTTACCCTATCTTCCCTCCACCCTCCCGGTATTGCCACTCACACCACTGGTCCTGAATGATTCATCTGTCCTGGATTCCCTATGTTTCCAGTTCCTATCTGTACCAGTGTACATCCTCTGGTCTAGCCGGATTTGTAAGGTAGAATTGGGATCATGATAGGGGTGGGGGAAGGGAGGAAGCAGCATTTAGGAACTGGAGGAAAGTTGTATGTTTCATTGTTGCTACACTGCACCCTGACTGTGGCTCATCTCCTCCCCATGACCCTTCTTACCCTCTCATCCTTGCCACTCCCTTTGCCTAAAATGGGCCATTGCACAAATGGTTAAGTGGTTAACTAATAACTAAAAGGCTGGTCATTCAACCTCTCCCAGAGGCACCTCAGAAGAGAGACCTGGCAATCTTGTCATAGCTTTGAAAACCCTCTGGAAAGTAGTTCTGCCGTATACAGATAGGGTCACCAGGAGCTGAAATCAACTTGAGGGCACACTGGTTTAGTTTGGGATTGGTTGTCTACAGTGATTTTCCTATTACTCAGACTTACCAGAAATCCTCTTGTCCCTGAGATTCAGCTGAAATAATACACCAAGACCCTACGTACAACCGAAAGAAAGCCTGCGCAGTCCGGTGTCATCCTCACAATTGGTTTTCCGTTTCAGCCGACTGTGGTGGCCCCTGAGTCCATCTGTTTCATAGAGGGCTTTCCCCCTTTTCACCGTCTCTCCCCTTTACAGGCCTGACGTCTCTCTGGGGGAAGGGTCTCTCCTGGTAACATAGCCAAGGTACAGGAGATGAAGTCTCACTATCCTTGCTTCTAAGAACCAGTTTCCAAGTAGAACTTAGCAATTCCACAGGCAGTATATAGCAGGAGTCGGGTCTTAAGGCATGGCTACTTGGGGGTGGTGTAGGAATGGGGTGGTGAGTTGGATGCACTGGCTAGGTGAGTTTTCGGAAAAGAAGTTGGAGAAGTGTATTCAACCTAAATATTTACTGATTTTTACCTTGGTTCATTGTGTGATCAACTACTCAGCAACAGGGCGAAGCAAACATTTTCTGCAAAAGGTCAGATGGTAGGTATCTTGAAAATAGTCTTTGTTGCAATCAGTTTTTCTGTTTTAATACATAAAATCTGAGGAATGTTTTGTTCCAATAAAACTTTCTAAACACTGAAGGCAGGTTGACGGTGGGGCATAGTTCCCTAGCCCTTGAACTAGAACGTTTATAAACAAATGTAAGCCTTTGAGGACACAGTTGTTTCTTCCTTCTGTACCTCTAACTTTTAATATAGTTCTGATATATTTGAGATTTTTCAATAAAGATGTATTATTCATTAAGAGTGAAAATTATTTTCTGCATAGCACATCTAATTTATAATATATATCTGCTAATCTACGCCAATACCTGGAACATTTTCCTCCTATGCCATATTTGTGTTGACAAGTACTATTTTGGGGATGACAATTTTACTTCACAAATATGTTCTCCTTAATATATTATCTGAATATTTCATTGGTTAAAAATAATATAATTATTTCAATTTGAGTTACTTAAAGTTCCTTCTACTTCTTTTAAATTCTAAGGACTGAAAAAAATAAGTGAATAATATTGATTAACCTTTAAAAAGACAAAAGACCAACAATTTTTGTACCAAATTCCAGCTAAATTTTTGCTAATTGCCTGTAATTTTCTGATGACATGAATTGGGAAGGTACTAATTCCAAGGAAGAATAGGCGTTCCAGTCTTAGAAGGCATCTGTACATGGACCAAGAAAGTTGTGTGAGCAGAACAAAGGAATACTGAATGATTTGAAACCAGAACAGCTGTGCATTAAGGTCGCATCCTTTCACCATACTTACTCATTCTGGTTGCTGAGCAAATAATCATGGAAGCCAGGCAATATAAAGAAGAACGTGTCATCAGGATGCAAAGAAGGCTTATTAACAACCCTGTGATATGCAAATGCTGCAACTTTCCTTGCTGAATGTGAGGAGGACTTAAAACTCTTGCTAATGAAGATGAGCGCTGCAGTCTTCAGTATGCATTACAATCCAATGTAAAGAAAGTTAAGCTATTTGCAACTGGACCAATCTTGATCATGATAAATGGAAGAAAGACTGAACTTGGTTGGGTTTTTCATTTTGTTTGACTCCATGAGTCTTTTGAATCCATCATCATTGAATCAATGAATCCATAATCATTGCTTATGGAGGCAGCACTCAAGAAATCAAAGGATGCTGTGCCTTAACAAATCTGCTGCACAAGACCTCTCTAAGGCGAAGAGCCAGGATGTCATTTTGAGGACTAAGGTGGCCCTGGCTTTTGCCTTAATATTTTCAATTGCGTCACATGCATGTGAAAGATGAACATTGAATAAGAAAGACTGATTAGGAATTGATACATATGAAGCAGGGTGAAGAACATTGTTGGTACTGTGGGCTGTCAGAAGAACAAACAAATCCCTTTTGGAGGAAGAGCAGCGAGAATGTTCCTTAAAGGCAAGGAGGTTGAGACTCCTCTCCTGTACAGCAGAGAGCAGTCCCTGGAAAAGCATATCCTGCTCCGGGAAGCAGAAGAGCAATGGAAAAGAGGAAGTCCCTCAACAAGATAGCTTACCACAGTGCTGCAACAATGGGCTCATACGGAACAACAGCTGTAAGGATGGCCAACATTTCTTCCTGTTGTACATGGGGGAGCTCCGGATGAGTCAGACTGACTTGATGGCACTTAATAAGTCCCAAGTACTGGAAATCAGTACTTGAGTGATGTTATCTGTTACAGGTAGCCAAAGAAAGACATAATGTTGGCATTCTTATAGCTGGCCTGCTGGATCCAAACAGCATAAACATTGTATCTATGATATATCTACCCTGTTTCCTGAAAATAAGACAGTGTCTTATATTAATTTTTGCTCCCAAAGATGCGCTAGGTCTTATTTTCAGGGGATGTCTTATTTTTCCATGAAGAAGAATACAGTACACATTTATTGTTTATTGTTTTATTAAAAGAGACCTCGCACTTCTTGTCTGCTCTGGCTGCGCTGTGGCCAACAGCAAGTTGCACGGCGGCGCCTGCCACTATGATCAAGAGTCCAGAGTTACGGTAGTTTCTTGGGCCTTATTTTCGGGGAGGTCTTATTTTTTGGGGGATGCCTTATATTTCACCGAGAGGCAAAACTGTAAGTAGATCTTATTTTCGTGGGATGTCTTACTTTTGGGGGGACAGGGTATATATATTCAAATATGTATGTTTATATATGTATATGCATACTATCTTCGTTATCTAGTGATGCTATAACAGAAATAACTAAAGTAGGTAGCTTTGAGAAACACAAATTTATTTTCTCACAGTTTTTGAGGCTGGAAGTCCAAATTCAGGGCTTTGGTTCTAAGGCAAAGCTATTTCTCTCTGTTGCTCCTCTGGGGGAACTCCTTGTCTCTTCAGCTTCTATTTCTTGGCATCTATCTTCTCCTATCTTTTTCTTTATCTGCTCCTTTTATGTCTTGAGAGAGACTGACCTAGACACATACCCTATACTTATCCTGCTTCACTGCCGTAAGAAAGACAGTCCATCCAAATGGGATGATAATCTTAGGTAGAGTTTACAACACATATATCTGGGGAAACAATTTTATTCATAATACATAACAAATTATCGAGTAGGGTGGTCTGGATGGCACAGAGATGGAAGAATTACTTTTTCGTTTTGATTTGGAGGTCTTCCATATTTTCTAAATTTCCATAGAGGTAAATAAGTACTTTTGTGATTTCTGCTCTGGCAACATGAGCTGTATACCGTGGAGGGCCTTTCTACTATAGCATATCACAGATCATAACTAATGCACATCAAAGATATTGTTCAATGCATTGCCAATCTCTCAGTCAGCCTCAAAACACAAATTAGAATTAAACCATTTGATCTCACCAGGGCCAGGGCCAGAGAGTGTTCAGGTAAATATCAGTGTCATCATGGGGACAGGGCAGCTGCCGATCACAGCAGCTGGACCTCTGTATCAGTGCAAGCACAGGTAGTGCTGAAGTGGTCCCATGCTAAATTACTCCCTGAAGAACCAATTTCAAATGTATGTGCCAGGTGTTTCTAAAGGGCAAAGTCAACAAAGTGGGAGCTCACATTAAAAACAAACAAACCCATCAGCCACCCAGCACTAAATAAATAAGCGATTTTGAGTGAGAGCACAATCAAAGAGGGCTCAGGCTCCAGTGGAAGAGTTTAGCTACTGGAATGATTAGAAAGACACTATATAGGATTAGTTTAAAGAAATAAACGGAACAATTAAAAATGAAAAAGTAGCAAAAGACTTTGAAGGATGATGAACCAAGTTGAATTTGGGAATTAAGCAATGTAAATGTTAAAAAGTTAAACTCAATGGATTAGACACTGTTAAAGGGCAAAGTAAGGACCTAACAGATAGACCAAAGAAATGATTCTCATATAGTATGATGAGGTGAGATGCAAACTGTGAGTGGTTAAGATCTCTGCAGAATAGAATAAGAAGGTCTAATATATGTCTTATTGAAGTCCTAAAAAGACAAACTAGAGAGAAAAGCAAATAAAATATCTAAGGCTTTCTACAACACAGGAAAGACGTGAGTTTGCAAGTATAAACACCAAATATACAATACAAATATAGAAGCCAATTTGAAGAAACTACAGAACAGCAAAGGCAAAAGAAAGGTCTTACAGGAAGCTGGAGAAAAGCTGGAAAATTGAACGCAAGTTAGAGTAACAAGAAATCTCCAACGCAATAAAGCAAGGAGAAAAACCATATTCACTTCCGAGAGAAGTGTGAACCCTCTAAAATACCTTGTAAGAAAAAGGGTGAAAAAAGACAGATTTATTTTCTAGAGAAGCTTTCTTAAAAGGGAATTTTTTTTTAATTAAAAGTTGTCATGGGTTTTCATTCATGGAAGCTTCATTTACATATATAATCTATAAAATAGATATATTAGACTTTCCATTTCTTGTGTAATAAGTAAACAGTTTTGTTTTTGAGAATTTAAAAACAAATTTTTAAACAATTTTCCTGAGAATTTAAAAACAATTTTTACTTAAACATTTTAAGTAAAATTTAAAATTTATCATCATCTAGTTGTTCAAAAGATCCTCTTATTAGTGTCTATGATAATACTCCCATTTCTAGTAGTGAACTTTTTCTCGTCTCTCTTTTTCTTGTTCCATCTGGTCAAGATGTTATCTTTTTTTTTTTCTTTCCTTTTTCAAGTGTAATCTTTGGACCTTGTTCTCCATTTTCCTTTTCTAGTGTCTGCTCTTAGCTTTATTTTTCTCTCCTTGATGTTAAGTTGCTACTCTTGTACGTTTTTGAGATAGATGCTACAAAATTCTCTTTGCAAAAGATTAGTACAAGACTAGTCCCAATGACCATCACTTGCTTGTCAGTCGTGCTACTGTGGTGGCTTGTAGGTTGTTGTGATACTGGAAGCTGAGGTTTCTAGGTAGTTCAAGGATGTAAGTATGGTATTGTGTGGATGGCACAGTGTTTCCTTCTGTTTTGTATAGGGTCACGATGGGTCGGAAGCAGCTGAATGGCATCTAACAACAACACAAACAATCTCAGTGAAGTAGAGATTAAAAATGTCCCCAATGGTTGATTCTTCCAAAATGCTATCTATTCTTTCATGTTCCAATTCACTGCAACATCTCAGACCTCACAAACCATCAAAGAAATAGCTCATATGGTGGTAGGGGCTGGAGGATCCTCCTTACTCCTAAGGTTACAGGAGCTATGAAACAGGTCAGGTGAAAGGCCACAGCTCGAGTTCCAAGAATCAGAAGCAAGTCAGACGCAGGAAAGAGAAATGTGAAGATGCTACCCAAGTCCTAGGCAGGCAGTTTGGTGTTGCTAAGCTTATAATTATGTATATTAATACAATAATACAGATATTACTATTTCATAGGAAAAATGAAGCAAACAGATAAATCATATCAAACGTGGCATTTCCCTCATCGTTGTTAGGGATGCTGCTGTTTCAAATAGAAATCTCCACAATCAATAGCATATTATTTATATATGGTTAGGATTGCTTTGCGATATTCATGGGGGAAACCAAACAACATATGCTAGAGCAGTAACATGAGCAGACGAAAGCCAAAACATTTTGGTCAGTTAAATTTTAGAGAGACTAGGTATCTGTCAGAAAGTATAAATGTAAGGCTTCATTTCTATTAACGTCTCCAAAGGTGGGGATGGGGGGCTTGGGGAACCAATTCAATGCCAAGAAGTTGATTCTGGCCACCCTATGGGACAGGGTAGAACTTCCCTGTGGGTTTCTGAGACTGTCACTCTTTATGGAAGTAAAATGCCTCATCTTTCTCCTGTAGCAATATCTACAGTGAAAACATGTGCATTCTCAATCTCTCTTATTAAGCTGCTTTATCAGTATCCTCAAATTAACAACTATTGATATTTTTTACTAGAAGAGGCAAGCGAATTTTGGGAATAATGAGGGCAACAAATGTATAGATGTGTTTTATACAATTGATCTATGTATTGTGATGAATTGTATGAGCCCCAATAAATTGATTTAAAAAAAAAGAAAATTGGCTTATATTTTCATATAAAAATCTAATCAAGTTTTAAATGAAACATACAACTTTTGATTTTAAAACAAAGTAATATTTCAAGTTTATTCATTGTTTCCATTATGTCTACACTGTTGAAATTTGCCAATTGATTCAGAAACAATCTGTTTCTCACTACAGATTGAGACATATTTTCTTTTTAATTTTAATTTATTTTTATTTATTCTCTAAACTCCTTACTTAAAATAGTTCCATCTCATCCATAAGTAATAAATGATGAGAAAATAGCTAGAAAGTAAAATTATCATGGTAAACAATAAAATGCAAACAAGTTTTTTAAAATTCAAACTCCATACATGCTACAGATCACTAATTACTATTGAGATTAATAAAATTCAGTTCCGGGGGACAGAAAAGATCTAGCATTTTATCCCCGAACCAGTAAACAGTGATAATTTCTCTATATTAATCTTTGATTTTTTTTGTGTGTGTGTAACAATGAATAATAAGTATTTTACTAGCAATTCTATTTTGATTTTTATTATTTTTCACAGTAAAATATTTACATTAATTTTTTCTGCCTGATTAATGTTATTTTGTAGCCAATGCATATTTTGAAATAAAGTGAAGAGTTTTGAAATGCCTTTATTCATTTTGTGGTAATTGTGTGTTACCCAAAGTAGACCTAAATAAACACTTTTATTATTCTTTGTCTATTAAAAACATTTAGACTCACACGACGTCTTTGATTTTATTTGTCTAAGGTCTTTAGAATGAAGAGATAACCTGAAACATGCCTAGTTCAATGTGCCCCTCCTACCACATGCATTTTTCCTCTCTAAAGAATGCCTACAATCACCGCAGCGTGGATCCCAGTAGGAAGACTAGATTAAAATGCACCATTAAATTTTTTTGCATTAAGTATTTTGATTAGTAAGAATACCAGCTGGCATGGTATGTGTTAAATGCTCAAGTATTAACTTTAAGAAAGATTAATGAAACTGCTTCCTAGATTCTAAATAGCCAGGAGTTATTCACAATGCCCAAACACCGTGGTAAGTATAATATAGTTTCTGCTCTTGTGGATCACATAGTCTAATGGAGGAGATAAACATATAAGCATAATAATTACAAAAATATATATGAAATAGTCAAATGGAGAAAGATTCACTTCATTTAGTCTTAGCATCATGTAAATGAAAATATTTTTATATATGATTAAAAAAACAAACAAAGTTACCATCAGGGTAATTCAAGTTGATTCTAATTTCCAGGGACCCATAGGTCCCAGAGTACCATTGTACTCTCAAGGATTTTCCATGGCTGTCACTCTTTGGGAGCAGATTGCCCAATCTTTTTTCCCAAGGCACCACTCGGTGGGTTTGAGTCACCAGTCTTTATGTTAGTAGCCAACTGCAAAACCACACAGATAACTATATCGGACAATCCACCAATAATACCACATGTACTCATGGGAAATGCATACATAAAGAAAGATCGGTTCCTCACTTGCAAAGTCTTATTTTGAATCGCATTTATTCCTGTAAGCTTCAGCTCCAGAATGGGTCTATGCAGCAGCAGGTGAGAAAATAGGGCTGATAATGGACTACCAAAAGGAAATTTATTCTGGGTGCTCACTAACTCTTCTTGCAAGCAAACCATTTTTCTTTCAATGAATATATGTATGTTAACTAACCATGCAATTTGTATATCCCTCTTGGAATGTTCAGATTTTATAAGATGTAAAAATTATTGAGTCATTATTTATCATATAACATATCATACATCTGCCTATCTGGGGTATTGATTAGCACACGAAAGCCATGTAATTCTTCACAGCTTTAAAATGTGCTCTGGGATAAGAGAATTTATTCTGGGTTAAGACATACAAATAACTTAGAATACTGGTATTTCGCCCCATTTTAGTGGTACTCAATATTGGTAAATAGTATTGACTTGATGTGTCACTTCTCATATTGTAAATGGAATGCTTCTCATCTACTTTAGCTACGTGTGATAAGAGCAGGCACTGCTAAGACAGCTTAGTTCCTTTGAAAGGTAAACAGTACAAAACAGCCTGGGCAAAGATGAAACAATATTCGATGTAAGCAGAAGTTACTCTTTATTTCTTATCATGTTATGACATAAGGAGAGAAAAAATGTTTTGATTTAAAAATCTGTCAGCTATCATGTAATTTAATATGTAGTGACATAAATAGCTAGAAGGTATATATTAACATTAAAGACCCAAACTCCAATGATTAATATTATAGTGATGACAGAATGAGAGTGCCTAATTTTAATCCACTGTTTATCTATGTCGGGTAATTTATAGATCACTCGACATGTTTTAATAGTAGACATAAAAAGATATCCTTGAATATCCACTGCTTTCAAGATCTGACATTTGCAATTACAAATACAAAGAAATACAAGGGTAGCCTTCATTGGATATGTATACAAATAGCTAGCCATCCCATACAGTTTATAAAAAAGTGATCTATTAATAACAATACTGCTCCAAAGACCCAGGGTCTCTTAATATTCTAGTTGAATATCAAAGGGTTGACTTAAAATGAGGACAGAAACACAAAGAGTGGTCAACACATTGATTTGCCTGCCAAATATCGTTTTACCATCATAAATCTCAGGCTGACAACTACATAAAGCTTTCTTCACCCAAACACTGCCAAGGAAGGGCGTTTATTCACTGATTGGCTGATAGTAACCATGACAACGGATGCCACAATTAGACAAGTACAATCCCACTTTCAAACACACACACAATTCATTGATTCAGCAGGACTTTGTTGATGATACATCACGAGAGAAATATTTAATACTCGCCGGAGACTGATATATTTGTCTCTTATCTAGGGTAAAATAAATTACAAGAACTGATTAAAACAACCATTTAATTAGAATAAAGTAAGTTGCACAAGCAACTCAGTGAATCAAAGTGTTTTAAAATAATGTCAAGGTATCTCATTGTGTAAATGGAATGACTGTTAAATTAATCTACATTTTATTTTCCTATGGGTCCTTTATAAAAAGGAAAAAAAGGTTGGAAAGAATGCGAGTGCAATTTTCTATACACTAAATATGATAACAACAAATCTGTCTTTGGCACTTGAGAGGAAATAATTTCACTGAATGTTGAGTGATTATAGAATTTAATAGATATTCATCTATAGAGACCCAAAGAAAATTGCAAAAGGAATCTTTTGCTTATTCTTTGTCTACATAGGAGCCATATTTACTCAAGATGTTTTCCAAGACAGATTGATCACGAACACTCAGAATCTAACTAATGATGAGTAATTCAGTGAGAAGCCCAGTACACTGGAGATTAAATGTACCAACTTTTACTTGATTTTAACTTTGGCAGTCAAATCAAATGGACTACTGGAGGCCAAATAATGAAATTTCTGAATTAATTTTCCTTTTCTGTGTTTTCAAAGGTACATAAGATGCATTTAATGCATTTAAACCATTTAATGTTTATGAGTATATTTGATAATTATGCTTGCAGCAACATACAATAAAATTACCAATCATGTGGATATCAGAGATATGGATTTGGGAAGGAAAGGAAAATAATTTTTCCTTATACGAGCACTGAATACGAATTGATTTATTATGGAGCTCTGATGTCACAGTATGTTACACTTTGGGCTGCTGACACAAGGTTAGTAGTTCAAAACCACCAGCCGCTCCATGAGGGCAAGATTAGGCTATCTGTTCCGGTAAAGATTCCATCTTGGAAACCCACAGGGGAAATTCTGGTCTGTCCTGTGGGGTCACTATGAATAGGAATTGACTCAAGGGCGCTGAGCTGAGTTAGTTGAGAGTTGATTTATTGCAGTGAGAATTAAGCTTGAATTATAAAATTTGAATTACAAAAAGTGAAGTACAAAATCCAGTAAGTATTGAAAAATGACTTCTATAATTTAAAATCAGATCATTATCTAGTATGTTTTTAAGCTTTCATTTTCTTACATATGTACCTACACATGCGGTATGCATATCAATGCATATGTGTGTGTTTAGAATAGAAACTACACTAGGAAAACACATGAGAGTAAGTTAGCAAATACTGTTACAAGTTCATAGATATGTGTACAGCAGTTTGGACATCCCCCACGGCATGCAAATCTTGTTTATTTTAAAGGTTCCTTTAGTTTGGGGAATAAACATAGACCCATAGGGACAAGATCGGACCTTCAGGATGAATGGGTAGAGTTTCTCAATCAGATTCTCCTAGGAGACCCCTCCCCCCACTTGTCTGCCAGTTTATCATGTTGTGGTGGCTTGTGTATCGCTGTGATGCTAGAAGCGATGTCACTGGTATTTCGAGTGCCAGCAGCGTTACCCAGAGTGAACAGGTTTCCGGAGAGCTTTCAGACTAAGAACAGGACTTGGCTCCCAATTTCGGTGGAAGAAGCCATCGATCACCTTATATTTACCTTGGAAACATCATCAGATACTGAAGGCCCCAAGAACGGAAGAGAACACGGTTGACAATCGTGCTGGAGAATGGGTCCCGCAGGTCCACGGGCTCTCAAACTGTGACCGAGGAGGAGCGGGTTTCTTGGAGAGGAGTCGATCGTGGTGCTGTGAGTGGGGTAAAGCCTATTGGAGGGGAGTCTTCATAATCTTTATTCGCTAATGGGGCACAACAAGAAACACCTGCAAAAATATGCTAACGATTGGAAGTTGCAATGTGCAAAATCTAAATATCTAGGAAAATTAGAAGTCGTTAAAAATGAAACGGTGCCCAAACAGCTGAAATTTACCATTTTGAATCAGAAAATCATATGATTTACTATGCCAGGGATAACACAATCAAGAGTTATAGGGTGGCATTCGTTGTCAAAAAGGACATTGCAAAATCAATAATGAAGTTCAATGTTGCCTGTTATAGAATTATATCTGTCCACCTTCCAGGAAATGCAGTCAATACAACTATCATTACAATTTATTCACCAACCACAAAACTCAGTGATGAAGAAATTGAAGAATTCTACCAAGGACTTCAGTCTGAAATCGATCAAACATGCAATCAAGATGCATTGGTAATTGTTGGTGATTAGAATGCAAAAATTGGAAACAAAGAGGAAGGAATGGTAATTGCAAAATATGGTCTTGGTGATAGAAATGAAGCTGGAGATCCCATAATAGAATTTTGCAAAACTAATGGCTTGGTTATAGCAAATACCTTTTTTTCAACAACACGAAAGGAAACTACACATATGGACTTCCCTAGATGAAATACACAGAAATCAAATGGACTCATCTGTGAGAAGATACAATGGAGAAGTTCAAATCCGCCGCCAAAACCAGACCAGGTGCTGACTGTGGAACAGACCATCAATTGTTCATTTGTAAATTCAGGATGAAGCTGGAGAAAATTAAAACAAGTCTACATGAGCCAAGATATGACCTTGAGTCTATCCCACATCAATTCTGAAAACCGATTTGGAAATTTGGAAATTTCGGAAGCAAATTGGACCCCTTGAACTTTCATGACAGGAGCCCTGATGAGCTGTGGGAGGACCTCATGATCATCACTCATGAAGAAAGCAAAAGGTCACTAAAAAGACAGGAAAGAAAGGAAAGATCAAAGTGGATGTCAGGAGATTCTGAAACTTGCTCTTACTCATAGAGCAGCTAAAGCAAATGGAAGGAAGGAGGAAGTCAAAGAGTTGAATAGAACATTTCGAAGGGCAGCTCGGCACGGCAAATCCAAATATTATAATGAAGTCTGAAAAGACCTAGGATTAGAAAAATCGAAAGTGAAGAAGAGGCTTAGCACATCTGAAGCCGAAATAACTCAAGATAAAAACAATTACCACAGGCTTTCTCTTGATTCTTTATTGTTCTTTTACACTCTCAGTTGGGGTGCAGATCAGGATATTAAACAGTAAACTTTACTTGACTTTTTTGTAGTTTTCCTTCATTAGCCCTCCATTCAGAAAACTGTAGTTTTTATTGAAACCCTGTAATTTATTTAGTAGCAAAAAGCAAACCAAAATACCTTTTCTGCTTGCTAACAGAAATAGCCTGACCTGAATTTTCCCACACCTCATTTTTCAATAGCAAGAAAATCTTCCGCTTTCTTATTTTCAAAATTTGTTGTAAGACTCAAATGATGTAATTATGCATGTGACAGCACTCATAAGTTGGAAAACATGTTTTAAAGACTGACGTTCAAAAGGCATAGACAAAATTGTGTGTAAAAGACACTTTTGCCAGCAGCAATTTAGCTTAAGATACGATTTCCACAAAGCAAATGTTAACATGAAAAATATTAATCCTCACCAGCAATGAAAGAACTGTACAAACAAGCCACATGAGAAATCATTTTTATTTATTGGAAAAATGTTTAGAAAAGGCTGAGTGCCACTGAGCCTGGGTTGAAATTGGGACTTATTCGATGCAGTAAAAATGGTAATATTATTTTTGTTATACTATTTGACTCTTTCTATATATATCCTATATATACATAGTGTTAAATATTTCATACAACATAGTTATTTCATTCAACATTCAACAAGAATGGCTCACTACAAATGCTTCATCATGTGTTCATTTAAAGTAACAAGACAATAGTGCACTTTATGGTCAATCTGCTGCACGTTACTCTCTAATGTGTTGAAAACATGCACCTTACCCGAGCCATGGCATTTTCAGTTGCCTCATATGCAGGTGAAAGTTGGACCCAAATAAGGAAGACAGAAGAAGAATAGATGCACTTGAACTATGGTGTTGGGAACGAACTTTGAAGTACCATGAACTGCCCAAAGAGCAGTTATTTCTTGAAAAAAGTGCAATCAGAATGCTCCTTAGCAGTGAGGATGGTGAGACCTCGTACCATGGACTTTAGACATGAGATTAGGAGAGACCAGTCCCTGGAGGAGGACAGCATGCATGGTAAAACGGAGTGGCCGTGGAAACAGGACTTCCCTTGAGGAGTCGAACTGAAACAGTGGCTTCAACAAGGAACTGAAACATAACAACTATTGGGCAGCTGGCTCAGGTCTGGGAGTTGTTTTGTTTGCTGTACATAGGAGTCCTATGAGTCGGAACCACTTAATGGCACCTAACAACAACAACAACAACAACAACAACAAATGATCAACAAAGAGGAACAGGTCAACAAATTTATTATGCCCTCAAAAGGGGATACAAAGACACCAATAAATTATGTTTTGGGAAATTGTCAAGACGCTAGAGAAACTGGCACTGCTATCTGTGATTGGTTCTTTGGTCTGTGTAAGAAGGCCTGGTGGTATAAAGGGCTATGAACTGAGCTGCACACGGCAAAGTCAGCAGATTGAACCCATTGGTCACTCAGAGGGAGAAGGGTGAGGCTACCTGGTCCTGAAAAATGTCCATCTCAAAACCTACTGGGACAGTTCTACTCTGTCCTGTAGGGTCAGTATTGGAGAACCTTATGATAACAGTCCTCAAAATTGGCTTCTATAGGCTATGTTCCTCTGGTTCCTTGAGGCTTCCTCACCCCCCACTATCATGACCCCAGTTGTGCCTTTCACTGAGGGCTAGGCTGGAGCAGGTTCACGGGAACAGATAAGACCCAGGACTCCAGGTCAGAGAAGCCCTCAGAAACAGAAACGGGAGAAGCGATAACAGAAGGTAGGGAAGGTGTGGAGAGGAGGGGCGAAGAAACCACAGGGGAAGGGAGAGAGTCTAAGATAGGAATTAGAGGACCGTTCTGCTTTGCACATATGAGGTTGTCTTGATTCAGAATAGGTCTGAAGGCACCTAATGATAATCTTTCTCTCTGTGTGTGAGAAAATCAAGAATATAAAATTTATATGTAATTTCAAATTTTTTTCATGTATCTAAAAAAGTAAACCGCTGACAACTGACACATATAGAAATGCTATCAGAGTTGTCTCCGGATTGTGGCATAACGAGAGCTGTATTTCCTATTTTTCTGTGTTTTTGTATGCTTTATACTAAGTAGGAGCTATTTTTGTACTCAGAAACTTACAAGTAGTCATCAGGATCAGGATCTATAACTAGGGTGAAATAATAATGTCTCATGTTTTAAAACTTTGCCTTACTTAAGAACACCCATAATGCTTTAAGGACTTTGGGGAGTGTAGATGCATCTAAACAGTTCCCTTACGATTGGCCATATTCCTCACTGATTGGCCATAACAACGCACTCAGAGAATGTATAGCATTTTCTCCGCTGGCCCTGAGTTCTGCAACAGTCCGGAAAAGTTTGCTCCCCTGGAAGTCTTGGAAAATTATGTAGTTCTTTAAAAGTAAGCCTGGAAAATTTCCTAGTTTATATATCTTTGCATCTAACTTACATGACAGAGACACAATATAAGAACAAACTACTTAGGATTCTGTCTGCTTTTACATCTCCCCATGGGAAGACTCTACCTCAGAGACATGGGTGTTTTCCAGAGATAACACCATTGTAGTTCAGTCCCTTAGTGGAAGTTGTCCCTTTTAGTTCTTTCATATCATTCCTCAAGGGAACAATGCTAGCTGGCTACTGCAACTGACATGACATTACAGTGAAAAAAAAGAAAGAAAGAAAGATAGAGGAGGGGAAAGTGGAACAGAACATGCCTTTTATGTAATTGTGGCATATGTAGACTAGCATTCTGGAATAAATTCTTCATGATCATCATTGTTTGGTATTCACACACTTTCACTAAATTCGGAGCTGTGCTTTTTAATTTTTCTACTTTAGACTTGAGGCAAAATAGAAATGTGTGTGCATGTCTTCCAAAAATATAGAGATTACGTTTTAAATATTTTATCACGCATTTTGTAGAATATACACATTTAAGAAATAGTGGCACATTGGTCATGCCAAGAATCTTTCCATGAAATATGTTTAAATAATAAAACAATGATAAAAGGAAGTACATTGAGAAGAATCAAGAATTTCTGCTTAGCATAACTAACCAATATCTACTCTGTATAACAACTTCTAACTCTGGAAAATGGGCCACATTAGCAAAAAGAACACCAGGTCTTCTTCTATTCTTGAGACTCACTTGAAGATTTTCACAATGTTTTTGCTAGTGAAGAGATTGGTGAAAAGGGCATATTTAGTTCTCCAATTCAAGGAGAATGATAACTAAAGAGGTGATCAGCCTTTGCAATAGGGACAAAGTTAGGGTAACAATACAAAGAAAATGTTTTCTTTTGGGGTAGACAATGGAAGGTTATAAAAAATGAAGTTTAAGGAGAGAATTCTTCATGGGAAAGTATAACTAGGTCCATGACAATTAAATTAAGTGCACATGATAGGGAAGAATAATAAAACATCGGGTCCCCATTCAATGGAAAGCAGTCGCTTAATTCCATGAGGGAGGATGTGTTCTCCATTGAGGCGTGTCATCTATCCCGGGAACCTGTGTCCTGCATCCTTGGCTGCAGCCGACCGTTCCGGAACAGACATAGCTCTTTGATCGTTTGATTTTTAAGAGAAGCCAGAAATGATGAATATATATGAAATATCTTAATACCCAAGAGTGGACTATGTATAATAATTCGGAACCTCTGGTCTAAAGATAGAAAAGGCACTTCTGAATATTACTGAGACATTTAAAAAATAATAAAATAGTTAGTATGGAAGAGTGTCCATGTTGACGAAGGAAGGGGAGGGGGAATTTCATGTAAAATATTAGTATTGCGACTGATTTTATCTTGGAAACATAAACAACTCTATTATGCAGTATGGAGAATGTACAACAAATTACTTTAAAAGATCTCCAATGGGGGTGGTAGTACTAACACGTACTTCCTTTGCTTTCTCCCAACACGTACAACTTTGCAACTACCAAATCTCCTACAGTCTAAGGTATATTTTTACTATATTTCTACATTTCTTAAAGTTGGGAATATGCTTATCATTCCAATTGGCAGTGGTACGTGAAAATAATGATGCGGTATACAGTCAATGCATCTGGTTAAGTGCCGTCAAGTCGGTTCTGACAACAGGATAAAACACTGCCTCTACCTGCACCGTCCTTAAAATTGTTCTTATGCTTGGGCCCTTTTTGCAACTACTGTGTCAATCCATCTTGTTAAGGGTCTCCCTCTTTCTTGCTGCCCCTCTACTCTACCAAGCATGATGTCTTTCTCCAGGGACTCGTTTCTCCTGGTAACGTGTCCAAAGTACATGAGACAAAGTCTCACGTATCCTTGCTTCCAAGGACATTTCTGGTTGTACTTCTTCCACAATCTATTTGTTTGCTCTTTTGGTAGTCCCTAGTACTTTCAGTATTCTTCACCACCGCCACAGCTCATCCGTTTTTCTTCCATATCACCAGGGCTTGGGTCAGGTGCACTCTAGTCCTCAAAGTAACATCTTGTCTTTCCAACACTTTAAAGAGGCTTGTGCAACAGATTGCACAAACAATGCAACGCATCCTTTCATCTCTTAACTGCTTCTTCCATGAGCGCTGACTGTGCATGCAAGCAGGAGGAAATCCTTGACAAGTTCAAGTTTTCACTGTTGATTGTGATGCTACCTATTGGTTTAGTTACAATCGACAGTGGTGCATAAAATAATGATGTACTCTATAATCAATATAGATTCCATAATATAGTTTAGTTACAATTGACAGTGGTGCATAAAATAATGATGTACTCTATAATCAATATGATTCCATAATATAGGGTTTTAAAAAGTTAAAAGCAAAAAATGCCAAGAGAAAATGTATTGAATGCCATTTTTTAAATTAAAAGATCATTTTATTGGGGAGTCCTACAACTCTTGTTACAATCCATACCTTGATTGTGCCATGTATATACGTAGCCTTCGTTCATTTTTAGACATTTACTTTCTATTGGCCCTTGGGATCAGCTCCTCATTTTTTCCCTCCCTCCCCCTCCCTCTCATACTCCCTTGGTAGATTATAAATTATTATTATTTTCATAGCTTACACTCACCAGTGTCTCCCTTCCCCCATGGTTTCTGTTGTTCTTCCCCCTGGAGAGGGGTGTATGGTTATGTGTCGATCATTGCGATCGGTTCCCCACTGAATGCCATTTCTTCGATAAAGATGCATCAGAAAAATAATCCAATCATGCTGCTAATAATTCCTCATCTATTTAATATTAAAAAAAAACTTTAAGTAAAATTTGGATAGAAACTGGAAACTCAGGTGGCCTCTTTGTTGACATGTCATCATAACACTAAATTTCTCTGTATGTGGAGAGAACCTGAGTGATTTGACTCTTCATTTCAATGATTGTGATGGCCAGCACAAAAAACTATGACCTTTAAGGGACCCCACATAATCTCAGGATAACAGTTATTGGGAGGCTTGAAAATCCTGGCTGGAAAATTCTGGCCCAAATTATTGAAGAACTCTAAGTTGTCAGAACATGTAGTTACCATAGAAAGCAAAATGATCTTTATTTCAGAGCAGAAGCAGGTATAATGTGCTCCATCTGCCTGCCCATATCACGGAGTTAGGTCGTTTCACTCAGCACCAGCGGAAGCAACCTTGAGGTCTAGGGTCTGTAATATAGTTTAATGCAATTATGAATAATTTCTAGAAAATATTTGATGAATAATTTCTTCCCCCCCTCACGTGTGCTATTATGATCCAGACCCTAAAGAAATCCCTAATAAAATTATATTACGTTTTCTTTTCTTCATTAGTAATGACAATGTGTGTCGTTGATGTTAGGGGCGTTCTGTGCAAACTTGCGATTGGGTGGATTGTGCAAAGCATCGCAACAGCCAATATTAAAACACAACACATCCAGATCTAGTGATGTGATGTATCTTTCTATGCTATAGACCATGAAATTATAGAACCTTCCATAGTTATGACATATTATTTCTCCTCCTAAATCATTATAATCACCAGAACCATCTCATGCCTCAATCTCTAAATGATAATGGAAGCAGAATCGCAATATAATCAAGGAAGCTCTCAAGATTCATTTTCAGAAAAATATGATGGTCACCCTCACTAAGTAGAATTCTTCATTAATTAATAGTGTCGTCGATGGCATTATGTTACCCACCACCAAGTTTCTGAAAATCTTACTTTATGGCCCCATAAAAATCAGAATCTGTGGAAAGTATTACATGAACAAATAGTCACATTATAGTCAAACAGGAACAATGGTCTGAAGGGACACCTAAAAAACATCTCAGGCCCTCTCGTCCTCAGAAAACGGTTCTTCTCTGTGGATTGTTCCTTCTAGAGCCTCAGTGAGAAACTGGAATGTAGGAAGAAGAACTCAGTACCAGGGTTAGAGGAAGGCTTAAATATGTGCCGGAAGTGAGCAAGACTTGAAGCACTTGCTGATGAAGATCAAGGTGGTAGCCTTTAAAACAGATTACAACTAAAATAACCAAAATCCTCACAACCGAATCAATAGGTAACATCGTCATAAATGGAGAAAAGATTGAAATTGTCAAGGATTTTGTCTTTCTTGGATCCACAAGCAATGTTCACGAAAGCAGCTGTGTAGAGATCAAATAACACATTTTCAGTATATCTGCTGCACAAGACTTCTTTAAAGGATTGAAAAGCAATACTTTAAAGGGATTGAGGTGCACCAAATCCAAGCCCTAATAATAAAGGAAACCAAAGAAGAATTGTGGTACTGGTGAATGAAGAAAATATTATTGCATTTACAAAGAACCACAAGTCTGTCTCGGAAGAAATACAGCAGAAAGCTCCTTAGAAGCAAGGATGGCAAGACTTTGCCATGTACTTTGGACATGTTATCCGGAGAGACCAGTTCCCGGAGGAGGACAGCATGCTTGGTAAAGTAGAGGGGCAATGAAAAAGAAGAAGGTTCTTGACAAGATGGATTGATACAGTGTCTACAGTGATGAACTCAAACACAACAATTGTGAGGATGGCACAGGACTGGGCCTTGTTTCTTGAGGTCACTATGAGTCACAGCCAACTAAATAGCACCTAACAACAAGAGCAGCAACAACAACAGGGAGATGCTCAAATGAGACTCCACTGGCGTGTTATGTAAATGGAAACCTCTCATTCTCCTGTATATCCGCAGCCAGATTCTCATCTGTTCACTCTTGAGTGTGGCTTGGCTGCCAAGGAAACAAGCTCATGGTGCCTCTAGATCAAGTGTAGAGCAAGAAGCATAGTACTTGTTCATCGTAGAAACACAATAATGTCTGCTGAATTTGTGAAGTTTTGACATTGGAAATTAGAGTACTGATTTGGTACTAAGTTGGTTCTATCAGGCAAGCAAGGGCTACTAAAGGCAAGATCAGCAAATAAAAACCAGCTGCTCCAGGGGAGAAAAACGAAGCTATCTGCTCTCGTGAAGATTCGTACCCATGGAAACCCTATTTATGTGAGGTTGCATTGAGTTCGAATCAAGGTGATGGCAGTAAGTTTGGTTTGGGTTAAACATAATACTCGTAAGAAAGGCCTGCTATTTACTTCAGAAAATGAGTCATTGAAGACCTTATGCATTATAGGAGGACCTATGGTGGTGCAACGATTAAGCTCCTAGCTGCTTAGTGAACAGTTGAGGATTCTGTAGGAGGAAGACCTAGTCATCTATCTCTGCAAAAGTTACAGCCAAGAAAACCCCACATAGCAGCTCCAATTCTGGCATATAGGGTTGGCTATGAGTTGAAACTGACCTTAAGGTTGCAACTGATCATTGGAATGAACAGGGCCAGGGAATACTTTGCTCTTCTCTTGTGCATTAGGAAGTTGAAAGTCAATGGTGCTGGATCGCAGGTAACAACCAAAAGCATAGTACCTGCTCAATGTAAAAGGAGTAAGAGGGGAGAGGTATGGAAAGAGATAGCAAGAAAATAAAAATTCTGTTGACTTCACTTCACTTCATAATCTCTTGTTTTTATAGACCCCCACCCCCAATCCCAACTATATTGAGAATTGTAACTCTGTCTAATATTTATACACATGTGTGCATATATATGTGTATGCCTATCTATATCCTGTTTCATATTCAACTCAAGTGTTACTTGTTTGCAAGTCAATGCTTAGAAAGTGGTCTTGTTAACTGCCATGTTTATCTACTTTTATGTCTTATTTGTCTAATTCCCTAATGGTGGTCATGCTAGTTTATTCCAATGATGCACTATTGTATACAATGGTCTAATGAACCAACTTGTGTGATGCAAAGTATTTGAGATTTTGTTGGGAGGCAAGTTTATTTTTTATATCACTCTGTTTTCATCAACCTACCTTTTCTCCAGAGTACATAGATTTTATACATTTACCTTAGGAAACTTCTCCTAAAGCAGTTATTCACAGCAGAAGAGATCATGTATATGGTGAATCCTTGGTCTATCATTTACCACCTGTGTGGTCAAACCTCCTTGATCCTAGGTACACAAAACCATATCATGTTTCATTTATTAGAGAATGAAATGTACATGCAGTGTCTAGCATGGTTTCTGGCATGTAGACATTCTTGGTTGACAGTATGGATGCAACTTTTACTCTAACATTGTTCATTAGGGTGATCTGGTGATCCTGTTGTAAAGAAATTTCCTAAAACCAAATAACTCATTCATCAAATAGACGTGAACCTACCTTTATCATGCTATAAAGAAAACACCTTATACTAAGATGTAATCAAAGGACAAATCTTCACAGAGGGAAGCAATTATTTCGTTTTTAAACAGCTTTACATGATTCCCCCATCTGGGTATTGTGTTTTAAACAGAATTTCCTGTCAATTACGTGAGAAACTTTATAGAAATATTGTTTCTCTAACGCATATTTATTGTAATAGGTATGTAATATACAGCCTGCTAAGAAAGAAGCACTCTTTTGGACCCATTGTTTTTAGGGCCCATCAAGTCAAGTTCAAATCACAGTAAATCCATATAACAGAGTAGAACTGACCCATAGGGTTTCCAAGACTGTAATCTCTAGGGAGGAAATTACCAAATCTTTCTCCCGAGGAGCCAGTGAATGAGTTTGAATTGCCAATCTTTCAAGTAGCAGCCAAGTTCGTAAGGGCTTCTTCAGCTAAGTCTGAATTCGGGTTTCGAACTGGTTCTTCCCAGTCTCATCATGGCTAACAAAGGAAGATCAGAACAGACCTGAATTTGTAAAATATGAATATGTGTGACAATAATTGAAATTTGAAAACATATAGGTCAACTTCCTGCTAGAAAATTAATATTCCTCTTAGAGAACAAGGGGAGCAGCCAAATCTCTTGATCAACAGAGTTAGAAAAAGTGGTGTCCACTCAAAGATGGCTCAGGGATGCTACCTTGAACATGTGTCTCCCTCCACAGTCCTGGCAATGATCCAGTCTACCACTTCTGGCTCCTGAGAGGGCTCACCATGCGTCCTTTGAGACATCCCCTCCAGGACACCAAATCCTAAACTTTCCCAATCCAATCATTCTTCAAGTACACCCAGAATTCCAAATGTGGGTCTGTTTTATGACTGTGCCACATTGACCCTGATCGAACTGGTTGGAAGCAATATGGAGCAGCATTAGTCTGGGTGCTTGAGAGAAACAAATCCACAGAAACTCATGTATAAGAGAGAGCTTTATATAAAGGTTAAGTGCACATCAAGAAAACATCCCAACCCAGTGCTGCCCAAGCCCACAAGTTCAACATTAGTCCGTATGTCCGACATCAGTCCACAAAGTTCTCCTCCATCTCACAAAACACTCGCAATGGCACCTACTGCAGGAGGAAAGCCAAATTAGTGAACATGTAAGCACCTCAGCACTGGCAGGGGTCTCCGCACGGGTGCTCCAGCACCCAGGGCTGCATCAGGGTAGGTCCATGAGGCTTCTCCTCAGGGATGGCTTGCAGGAAGTGAGCCTTGCCAACTGAAGCAGGGAGCTGGCTAAGGCAGCTGCACCTTGGTCCAACCATCAGAAAGCAAGGGACCCCAGAACTCAAAAGGCAAGGCTCACCGAGCCATTTATCCCTCCGCCCTTCAATTAACCCCACATGTGGTTATCGGCCAAGTTGGCACAATAAACTAACTACCTCAGGAGCCATTGGCTAAAAACGATGAATTAGGGTTCATAGCACTAGAGGCATTTTAGACGAGGGATTGCAGTTGTGAAGAGCTGTCCTCTGTCCTACAGCAAGCCTGGCCAGGACAAGGAGCTACCTGTAGTCCTTCCTCTGAATCAGAAAAGCCAACAATGTCACCAGGCATTTTCCAATTTTCTCCCGAGGGACAAAATCATCCCTACTGAGAACCACTGCTATAAATCATGTAGTCAAACTCCACACAAGCCTGGGAAGCTTGCTCACAATCACACTTCCTACAGCTTCCTTTAATTTAAATTTACGTCCTTGCAATTACCATAGCACCAAATGCAGCCTTACATCCAGCCCGTGACTACTTAAATGTTGTTGACTCAAGTTGCGTTTAGATTTTATACTCAGTTTCATATCAAGCGGCTCAAAGAACTGCTTTGTTGCAACCCAAAGCATACGTGTTAGGCAATATACAAGTCAGTGCTAGCCTCGGATGTGAGAAAACTTTAATTTCTTAATTTGTATAGTTTGTTCTGTCTCCCATACCAGGAAATCTATTTTCCAACTTACATTTTCAATGTATGTACCAGGATGTTTCTATAGCGCTTCTCTACTCAGCATTCATGCCAAAGAAACAACAAATGATTCAATAATTCAAGAAATAAAATCTACTTTGTTGGTGTAACTTTTCTTGTCCATATGCTGGCTGGCAATGATTGATGTCTGCCTACTGGCATTTTGGGGCGCAGCTCAGAATTAAGGCCATTTTTTGGCCTTTACCACAGCACCTCTAGTTCTAACTCTCTGAGGGGAACACCATTTCCCTTCGGCAGTTTGGTCCAGTTTGCTCTTCTTCCTTTCTTGGCTATAATTCAGACTCATCTTTCTCTTCCGATTGTTGTCAAACGAGTCAAATGTGGTCAGAAGTGGTTGCTGCACCCCTGTCAAAGTGAAATTTTCCTAACTCAAGATAGAGTGATAAAAAGTGAGAAGGAAGATAATCATAATGTGAATAAGGGGGGGGGAGCGCAGAGTGGAAGCCCAAAGTCAATCTGTAGGTAATTGGACATCCTCTTACAGAAGGGTCATCGGGAGAAGACAGGCCAGGCAGGGTGCAGTATAGCACCAATGAAACATACAATTTTCCTCTAGTTCTTTAATGTTTCTTCCCCCCCACTATCATGACCCAAATTCTACCTTACAAATCTGGCTAGACCAGAACATGTACATGGGTACAGATAAGATCAGGAAACAAAGGAAATACAGGACAGATAAACTCCTTGGGACCAATATTGAGAGTAGCCAAACCAGGAGGGTAAGGGTAAGGTGAGGGGAGCAATGGGGAACCATTCACAATGACCTATCTATAACCTGCTCCCAGGGGGGTTGGACAACAGACAAGGGGGTAAAGGGAAATATCAGGCAGTGCAAGACATGATAAAATAATAATGATTTATAAATTATCAAGAGTTCATGAGGGAGGGAGAGTGAGGCATACCAAGGGCTCAAGTAGAAAGAAAATGTTTTGAAAATGATGATGGCAACATATGTAAAAATGCATGGATTGTGATAAGAGTTGTATAAGCCCCCAATAAAATAATTTCTAAAAAAATAAAATAAAGCGTGGCAAGGGAAAATTACATTATTCAGTATTGATTTCTTGGAAATGCCCCTGGTGTTATTTTTATACAACTGTTTCAGAACGCAGATAATCGCATACCTAGAGCACAAGATTCCCATTTGCTAGACTTAAGAATTCCTAGGTGGAAATTGCACAAGAACTATAAGGAGACACTCTCACCTAAAAGCTACTTTCCTAAATGATTGCACTAATGAGGTATAAATAAAAAATTATGATTAATGAGGTTACATTTCATTAGTGTTAATTCAATAGTGTTTGATTAATAATCTTTGGTTGCTTATACTACCTAAAATAGAAGCATAGCCATAAAAATATTTTCTTTTCTCACTTAACTAACCTTTATTATCATTTGCCTCATTATCTTTTTCTTAAGATCATTTTATTGGAGGCTCGTACAATTCTCATCACAATCCATCCATCCATCCATCCATTGTGTCAAGCACATTTGTACATTTGTTGTCATCATCATTCTCAGAACATTTGCCTTCTACTTGAGCCCTTAATATCAGCTCCTCATTTTTCCCCATCCCTTCCCACTACCCCCCATGAACCCTTCATAATTCATAAATTATTATTATTTTATCATATGTCACACTGTCAGACGTCTTCCCTCGGCCACTTCTCTGTTGTCCATCCCCCAGGGAGGTGGTTATACGTAGATTCTTGTAATCAGTTCCCTCCACCCTCCAGGCATCGCCACTCTCACCACTGGTCCTGAAGGGGTCATCTGTCCTGGATTCCCTGTGTTTCCAGTTGCTTTCTGTACCAATGTACATCCTCTGGTCTAGCCAGACTTGTAAGGTAGAATTCGGATCATGATAGTGTGGGGGCACTGGGGCAGCATTTAAGAACTAGAGGAAAGTTATATGTTTCATCGTTGCTACCCTGAACCCTGACTGGCTCACCTCCTCCCCACACCCCTTCAGTAAGGGGGTGTCCAGTTGCCTACCTATGGGCTTTTGAGTCTCCACTCTGCACTCACCCTCATTTACAATGTTATGATTTTTTGTTCTTTGATGCTTGATACCTGATCCCTTTGACAGCTTGTGGTCACACAGGCTGATGTCCTTCTTTCATGTGGGCTTTATTGCTTCTGAGCTAGATGGCTGCTTGTTTATCTTCAAGCCTTTAAGACCTCAGACACTCTATCTTTTGATAGCTGGGCACCATAAATTTTCTTCACCACATTTGCTTATGCACCAGATTTGTCTTCAGTGATCATATCGGGAAGTGGGAACTCACTGATAAGAATTTTTGTTCTTTGATGTCTGATACCTGGTCCCTTGTACACCTCGTGGTCACACAGGCTGGTGTGCTTCTTCCATGTGGGCATTGATGCTTCTCAGCTAGATGGCCACATGTTTATCTGCAAGCCTTTATGATCCCAGATGCTATATCTTTTGATAGCAGGGCACCATCAGCTTTCTTCACCACATTTGCTTATGCACACATTTGTCTTCAGCGATCGTGTGGGGAAGGTGTGCATCATGGCATGCCAATTTAATAGAACAATGTGTTCTTGCATTGAATAAGTACTTGAGTGGACTCATTATCTGGATGCATTTGTTATAGGTAAAGCCAGAGACGTAAGGAACAATGAGTTTCAAAAGACAGGAATATTCAATATTGAGACCATGCTATGGTTCCTCATTGCAATCAAATTACTAGAGATGTAATAGTGCCTAGATTCAATGAGTATTTAGTATGTGTTAGTCACTGCGTAGACGGCTTTATATGATTTATGTGTATCATAATGATAATATCATGCAGATAAAAATACAAAAGCATTCAACTTCATTAGTCATCAGAGAAAGGAAAATTAAAAATACAAGTCAATATCCCCTCCCACTAAAATGAAAAGGCAGATGATGTCTACAGTTAGTGAAAATATTGAAGCATTGGAAATCTTATATGCTGCTAATGGAAATATAAATTGGTACAACCATTTTGGAAAACTGATAGGCAGATCTACTAAAGCATGCTTGTACACTTATTTTGTGGTCAGTAACTATTCTGTGTAATACTCTGATAAAATACTTTGAGAACGTTGTCTAGACTTAATTTAGAGATGGCTAATAATTCTCAATTCTCCTTCCTGGGCAGGTTGCCTGCGTCCTTACACTTCCATTCTCACATTCAAAGGTTCTTGGGCTACAATGTGCATACCCAATTGCTAGAGACTTCTAGATGTGTTATATCCAAGGGTAGTCACTTTTTAGTTGGGATTGTGAAATGATCCAATTTCACAATTTCAGGAAGCCTATGAACCCTAGCTAGCCACACCCTGTTTGCCATGCATAAGCAGTCGCCTGCACTTTCACCTTATATTGCCCTGGGGGCAATACATGCTGTGGCACTGAGAGACAACTTCTCTTATTCAGAGAAGAAAGTAACAAAATTATGTCTTTCATCTACCCTGTTTGGGTGTCTCTGTTTTGTATCCCACCACCCAAAGAATCTGCAATCCTATTTAATGACATATAATTATGAAACAACACCCAACGAAATGTCTACAGATATTCACCAAAATCATGTACAAGACTGTCAATAGCAGATGTATTTAAATAGAGCAAACTAGAAACTGAACAACTGCCCATGAATAATACAATGCATAATAAAGTATGGTACACTCACAGCAGGGAATATCAAACAGTAATGATAACTCACAGAATAAAACTACATGCAGTATCAAGGGTAGTCCTCTCAACAGATTATTTAGAAAAAAGAGACAGCAAAAAAGCACCCACATTGTGTGATTTTATTGAAAGAAAGTAAAAATAACTGATCAATGAAACTAGAAGTCATGAGATTGATGATCAGAGAGTGGTAGGAAGAGAACTTTGGGATTTGTTTTCTTTATCTGGGTGCTTGGAGCACAGATGGGTTCACTTAAAAATAAAAAAAAAACACATTATAATCTGTGCACTGCATATGTTATATTTCAAACAGTTTACTAAGGCAGTTCTAGATGCTAGGGATTATTGGCCTCATTCTGCAGGTGCGGACCTGAAGGGTTAAATAAGTTAAATAACTCCGCCAAGGTAACAAAGCACACATTTGAATCATGGCAGCTTGTCAAATCCCTTGCTCCTATTTGATAGTCTGGGCATCAGACAAGAGAAGTTACATTTGGTCTAATCTTTGATCCTCATCCCATGCCTCTGATTACACAGAAGTGGAGAATGATGAAGAAATGAGTTTCACTGGGGACTTCCCCAGGCTGAAACGTAAGTTTTCCCATTTGGTGAAAGACCTGACTATCCACTCGTGACTGCACAGAGATCTGGAATGTCAGAAGCCATTGCGTTTCCAGTTGCCAATGACATGCCCAATTGCAGGCAATTCATTGCCCTCCGCGCTTCATCCCCAAGGGAGACATTCGTAAGAGAAATCCAGTACAGAGGCATAGCTGAAAGTCCTGAGACACGGAATAAAGAAGACTGGGCATAAAAGAGCTTCTAGTAAGAGCTGCATAATTGGCAATCTAGTCACTAAAGAGAGATTCTCCAGAGAATATGACCATAGATCACAAGGTATTTCCACACCGTCATAGGTACTTTTATGAAACCATTTATCAAAATGTGAAGTTATCATGTAGGGATGTGTCCTCCACCTAGGTCTTTCCACTTCTGAAGGCAATGTTTCCATCTCGGGACCTTTCCTGAAATAATTCTGTGATCTTTGATTCATGCCACATCAAAATGATTGTTTTAGCATCTTGGGGGGACTCAAATTGTGTTTTTTCCCCCAATGCTTTCTTGAATTTGAGGGGGAAAAATCACGTGAAGACAAGATCAGGGCTGTAGGATGAATTGAGTAAGGTATCCCAGCCAAATTATTGTAAAACAGCTCTTGCTGCCCTGAAAGAATGAGGAGGCAGGCACACTGCTGTGATGGGAGTAAAATTCCCTGGTGCTACTTTCCTGCCCTTTTCCTCACCAATGCAATTTTCACTTTCCTTGAAACTTCCTGTAATGCTCCATGATTATCCTGTGTCCTTCCAGAAAGTCCAACAGCATCACCCCTTTGCCATCTTACAAAACAGTTGCCATAAACTGCTATGCTGAACTCTCTGCCTGAAATTTAACTGGGGCAACAGATTTTCTCTTTTGATTGGACTCTTTCTTTCTTTCTTTCTTTCTTTCTTTCTTTCTTTCTTTCTTTCTTTCTTTCTTTCTTTCTTTCTTTCTTTTCAGGCACTCAAAAAAACTAAGACAAGTTTGCTGCTTCGAGAATTGATCTGTGGCCATTCATGGTTGCATGGACACGCTTAAACAAACTTTATTGTGACTAATCCTATACATGTGTGAATTTGAACCATAGCAACTTTGCTTTCTGACTTCCTAAGGCAGTCCCACATCGATTAACCCAAACCAAAACAGTCATCTGTGGGTTGCTTCTGACTTGTGGAGACTGCTCCGTAGCTTCTCACGAGCTGATTTTGTTGGCAGTAGATTTCCAGACATTTCTACCCTGGATTGAGACACCGATCTTTTGGTTAGCATCCAGTGTGTTATCTTTTTATTACCTAGGGACAGGCTGATGGAGAAAGCTGCTTTATTGCAGTGGCATAGCAGTGGTAATGTTCCCTTGATTGAACAAGTAGGACAATGCTCCCAATTGAATAACATCCAATGCTATTTGTATGGAATAGTTTCTGGCAGCAATTTTGAGCTCTAGCAGGTATCAGGGTGTGGAAGTTACATAATCTAGTGTCAATTAGAGAGGATTATGAGTGAAGGGGTGGAGTCTAGTCTCTCAATTGGGCCATAGCCAATGAGGCCTCTATGTGGGCATGGCCTTCTCCTAAGAATTCTGGGAATTCCTGTATTTCCTTCTTGGAGGCAGGAGACACTTCTTTCTCTGCTCACTCCCTGGAAGATACTGTACTAAAAGACATGAAACTACACTAGTACCCTTAGCTGGAGAAGCCACGTGGAGACCCCTGCCAATGCTGAGATGCTTACACCGCCACTGGATCAAAGACTTTCTACCCACTGGCCTGTGATGGTCCTGCATTCGGCATCATTACATGTGTTTTGTGAGTCTTAAGAGGACTTTATAGATTGGTATCAGACATATGGGCTAATATTGGATTTATGGCCTTGGACTGGACTGGGTTGGGATGTTTTCTTAATATTCAACTGATCTTGTATATAAAACTCTCTCTTATACGCATATGAGTTTCTATGGATATATTTTCCTAGTCTACACATAGGGTGTGTTAAAAATGCATGTTTGTGTATCTACTTTCAGTGGTCCTTATCTGAATGGAATACAAAAATCTGAGTGTGTTTTATAACTCAACTTAGATAACGCTGACACACAAATAATACTTTAGGAAATATTACTTTAGAGAATTATAACTTGGAAAAAAAAGACCCCTACAATTAGTTACAAAACTAATTATAGGTCCTTGGAGGTAAAAGAAGAAACCCTGGTGGCATAGTAGATTTAGTATTGGGCTGGTAACAATAGGTAGGGAGTTCAAATCCACCAGCTGCTTCACAGGAGAAAGATGAAACTCTGCTCTTGGAAAGGTTTATAGTCTCAGAAAGTCTATGGGGCAGTGTTAATCTGTCCTGTAATATGACCAAGAGTCAGAAACAACTTGAAGGTAGTTTTGTTTTGTTTTTAGGTAAAAGGGTGAGAGAAGAATAGAACAGCAGAAGAAATTAATTCATTTCTTGCAGGTTAAATTTTAAACTAGCAACTTACTTTACAAATATGACTTTGATTAAAATGTAAGAAAATGAGAACAAAAGAAAGTATAAAATAAATACCAAGTAATCTATTTATGTAAACCAAATTCATTTCTTAAGTAGTGTATTCTCTTTTGTACACACAATTTTGGGTATACATACTTGTATACACAATTTTAAGGCCTCTCAGAATTTATAAAAATTTCAGCATGATAAATAGTCTGTAATTAATTGAAAAACCATTCAAAATGAGTGTTGATATATTCTTGGAGTTAGGAAAACAATCTGATAGCACTTCTCACATGAACCAGCAATTATATCCCTAGTTATTTACTGAAATGAATTGAAAATTTATGTCCACACAAAAATCTGCACAAAAATGTTTATAGATGCTTTATTCTTAATTACCCAAAATGGTAGCAACCAAAATGTTCTTCACTATGTTAGTGGATAATCAAACTGCCATACTGCTATCAAGTCAATTCCATACTTCCATCAAGTTAATTCCAACTCACAGTGACCTACAAGGCTGTGCACCTGATTGACAGGTCGGATACTACTTCTACATTTTTATTTATCTTCCAATTGACTTAAAATTATGTAATTACCACAGCAACCATAATGTGAAGTAAATATATTGAGCAGGAGGGCTCCTGTATTAGTTTTATACAATATACTCTATTTTGCTTGTTTGCACTTAAATGTTATTTTTTGAAGTTCAGATTACAATATTGTGATGGTAGAATTATGAATCCATTGCTTGATCCCCTTATATTACAGATAATATAATTGAGGCCGGGAGACACACTAGGAGTAGAACTACTTCCAAGGCTGTGACCTTTACAAGGCTGTGACCGTTAGTATCTGAGTGGGATTAAGCCACCAACTTTTTTGGTAATAGTCTTGCCATACCGTCTCTGTTTCCATAATCTCTGTCTCTCTTTATTCTGCTCTATCTTATCCTTATTTGAATTCTGTGATCCAAGGTTTGCTCCACAGAAGTATGATGATGCCATCTTAGCCTAATCTTAATTTTAGGTTCAAATCTAACTCAAGATTCATGCATCCTGAAACTATTCTGAAGAGCATCATAAACTGATCATTTGTTACTTAAAACTATTCTAGTATTTATCACACTCTTTGTACTTGCCTTAGTTGTCATTGTTAGTTACTACCAAGGTGGTCCTGACTGGTATTGATCCTATGTTCAACAGGATGAAACACTGCCAATTTATGCATGACCTTTGCAATCATTGTTATGTTTGATTTCAGTCCTGTATCAACTATATTAATTCATCTTTTTGGGGGTCTTTCTATTTTTCATTGACCATCTACTTGAGCGAGCACAATCTCCTTCTACAAAGACTGGCCCTTATGGTAACATGTTCAACTGTGTGAGAAGAAGTATCATCAAAGTAGCTTCTCCGGATATATTTCTTTTTTTTCTTTTCCGTCGAGTTCTAACCAATCGTTTGCTGTGGAGTCACTAGCTCCAACATCTATATTTCTTTTAAGACCAATTTCTTTTAAAAAAAATCATTTTATTGGGGGCTCATACAACTCTTATCACAATCCAAACATGCATCAATTGTATAAAGCACATGTGTACATTCATTACCCTCATCATTCTCAAAACATTTGCTCTCCATGTAAGCCCCTGGCATCAGCTCCTCATTTTCCCCACTCCCTCAGTGCTCCCCCTCCCTCATGAACCCTTGATAATTTATAAATTATTATTTTGTCATATCTTACACTGTCTGATGTCTCCCTTCACCCACTTTTCTGTTGTCCGTACCCCAGGGAGGAGATTATATGTAGATCCTTGTAATCGGTTCCCCCTTTCTACCCCACCCTCCCTCCACCCTCCTGGTATCACCACTCACACCACTGGTCCTGAAGGGATCATCTGTCCTGGATTCCCTGTGTTTCCAGTTCCTATCTGTACCAGTGTACATCCTCTGGTCTAGCCATATTTGTAAAGTAGAATTGGGATCATGATAGTAGGTGGGGCGTAGTAGTGGGGCGGGGGGAGGAAGCATTTAGGAACTAGAGGAAAGTTGTATGTTTCATTGTTGCTACCCTGCACCCTGCCTGGCTCGTCTCCTCTCTGAGACCCTTCTGTAAGGGGATGTCCAGTTTCCTACAGATGGGCTTTGGGTTCCCACTCTGCACTCTCCCTCATTCACAATGATATGATTTTTTGTTCTTTGATGCTTGATACCACATCCCTTTGACCCCTCATGATCGCACAGGCTGGTGTGCTTCTTCCATGTGGGCTTTGTTGCTTCCAAGCTAGATGGCCACTTGTTTACCTTCAAGCCTTTAAGACCCCAGATGCTATATCTTTTGATAGCCGGGCACCATCAGCTTTCTCCACCACATTTGCTAATGCACCCACTTTGTCTAAGACAGATTTCTGTGTTCTTTTGCCAATCCACGGCATATGCATTATTCCGCAACAATTATTTTACTTATTTTAGTACACAAGTAAGCAAGTCTTTTTTGAGGAGAGTAAAAAGTCAACAACAAAAGTCAGATTTAAATCACAATGAGTTTTCATATATGGAAATCATCATAAAAAGAATATTAACTAGTCCTGTACAACACATATAAGTAACTGAAGGATGCAATCACAAAATGAGCAAGCAACAGGGACCATCAGGAATGAAAGAGAAAAAAATGGAGATATAGAAGTGAAAATATGAGTATTGAACAACATCCTCAACAAGGGTTAAATAGCTTGAACAATGCATTTCAAGAGAAAAAACTCAGGAAGACAGTGCAAGAGAGACAAGTTCCCCAACAGCAAAACCACTCAAAACCAATGCAGTAAAAACTAATAAGGAGACATAATTTATAAAATAGAAACTAAGAGAGACTGAGTGTGGTATTAAGTCTAATGTGTGCACAATTAGAATCCCAAGGAAAATCATAAAGATAAGTAGAAACCACAATTATTGAGAATGTTCTATTATTCATGAAAACCATGATCCCACATTCAGGAAGTATAATATTTCTCAGGGAGAATAAATCAAATGAGATTCCTACCTAGACATAGTGTATGAAGTACACCATATTTAAACACACACATTCTTTTATCTTTTGTATTCATTTTCCAACTTTCATGCATATGAAATTGAAAATGTCATGGCTTGAGGTGAACTTAGTCCTCAAAATGACATTTTTGCTTTTTAACACTTTAAAGCAGAGGTTCTCAACCTGTGGGTCATGACCCCTTTGGGGTTCTAATGACCCTTTCATAGGGGTCACCTGATTCATAACAGTAGCAAAATTACAGTCATGAAGTAGCAACGAAAATAATTTTATGGTTGGGGAGTCACCACAACATGAGGAACTGTATTACAGGATCACGGCATTAGGAAGTTTGAGAATCACTGCTTTAAAGAGATTTTTTTTCAGAAGAATTGCCCAAAGGAATACATGGTATGATTTCTTGACTAATGTTGCAATGTATATTCATTCTGGATCCAAATAAAATGAAATCTTGACAACTTAAATCTGTTTTCCATTTCTTACAATGTTGCTTGTTAACCCAGTTGTGAGGATTTTTGTCTATTTTATGTTGATTACTATAATTTACTGTAAATGTGTAATCTTTGTTTTTTATCAATAAGTACGCTCTTCACTTTCAGCAAGCAAAGGTGAATCTGCATATTACAGGTTGTTAATGAGTCTTCTTCCCATCTTGACATCACATTCTTCTTCAGATAAGCTAGCTTCTCAGCTTCGTTGTTCAACACTTCTTCAAGTATGTGTTCCTCCCGCAGATTGACTACAAATGGTAAAAGGATACAACTCTGACACAGTTTTCCTGATTTTAAGCCACGCAGCGTACCCTTGTTCGGTTTGAGCAATTGCCTATTGGTTTATGCACACGTTCCATATGAGCATAATTAAGTTCTAGAATTCTCATTCTTCCAAGTATTATCCATAAGTTTTTATGATTCACACACTGAAATGTCTTGACATAGCCAATAAAACACAAGTAAACATGTTTCTGGTACTCTCTACTTTTATCCAAGATCCATGTGATAGCAGCAATGTATCTCTGCAACTGGTTTTGAATTATTGTCAACAAAACTTTATTTTTATTTTCATTTACTGCTCCATATTTTCTACATCCTGTTGTATCACCTTATTTTGAAATAAATTGCAATATGGATCTCTCCCAGTAGATGGGCCAATTTTCCTGGTAAAATTGAGTAGTCATCTCCAATATTGCATCATTGAGCTATTCCAATTATTATTTCATCAATACTTGGAGTCTTGTTTATGGTACCAATGCTTTCAGGGAAGCTTGAGCTTCTTTCTTCATTAAGAACAGTCTTGATCACATGCTACCACCTGAAACCTCAAGCAATTCTGTTTGCTACAATGGCTCTGTGTAGCCATTCCATCTTGGTTTTATTCCCTTGATTCCTGGGTCTTTCAATATATTTTGACCATAAAACCCTTAAATATTTTAAATCAAAGCTTGAATTTTGTCTTTCGTTCTTGTAACCTAAGAAGTGCCGAGCATGTTCTTCCTTTTTGGTCCTCCAACTCCATGCCTTAGCACATTTCATTGAAATGCCCTGTGTTCTCAAGACAACTTGTCAAACCCGCTCACCTATTTTGATCATTTCTTCCATTTTTATTTGAGCTATTATACATCAAACCGGAAATGTTAGGGTCTCCCTGACATCCATTCTAATCCTTCCTTACCTTCCTGTCTTTTTAGGAGACCTTTTGTTACCTTCACATGTGATGTCCTCAGTGCCATCCCACAACTCCTTTACTTCTCTGTCGTTCATGTTCAGTGCATCAAATATATTACTGAGATGTTCTCTATATTCAAATGAAACATATTCCATTGTGCATTTTGATTACTGTAGACTTGCTTTAATTTTCTTTAGCTTCAGTCTGAACTTATCTACGAACCCATTGCTATTGAGCTGATTCCTGCCCGTAAGAGCATTATAGGACAGTGTTGAAATGCTCCAAAGGACGCAGAGGTTAGAAATCGTTACTGAAGCAGACTCCCCCGTCTTTTTAACAGAGAGCTGTTGGGGGCTCAAATGGGAGGCCTTACCACGGACCTTTTGATTAGCAGCTCAGGGCTTCATCAGCTGCACAATCCTACCGAAACCTGCATAAGAGCAATGGATGGTCCATTCTGGAGTCAGCCCTGACTTTGTTCTGATTGATGTTTTTGAGCAACTCCATCGTTTCTCTCCACAGGGATAGCCCATTTGAATCCTGTGAATTCCCTCTGATAAAGTCGCTGTTTATGTTGTTAAAAAGCGGTATTTTCTATGAATAACCATTGGTCTTTCAAAATTCTATAATATGATTTCTTGTGTCATTTCTGTCCTCGAGGTTATAATTGCCAACTACTGATCCTTTTACTTCGTTTCCAACTTTTGCCTTCTAATCACTAGTAGTTAGCAGTACAACTTGATTGCAAGTTTGACAATTTCACACTGCAAAAGTTGCCGACAATCTTCAATTTTTTCATCTTTAGACTTAGTCACACGTGCCTACATTTGCATAACAGTTATATGAGCTGGTTTTCTTTATAGGCCCGGACTATTATCCTATCATTTCTTTCAGGATAGATCTGGAAACTTTTTTTATGACAATGAATGTAATGTCATTCTTCAATTTGTCATTCCTGTCATGGTAGATCAGATGATTGTCCAAATCAAAATGACTAATACCTTTGTATCTCAGCTCGCTAATGCTTAGAATAACAATTTTTATACAGTCCATTTCATTTTTGACAACTTCCAACTTTCCTAGATTCATTCATTCCATGTTCTGATTTTTTTAAGGCAAATACAGTCATCTTTTATTAAAAATCATTTTTATCTCTCTTTTTTAATCATTTTATTGGGGGCTCATACAACTCTTATCACAATCCATACATGCATCCATTGTGCCAAGCACATTTGTACATTTGTTGCCACCATCATTCTCAAAACATTTTCTTTCTACTTGAGCCATTGGTATCAGCTCCTCATTTCCCCCCTCCCTCCCCATCACCCCTCCCACATGAACCCTTGATAGTTTATAAATTATTATTATTTTTTCATGTCTTACACTGTCCGATGTCTCCCTTCACCCACTTTTCTGTTGTCTGGCCCTCAGGGAAGGGGTTCTATGTAGATCCTTGTGATCGCTTCCCCCTTTCTAGCCCACCTTCCGTTTACCCTCCTGGTATTACTACTCTCATTATTGGTCCTGAGGGGTTTATCTGTCCTGGATTCCCTGTGTTTCCAGCTCTTATGTGTACCAGTGTACACCCTCTCATCTAGCTGATTTGTAAGGCAGAATTGGGATCATGATAGTTGGGGGGTTGGGGCGGGGCAGGGAGGAAGCATTACAGAACTAGAGGAAAGTTGTATGTTTCATCAATGCTATATTGTACGCTGACTGGCTCATCTCCTCCCTGTGACCCTCTTGTAAGGGGATGTCCAGTTGCCTATAGATGGGCTTTGGGTCTCCACTCCACACTCCCCCTCAGTTATAATGATATGATTTTTTGTTCTTTGATGCCTGATACACCATGTTCTGATTTTTAATGGATATTTGCAGCTATTTCTTGCCATTTTGAGACCCTTTGCACAAGCAAATGAAGGTTCTGAAATCTTTGCTGCATCTATGCCATAAAGAAACGCAGCTCTTCCACAGCCATATTCTGAGTCACATTTTCCAACCCGAAGGCCTCTTCTTCTGGCACTGCATCCATGTTCTGCTACTATCCATCAGGTTATCAGTGGCCATTGCTGTCCTAGAAGTACGCAGCCAGCCCTTTCTTTCTAATCTGTCTTCATCTGAACACTCCACTGAAATGTGTCCGCCATGGGCGACCCTCTGGTATTTGAAATGCTGGTGCCATGACTTCATACCTCATAGCAACACAAAAACCAAAGCAGTAGGACAAGTGATGGTACTTCTGTTTAATATACAGTGTTATACATTAACTCCTATTTTAAAAATTAAATGACTATAATAAATATTAAATAAAACTTAATATACAACAAAAGAACATGGACATGATGCTTAGGTTTCTACTATGCTACAGTCTTACAGACCACAAATTCTCCTCTTGTGAGATAATAGATGTCCTTCAGTATACCTCTAGAGACTGTTTAAGCATACATGTATATATTTTACTTTTGGTGGAATGGGGCACAGAAGGGAGTATGAAGGGGTATTCCCCCCCCAAAAAGGAATTGTACCAGGAGGAATGGAGCCTTCTTATTAAGCATTTTTCCCACTAGGTGAGCATTGAGCAGGTACCTCACTCTGAGTAAATCAACCCGGTGGCATCACCTGAAAAGGTTCTCTCTGGTCACAGTAAATTTTTTCATTAAACAAGTTTCACGCAATCCTCATTTTTGATGATAGCTGATTTAAGAAAATAGTGTGCATGTGTGAAATTTTTTTCCTGCTCAGAAAACTGTTGTGATGTTGAATACAGCTTACAAGGATAGCACTATGGGGAAAACTCAAGTGTATGAGTGGTTTTCTTGTTTCAAATAAAATGTGCAATGCCAATTGATGACAAGCCTCATTCTGGACATCCACCAACTTCCTGAATGGATGAAATTGTCGACTCATAGTGCATTTGGAGTCATTCCACCAGGTCAGACTGTTAATCAAGCTTTCTGCTTAGAGCAGTGGTTCTCAACCTTCCTAATGCCTCGACCCTTTAATACAGTTCCTCATGTTGTGGTGAACCGCCAATCATAAAATTATTTTTGTTGCTATTTTATGACTGTAATTTTGCTACTGCTATGATATGGGCAACCCCTATGAAAGGGTCATTCGACCCCCAAAGGGATTGCGACCCACAGGTTGAAAGCTGCTGATTTAGAGGTACTGAAAAGATTGTTTAATAGTGTGTGACAAAAAAGGCCTGATCTTTCAA
>NW_022103928.1:8845802-8847520 GCF_000313985.2 Echinops telfairi
GAAGAGAGGTCTGCAGGGCTGGCCCCAATCCCAACTATGTGGACCCCCCTCAACCCCCCATCCCAAAAGAATGCACGTCAGAGGACAGCTCTGAAGCTACAGCTTGGGAAAGAGGCGCGTCTGATCAGAGCACACGGGAGAAAGGAAGAGGGAGGGAGAGGGAGGGGAGCACATCCTGGCCACCAAGCCCCGAGGACGACATTCCTGCTCCAAGCAAGCAATGCACAGAGAGGACCATGGGGCCGGCCCCATCAAGAGACAGGACACTTCTACTGAACCATAGCGCTAAAGGGAACAACACTGGAGACACATTGTGGGAATTGTGCCCGATCTGACCCCGTCACACTGGGGCAAAACACTAAGGGCATGCAATAGAGCAGCGAGGAGAGCAAAGCGATGAAATCCCCGGGGAATACAAAAAAGAGACTTTGGGGGAAAAGTTTGGCACCCCATCAGAATCAACTGGAAAGCGCTCCTAAAGGTCAAAAAACAGACATTGGATTTCTTTTTGTTGTTATTTTGTTTTTTGTTTTCTGTTGGTTTTATCTTCCTCTGTTGTTTTGTTTGGCTTTGCCTGGTTTTTGTGCTTATTAATGTCTGCATGTCTATCTATATAAGATAGGCGGGATAAACAATTCGGAGACAAAAACAATGGGACCGATGGTTCTGAGGGGACACGGGAGAAGGGGAGGTGGGATAAAGGAAGCAGGGTGGCCAACCAACTCAGGGACAAAGGAGCAAAAAGTGAACTAAAATCAATGGAAAGTAGGGGATAGGATGGCTGGAGGAGCTTAATCAAGAGCATTGTAACAGCAAGGAATTACTAAACCCGAATGAAGGCCAAACATGATAGTGGGGCAAGAGGAAAGTAAAAGGAAATAGAGGAAAGAACTAGGTGGCAAAGGACACTTATAGAGGTATAAATACAGGCATGTACATATGTAAATATATTTATATATAATGATAGGGAAGTAGATCTATGTGTGTATATATATATCTAATATATATATATAAAGAATTAAGGTAGCAGATGGACATTGGAATACTTGAGTACTTACTCAAGTACTCCCTCAACACAAGGACACTTTGTTCTAATAATCCGGCATTCTGTGAAGCTCACCTTCCTGACAGGATCGCTGAAGACAAAATGGGTGCATAAGTAAATATGGTGAAGAAACCTGATGGTGCTCAGCTATCGAGAGATATAGCATCTGGGGTCTTAAAGGCTTGAAGATAAAGAAGCGGCCATCTAGCTGAGAAGTAACAAAGCCCACATGGATGAAGCACACCAGCCTGTGTGATCACGAGGTGTCGATGGGATCAGGTATCAGGCATCTAAGATCCAGGGTAAAACCATACCCAAGGTGAATGGGGTAGGGGCATGGAGTAGAGGCCCAAAGCCCATCTGTAGACAATTGGACATACCCTTAAAGAAGGGTCACAAGGAAGAGACTAGCTAGTCAGGGTGCAGTGTAGCACTGATGAAACATACAACTTTCCTTTAGTTCTTTAATGCTTCTCCTGCCCACCCCCACCACTATCATGACCTTAATTCTGCCTTAAAAATTGGACTATACCAGAACATGTACACTGACACAGATAAGAGCCAGCAATACATGGAATCCAGGATAGATAAACCCCTCCGGACCAACAATGAAAATAGAGATACCAGGAGGATAAGGGGAAGATGGGCAAAGAAAGGGGGAATTGATCACAAG
>NW_022103928.1:8847962-8864448 GCF_000313985.2 Echinops telfairi
ATACCTTATTCATCTGACCTTGCTCTGTGCAACTTCTTTTTATTTCTATGAGTGAAGAGGGACATGAAAGGACAGCAATTTGATGATGTAGACAAGGTGAAGAAAAAATGAGGAAAGTGCTGTCAGCCAAAGAGATGAGTTTGAAAACTGTTTCCAAGAATGGAATTGCAGATTTGACAAATGTATTCAGTGTAATGGAGAGTACTTTGAAGGTGATAGGTTGTTTTGTAAAAGAACTTAAATACATAGCTTTGAAAAAAAATCCATTTGGGGGTACCCCCTTGTATACCACATCAGTGCTCTGCTTTCGGCTGTTTTCTTTTGACAGTATCTACTCTTGTACTGAAGACCTTATTTGTACTTACGAAGCTCTTCCTTCTCCTAATGGCTGCATAGTATTCCATTGTATGATTTCCATAATGGACATTTAAGTTGTTTCCAAGGCTTTTATATAGTAAAGTGTGTGTCTATGAGTAGCCTACATATGTCATTTTGCACAGATATGTGAATATGCTAAAAGTGGAATTGTATGCTTTAAAATTTTTGATAGATAATGCTTAATTTTTCTTCAAGTAGATTATAACAAAATATGTTTTACTCACAGTTTATCGCGATCTATAATCACATTTTTGCTAACAGGTTGGTTGTAAATTATTTTATTTTTAATTTTTATCAGTAAACTACATGAAAATGATACCTTATTAGTTTGCGTTTATCATATACAGAATATAGTTGAGCCTTTCTTTCAAATGTATAAGAAGCAGTTTTATTCCCTTTCCTTGTACCCCCATTTTCCTTTTATGTTGTAGTTATTTTTCATTGAGTTTTAGGGACATTATATCTATTAAAATTATTATTTTACCTAGGGCATAGTAGCAAAAGTATTTTGCAACTTGATTTTTGATATTTTTATACTATTGTTTTGGCACTAAGATTTTAATTTTCATCTCTATAGACTAGGATTCTATATACTAGAATCTTGTTGAATGAGACCTCTTTAAAGTGCTGAAAAGCGAGGATGTTTCTTTACGGACTAAGGTACACCTGACCCAAGCCGTGGTCTTGTCAGTCACCTCACATGCATGTGAGAGTTGGACACTGAGTACTGAAGACTGACGAAGAATCCATGTCTCTGATTATGCTGTCGGTAAAAGATATTGGAAGTACCATGGACTGCCAAAAGAACAAACAAATCTGTCTTGAAAGTTCAGCCTGGATGCTCCTTAGAGGCAAGGATGGAGAGACTTTGAACAGGTTATCAGGAGGACATCATGCTTGGCCATTTGGAGGGGTTCTGTGAAAGAGGACGGCCCTGCGTAAGATAGATTGACATAGTTGCCACAGCAATGGGCTCACATATAGCAACAATTGTTAGGGTGGTGCAGGATCCTGCCATGTTTTGTTCCATTATACAGAGCATCGCTATGAGTCAAAATGAACTCTTTGGCACTTAATAATAACAACATACTAGAATTTATAAAGTGACTTTTGAATCTTTTTCTACAGAGAAAGAACTTTTCCCTCTCTAACATTATAGAAACATTTATTTATATAACTAATTTCAAAGATGTTTATTTGTATTTATTACTTTAATAATTTCATCTTGCAACTTTTAGCCTGCGAATATGGAATTTATTTTGCTGGAAGTTAAGTGGTAGGATATAGTTTTCTTTTTTCAATTAGAGTGCAAATAAATCAAAGTCAGAGACTTGGTCTATAAACAACTTACTTACTTTAGTACTAAGCATAAAATTAGTTCTCAATAAATGTTGATTGAACTGATATGAACTAGAATGCATAGCACTACAATGATGCAGTTCTATGAAATATATAATTTTAGGTCAATTTTGTCTGACATAATTTTATTTTTCAAATCAAATTAAAAAATTTAGAAGATCTTTTTTGTTCCTATACTTATTACTACTCCAGCTTTCCCCCAATATACCACCAAAAAAATGTGAAAACCACATTAAAAAGCAAACATTATGCATTAACTGAAAAATAAAGGAATTGTAATGAAAATATGCTATAATTGGAAAAATGAGCTACGTGAGTTAAAAAGAAACAAGAGTGACAATTAGTTACTAAAATCTCTGGACAGCAGACCAAACACCCATCAATATTTTATGCATGTTTTATTTGCCTATTCATTCTGAAGTTCAATAAAAACTCCATGTTGCTATGGAAACATGAAAAAAGATACTTGCTCTACTCAGAGGCGGGGTGTTTCACTTTCTTAATGAAATACACACATCACAGGAGGTTAAGCCTTGCATTTGGTCATAACTTTGGGAAAATAAAATTTGTTATCAAACGATCAGTTATTTGCTTCTGATATATGTACATGTTTTTGCAAAATAAATCAAAATGTTATATAAAATGCTGGTGTGGTGTGCCATTGTGCCAATTTCTGACTCAAAGGGCCCCCACAGGGCAGAGTAGAACTGCCCACAGTGTTTCCTTGGCTCTATTCTTTATGGGATGAGATAACCCAGTCTTGTCCCCTTACGAAGCAACTGATAGGTTAGAACTACTGCCTTTCTTTCTTTTTTTTATCATTTTATTGGGGACTCATGCAACTCTTATTACAATCCACACATACATCAATTGTGTAAAGCACATTTGTACATTCATTGCCCTCATCATTCTCAAAACATTTGCTCTTCACCTAAGCCCCTGGCATCAGCTCCTCATTTTCTACCCTCCCTCCTCGCTCCCCCCTCCCTCATGAACCCTTGATAATTTATAAATCATTATTTTGTCATAGCTTGTCCTGTCCAAAGTCTTCCTTCACCCCCTTTTCTGATTTGCAACTGAGCACTTAACCATTGTGCCACCTGGGCTTCTCAACAATAGACCATAAAGATGCACACATCTGAACAGCGGGGTAAAAGCTCTTTCCTCCAAAAAGCAACACACACACATACTCAAAATAATTTCTAAGGCCAGATCCAATGGTAAGTAATATACGAATCTTTTAGAAAGGAGAACACTTTGGTGAATCACTTTATTTTGCAGAGGGAACCTGGAAGGGGCCATCATGAAGCATGAAGCCCCATACCCCACCAAGGCATCTATAGGAGTCCCTTAGCGGCATGTGTTGGATTCAAACCCACTACCATCAGGAGAGTCCAATCTTACCCCTGTGGGTTTCTGAAGCTCTCAGTTTTTATGGGAGCAGAAAGCCTCATTTTTCTCCTTCAAAGTGCCTAGTGGGTTTGAACTGCTAATCATGAGATGGAAACCCAACATATAACTACTAACCCAATAGGTGAAGGTATAAATCAGCCCAGAGGCACCACATAAGCAAGACATGGTGAGCTCCTTCTGAAAACCAGTCATTGAAATCCCTATGGCATAGTCCGCTCACGGTGGCACGCAGGTCCCTATGGGGCGTGTGTCCAGTTGGAACGATGGCGATGAGCCGCCGCAGCAACAGTTCTGGTGGAAACAGCAAGCCTATTTCCTCTCGCCTGTGTTTTCCACGCCCTTCCTCTCTTCTGGGCAGAATCCATTCCCGGGGGACGGAAAATTCCACACCAAGATTTCCTGGCACCTGCCACAGGTGCAAACGGTGCCTAGTGATGTCTGCGCAAGTGTCAGCGAGGTGGCGAAATCCTTCAAATCTGTTAAATATGGAATAAAAAGGAGAATAACTTGAATTAAATTCCTGTCCTCACTTGAAATAGACCCTGACTGTGCCTCTGTACCTGGCCCTGATTTTTGCATGAAAATATTCCTTTTGTCCCTATCTGGTGCTAGCCTTCAAAAAGGAAGAGGGTTTAAAAAGCAGGAAATAATGTGAGATTTTAAGCAAACAGTTCAATATTCTTTTAGAATGCTCTATGTATTCAAAAGAACTTTGATTTATATCTTTAGGAGTCTTTGAAACTGTACCTCTTTTAAAAGACCATCCATGATTTTGGGTCTTTGTTCCTTTATGAGCTTTGTCCCTTATTTCTACTCTAGAGACCTGAGAGAAATGTTGTTAAAGGAAGGAAAAATAATTTTTAAAGCACCTGGCAAACTGTGTTAAATATGCCTTTTGAAAATTAAGTTTAATATAAAGTTCAGTATAACCACCGCCATTGAAGGCATTGTCTGCGCTAAATAACTCTGCTGATAAAAATATCCTTTGTTTTCCTGTAATGTAATTAAAAGTGAACCAAAAGGGCAGCAATAAATCAAGGTGCACAAAGGAGGAAAATATTATAATTAATATTTAACATAAGTTTTGATTGCTTTTAGAGTAAGTATTAAAAATATCAATTAAAATATATATTAAAAGTTTCCTTCCTTTCCCACTGCACAGTGGAAGGGGCTATTTTTAATTCTGGATACTACAAACCAAATAATGCATAGTCCCTAATTAAATAAAAGGCTGCAGTTGAATCGAGAGTTTCTGCTGATGTCGTACACAATGAGAGTGCAGCTCCAGCTATGAATGAATGGCAGCCGAGCCCTGAGAATGAATTACAATGCTAGCATTCAATCAGGGACTAGGTATTGTTATTTGTAATAGATGTAAAATGATTATTATTATTTTTAAATACAGACAAAGAGAAGGAAGTGTGAATTAAAAAATCTAAAACTAGGGGGCAAAAGATTAAGAAGTATGTGATTAATGTGAATACACTGTATTGGAAAATGAAATGTACAAATTTACCAGTGAATAATTGCTTTATATATTATATATAGATAAATAGCTAGGTATAACCGTATCCATATCTGTGTGGCAATAGATGTGTACAGAAAGCCTCAACAATAATAAGACTTTGAATGTGGCGGTATTTATTCTAAAATATTAAAGAGGAGTTTATGATATAATAAATGGCAAAGTGGCACATATTTAACTTATCTTGGATTCATCACAAATTGCTATGATTTGCAGACTCTGTCTGGATGTATCAACTTCTCTTTTTAAGAACCTAATTTTCAGCAGCACATTTTGATTTCTGCAGACAGTGAATTAAATAGGTAAATCCAATAAGGCTAATTATTTATTGCTGCTGAGTATTTACAACATTTGACTCAGCAAGAGATTGCAGTTACAAGCCTCTGGATATCTTTTTGATTCATAGTGACCCCATGTGCAGGGCAGAACTGTACTACAGGGTTTCCTCAGCTGTGAGGAAGATCATCTCCAGGGTTGTCTCTATTGGAGCTGTCGGGTGAGTTTGAACTGCCAACTTTCGGGTTAGCAGCTGAGTGCTTAACCATTGTGCTACCAGGGCTCCTTTGGCTCAGTGCAAGGAAGGGGAAGAGGGAATTATTGCCAAGTAAGCACTAGGTTCTTGTTTCTGGTGACGGAAATGGCGAATTGATTTAAGGATAATGATTGCACATGTGATTGGTATAGCTGATGACAATATGTTATACAGAGTTGAATTGGTAACTTGTGCAATATGATTTCTACAACAACAACAAAGAAGTGTAGTTACTGAGACTGTGTATGCAAAAACCAAACATCTCATAGACTTCGGTTGCTTAGTGTGGAGATGAAGAGTAATGGTTACATGGGACATTCCAGTTAATTGACAATTAATTTTTGTGCTTCTGATCTTCCTAGTTCATGGAGTAGTGCTTGGCGCCTTAAATGTTACTAAGTGGCCATTCAAGTTATTACAATTGATTTCTATTTACTCTGAGCAATGAAAGAAGAAGGAGAATCTGAATTTTTCTATTTTTCTGCAAATGTTTATCATAATGCTTTATTTTTGATGTGCTGTTGCATTCTAAAGGGTAGGGTTTGGTTGACAATCTTGCATCTAGGTTCACAAGGGATACTGGTCTATAATTTTCTCTTTTAGTGATGTCGATGCCTGGCTGGTGTGTTTACGTTGGCTGCGATCCACATGGTCAGCAATTGGAGACCAGCAGCAGTTCTCCAGAAGAAAAACTAGACTTTCGACTCTGGTGACTGCTTGGAAAACCACAGAGGGTCGCCATGAGTCAGCTTTGACTCAATGGCAGTGACTTTGTTTTGGTGCCTGGCTTTGTTGTACAGTTACGCTCAACCCACAAATGAAGTTGGGAGAATCCCATCCTTTCTTCTCTGCTGAAATAGTTTGAGTTGAATTGATTCCAACTCTCCTCTGAATATATGGTAGAATTTTCCAGCGAAGCCTATCACCTCCCTGCTCTGTTATTTCAGACTTGAATAACAGACAACAACAAAAACAATGTATGCACAATGTTCAAATTGTAAAAGCTGTGAGTTGTGATTACTAATATAATTTAGTCATTCCTTTAGACATTGAAAAAATCATTTCCTATCTCAACAAATTCTGCCCAAATCTAAGAGCTACCTAATATCTGTCAAATTCCACAACCCACCCCCCAAAAAACACTGAGTCATTACATTATCCCTGAAAATGTTCTCAGTTTCAGAAAATGTATATAGAGATGCACCATATAAACCACTATTTAATTGACTCAGTGTTCTCTTAAAAAAAATCATAGAAGATAAAGTATTTCTAAACTTGATATATGTAACATAAAGTATACCTAAACTTGATATATATAAGAAATTCATTTTTAATATTTTTAACATGGATTTTTAGCTCACTCTTAAGTTCATCAAAAATTTTTAAGTTAATAATTTGAATTCTATGAATCATAAAATAAAACTGAAGATTAAAGGCAATTTTGTAGAATTATTCAAAATTATTTTTAAAATTAGAATAGCACATCTTTGAGAAAATAGTGATAGCATTTTAAAAAATATTTTCTACCTAAGATCTAGAATCATGTTTCTCTTAGAAGGCCTGCTTTCTTTTAACAGGAAATGATATTTGCTTGTTCACACAATTCCTATTTTGGACATTGTTTCTTGATTTTCAAGTAGAGCTATGACATTTCTATCTATTTATGCAACAGTTAAGAGCTTAGCTGCTAACTGAAAGGTTGACACTTCAAACCCACTAGTGATTCCACAGATGAAAGACCAAATGATATGCTTCCATGAAGGTTACAACCTAGATGCCTGTGGGCCAGGGCACTGTGAGTCAGACTCTACTTTGACAACACATAAAAGCATACACACACACACAAGCACACAAGCACAAACACAGAAAGACATGACATATATCTCAAGAAGAACTTTATATAATATATGTAGAGATAGATATCTGTTTCCCTGTATAAAGATAGAATTCCTTATGGAATTATAGCACAGTTCTTCATTCAAATTTAGGACTATAGTTTTTCTTACCTACTTGAGCTCCAATCAATGACTCTGTAGAACCTATTCTTACCCCCTTGGCTACGCTGCAGTCATTTCATAGAGGGTACAGATATTTCCATAATTTGATTATCAGATGAACTAAAATTTTGTAATTTTTAAATCACAAATACTATTCAAAGACATATTTCAAGATACTATCCAAGTTGTAACAATTTTACCTTATAAGAAATGAGTCTACATGTAGAATCAAACACACACACACACTACTTTCTTCCAGAACTTTTAAATAATCACCAAGAGAATTTTCACAAGATTATTAAAACAAAAAAGTCCTCTTTCATGAATGCTCTGTATTACTGCTAAATGGACTGCTTTCAACAAGCCTTACGAAAGGGCAACAATAGGCAGGATCATTTGTGGAGTGAGCAAAAGCCAAATGGGAGGAATTCCTAGGCTTCATTCTTGACTCTTTCATCAGCATACTGTGTGGCCTTCTGAGAGCCTATTTAGTCATATGATTATAGGCTCCTTCAACGCTGACATTAATTTACTCCTGCAAAGCTAGTCTCTGAGTCTCTGGTATCTAATGTCCCTCGACATCATTTTGAAGCAATAGCTGGAGCAAATACGATAAGTGGCGTCTAATGGATTACGGATCGATGACACCAAGGAGGCAGGTACAACATGGAATGGAAAATAAATTCTAGGCAAGTATGACAACAAAGGGACTGCTTCATTTCATCAAGAACGGCAAAAGGTGCCTTTTTGTGTTCAAAACTCCCTTTATGGTGAAGAGTTTCACCAATAAACAAATTTCTCTAATTGTTTTTGTCTGAATCCAGAACAGTTTTTTATACGGGGGGGAAAAAACTCCCCGAGGGGGGAAAAAACTCTTTTCACGTTCAAATGTATTGCTCCGTTAGAAGAGTGCAAAAGACAACTAGTTTTAGGCAAATATGTTTTGGGACATATTTTGTTCACTAAAAGCTGAACATTGGATTAAACGTTGGGGGGGGAGGGCGGTTAAAAGAAAAACTGTCCAGAAGTGACCAAGAAGAGTGGGCTCTTCCTTCTGCTTTTTGGTTTCCAAGTTCTCAATTTCCATGCCACTGTTCTGCATATGTATAATGAGAATTAGAAAGAAAATTCATGCTCTGAAATCTTCCAACTCTCAGAAACATATTATTTAATGTCTCTTTAGAACCAAATTTACAATTGTATAATTCTTGTTACTAATACCTATGGACATACCAAAATTTGTAGAACAAGGAGACAAATAAACCCTTCTGAAGTGGGATCTTTTAAAGTGACCTAAACCATTTACCACTGTGCTGTTTCTACGAGTACATGAAGAGGGAGTACGGAAGAGCAGAAAGCCAATAGGTGTAATGCCTTAGAGCAGTGGTTCTCAATGTGTGGGTCACGATGCCTTTGGGAGTTGAATGATCCTTTCACAGGGGTCACCTAAGACCATCGGGAAACACATTATTTCCAATGGTCTTAGGAACCATGACACCGCTCCTCTATCTGTCTCCAGGCGGGTCGCCCACAGGCAGTTAAGCCCACATACGAGTACCTGGGGTGAAGACTGTTACCCATGCTACACCATGCTTCAAGACAAAATTTCAGTTATTTGAAATTAGAAATAAATGTTTCACAATAGATCATGACATGTTGTTTTTATGTTTAATCACTATGCTTCAATTATGTTCAATTTGTAACAATGAAAATACATCCTGACTATCAGATATTTACATCACGATTCTTCACCGTAGCAAAATTACCGTTATGAAGGAGCAACGAAAATAATTTTATGGTCGGGGGTCACTATAGCATGAGGAACTGGATGAAAGGGTCGCGGCATGAGGAAGGCTGAGAACCGCTGCCTTCGAGCAAAGAGTCCAGGAATCTTTTGAACGGTGTTCAGGCTGTCTAGTTCCTTAGCCACCCTTGACTTTCTCCTGCATTGTTAGCTGGCACTCTAGAGCGAATTCTACCTGCTAGAATGGAAGCTTCGGAGTGCTTTTTATTATGTGAGAGTAAAAAGCAGTAATAGAATGACTTCACTTCACGAACAGGGCACGTCATGTTAATTCATTATAATTTGAGGCTAATTATGTGTGGATGATGCTGAATTGTAGTAATTATTTTAGATCCAAATCATAGTGTCTTCAAGCTATAAGCTAGTCGGGAGAACATAACCTACACTGGGACTTGTAAATGGGTCATCCCGACTGTTCTGAGCTCCTCGGAAACCACATTTCAGGATCCACCTGTTTAGAAGCTTCGGGGCTGGAACTTAAAAACAGAGATGGGGGTAGCGGGGGTGGGGGTGGGGAGGGATAGAGAAGGATCTCTTGACACAAATAAATAAATACATCTCAACTTTCCCCCATCTAGCATTTCTCCTCTTCATTGAATCCCTTACTCTCACAGTGAAAATGTTTGAATCTAAAGAAAGGACATTTTACATTAAGTGTTACACATAACACATTTTATATATAACACTTAAACTTTATGTTAAAACTTGACATTTTCTGGGAAGTGGTACCGAGAAGTCACCACCATGCCCCCCCACCCCCACCCCCGCCCCCGCCGTGTTAGATATGCACTATCATTAAACACGGAACCAATAACGCACATGACGGAGAATAACCAGAACTTAGGAACACAGGCTATAAGAGAGGTAGATTGTGTTGCAAATCGGAACATGGGTAGAATTTTAACCATTAAACCTGCTTTGAAGGTAGCTGTAAAAGCATTGTGAGGTCTCAGGAGCGATGTTTAATAGAATAATGAAAGATGACTCCATGTAGGGAAGAAGAGCCTCAAACTTTTACTAGCATTGCTTGCTTACATAAAATTATGATATAATATTTCCCTAGGAGAAGAAAACATATTTTTTAGCCTGTAAAACAGCTGTCTTTCCATGACGATGTGACCCTCTGTATTGCTTTGTTATTGTGGGACCATCAATTAGAGAGTTCCATTGTGCCCAGGAATGCGCCCTTGGATTGGGTCTGATCAACACTGTGGTATCCCATCTTCCTATAAACGGTGACTGTGGTATCCCACCTTCCCATAAACGGTGACTGCTCGCTATCTGGACAAATGACTGAAGTAGTCAGAGCCCTTTTCCAAATTTGACAGATACTGGGTGAGACAAGTCTTTCTTATTTGGGGATTGCAAGTTATAAAAATCAAGCCTACATTTGTAAAATTCTAATCTAGGACATCTTGACATGACTCTCTTTCCTGGAGAGGATATGGATCATTTGTGGCAAAAGAAAATAAAGCAAATATGCCCGTAGACTGAACTGAACCTATAGATGAAGAACACCATTTGTCTATCACTTTGCAGTACTATGGCGACTTGCGTGTTGCTGGTATTTTCAATTGCCTCATATGCATGTGAAAGATGGACATTAAACAGTCAAAGAAGAATTGATGCATTTGGATTGTGGTGCTGGAGAAGGCTACTGAAAGGACAAACTGAGCTCTGTGGAAGCAGTACAACCAGAACGCTCCTTAGAGGCAAGGATGGTGAGACCTCATTTTATATACTTTGGACATGTCAGGAGAGACCAGTCCCTGGAGAAGGACATCATGTTTGAAAACATGGAGGGCCAGTGAAAAAGAGGAAGGCTCTCAGGGAGATGGGTTGACATGGTGGCTGCGACTATGGGCTCAAGCACAGGTGACATTGGGAAGATGGCTCAGGATCAGTCAATGTTTGCTTCTGTTGTTCACGGGGTCGCTCTGGATCAGCACCAACTTGTGGTGGCACGTGACAACAACACAGTGAAGATGAGGCTCTCCACGTGCATCAAGTTTCAGTCTGGGAAGGCCACGGGGCAGTTCTCTCTGTTCTATAGGGTTGCTATGAGTCAAATGGACTCAATGGCAGTGAGTTGGTTTTTTTAAGAGTTTATTAGAAGTTATGATACTGGTCATTAAGCCTCTGAATCTAGTCCTTCTTGAAGCCCCTGAACTTTTTGATTGCATAATGCAATCTCTTTACTTCCAATCCAGTTTTATTTGGGGGGCGTGTCATGAATTAAATGGCATTCTCCCCAAATAAGTGTAGCTTGGAGCAACAGATAAAAGCTGGAAAAAGGTAGGAGGAATATGATGGTATGGAATGTGTGGCTAATTGCTTCCATGAACAACTCCCTGCTTTGGCCAGGAGACTCAAACTGGAAGATGTTCAGCTACCATTACTAGATATTTTCATCAAATGATCTATTTTAAAAACCCCTGTTTAATGAAGGGAAATGAAGAACAAAAGTTTAGATTCATATAGACTCCAGAATTGCTAGAGCCATGGAGAATAGCTCTAGAAACAAATTGCCTTGAGGTAATCTTTAAGCTATAAACCAAAAATATCCCGGGCAATCTTCTTAAAAGAGTTTACCTTAACCAGTAAAAAATGTTTGCCTGGAGCATTGTACTCTTTTAAGATCTATCTTTATAGGATCAAATTGACACCAGCACTTGAAAGAATAGATAGAAAGCTTGGGAGGCAGTGGATTTATGTTAATAAGGAGAAAAAAAATCCAGAAAAAAGGGGCCAGAATGATTGCACAATTCAAAGAATGTAATCATCACTCAACTGTATCTGTCAAAACTACTGAATTGATGTACGCTTTCTGTATATATTCTCTACAACAACAAAAATGTTAAAAATAAATAAATAAAAGAAATCTTAAAGTCCTGTCTCCCATAGCAATAAATACGACCCTGTTTGTAAACAGAGCTTTTATTTTGTTGTTTATGATGTCATACAAGAGTACGGTGGGATCCTAAACATAATCACTTTTGCTTGGTCTTATTAAAGGAGGAGAATAAACAGAGACTCACACAGTGGGAGGAGATGTGTGAAGATCCATCGACAAGCCAAGGAATGCCGAAGAATCAAAAGATGCCTTAGGCTATCAATAGGGAATAATCCTACCATATAGCAGATGCCTTGATTTGGACATTGATCCCATGAAATGAGGACAAATGAATGCTATTCTTAAAATCCATTCACTTGTGACTTTTTAAATGGTGGCAGCAATACCGTTTCCCCGAAAGTAAGACATCCCCCGAAAATAAGACCTACTTACAGTTTAGCCTCTCGTTGAAATAGAAGGTATCCCCCCAAAATAAGACCTCCCATTAACAGGCACACCTTTCCTTACAGGATTCTATGAAAATAAGGCCCCCCGAAGCTATCGTAACTCTGGACTTTGGACTGTAGCGAAGGGTGTCACCACACAGCTCACTGTTGGCCACAGCGCAGCCAGAGCAGACAGGAAGTACGAGGTCTCTTTTAATAAAACAATAAACAATAAATGTGTACCGTATTCTTCTTCATGGAAAAATAAGACATCCCCTGAAAATAAGACCAAGTGCATCTTTGGGAGCAAAAATTAATATAAGACACTGTCTTATTTCCGGGGAAGCAGGGTAGTAAATTAAGACATCAGGATAATTTGACTTGTTACATAGAACAGGCTCTGACTAATATAGCATGAACTAGCAAAATAAATTTTTTCAATTGCATAATTAAAAAGCCAGAAGTCAATTAAACATAATCCACGAAGATGGGAAAATGAGTTTCATATCCATTCTATTCAGCATGACTAATATGATGATTTGTCAAAAACCGAGTCATTGGCCATACCTTTGCTTACTTAGTCGACAACGACTTGAAAGAAAATCAGTAATGACAAATACAACTATCACCAAAACATTTTGCATGAATTAATTTACCTGGGGTTTAGATCAGAAATACTTCTTTGTGTAATTGGGTATAATAATACAAGTTTTTGGCTTTGTGGGCCATATGACCTTTGTTACAAGTACTCAACTGCTATTATAGTTAAAAGTTGTCACATATAATATATAAATAATTTATCATGGCTGTGTTACATTACATTTTTACTTAAAATAACAGGTAGTGAACCGGATTTAGTTCAGAGGCCAACTCTTGGGTTAGAATGTAAGCTTTAATTTTTTTTCAACATGAATTATTGAAATAGGTATGCTATCTTAAGTGACATTTTAAAATCTGTAGAAATAACAAACTGTGTATGGAAGTTTTCCTGATTTAAGGAGCTTGTAATGCAATAGGAAAGTGAGACAAGGTTGGTCCTAAATAATTATTAAAACACAAAATTAACTGTCTCAAAAATAAGATAAAACAGAAAATAGCAAACTTAATGCTGAAGATTAAATCTCCCGAGAGTTTTTCTTCCACTGGCCTTGAAGGATTAAAAACAACAACAACAACAACCAAACTTATTGCCATCAAGTCAATGCCAACTGACAGTGACACTATGGGACAGATTGGAACTGCCCCTGTGTGTTTCTGAGGCTGTACCTCTTTAAAGGAGCACAATGCCCTATCTTTCTCCAGGGGAATGACTGATGGTTTCAAACTACTGACCTTGCAGATAGCAGCCTAATGTGCAACCACAATGCCACCTGGTCTCCTGGAAGGCCTGGAAGGATAGGTAGAATAATTTACACTTGATGGCACTTAATTTGACCAAAAAAAGGAGCATAATGATTACACCCCTTTTCTCTTTCCTGCCTTCAAAGAAGCAGCTCTGGTGATCCAGTAGTTAAGCACTTGACCGCTAATCTAAAAGTCATCAGTTTGTACCCAGTAGCAGCTCAGTGCAAGAGGTGTACATCTGCTTTGTTAAAGATGACAGTCTTTGAATCCCTATGAGACAGTTCTATCCTATCCTGTAGCACCACTATGAATTGCAATCAACTTGATGCAATGGGTTATGCTTTCAAAGGTGGACTACTCCAGAGACTTTTGTGTTTATCTGAGTTTAATGATGAAAATTCAATCAAAGAAACTGTAACTGACATTGAAGTGGCTGGAAGTATTATGACTCTAAAAAGAAAGGGTGTGGCTATTTTTGCATGTAAGAAAACATTTCCTACCTAGTATATATTTAAATTCCTCAATACTCTGTCAAACTTCCTATTTCCTGTTCTAGTCTGGAACATTGTAATGAACATCGGTATTTGGAGGGGGCCAATGTGCCAAGATGCACGTTTAGATGGGAGGAGGAAGGCCTAGATGGAATACGTGTTAAATAGATTAGTGACATTGGATTTTCAGAGTTGAAAAGGTGTGTGGGAAGCTAGTTTGGTCACCTTCGAATTTCTTTCTACAGTCTCTTTGGGAGCAACTCAAGGCCTTGGTAGATAGAGCCGAGAAACAAGGAAAGGTGGCTTAGATTCTGGAATTTTTGCCGTCAGTTTAACCAGAGCTAATGGACTTGGCTTTATCGGTTTGTTGTTGCTGAATTTTTAAAATAGAGTTCCAGGGAAAAGGGACATCATGGCTTAAAAAGAAATGCGTTAGCCCTATCAGGCTGCACCAGAATTGTTACATAGTTTGAGTCAAACCTGGGACTAGATCTTACAACCTTTTGATTATCCATGACCACTCTTTCAAGCACAGCTACATCTGTCTCAATTCAGAAGGCGAACTGCCTGAAGATGTAAGAAGTTATGCTAAAAAACATTGCTTGAAACCACAGAAATATTTATGAGACAAAAATATCAAAATGTGACGCTATTGAACCTACCCTCCATCTAGTCTTTTTCTCCCACTCTAGCTAGAAGCTTCTCATGTGATCTCTGAAAACACTTAATAGTAGACACTGATGTTTGTGTGGTCCATTAGTCCAATGGAATAATTGTTTCCAGGGAAAAACCAATCTTTGCATCCTAGGGGGCTGCTCACAAGCTCTGGCGACCCTAGTCACTAACTCACCAACCTAGGATGTAGAACATTGTCTCTGTGCACTTTGTTATGTCAATTGACCTTGATGTCTCTTGAGACTATGGTCTATGGAACGATCTCATGCCCAGCAGCTCATTTCCGCAAAAATGTGTGGTTGTGTCTAAGAAGTTTATCACTTGCCCCCTGTTGCTCCATCTCATTCACAAATATATGTGCAACAAAGGTTGCACCTGTTAACCTGCGTTTGTACCCATGCATCTACTCAGATCTCTGTTATTGCAGGATTGTGTTAGCTCTTGAACTCCTCCCTTTTTAATGCAACCTAATGAGACTAAGATAAGCGCGTCTGTAGTCATATACTAATATTCGAGACATGTTTAAATGTGTTTTGTTTGGAATACACCAAGCAAATATGAATGGAAACCCAGTAGCAATATCTTTTGATGACATACATAATTAAATTGAGTTAAGATGATAAGCTCTGAATACATCTGAAATGCTTAAAGTACAATCATGTTTATGCACTAGAGCAAATATCTTTACATATTTGTGCGTGTTAAATAGAGGGTGTTTGTGTCTATGTACTTGGTAACTTAAATGTAAAATTCTATTCCCTTATGTTGTCAATCTTCACATTGATGAATGGCTTCACATTTACCTTTGAATAACTGTATCTGCCCTTTGATCAGAGCAAACCACATGGTTCTTCTTTACTAGAATACCGCATCAAGGACCTCTTTGCATCACGATTTCCTCTTCTATCATGATTTTATCCTTGCTTATACTGTCCATCTAAATGCCTCATTTATACTTATTTCCTCTTCTGCATTTACTATTCCAAGTTTCCTCTCTTATAAGAACCCATAGCTGCTTTGGATGGGTTATTTCCAAATGAACACCTCTCTTTAGATCTTAATGTCGTTTGCTAATATTCAGTGGAAATTAAAGCTTTTCTGCTCAATGGGTGACACTCTTTATGTATCTGATCTTTTATCAGAGACCTCATTACTTTCCATTACAAAGAAACAAAGCAACCGCAGTCATCAGCAGTAGGAAGTTGCCGCAGCTACGAAGTAAAGGAGCTGCTAGAGAAGAACCGCGATGGAAGGAGAGCGGAAGCAGGAGGCGCAGTCAAAAACGGTCAGCCTCCAGGTCTTTGATTCCAGGACCGTGTTTTCAGAGACAAGACTTTTGGGTTCAGCGTTGATCTGTTCTCATGGACTTATTGTTCCAAGAAACCCTTGGCCTCGGGCCAATGCCACCAAAATCAGTTGATAATTTGTTAAGACTTGGTGAACAATGATCCCAATGACAATATTAACAGCTAACACTAACAACCGATACTTTGAGATTCATTCTATGTTCCAGAAGCCCTTGTGGCAGCTAATTAAAAGGTTAATGGTTCTAATTCACCCAGAGGTTTTGTGGGGGAAAGACGCTGTGCTCCCATTAGATTCCAGCCTCACAAACCCTGCAGGACCGTCCTACGCTGTCACACGAGGAGTTGGCATGATTGCAGCATCCCCTCGTCGCTCTGCAAGCTC
>NW_022103928.1:8865216-8874619 GCF_000313985.2 Echinops telfairi
AGGGGGAGGGGGGAAAAAAGGAAAATGAGCTGATTCCGGGAACCCAAGAGGCAAGCGAATTTTGGGAATGATGAGGGCAACAAATGTATAGATGTGCTCTATACAATTGATCTATGTATTGTGATGAATTGTATGAGCCCCAATAAATTGATTTAAAAAAAAAGAGACACAAATGTAAGAAGATAAATTAATGTATATGATAAAATACTTTATAGTATTTTAGAAAAACACACATCTAGAGAAGGAAAAAGTTTTGTGATCAGCAAGTTTGAAGGAAAGACTGCCATGTTGAGAAGCCAAAATGTATATCATAAAATAGACAAAAATTCCTTCTACCCTCTTAAAACTGTCAGCTTTGACACATCAACAATTTAGCCAAGTTGTGTTTTTCACTTTAAGGACCTTATATTTTGTGTTATCTATTCAAAATAATCTGTATGATGGGTTAACCATAAAGCATTGACCGAGTGAAGGGTGGATTAGGAGCGTCTTGAATTAGAAGACACAGATCTTTAAGTAAGGATATTAAATATGTATACTTAATAACTTTTCAGCACTTTTGTAGGTAATCTTCCTTATCTGAAAATAGGGATACACCCAGGGGGCTGAAGAACAGAAACGTGGGTGAAGGGAAACAGTGGATGGTGTATAATATGAAAATAAAAGTAATTTATAAATGATCATGGATTCATGAGGGTAAGAGGGTGGGGAAGGGAGGGGAAAAGAGGGGCTGATACCAAGGGCTCAAGTGGAATGAAAATGTTTTGGAAATGATGATGGCAACATATGTAGAAGTGTGCTTGATGCAATTGATTTTGGATTGTTATAAGAGCTATAAGAGCCCCCCAATAAAATGATTCATCAAAAATTTAAAAATAATAATAAAAGAAGGGATACATAGTTTAAGAACAAATCTCTTTTGTGAATAGTCATTTGTAGTTATAACATTCAAAACTTCAAATTGTTCCTAGAAACATGAGAGTTTTAAAATTTCCTTGAACAACAAATTATTTTTTCTACATAAATATTTAGTTGCTGGTATAAAGGCTAAAGTGTCAGAAGCCAGGGGTAAGGAAACTGTGACAGTATAAAGGTAACAATAGGCTCAAAATATTAAAACGGACCAATTCAGCTGGTTTCTAAAGAGAAAAGAAAGCACAATAGCACAACAGTAAGTTCACCTATTATATAATTACAGGTTTTGTATACAAGTGCAGACAAGCAGACAGAATAGAAACCTCCTCTAGGAAATCCAAAAAACTTGGCAGGTCTGGCCAGGTGGGATGTGATGCTGGTACCAATAACAAAAAGAAACAGCCTCTAACTAGGGTTTAGCCTAAGTCTGAATTTGGCTTCTCTTTGCTAAACAGCAGTTTGCTACAAAACTCTGGGAAACAAAGGGAGAATGGAAAGTGCTAGAGAATTAAGGCACAGAGTTCAGGAAACTGAAAACAAAGCTGTCAGTCACAAGCTTTGCCAGGCAATGCTTTTGCCTCCCCTCGTGAAGACAACTCACTTGAGATCTTTCAAGGACTTCAGAAAACTGGAATTTTGTAAACAAAGCTCTTCATCGGAAGGCAAAGCAGGAGACAAGTAAAACTGCCTTTAACCGATGATGCTGTGGGGATTGCGCACTATCCGCAGATGCAATTTTCCCTTCGAGAAGCTGGTTTTGACTTGGGGGATGGGGACTGAAGAGCCGAACGGGGGTGTGGTGGGGTGGGGTGTGTGTGGGTGATACCTAGACATCTTGTTTGCCTACGACTCAAGGTCCTCGTCGATTGCTTTAGTCTCTGGCACTCACTATCTATAACAGCACTCACGGAGTCAACTCCTGCTTCATCAGTTCAACTCCAGCTCCATCCCTTGAGTCAACTCCAACTCAGTTCATGTCAGAGCAGACACCTGGGCTCCGTAAGTGAGAGGACACCATTCTCTCTGAATAGCAGAGGAAAGTAGTGATGACCTTTCTTCATGTGGCTAGAAACAATTTGGTTTAATGAAACAAAATGAGTGGCCACAGATACCAACCTCGCTTTCCATCAAGCCAGAGGGCTAGACTCACAGATTCAACCTTTGCACGAGTGACCTTTTGATGGCCCTCTCGGTAGCTGAAGACAGATGTTTTCAGCAGGAGTTGCCTGGCTCGCTTTCTGTGCTTCCTCTGGGTTGATTCAAACCTCCAACGGCTTAGGCAGCAGCTGAGCACGCTAACCATGATCCACTTATTAGGAAGCGAGCTCCCAAAGTAGGAAGGTAAGCGGGAGATGGAGAGAAGACACAAAAGAATGATGACAGTACTGCCACCGACCAAGGGCTGACTACCAGACAGTGTGTGGAACAATGTATGATTGTTTTCTAAGAACTGTAGCTGGTGCTGCCATTTCCTTGCATACAGCACCTCGTCCGTGTGTAATCTCTTCATCTGTCCACAGTACCGTGTCCGTTTGTAGCTGGTCTGAAATCTCCTTGTCAAAAGCAGCTGCCAAAGCTGGCTTTTCCAGATGGTTTTGTCAGCTTCCGAAACTGGCTTTTCCTGGGTTTGCAGCAGACTAGCGTTCCAGGGAACGAGGGCCCCTCAGAACAGATATAAACCAACAATGGATAGGAATTGGTGTTCACAGACCATAGCTCCCTTACCGCTTGGATGCATTAACTGTAAGACCTATATTTTGCACCACTTCCCAGAGTTCTCCTGCGCGGTTGCCCTGTCAATATGATGGGACCTTTCTCAGTGGCTGGATACTTTCTTCCTTTCTCTGACTTCCTTTCTCCCCTGCCAGTATTTCGCGGGATCACCTCCCAACTAAACTGTACTGCCCTTGACTCCTCTACTTTGAACAGTGCTTCCCTCTCCGGGGATACACTTGGCAATGGCGAGAATCACTTTCAGCTGTCACCTGTGGGGTTGCATCTAGTGGGCAGAGCCCAGGTATACTGCTAAGCATCTTTTGATACTCAGGACCCCGCGCCCCCACCCACCCACTAGAAGGAACATTTATTGAGCTCAAATGCCAGTACTGCTGAGGTTGCTGAAAACTGACCTGCGGTCAGAAGTTCAAAGGAGAAAGGTAAAAATTATTGGGTTATGAAGAAGTTTCAGAATCAAAGTTCTTAACCGTCTCCAAGCAAATAAGCACCAAGCATAGGTACTTACAGAAGAGGACTCTGTGGCTGAAAAGGAGCAATTTATTATGTTGTAACACTGAGTGGTAATTAGGCACCTCTTTTCTATTCCATGGCTCACAACATGGGGGGAAAAAGCCCATAGACAATCTTGATATACAGAGCTCAGGGTTAAAGAAAAGACCCATTTAAATGGTTGATGGTAGGCAGCGCTTCGTTTGGGTGTTCCATTATTGTAACTAATGTGCTCGATGACTTGTACCCAGGCTTCAAATTCACAATCTGTGGGATTCAACCAGGCCTCAGCAAAAGGACTCATTATTTAATATCATTGAACTCGAAGAAGGTCCTCAAATGATTACACTTGTCAATGTTGCCGCTGTGAATGCCTTGGCCTCATGTGCTGGACTTCGGGCTCTGCACCAAGGTACAATAAGGGTAGCTGGCATCTGTGTTCATTTCTGTCCCACATTAGATTTGAGTTCTTTCTTGGCTGCATTAAGAAGTGAGCCTTTCCACATCTCCTTCTTCCCTAGGAAGACCCGCCACTCCTTCTCCGCTTGTCTTGCCAAGAGCTACCTGTCAAGTCTCTTGTTTCTCCTGGGAGACACCATTTTCTTCTGTTATCTGGATTGTTCAAGTGTGACTTTCACAGGCACTGTATGGTGTCACAGTATCGGTTCCTCACTGTCTGCGTGTTGTTCATTTTCAGACAATCCGATGGCAGAGCTTGCCTTGGCGTCTCTGATAATGGGGTTGGATCCAGGGCAAAAAGCAGGGCCAGCAGTTGGTGAGAAAATATGTGAGAGTCGAAGAGAAGCCTCTGTGAAAATGTTTCTGGCTGCTTTGCTAATGCTTGGATTGATTTGCTGCAGCGATATTCTTGGAGAGTTTTGATTATTAATATGCCTAATTCTACAGCTTCCATGTAGCAAATATCTCTGCTCTACAGTGGGGCCCTCTAAAGGTTCACAGGGATGGGATCCGTGGTGGCAGAGCCCTCTGCTTCACACAATGTGTTGACTACAAAGTTGCTGATTAAAGCTTTCATTGAGCCACCGAAAATGCCAGACACTATTCTGGGGCTGTAACAATAGCCTCTGTGCCACCTGGTCTTATTCCAACATAAAAATAGCACAGAAGAGTATCAGAACCTGTAGTTTTCCAAATACAATTTGGAAAAAATATATATGAGAGAGAAATAGTCAAACATTTTATTCTTTGAAAACTGTGAGCAGAGACCCATGCACTGAAAAGAATTTGGGCTAACCTCTAATTTTATCTGTGTTATGAATTATGACCCTGGAAAAATTATTAATTCCATTACACCTTCGTTTCCTTCACTCTAAAATAAAAGAATGGGGCTAGACTGGGTCCATGCATCCTTAAACTCAAGCAATCTGCTATATTCCAGCAAAGATGAGCAAATCAGGCTTCTTACTATCAATATAGACTTCATAGTATCAGCTAGCCGATCCTACTTGATTGATTGCAATAGTACTACTGATAGAAACAACAACACGAGAGACGCCATGTTCCACAGACTCAGTTGTTGTTCGCGTCCTTTGAAATGGCGCCCAAATCATGATGACCAGATGGATTGTGCATCAGATTGTTGGGCTCCAAAGGCTTTTCATTGGCTGATTTTCAGAAGCAGAGAGCAAGGACGATCTTCCTGGTTTGTCTTAGTCTGTCACATCTGGTGAAACCTGTTCAGTGTCACAGGAACCCGCCAGCCTGCACAGGCAGATGGCTAGTGACTTCACGTGAGGCGCATTGGCAGAAAATAGATATCAGTTCTTCTGCATGAAATGAGGGATTTTGACCATCAAACCACTACTGCCCCCCACCCCCCACCCCCGGCAGGACCTATACATAACTATTTAGGATTGACTCAATGAGTAATTTTTGGAGAAAGTATTGGATGAACAGTTCCTTTAAGATGACTATACTAAAATTTAGGGGTGGGGGGGTGCAGAAAGGGAGAATGATTGGCCTGACTCAGTGTGTAGAAAAATGTTTCAAGGGAGCTATTTGCTCTCATGAGAAATAGCACCCCCAAAGACTTCAATGACGCACTCTGAGATCAAGAGATTGGAAGGTTCTGTTTATGACCATAAATTATTACACATGGAAAGCTCGTCATTGTCTTATTTGGAGTTCCTCTCTTAAACCAAACCCTGAGACAATGACGAGGGTAGTTTATTTTGGAAGTGATCCCAGGAAGCATAGCCTGGGCCCCAGAGGAAGTGTGATGGGTGTATGTGAAACAACTCAGAAGGAAGTCTAATACATTCGTTGCCACAAAGGGAAAGTAGAACCCAATTCTAATGGGGGATCTTCTGAGGAATGAATTAAGGATGCTTCAGAGTTAATCTCCTGGAGAGCAGCACACCAGGAGCATTAATCCACAGATTTCCGTCCCCCTTTGAATGAAGTTTATTCCTGGAGACATCGACTCATTTGTGCTTCTGCTTGCTGCCTTGTTTTACCTGCCGCTCTTTCACAGCTTAGAGAAAGCATACTGAGGAGAACTCCAGCACCTGCCTCCTGTGAGACATTTACCAGTATAGGGAGCTAGCTACTATTACTGCCTTTCAGTCAGGTGGGCCAGGGACACATGTCTTGCATTTATTTTAATCAGATATGGTAAATTTACATCTTAATTCAGCTAGTGGCACAGAAACATGTGTGCTAAAGTACATTTAAACAAGCTCTGTGTCTATCAAGTTAGAAATACATGTCAGGAGAGTGGGCTTGGAGAGAAGAGGAGGAGCTGGTCCTCCGTGGATGGACTGGAAGCCTCCTATACATATAGTGTCTAACAGGGAGGGCATTAGGCTTAGGCCTCTGGATTCTCTTTTCATAATAAAACTATATAGATGTGAACAGAGGGTGAAGCCAGCCAGCGCCACGCAGCTGATGACTTACCTTTTCACCGTTTCCTTCCAATTCCATATATTTCCCTTCTAGATTTACAAAATTAAAAGAAAAAAGGAAGGGTAATAAGCATCGCTCAGAAAAGTCATAAGCCCAGCTGTGACTGCACTGCTGTTTCGCCTTGGGCAAGCCTCTCCGGTGAAGAACAAACTTAGGGAGCTGTGATTTGGTCTTTCAATTCACACTGTCCAAATCTTGAGAGAGTCAAGATGGGGGCATCATTGAATCAACTTGACTGTGAAGGAAAAAAAAAATTGCAAATTCATTGGCTAATCAAAACTCAAAAAACCCCACAAACTCACTGCCGTCAAGTCAATTCCAACTCATGGCTAATCAAAACCTTTAAAAAGTCAAGGTGTAGAGACCCACACAAGGTAGGATTAAATAAGGGGGCAATTGTTTTACTCATACAACATAAATATCCATCACCAATCGCAACCTTATCAACAGAGTAGAATACTTATAGATGCTGACTGCCCCACCTTTCTCCTGCAATGGGACCGGCGGGTTTGAATCATTGAATTTCCAGTTAGGGGTTGAGCACTTAACCACTGCACCACCAGGGTTTTTAATGGCTGTGCATAGACACAAATAAAGAATATCTGGGCTTCAGAAAGAATATCTGGAGTCCGAAACTAAAAATTCACCAATGAAGCCTCTCAATCTCCTCCCCTCACTTCAAGTTGCTTCTACTGATTATTATAGACTCAAAAATAAGCTTCTCTCATAAACTAGTTCTAGTAACCCTTTCTTACCAAGAATGTTCTGTTTAGGATCAAATTCCCAAGGGAGAAAACCACTGGATCTGTTCCAATTTATATTAGGCCAAAAAAATCATAAATTGTTGGAAGTTACACAGATGGGTCAAGGTCCCGTCCTTGATCTAAGGAAGTCTTCCGAGGGGCAGGGGATTAGAAACCAGGACATGTTCAATAAGCTTGTGAGGAGAACACAACTCTTCAGAAGAGAGAGGGTGAAAGATTGTCACAGCTGATTAGTGTCCTTGCCTGACCCGAGGAATGGTACTTTTAATTCCCTCATATGCATGTGAAAGTTGGATATTGAGTAGGGAAGGTTGAAGAGACACACATACATTTGACTTATGGTTTTGGAAAAGGGTATTGAAAATACTCTCGACTACCAAAAAAACAAACGAATCTGTCTTGGAAGAAGTACCGCCGGAGCTGTCTTTAGAAGACAGAGATCAGTACCTGGAGAAGGACAGTGAGAAAGGGAACGGTCCCCAACAAGATGGAGTGACCAATGGCTGTAAGAATAACCTCAGGGATAACAGTGTAAAGAGGGGGCAACTCTGGGTGGTGCCTCGTTCTGTTGTACATAGGGTCACTATGCATTAGAACTGACTCAATACCAACTAACAACAACAAAAACAATGGATCAGAGGTTGGCAAACTATGGCCTGCAAACCAAATCTGCTTGCTGCTTGCTTTTGTAGATGAGGTTTTACTTCCTGTTCTTTGAAGCCTGAAATACTTACTGTTTTCCTTTATCAAAGAGCCCTGGAAGCCTAGTGGGTTAGAAGTTTGAAACCACTTCACTACTTCTCTACTGGGAAAAGATGAAGCTTTCTACTCCTATAATGATTTATACCGATAATCCTATTCTGTTCTATGGGGTCACTATGAGTCAGCCTTGACTCAAGGCAGTATGTTTAGTCCGCTGGTTCCCTTTACAAAATGAGTTTTCTGACCCTTGAGTTGGGGACTTAAGAAGATAAACCAAACCAAATCCACTGCTATCAAGTCAATTACGAATCATATCCACTCTCTAGGGCAAGCCGGAACTGGCCTTGTGAGTTTCTGAGACTGTAATTTTTAAGAGAGTAGAAAGCCTCTTCTTTCTCCCAAGGAAGTTTCAAACTGTTGACTTTTTGGTGAACTATTATGCCACCAGATAATGTCTCTCAAAGCACCTGGCCTGGAGATTGCTCATTTACTTGAAGCACGTTGAAATCTGTTTGCTACCTAAACCCATGGCATATTCAGAGCTCTACGACAACAAACATTTCAGGGGAAAAAATGTAGCCTACAAGTTCAAGATCAAGAAAGTGAAAATGGTTTTTATGCATTTAATATACTCTTAAATTCTTCACAGGTTCTCAGTTAATCTGTTAAATGTAGCAGTGCGTTCATAACTTAATTTGTATATTTTAGCCATTTACCTTAATGTAAGTAATTGGCAGGTACCACATTGACACACAAAGGTAGTTAATGCCATGCACACACAAAAAAGCATATTTGGTTCTTTATTATTTCTACTAAATAATATAATTCACAAATCACAGAACTGAATGGCCTGAAAAGATCTGTGAAGGTGGAACATTTATACCTCAGCTTCTAGGCAGCACTTTACATTAATTATCATACAAAAATCATTGTACTGTATTCATTAAAATCACTAGGTAATGAGATTCCACAGAATCCTTTGGGAATATGTGGCCAAAGCCCAAAAGACTGAACCCACTGCTGTTGAGTTGATTCTGATTCTTAATGACTCAGTATGTGGTAGGGCCTTACATTTCTTCTATTGGAGCACATTACCTAAATGGAGTCCAAATTCTCCATGCTGCGAGTTCTTTCCTTCGCTTTTAGAGGTCTGAGCTATTCACCTGATTTTATGTGGCATAAAGATGCTGAAATGCAGTGGCTCTTTCCCTTCCTCTGTGTGAAGAGGACAACAACCAAAGATCCTTCATCTTGAAATATCCTGGATCCTGCAGATCATTTCCCTACAACCCAGGATCATCAATGGAAGAAGGTTGAAACCATGGTTATAGCTTATGCTCAGGAGGTGAGGGAGTGAAAGCTTTGCAACACAAGACAATGATTTTTAAGATTGTTTGCCTACTCCCCATGTATCAACTATCTTGTTACCCCAAATGTCACAGTCAAGATCACACACCCTCTGCTCACTTATTGACATGTTCCAAAGACCAGGTTGTTATTCAAAATCATGCTGTGAAATTTAAAATGTCCCAAAGACCAGGATGTTATTCAAAAGCACTGTGTGAAAATGGAAGGTGTCTGCGTCGGGTCACAAAATAGAGAGTGGCTACATCATTACATAACTTCCCAATTACATCATTATATAAGTGTCAAGCCATTGAGAATCATGATTCAGCCAAGATGACACATAACCTTAACCATCGGGGTCAATATAACTCTTCTCTTGTACCTCAGTAAGCTACCACCAGACATTTGTCAATGCACACAACAGTCAGCTAGTACATTGTTTTACTGTTGTCATAAGTGTGAAATATCAAATAATGAAAGAGTCTATTTCATTAAGTGAAGAAAAACTGTAGGGAAAAAAACCC
>NW_022103928.1:8876993-8886053 GCF_000313985.2 Echinops telfairi
TGGGTTAATGTTGGACTTGTGGGCTTGGGCAGCATTGGGTTGGGATGTTTTCGTGATGCACATTTTCTTTGCATAAAACTTTCTCTTATACATGGATTTCTCTTATACATGGATTTGTTTCTCCAAAGTACCTAGACTAATACACAAATAGAAAGCTTACTTTTGGGGAAGAACTTTCCAAGAGGATAGGGTTAACTATAAAGTCTAAATATGTTGACATAAATACATTGCAGTTAAAAGTAAAATCATATTAGTGATTTAATAACCAATTACTCTTACTCTTTTCCTGGAGAAAGAACTTAGTTCTTTTAAAAAAGTGTGAAAATACGTATTTGTTATTTGAGATTCTTTTCATTGTAATGATAACTTCACACGAAGTCTCCATTATTTGACACTGATTCGAAGACAAAGGGTTTTAAGATACAGGAATGGGTCACTTAAGGTCTATTCGGCAATGTCAAACAGACATGGTCACGTGTGCCCTGATAGGTGTGGCCTCATAAGATGTTGGTGAACGAGCCATGGGATTCCAGGATGTATTACACTTTCTCCACCACTGCCTTCCTAGCCTTCTCAGCCTTCGTCGCTGTGCAGCATTTCAGTCTCTGCACAGGGCAGTGTCTATCTCAGGTCCCTGCTCTTGTTCTGGGTGTTGGCACTGCAGGTCTGCTTTGGGTGTTTACAGGGACTCGTGGCTCTGGGCAGCAACAGGGCTGCACATGATTAGGAAGAAGCTGCATCATCTGGATGGCACCACCAGCCAGGTTCCTGGAACCAGCACACCCATCCGGCAGCCACCTCATCATACTACTCCTACCAACGCTTGAACTGAGAAAACCACGCACACCCAGCAAGGCCAGCCTCCTATATCCATCAGACACATTTCTCAGGCTTTGTCTGGCAAGTTCCCATAAGGTTTTTATTTAGTAAGTTTTTCAGTTTCATTGGCACATAATCCATATATCATAAAATTCAGTAATTCAATTATACGAAGACTTGTATAATCATTACAATCAATTTTCAAGCATTTCCTACTTTCTTGTATTCATTGTTATTAGTTCCCAATCTACCTCTAACCTCCCTGCCGTATTTCCAAGAAACCATTAACACAGTTTCTGTATAGAAAAACCTCAATTAAAATGAAAGTTGAAAATATTAAAAACTAGACAGTGACAAAAGACATAAATCAAATGGGTCATATTGACTGACATGGGGAAAAAAAGCAAACATTGAATTTGGGGGGACAAGTATGTCATAGAAGCTGTGTTAGACAGGATTCTCTAGAGAAACAAAACCAGGACACTTATTATTTGATAGATAGATAGATAGATAGATAGATAGATGATAGATAGGTAGATAGATAGATAGATAGATAGATAGATAGATAGATAGATAAGAAATAAACAGCTAATTGGTCCACAAAGCAATACAAATGGCCCAGTTCAACTTCTGTGAAACAGTTAATACACTGGCAGTCCAACTCACGAGGGATGCTGGGTGCAAGTCAAGGAAGCAGACAACTGAATCTTCTGTGGAGCAATACAGGCCACAGGCAGCAAACAAGGGCAGGTCACCAAGTCAGACAGATGACAGGGTCCGATAGTCCCCAGCTCAAGTGATGTATACTCCAGTAGCGTGGCAAAGCAGGTCTCAAAGGAACCTCAAACTACAGCGACACCATCACAGGTTGGGTATTCTACAAGTAGGGTAGCTCAAAAGTTGAGGCAGAGAACTAGTTAAAGTAGCTGCACATGGGTCCGATCATCAGAGAGCAAGAGACAGAAAGGCAAGGCTCACCAAGCCATTTGTTTCTTTGCCCTTCAATTAAACTGCAACCACATGTATTTATTGGCCAGGTTGGCACAATAATCCTACCTATCACATAAGCTAAAAGTGTTTTATCAGTATCTCTTTGCAGATACAGTTAAAAGATAGGTCATTTCTAGATATTTACATGTTCAATACAAATCATATTTTTGATTATTTTAGTTCACACTTTATTCCTATTTGTAAGAATGTGGTGTTTGAAAGTCCAGCTATTAGATTGCTCAAACAAGTGATAATGTTGGAAACCCTGATCTAACATAGACTTATTAACCAAAATGGGACACAGTTTTAAACTGAGTCATAATCTTTTATTTACTGTTTCACATAGCTTTGTAGAAATAGTTTCAAATAGGTCCACTCTGATCCACTTTGGTAGAATATTGAAACAGGTATTCTTTTTCCAGTTTTAGAGTATCATTAACATTTGAGCCATTTTCTTATATGATGAGTCTGGGATGACTTTTTAGGTTGAATGGTTTCAACTTTGAAAGTTGATTAATGAAATATGCTATATCCAAAAGGCTACTGATTTTTAATTTAGCTCCCCATCACATACTCACCAAAACACTGTGAGAGGCACTTTTTAATCATGCTAATTCCAGGCAGGTTCATAATGTCCTGGAGATTTGTGCATTTCAAGTTGAATTAATCATCATCTCCTCCCATTTCCATTCTCTGCCAAGCAACCCCTTCATCCTATCTCCCCTCTTTTCTGTTAATGGTACCACCATCTGCCCAGCCCCCAGCCCCCAAATCTCAGGCTCACCGTTGGCACGCTTCTTATCCTCTTTCAATATTTAACCGAGTGAGAAGTATCATCGGTGCTCCCTTTGTGCTATCTCTTTCCGCCGTTCTTCCTCTTCAGTTCACTAATTCACAGACTTATTTCCTCTAGTTATTCCTCAAGCATTATCTTGTGGTAACTCAACTTTTTCGATGGCTTTAAGTGACATACGACCCTAAAACTTAGCTTTCTTGATTTTAAACCATGCACAATTTAAGTGCCTCAAGGATACCAAGACTGCCATTTGACACAGTGTAAATCCAAGAGTGCAGAAGTCTCTAGGGAAGGGTTAGAGGGATGGAGATACTTGCCTTGATATGCCAAAGAACAGTAGCTTTACATTTTTGTTTAATAAAGACTTCTAGGATTTTATAGCAAAATTTTTGCTGGTATAAATGCCTCCTAGTGCCTTTGGAAAAATCTATAACATTCTGAACTCTAAAATATGCCTGATCTCAAGGTTTTGTGGCCTTTTGTTACCATACCTCTGAAAAATATTTTTATTTTTTCTTTATTTAATCCATTTTATACGTTCCCATCTACTGGACCTCTTTGAACACCTTGACTCCAACATTTTGGCCTTCAGGAATTACTTCAAAAATGTTGGCTTTCAGGCATTTTATGACTTGGTCCATCCCTTTTACCCACGTCAGATAGGGCCTGGACATAAATGTCAGGTTATATATTGACTAACTTTGAGGAGCATAAAATGTCTGGTTGAGGTTCATGCCTTATTTACTTCATATGCCCATAGAGGTTAACTATTAAAGTGCATATATACTCAATAAATACTTGACTAAATGAAAAAAATGAATAACTAGCTCATACAGAAAGTATTGATCCAAAAATATATATAAATGGTAATGTAAAATGGCAGAGGTTTCAGTTAATATATGTACACTGAACATTTGTCTGGCTCTATTAAATGTCAAGTCTAGTACTCTGATAAGTCAAAAGAGAGACTAATATATTAGAAAAAGTATTAGAAAAGAAACAACTAAATAATCAGGGATTGCTGATAAGAAATCTCAGAGCATTGGTTTTTTGTATGAAAAAGGAAATAAAAAACCTGAAGTGAGTTGTAGGGTAGTGTGTTTGCCTGTGTGACTTGCTATAAAAGTGGTGCTGGGTTAGAGGAGGCTTAGGACTTGCAGTTTGGCACACTCAGCAAGGCCAAGAATTGACACTCAGGGCCTGTGGTGGGTTGTCTCTTATGACTCTGAAGTATATTAGCTTAAATACAATAAAAGCCACTTATTGTATACTAAGAAAAATGATCATGTTTGCACTATCATTTGAAGGATCTCCACATGACCCATCGATGAAGCAGATTGATGTTATCTTCTAATGTATTTGGATAATAAATCAAAAGAAGTTCTTCAAGCTATCGGTTAAAGAATACCAATGCTTATTGAAGCACTATCCACCAAAGTCAAAAGGGGTAGACAACCTAAATGCTCATCCATCGCAATAGAAAAGTGCTCAGCCGTAAGAGAGAGGGCTCCTAGATGTTGGGATGACAGGGATGACTCTTGAAAGCATTACGTTGAGTGAAATAAGTCAGTTACACAAGGGCAAATATTATATGATGTCAATGATATGAAATAACAAGATTTATTAGTGTTTACCAGGAATGAGAGGGAGAGAACCGGGTTGGGGGAGTCGGGTTATTTTTTTTTTTAGAAGATAGAGTATTTCTGTTTATAGTGATAGTAGCCTTGTAACTATTATGGGTAATAATTGTATAGAATGATTAATGTACTGCTTAATCTCTCAAAATGTACATCTAAAAAAAGTTAAAAAGAAGAAATGAGTTAAAGACATTGAAACAAGTATTACAACTGTATCTGTACCTTTGAGAAAATACAGACAGCATCCTTCTTGATATGGTTTTAACTTATTCCAGTTTGGGATCAGGCAAGCATCCTCAAGAGCTCTGGGGTTTGTCTTTTATAATGTAGGAGTCTGAAGATCGATAGGCAAAGAACGTTAAACAAAAAGAGAGAAAGCAAGAAGCAAGCAGGCTAGGGGTGACAGAAACAGGAGCAGTAATGGGGTTTGTGATCTTTTGACAATTTATAAGGAAATCTTCATCTGACATAATCTTATGCAAAGTAGAATATCTCCGAATACTCCAGTAACAGTGGCTTATATTTGAATCAGCTGGTCAGGGGCTCTGGTAGCGTCCATATGACCATATGAACGGACCCCTTCTACCGGCAATCCAGTCACTCGCTTTCTTTCTAACCCAGGACCTTAATGATAGCCAAACTTCCACCTTCACTTTGAACCCAGGACCTTAAAGATAGCCAACTTCCACCTTCACATGCATCCACTCCTCTGGGACATGCACTCTGACCGCTGGTTCAAACCAAGGGAATATGACTAAAGTCCCAAAGCAGGACACAGGGAGTTCAAGTACTGAGAAGTAAGCCAAATAACTTTCAGCAGTGTTCAATAAATTACATATTGCATGCTATAGGAATTACATTATTATTGCCATAATAATGTATGGCAGTTATTAGAATTACAGCAATAACATATGCAATTGCTAATGGACTTATAATGAAGCATGCCATTGGGAAATAAAAACTAACTATATTTTTCCCCATTACTAAACAAATGCTGCTATAATCTATACAGTAGTTTGAAGCTGTGTCTAAGTAGAAGTTTATACTCATATTTGAAATGCATACATGGGCCTTTATGCATACATAATTTGCCTCTAAAGTTAAATAAGTGGAAAATATCACACACATATTGTTTTGATATGCCCAAACTGCTTTGATTATTCTGACTGACTAAACTAAGTTAAGTTATTCAGTTAAAAAAAATCTAACTTGACCAAAAGAAATCATAGGTCAAAACAATAATTAAGTCGGTCAAAAATTGAATTGTAAGATTTTTTTTCCCTAAGGAGATTGATTTGTCAGTCAAGACAGGCAACCCAGGTTGCATGTATGGACATAACCAGAGTTTAGTCACATCTTGATGGTTGGGAAAGGAGTAGCAAGACTCTGTTACATTTGTTAACTCATTGACCTCCTCACAAACCCTCTGGAGTTGGGGAGGCCAGGGCTTCCATTGCTCATTTAACTTAAAGGGTTTTGGAGAGAAGTGGCTAGAATATATTCTCTATAGCTGCATAATAGATATAAAAATAAAACATTAAAAACAAAATATAAAACTTTAAAAAGATGATATAAAACAATAATTTGGCATGCGAAAGAGCAAGGTTTATAACTCAGGGCTCTGACTCTTTAATGTCATTTTCTTCCCATCAAACTAATTTTAATCTCTCTCTCTCTAGATAGATCGATATCACAAAATAACAAATTGATGTTACTTTATATTTTGGCTTCTGAGGAATTTCTTTACTTGATCTATCACAGAGGATATCTTAGACCAGGTTGGGTAGAGAAACAAATCCAATGATATTCAAATAATTTTAAGAAAGAACTTTATATAAAGAAATAATTTTATATCAAGACAGCATCCAGCTCAGTCCAATTTACGTCTACGGGTCCAGTGCTAGTCAGAGCTCTTTGCAGACTGCCATAGCTGCAGGTTTCTGACGCAGAAAGGTGAAGTGGAGCAGGAAGATCACAGGCCAGTAGAAGCATGGCAGGGCTGTGACAGATCTCAGGGTTGGGTGGTCCACTGGGGGGGGGGCGGTGTCCCCCCTGGGGGCAGGCAGAGTCCAAGCAAACAGGAAGGTGAAGGGGCAGAGAGAGAGGGAGAAGTTCCGAGTTTGGATCTCTCCTCTAAAAAGGTCAGACCCCCAGGAAGGCATCATCGGGCTGTGATCTGTTGACAGGAGGGCCTCTACTTGTACACGTTCACACAAGATCCAGGCGACATGAAATCTCACTGCCACCATGCTCGAACCAGTAGTTCTCTGTATTTTTGAGCTCATGACCTCTTTCTAGCCTCGAACATTATTAAGAATGCCAAGAAGCTTTGTTATACAAATTAAACCCATGTATATTAAAAATCAATACTAAAACCTTTTTAAATTCACAAGAATGCAAAAGCATATGTTCAGTTAGCTGTTGGAATGATGACGTCATTGTGCATCTTGCCCCTTTAGGGGGGTGATGAGCATGAAAGCAAGCACATCGTGTCATATCCATCATCATGAACAGAGTTTCAATCTAGTGCATCCCCTGAAAGGGCCTCGGAGGCGCAGAGACTTCTAGACCACGCTTTGAAAACTATTGTGTTCCAACCAAGGATCTTACTAAAAGAAGAGAAAACACGGTATGGAAATTTTAAACGTATCTTTAAATGCATTGCGAAGCTGACAAAAAATTGAGGGCACTTCAAAATGTGTCCACTTCAGAGGATGGAAATAAAGTGCAGGCACAAACCCAGACACATGAGAGAAAGGCGAAGCCTAGGACACGCGTCCCTCTTCGCTAACCAATCAACCGATTTCACCTTGACCGCTGTTCAGAGTGGAGGAGTCCGAAGAACAAGTTCAGAGCAAGCCGGCTAAGGTAATATGAAACTCTGCCAGGGCCTCCGTGCCATTATGAGACTGCATCCCTCAATTACAGAGTGCATAGGAGACACCTACCCGATGCAAAAAAGCATGCAGGACAATTTCCTCTCAAAATTGAGTCTGAATAGAGGGGAGAAATGTCCTGGGAGAAGGTGTTCCCATGATCCAGTCTTCATCTGCGGTTCAACACATTTTTCCTACGATGTTGTGCCGTTGTAATGCTGTTCCCAGACACCTGATGCACGTGCTAGCTAGGAAGATACCTTTACTCCAGGTCGCAGAGAACTTCCACTCACTGATGTCACACAAAAAGATGTTCATAATTGTGGAGGACGAGAGAGACAAAATAAGGAAGAACTGTGAATTTTAAAATGTGTTGACTTTTATTACAGTAATTATTCCCGAAAATAAATTATTGAGCCAACTCGGCAACAGTCATAGTTATAAAAGGTACAGCATAAGAAGGGTTAGTGTTTTTTAAATGGAAGATCTTTGAAAGCATGCCCAATGACCAGTCATATTTGAAGAGAAATCAGGTTGAATTTTTAAATAATAGAATTAACTAAAATGTCTAGAAGTTATGCCACTTGAGCCAAATAGGATCAGTTGCATAGTTCTTTTGCACCATGCGACACAGGCTGAAGTTAAATAGTTCATGAGAATATTGATTGATTGGAACTCTGACTTGCTGTTGAGAGAAGTGTAAATTGGTAATAAATAAATAAATAAATTAACAAATAAAAAACCACTTGGAAAACATCTCGAACCCCAAACTCACTGCCAACCGTCAGTTCTGACTTCCAGCAACCCTACAGCACAGGGCAGAACTTTAGAATTGCCTTTGTGGATTTCGAGGGCCATGATCATTAATGGGAGTAGAGAGCCTCGTCCTTCTCCTGAGGAGCGGCTGGAGGTTTCGAACTGCTGTCTTTGTGGTTAGCAGCCTAACATGTAACCGCTACAGATGGATGGATAAATACATGAATGGATGAAAGGAGGGACAGAGAATGGGTGGGTGAATGGATGGGTGGAGGGGGGTAGATAGGTAGACAGACTGATGGATGAGTGGGAGATTTTGTAGACTGCTTTTACCATCTGTGACCCTGATATTGGATTTCTCTTAGCTAGATTGTGATTTAATATAGAGTCCACAATGTTAATTTATCTGAACTTTCAGCTCCCAGAACTGATATGGGCTCCTAGGACTAAAAGCAACGCAGAGAAATTGCTTTTGTGTCCACCATGCAGAGCATGCATCTATAGAATACTTTTGGGGCGCCACTAGTCGGCTACACGGTGAAAGCAACTGATGACAATCCCAGCCAGGCTTAAGAGTAGGACTTTCTCCTTTTCAGACTGAAATGTGACTCACATGCTGGCCCAATCGTGAATATCTTTTGCCCACAGCCCAGAACTTATGTATCTTCAGGGGTCACTGACAAAAAAAAATTGTGTGGCATACTTTAAAAAAAAAGTATGCCATTGTTTCCTGAGAGAAATAATCTCCCTTCTAGGATCAGACTGAAAATCATGGGCCATTGAAAGCCTGGTTTATCCCTGTGGACTATTAGACACCCTATAAAAGTTAATTTAAAACAAATTAATCCATAAATCTCTACATTGTCCGCAAATACTTACCACTATATAAAACCTAATTTAAACCTTTTCCCCTCTCTTCTAAATTAGGGTTGTACTGCTTTTAGAAAATGTCTTCCCAGCTCAGAATGAATTACCACTTATTTCCTTCCGAATTGATGTCATCGCAAGCTCCTGGGGTATTTGCAGGTCCAGTAGCACACTTCGTGCTTCAAGGGAAGGAGTGATAAGAAGCAATACGTTACATAAGGCTTTCTACATAAACTTTATGCATTGCAGAAGTTTCATTTTAAACGCAATTCCTCAGGCCATTCATCCTGAAAGTTACTTAATTGGGTTTCTTAACACG
>NW_022103928.1:8886921-8888904 GCF_000313985.2 Echinops telfairi
TGGCTGTCATTCTACAATCTAAAAATGGCACTCACCGAGCTGCTAATTATCAAGCCCCCCACCCCACACACCACTCTGCGGGTGTGTTAAATGGCACTGTTCCATTAGCGGTAATTATTCCATTTGTAATAAATAAGCATTAACCACTTTCAAATGTCCACTCACAAATCATTTTTAGAGGATGAGTTTCATGCACTTAAAATCATATATTTCAAAATAGCTTAGGTGACAAATCTGTAGGAACGCCTGCATTCAAATTAGAAGAGCATTTAAAAAATTAAAATGAAATATATTCAGTAACAGAAATTATTATAGCTTACAAAACCTTTCTAAAAAAATTTTTTTTAAATCAGGAGAGAAAATCATGTCACCCAAGTAGAAAAAAAATGTTTAGCTGCTTAGTTGGGTAAATGTATTAATTCTTCAAAAGACTCACGTCTCTTTATTGACAGGTGCCTTGGTAGTGCAATGGTTAAGCGCTGGGCTGCAAACTGAGAAGTTTGAACTCAGCAGTTGCTCTGAGGGAAACTGCGGTGTAAACCCTATGGGGCAGCTGCACTCTGTCCTGCAAGGTGGCTTTGAATCCGAAGCCACTGGACAGCAATGAGCGTTCCTTCTAGACCTGAGCACCTGGGTCCTAGGAAGCAGGTGGTGAGAAAAGGGATTGGGGGTTTAAAACAAGAAGCAGGAGGATAACTGTAGCAATGATTTTGACCTCTATTCTAAAAAAGTAGAAAGTAAGCAACTCTTCCCCGGTGCCGAGGTGGGTGGGAGTGGGTGGTGGGAGTTGGAAGTGGAGGAGAACAGTCGTTAAAGACGGGCATGGGCTCCTACTTCACCGTAACCATGACTTGGAAATCCTTTTAAGGAGTGCGAGATTTCTTGCATTCATCAATCTTTAGAAGTCTACCCACCATGTTTGAACTCAGAATAAAATGATGAATTAGCATTGCTATAAAAAGGCATCATTGTACAGGATTGATTTTTGCACTTTCTTGTGTATGCTATACTTTAAGGAAAAAACCCAAAACACAACCAAAAAATCAACGAGTAGATTAGAGGGTTATTGTAAAAATACTGATGACTCTTTATGCCAATGGGACTTCTTCCAAAAGTTCATGGAAAAATGGAATGAAAAGACAATGAGTAACAAAAACAGCTCATGTTGATGCATTGGATGAACAATAATCGGTTGTTTTTCCAGCCTTCTGTGTTTTGAAGCAGATAAATATATGTGCTTAGTGTATTGATGAATTGGAAGAGTTGTAGCTCCCTTTGCACCGATTTAGTCTTAACAGTGTTCTCAACCGGTGGGTCATGACCCCGTTGGGGGTCAAATGACCCTTCACAGGGGTTGTCCGATTCATAACAGTAGTAAGATTACAGTCATGAAGTAGCAATGAAAACAATTTTATGATTGGGGAGTCACCACAACATGAGGAGCTGTATTAAAGGGTTGCCGCATGAGGAAGGTTGAGAACCACTGGTCTAGGAGTTCTTGAATATACTTCAGCTGGCAGGATTCCCTGTTGGAACTCAACTGTTTTTATGAATATCGGATAATTGTACTGACAGAAACTATGACTTATTGTAGAATACACTGCAAACTTGAGAAAGTCAGAACCTCTGTGAGGTGGAAACCTGTTAGAGAAGGAAGATGCAAATATTTGCCACTAAAACAATCACTCCAGCTTAATAAACATGAGGTGGCTTCAAATAGTTTGTGGGAAAACTCCATTATCTTTTAACATATTTTCCAAAAACTTTTTGAAGCCCCTTTGCATTCTTTGAAAACCTGAGCATGCAAGACATAGATGGAATTTTAAAAAAATTTGAAATAGTTGGAAATGCAACCTAAATCCAGGTGGGGTAGAGGGGAACACCAGGACTAGTTCTAAAAAATACAAGTAAAAGTTATTTGATCCATATCTTCTGTTGAATAGCACATACACATATCTGGATATAATTAGAATAAACACACAT
>NW_022103928.1:8890245-8929708 GCF_000313985.2 Echinops telfairi
TATGCAATAAGCTGGAGGGCAGGTGCCGAGATTTTGCTCTGTGGTCAGCTCTGAGCTGGGAGAAAGGTCAGCAGGTGCATGTAGGGTGGTTAGATGGTCATCTAATTCCCTTCCAGGGGCCCAATCAGACTGGCTCTCTGGTCTGTCGTGGGATGCCCTCTTCTTGCCTCAAGGATCTGACAAGGAAGTTTACCTCTTGCTCATACACATGCCCAAATTAACATTTTTATTCTGAGCATTTAAACAATTAATTCCTTCAAAAGACTTTATTTCCTTACATTAAAGAGAGAGATTGTCTGCATGTGCTGCTGCACTCACTCTTTCGAAATAGACCATCTTATCTACTTTTAGCTTCACCTCAAGCAAGTAAATCAGAACCACGAGGGTTGTAGGTTATGTAGAAGCATTTTGGGAAGCTTCCTCTCACAGCCCTGCCATACAAGTTATGACTGAGAACATGCGCCAATGGGAGCATGGCTCGTGTTTCCCCCAAGGGCCCAGGCAAACAGCCTTGCTCTGTTACTCAGCCTAGATGTGATTTGGGGCAAGGCAGACCCAACCTTTCTGGGCTTCATTATCCTCATTGATAAAATGGGAATAAGCGTAGTTTCATAAAATTGTAAGAGAATTGCATGGAATAAAACTCACATGCTCTTCTTGAGAATCCAATTTCTTCTCTTCTTCCTGTGTTCTTCTTGGAAAGGTGCTTCAAAGCTCTTATGGGTTGAGTTGTTTAACCCCTCCCTCGCCTCCAAATAAATGTTAAAAATTCTGAGCCACTATCCTTGTGGGTTAGAAATTATCATTCAAGAATGGGTTGCCTTGTTATCTTAATGAAGCAGGATTAGTGTCGAATGGCTCTTGAATCACTCTCTCTTGAAATGGGAAATAGAAATTAAATAACGAAGCAAAGAGAGAGAAGGAGCAAGAGAGATGCCAAGACACCAGGGAGCTCAAAGGAGACAGGAAGCAACAATGGAAGAGCCAGGAAGCCTCCTCCAGAGCCAGCAGAGGGAAGAAGTCTTTCCCCGGAGCTGGTGCTCCTGAACGGTGAGAAAAGATACGTCTGGTTTTTTTAAGCCACCCACTGTGTTCCAGCACACTGGGTAAAGGAAGAAAAACCGAAATGGAGGAGGAGGGTGCTACTCCAAAGATACCTGAATTGTGGAAATTCATTTTGAAGTGTCTAATGGGTGGAGCCTGAAAGAAGTTTAAGATAACTAATAGTAGAAGTCTAGATTGGCTTCTAGAATTTTGCGTGTCAAAAGTAATTCTGGTGGGGATGCTCAAGAAAGCGAGGAGTGCCATAGAGGAAGTCTGTTAAGGTACAGAGTGTGCACATGAATGCATATGTGTATAGTGCTAGCAACAGAATGCAGTTAGAAATGTAGATATTACACATGCATCTGATGAGGCTTTAAAAGAAAATTATGAGCATACGACTAGACAACGAAGGAAGGACAGTGCTTTCTAAGCAATGGCACGTGGGTTTTTTGGAATATAGAATTTGTGAGTGATTAATTCGGATACCTGACCGAGGACATTTCTAAAGCATGATCTTAAAGGGGCTGAGTGGGTTCTTTCTTCTTACAGTAAAATACGAAAGAGATCGACTTGAAAATGAACTGTCTGAAATGAAGACAGAACTTGAAGACTTAGAAAAGTTGCAGCATGAGCCACAGACAGGTGTCCTAGAATGTTCACCAGCGCTATGACTATATACTATTTTGTTTAAAAGATTAAGCCTGTGCTTGTATTAGAAAACTCATCATTTTAAACTAAAGGGGGACAGAGAGAGAACAAAAGACATTGTCTCTTGAAATTCCACAGGCAGAATCGAGGCCCAAGGAGCAACAGCTATTGTCCTCTGAGAAAAGAGGGGTTAATACCATCCTGCAGCAGTTTGGGCTGAAGGGAGAGGGTTGCCGCCCAGATGGATCCGGAGAAAGGCCTGCCCGAGAGCCAGAAAGGCGGAGCTGAAGCCCAGGGCTGCAGAGTCTACCCAGAATTGAGGGCATGGCCACCACCTAGAATCTGGAGGGTCAGGGGGCAATATCCTAAATGATATCAGAGAAAGACTAATATTTTCAATCCTTTGAAACGGATGCAATTTTCTCTGCTGGGTTTTGGACTTGCTTCATGTCTGTTATTCCTTCTTTCCCCCTACTATCTCCCTTCTGTCAGAGAAATGTTGCCTGAAATGCAGATACTTTACTCTGAAGTGGTGCAATGCATGCACTCCAGGTCAGAGGAAGAAAGAGAAGTTTTATGTAGAAGCTATATCAGTGAGGAGACCACCGCATGCAAATCAGACTACTGCCTTTTTGCTATTGTGCTTGAGATCAGGATACATAGAGCATCTAGTTTTGGAATTTCCACTTTGGGGAGCCACGTGTAGATGTTTTACATTAACTCGGGTTTCAGGGTTATCACAGGAAACAACTGTTGACCATGAGCAAGTGAACAGAACAATAAGGTTCTTTAAGTCTTAGGCCAGTCTCAGGATGTCTTTGTTGACTAACTAGATAGCAGGGCCTACCTTTTAATCATTAACAGTAAGGTACACAAGAGAAGACTCACAGCATTATTTGGCCCCTTCTTAGTTGACATCTGCATCGAACATGTCTGCTTTTGAGCAACGTAGTGAGTTATAAAAATCCCATAGGGACTACATTCAGTAATGTACCTTAGGCTGACTGCATTTTATAAAGTTTCTTTTTCTTTCTTTCCTAACTACAGTAAGTGAAATAACTTGAGGTGTAGAAATATCGACTTGGTGCCTGACCCAGCACAGAACTGGTACGCTAGATTGCTCAGGTTCACTGATGAAGAAGGCTTCTGCCCCCAAATGAAATACTGTACTTCTAGTGTTCCTCATATTTGATTGAGATGTTTCAGTCGATGAGATTTTGGACTTGGTTCAAGGTTTGGGGGATATTGTGATGGGGTGAATGTCTTTAATAGGTGGCAAGGACATGAATTTTGACAAGTCAAAGGGTGGAATATTATTAAGTGAATTGGGTTTCCCAAAACTCTGTTATAATTCCTAATCTCTGTGGTTAAAACCCCATTGCAGAATGGGCTGCTTTTGTGATTTTAATGAGGCAGGTTAGTGTATCTTGAACTAATCTCTTTTGTGATATTAACAGATTAAATGATGGAGTGAAAGAGGGAGATGAGGTAAGACAAAGGCCTTCCAGAGCCCTCCCATCGGCACTCTGAATTTAATGGGAACCGACCCCTTGCCATGATTGAGTCTCCCCAATTGTAAGAAAGTAAATTTCTGTTAGGGCTATCCACTTGTGGTGTTTGTGTAACAACAGCACGTGATAACTAAGAAAAGAGCCTTATTATTTAGCAAGAAGCAAAACGCGTTTCTGCTTAGATTTCAACATTGAGATTTATTCCTTATTGGGGAACGCAATTGAATAGCCTTACCACTCACAGGCCACTGAGACTCAGCGCCATTTGGAGAAACAACCCTTTACGTGCTGTTAACGGTTTACTCACTTTCTGGTCAATATTGTATTGGTTGCAAACTCAATTCATTTCACACTGTGTTGAATTGGAGACAGACAAATCCGACCCCTTGAAGGAAACCATGGGAGAGGAAACATTTTACTTGAGATGATTTTAGCTGATGAATTTGATTAGATGAATTGTGAAAGATCATTATTTCCTTTTGGTCATGGGCTACCTTCCATCAACAAAGGAGCACAATTTGAAAACCACTGAGGTTGTTCACTGCATTTTATAATAATTATAATGAGCAACACAAGAAGTGCAGTGCATACCTGTAGTGCATATTGGGGTCTCTCATAAGCATTGCAAATATAAGATGCTCAATACATATTTGGGAAGTTGCAGTTGAGAAGCAGGTTTTAGATTCCAAGCAATAGATAGTCTGAAATTCACTTTCCCCCCCTAGATTTAGAATATATTAATTAGTTTGAATAGCACATTAACTTCTTATCCTAGTGTGTTATCAAAGATTACGACTTTATTGTGTATCACTTAAGTCCAAACCAACTGCTAAAGAAGATGACCGAGAGGAAAATATATCGGTGTTGGCATTTTCTAGGAATAATACACTCGTGTTTTCTAATATTTGAGGCATTTCTAAAGGAACATTTGAGTGCTGTGGCAGAGCCCCAGACTTTATAAGACAGCCTTGACAGACAGATCAATTTGATTCCTGACAGTGGGAAGGGGGCTGGCTCATTTTTAGCAGCTTACGTATAGCTCTGCAGGTGAGAAGTTAGACATGGCCTGATCTGACCTGCTCTGCATTGCAGAGTGGTTCCAGCCACCATCAGGCTGAATGACCAAGAGGTGTGTCTGCCAAGCAGAACGGACAGTGGTTGAAGGTTTCTTTGGGGAACCTTTAGCTAGGAACAAATTCTGGGATGATAAAATGTCTTAAACACATCATCGTACGTTCCAGAAATAGGAGGCTGTCTTTAATGAAAGTCAAAAGGGCTGACCTTAGGAAAATGTTGAAAGGTATACATGTGTCTTCTCCTCCTCGAGCCTCTGACTCCCTCCTCTCAGAGGCACGCCTCCCCATGTCACAAGGCCCCTGACTTCTCGTCAATCATTTGTGAAGGTTGAGTGATTGGCATTCGCTGAATGAAATTCATTCACACTCAAGTATTACCTTGAGCTCTCATTTGCATTTAAATCCTTTTCTTTTTACAGTAGAAATACCGGTTTTATTTTTTTCCCTCCTTTTCATCCTCAAAGATTTTCATGAAGAAGATGGGAGATTTGGCATGAGGTGGGGGAGGGAGGGTGGGATTTATGAACACTCCAGGTCTATTTTCCCAGGCTACAAGATGAACACACTGTGCCTTTTATGTCTCACTGGGAGGAGACAAGAGGGAAGAAAGGATAGAGGGATGTGATAGCAGAGATTAAAGAAAGGAAAGAAGGGAAGGAGGTAGAAAAATGATGTGGTTTCTGTTCACAGGGTTGATGTCCCTTTAAGAAAGTCTCAAGATGAGAATAGTTGGGCATTCTTGGTGGGTCAAATCTACCCAGGAGCCTCAGAAGAAAGATCTAGTAATCTATGTCCAAAAATCACAGTGGAACCTCTCTGGAGTGCAGTTGTACTCCGAAACACATGGGGTTGCCAAGAGTCTAAGCAGACACCAAACACAGGGTTGGTGAGGTAGTTAATTGTGCCAACCTGGCCAATAAACACATGTGGGATTAATTGAAGGGCGGAGGGATAAGGGGTTTGGTGAGCCTCGCCTTTCTAGTTCTCGGGTCTCTTGCTTTCTGATGGTCGGACCAGGGTGCAGCTGCCTTAGCCAGTTCCCTGTTTCAGCCGGCATGGCTCACTTCCTGCAAGACATCCCCAAGGTACCCCGATGCAGCCCTGGGTGCTGAAGCAGCCCTTTGGAGACCCCTGCCAGTGCTGAGATGCTTACACATTCATTGACTCGACTTTCCTCCTGCAATCAGCATCATAGTGTGTGTTTTGTGAGATGGAGAAGGACTTTGTGGATTGGTGTTGGACTTATGGGTTAATGTTGGACTTGTGGGCTTGGGCAGCACTGGATTAGGATGTTTTCTTGCTGTGCACTTACCCTTTATATAAAGCTCTCTCTTATACATGTGTTTCTGTGGATTTGTTTCTATTAAGTACCCAGACAAACACAGTTGGTTTTGGTTTGCTCCATTTAAGGGTAGTCCTGGGAGTGCTAGGGGGAGAGAGGAAAGTGTACTTGGGGTGATGATTTCTTTTACAGCTTAAGATCTGTCCAGCTTATCTTCCCAATTCATTGGACTAGAGGTCTGTCCAGTCCCTTGAGTCCCACAATTCGAACACCATTAACCTCATTCCATTCCCCTGTCCCAGGACCTGGAAGTACATGTGTGCTCTTCCTGGTTGCATAGTGATTAAACACTGGGCTGCTAACTGCAAGGTCAACAGTTCGAAACTACAGGCCATTCTTTGGGAGAAAGATGAGGCTTTCTACTCCCATAAAGAGTTACAATCTCAGAAATACACAGGGGCAATTCTATCCTGTTCTACCTAAATAATAGCTTGCCATGAGTTGGCATTTACTTGATAGAATTATTATTATTTTTAGTTTCTACATTTTGGTAGATGTTGCCCTGTGCTCATAAAACCAAATGATGTCGACTAATCCCTGCATAGTGCTTTCTTTTCCCAACTTCCATTTTTGACAAAATATGCAGCATGAATCCCTTTACATCAACACAGACTTCCTCACAGAGCTTGCACAGCAAGTTCCAATCCGGTCCAGGGCAATTAATCTGATCAACTAAGCACCAGAACAAGGAGCTAGCTTAAGACAAGAGAATACTGGCGTGAACTCACACGTGGAAAGGTCCACTCTGACGTGGTTTTCTAAAGTTGGCTTATTAATAATCGTATTGGTTTGGATATTTAGCAAAACTGTTTGATTAGTAATGCCTGTTCAGGTACTGTGACACTGCAGAACTCTTATTTGCCTCATTTTGTCTTATTTTTTCAATAGCCTCAATCCCCAACCCAAACTAGTTGCTATGGAGACCGTTCTGATTCGTGACAACCCAATGCGTGTCGAGTGGGACTCTCCTCAACAGTGTTTGTAATGGCTGATTTGGGGGAAGAAGGCCTTTTCCCACCACCTTTGGGGAACTCAAACCTTCAGACTTATCGTTAGTGGCTAAATCCATCGATTGAGTGTACCACCAAGGACTCCCGAAACCGCCTGGGCCGTATCCAATACTTCTTGCCCACAGCTCCCAGCTCCTTGGTGGTCCTCATTGGTGGTGTCCCCGCAGCCCCTCACTCTGCGTGCGGTGTTATTTAACTAGAGTTGGTCTCTTTTAGTTGGGTGGCTTAGGGAGAATGGGGATGCCCGTAATGTCCCATCGCTAGCCTCCCAAGGCACTGCCCTGATCAGGGAAAACGGATCCTGTACGTTTTATCTAGTCTTCCGTTAGCCTCTTGAAGAGTGCAGGGACGTACTTCTGTCACCGCAAAGTAGCTCACACTTGTATTTGTTCTGTCATGGGGTTAAAACTGTAAATGGTTTCTATCAAGATCATATTAATGACGATGATGAAGGCTAAAGCCTTATCTTTAAACAACAGACTTGAGGAGCGAGGCAGCCAAGCGGGGCTGAAGGCACAGCAGGTTGCCAGCTCCCACCTGGAGCGCACTCCATGAGGCAGGGGGGCTGGCACAGCCGGCACTCATCCTCCATGCTTTTTGGGGGTTGTTGTTAGTCATGTCAAGTTGAAACCGCCCGCCTAAGTTACTCATTCTTACCACGAGTCTCTGTTGTTTTGCAAGCCAGTCATGCCTGGAGAGTAGCTTCGATTATCGGAAAAGCTGGAGATGTCGGCGAACACCTGCTGGTGGGCGCCAGTCTCCCAACATCCCCCCAACCTTTGCTGATGAGAAGGGAGAGCCTAACACAGGGATGAATGACTCAGGGGACACAGTAATTAAGATGAAGGTTTGGAAATGAAACGGATGTGGGGGAGGGTTCTAGCGCTCCCACTTATTAATTGTGACAATCATTATTTAATGTCTCTGTGTTCTATTCCTCATCTATTAGATTAATATAAACACATCTACCTCGTAGACGATACGAGGTGACTTCGCATAGTAGGTGTAAAGCACTTGTTTCGTTGCACAGGGGTTGCAAAAAAAGAAAGATGCATTCTGGTAGCTTTAGTGAGAGAAATTTGCTTTGTCTACGTATACAATGGGCTTATGTGGTTGCTGGCATAGATCCTAGTAATCAAAAGGGCATCAGTACTACACTTTGACTGGCTTTCGACAAGCAGGAATATTCGCCTGGTTCTTCTACTCCACAGTCATCCCATGGCCCTTCCAAGACAGGGTAGAATTTCCCCTGTGGATTTCCAAGACTGTACATGTTTTCAGGAGAAGAAAGTCTCATCCTATAGCAGTGAGTTTTTGAGTTTGACATCTATAGTTTATAAAGTTTTGAAAAAATTTTTTTCTAATGTAAATAAAACTCATACATGTTAATGTGGACTCTCGCAATAAGTTAGCAAACTGTGGAATATATTGAGCAAATAAAAGAAAAACTGTTGTATGACAGAATTTAGTCCTTAGAGCCATCTCTGCAACCCTAGCGTAAAAAATAATGAAGACTCAACACTGAGGGACAATTATCATTATCATGAGCTTTGGCCACTAGCAAAACACAATCCAGTCTGGCCATTATTCTGATATTTAAATGAAAATTGGCTGGTGATACAAAGGTAAGTAGAAAACTATTGCTACTAGGGTTCTATTTCAAACATACACTGATTCATTTAACAAATTCATTGAAATATAGCTCTGTGATTAGTGGATGACTGCAGACAACATCTCGCAGTAATCCACTTGCCTTCGGCTCCTTCACTGTCAAAGCCTATTAGAACACTGAGAAACATCACTTAAGAAACATCTTAATGTGAATGCAACATGCCATGCCGGCATGGAGTAGGGAACCAGTGGAGAGGTCTCAGGGGCTGGCCCCAAACTCAACTACCTGGACACCTGCCCCTCCCCCCAGAAGAATTTATTTTAGAGGGCGGCACTGAATCTGTAGCTCCAGGAGAGGGACATGTCTGATCAGAGCACACGGGAGCAGATGAAGGGGGAGGAAGAGAGAGTGGAGCACATCATGGCCCACCAGGCCTTGAGGACAATGTTCCCGCTCATAGCAGCCAGTCCACAGAGAAAACCACATGGTCGGCCCCACTCTGAGACACGATGTCTCTCACTGACCCATAGCCCTACAGGAGACAACACTGGAGACACAGTGTGGGAATTGTGTCCGTTCTGATCCCACCACACCAAGGCAAAACACTAAGGGGGTGCAACAGAACAGCAAGGGAACGGAGCTGCGAGGTCCTCAGGGAATGCCAAAGGTGGACCTTGGAGCCAGGGTTTGGTGCCCCAACACACTGGACTGGAAGACACTCCTAAAGACCAACAAATGATCCTTGAACTAACTATAAGCTTTTCTCTCTTGTGTTTTGATTTGTTTTTTTGTAATTGGTTTGTTGTTGTTTAGTTTTATATTGTTGGTTGGTTTTGCTCTGTCTTGTTTTTGTGCATGTTATTATCTCCGCAGGTTTGTCTAAATAAGATAGGCTGGATGAACAATCTGGAGGAGAAAACAATGAAACCGGCAGTTCTGGGGGGACATGGAAGAGGGGGAGATGGGGGGAAAGGTAGTGGTGTTAACAAACCCAGGGACAAGGGAACAACAAGTGATCTTAATCGGTGGTGAGGAGGTTATAGGAGGTCTGGTAGGGCATGATCAAGCGTAATGTAGCCAAGAGGAATAACTGAAACCCAAATGAAGACTGAGCATGATAGTGGGACAAGAGGAAAGTCAAAGGAAATAGAGGAAAGAACTAGGAGGCAAAGGGCATTTATAGAAGTGTAAATAAAGGCATGTACATATGTAAATATATTTATATATGAGGATGTGGAAATAGATTTATGTGCATATATTTATAGGTTTAGTATTAAGGTAGCAGATGGATATTGGGCCTCCACTCCAAGTACTTCCTCAATGCAAGAATACTTTGTTCTATTAAACTGGCATTCTATGATGCTCACCTTCCTGACACAATTGCTGAAGACAAAGAGGGTGAATAAGCAAATGTGGTAAAGAAGGCTGATGGTGTCTGGCTATCAAAAGATATAGCATCTGGGGTCTTAAAGGCTTGAAGGTAAACAAGTGCCCATCTAGCTCAGAAGCAACAAAGCCCACAAGGGAGAAGTACACCAGTCTGTGCGATCACAAGGGGCCGAGGGATCAGGTATCAGGCATCAAAGAACAAAAAATCATATCATTGTGAATGAGGCAGGGAGTGTGGAGTGGAGACACAAAGCCCATCTGTAGGCCACTAGACATCATCTTATAGAAGGGTCTCGGGGAAGAGACGAGCCAGTCAGGGTGTGATGTAGCAACGATGAAACATGTAACTTTCCTCTACTTCCTAAATGCTCGCCCCACCCCCTCACTATCATGATCCCAATTCTACCTTACAAATCTGGCTAGACCAGAAGGTGTACACTGGTACAGATAGGAATTGGAGACACAGGGAATGCAGGGCGGATGATCCCTTCAGGACCAGTGGTGAGAGTGGCGACACTGGGAGGGTGGGCTGGAGAGAGGGAACCAATTACAAGGATCTAGATATAACCTCCGCCCTGGGGGATGGACAACAGAAAAGTGGGTGAAGGGAGACGTTGGACAGTGCAAGATATGACAAAATAATAATTTATAAATTATCAAGGCTTCATGAGGGAGGGGGAACAGGAAGGAAGGGGAAAAAATGTGGAGCTGTTGCCAGGGGCTTAGGTGGAGAGCAAATGTTCTGAGAATGAATGAATGAATGAATGAGGGTAATGAATGTATAAATGTGATTTACACAACTGATGTATGTATGGAGTGTGATAAGAGTTGTATGAACCCCTAATAAAATGATTAAAAAATAGCAATAAAAACGAAACATCACTGAAAACAGTGGCCGCTGCAGGCATCTGCTGGGTCAGGTTAGATGTAAGGCAGAGAGATCAGCTCAGAGTTTATGGGGACTACTTTGGGACTCCTAAAGGAGTCATTTTGATAGATGTTCTGGAAGGGCACGGGAAGATCCGTGGAGGCTTATGATGAAGAAGTGATAAGACAAATGAAATCTGCATCGATGAGATAAAGGCCAGGATAGTTACCCCAATATGTATTTTCCCATCACAACAATTCATCTTCTCATTCTTTAAGGGTAGCACAGGTAGTCTCTGAGAATTTTGTTGGAAAACCTTACCTCAGCTACCCCACAGCTCTGGTTTTGCTCTTTCAGAATTCTTTTTGTTCCCCAAATTCAAAGAACATTGTAAGGAAACACACTTTAAGTCCCTTGAGGGTGTCAAAACTGCTCGTTTGATGTGGTGTAAATCAAAGATCACAGAATTCTTTAAGGAAGGATTTAAACAACCACAAAAACAAAACAAAATAAAAAGATACTGCCATTGAATCGATCCCATCTCCTAGTGACCCTCTGTAGGATTTCTGGTGCTGTCCACCTTTATAGGAACTGTCAGCTACAACTTTTTTCCTCAGAGCAACTAGTAGGTTTGAACCGCTGACCTTTTGGTTAGTCATCCCACGTTTTCCTGACAGTGCCATCCGTGGAAAGAAGGGAGATAGGAATATCACCTCCGGAAGTGTAAAGATCCCGAAGGGAAGATATACTGACAAACAATAGCCTCACATTTTGATACTTTTGCCCAATGAAGGTTCCTATGAGTTTGTAGCAACCCTGTCTGACTTACTCTCATACAGTAACATTGCTGGTGGAATCTGAACAATTACCTGGTGGCTTGAAGTCCGGAGTGTTCAGAGTTAATTATACTTTTCTCAGGTCGGTGCCTGTATAAGCATGCTCAGTCTTATCTAAGCCCAAATAGGCACAGCCAAGCCCAACTAGAAATTTAGTTTCCTTCTGTGAATTTAATAACAAAATCTAGGGTGCAAGCCAAAATTATGAAAAATATATTCTACTTGGAAAGCAGGAGGGTGGGGGGAATAAACATGCCCGTGTCTCCGTACAAAGTATGTACGTATCCAGGAAGCCCTGGCGAGGTACTGGGTGCTGGGTGCTCACGGAGAGGCGACCGGGTCCATGGATCCCCCCAGCCACTGCACAGCTGTGAGACTGCAGCCATGGAGACACTGTGCGGCAGCTCCGCTCTTAGAAGTGGGAATCTACTCAATGGCAATGTAAAAATACATGTATACAAGGGCTCAATTCAAGTTTAAAATTAGTACATAAGTGCCTATAGCATATTTATAACCTCCTCCATAGCGAGGTTCTGGGGGAAGGAAGCTCTGCGAACGCGCACATTGACTTCCCGCCTCGTGGGAAATGGAGAGCCTTTGTGAAGTTCACAGAGGATGGGGCGCAAGGAGACAAGATTGAATGGTCCTCAGTCCCTCTGAGCCTCGCCAGTGAAAGCCGTAAGTGTCTTCCATTGTGAAGACTGAAAAAGTAAATAAAACCAAAACATAATGTAAATGCGCTCAGCATAATGCCCCAGGACACAATAAGCGCTCAGAAGAATAGCTATTAGGATGTCAATACAGGTATGCATTGATGAATGTTCAAGATCTGTTCTGTGAAATAGGATACTATGTGGTTTGGATGTGATATGAACACCATATTAAAAGCTTATAGAAGCTTGTTTCTGTTTGGTCTGGTTGCTTATGCCCCATCCCCACCCACTTTTGCACTGCTCGCCTGAGCAGCAGGCTCAAGTTGGGCCCCCGCAAGCCCCATCACCACTCGCCCAGGGCACAGACCCTGGGATCAGCCCAATGGGACTCACTGCCTCTTCACTTGCCTGCATCACACCCACGACCAGTGCTGCCGGAGCCTGGGTTTGAGGTCTTTGAAATTACTAATGTGAAATAATAAACCAAAGGAGACTGCTTTCCTTTTAACAAGAAAAGAAAACCCCACAATCTTATGGAACCACAGATGAATATGCGGTTGAACGTTGTCCAGACAGACATGAAGCTATGCATACCTGGACTAAAGGCAAATAAGTAAAACTGGTGTAAGTATGAATCCCTTAGCTTTTTTAGTTGGTTAATATTTTTTACTATGCCATCTCTTTGTGAGCAAACAACAAAAATAAAGACTTGTGACTTTTCTTATATGAACACTGATAAGGAAGGATTTAAATACCTTTACTCATTATGGGTTTCTAGAGAACAGGTATTCTAATGCACCATCTTTAGTTTGCCTTATAAACTCATGGGGTGAAATCTCATTCCTTGATCTTCTAAGTGTGACAAAGAGCTATTGATTGAGAGTATATTGTCATTTAAATTATAATTAGGGATGGGTGAAAGGTGGTTATTCAACAATTCAAACATTTCATTTAATACTGTCAAGGACAACTTAACCTTAACCCAAACACTTCTGAAATTTCTGAGTTTTCAATATGTCTAAAATCAATGTGATTTTCTTAAAGTCAGAGACTCGTCTTTACCCTCCGATGTTGAGTTTGCTACTTTGGGATCTGGTCGGGAAACGCTTACAAAAGGCATTGTTCTCAGTCACAAATCACTGTGCCAGCCACACGAATCCGGGGTGACGTTTACACCTTCCGATGAAATTAAACCATTCGGTGCATTTTCCTAGGATAGCTAGTTATACTAGTATATGCATTTTAAAAAATTAAGTGTTATGTGGGTGATGTATGCTTTAACTTAGAGTATTTTGAATAGGAAACCATCCTTCGAAAGGCACAACTTGCTAAGAACTTCATGTCTTTTTAACTGGCAAAACATTGTCCAATTCTAAAGGCATTAGAAAGTGTGGTTCTTCAATTAGACAGTGGACAGAATTGCATCTCTGTGCATAACAAAAATGCATTTGTGTCTCAGTATTATTTATGCTGTACGACCAGATCGCTTGCATTTTGGCATAAAAAATGTATCTCATGAATAGCTTGTTTGGATGTTACACACACGTACACACGCACACACTATCCACATTGGTAAGATGCTGGACCTAATCTTCCTCGGCTCAGTTCCCTGTAGTTACATAGGAATGCAGACAGCGTGAGGACGAGCAGGTTCAGATGTCCTATATTGAAGTGCGTTTAGAATTTATTTTGTGAAAGCCGCTCGCTCTCTCCCTTTCTCTCTTTTTACAGTGCATGCACACCTGTCTGTTTTTCTCAGGGAAAGCAGGCATTTACTGGATGACATATTGTGCCAGAGGTGCCGTGGGCAGCCTCTTGTCCTCCAGGCAACCAGTGTTCTGGCAGCAGCTAGCCCGTGAGCACTGCAAGGTCACCTGGCATGGCTCTCTCTCCTGCCCCCACGCCCTTGGAAGGGGCATGGGCTCTGAAGTACTCTTCACTTGCTTGACACCTGAGATCATGGAAGGTAACGTCCAATTCCAGTACATTCCACGTGAGTCAGAGCACTGACAAGGCCGTTGGTGGTACCCATTAGATGTGAGAATGCTACCATTCTTGTTAGCAGTTCCGACAAGTCTTCGTTATGGCAAGGTGCTGGCTGCCATCAGATGCTCTCTCCACCCTTGCAAAGGAAAGCTACTCGGAGGGCATCTCTCCGGACTCAAAGTGGTCCCTGAGGGAGTTTGTTAAGCAACTGGGAAACATCCACTTTCATGTTTTATTTTAAAACTTCAAGTAGAAAAGTCACATGGGAATGTTGTCTTCACATCCTATGATTAGAAAGGGAGATGTTTTTTCTTTTAAACTTTGGATATCATGGATAATATTGGCCAGATAGCAACTTTACTTATCAGAAAATGCTCAGGGTGCTCCTGTAGCCTCAGAAAAACAAAAGAGGGGCATTTCTTGTCAATCTAAATTGGCCCTTCTCAGATCTGAATGGATTTCTACTCGTTGATTGCAGGGGAAGATGAGTTACGAGTTTTAGAGTGATAAACTCATGTTTACTAATACTTTTCATTTTGAATGGCAGAGAAGAAACTTAAAATCAGAATAGGTTTCAGTAACATTCAGGCAAATAGATGGTCTAAATGTTTAGAAAATGAGTATTTAAGAATTCAAGATATTGGGGGGAAGCAAGATGTTTTACTGCCGCCTTGTGGACAATTAGAAAGAGTGGGCATTCATTGAAACCCATAGCTAATTTCTGAATCCTGGTCATCAACACAACCAGACAAAAATGTGGAGATAGCCCTGAATTACATGGTAATTAATTCGATTTCTTCAGAATAATATATACAATATATACATATATATATATTAAGCCAGCCATGTCCGGAGAGTCTTCAAGTGAGGTAGGTCGTCACTATATTCCAAATCATTCTCCAGACAAAGAGAGGAGCGAGAGGAAGTGAGTGGCTTAGAATTAAATATTCGTTACTAGAATTTAATCAGAATAATATTTTAGTGCATGTGTTGTAATCCAAAGAGGTCTAAATGTACTTCAAATAATTATGACACCGATTTTAAAGAGTTAGGGACATCTCAGCTACTTGCCACAGAATGAAATGCAGCCCCAGAAAAGCAGCGATGAGGGACACTGGACACTTTCTAGGGTCTAGTCCAGCATTTCAGCGTTGAATGTTTATTTAAACATAATTTGAGTTTATAAACTTGTTTGGGGGAGATTTATAGTTCTCTCTGGTTTTGGCTGGCTTGAAAAAGTCCAGCTTGACTCCCTGCTAAGCGCATGCTTGTATAAACCAGCTTCTTCTTAAATTCTGGCACGACAGAAGTATTTTCGTTGGATTCATTTCTAATTACAAACAAATGTTCAGGTATATGCTTAATTTAAACTTAGCTATCAGTCCCATGGAGGAGAAAAACATCCTGGAATCTTTCAGCATTCCAATAGTACATAAATCCCTATTGACTAAACACCACCTAATAGTATAATTTCTGTTTACCCGTTGTTCATCTCCTAGGTATACACTGGAAGAAATCATACTTCGGAGAAGTGTGAATCTAATGTGAAAAGGTAACAATAGATTTTTAACTCGACATGTTTTTAAAGATGAAATTAGAAAAATAAATGCTCTGAAATTTAGAACATGATTTTTCACTATTTTGCAGCTCTTAATTCTTTTGTGTATGTCTTTTTTAATTGGTGGGAACAAGTATCTTCATGAAATAAATGAAAAAGAGATACATAAACCTAGATTTATATACATATATATATATAAATTCTGATTTTAATGACTCAATTTGACTATTAAACTATCTTGATTTGAATGAGAAATGGCAATAAGGAAATGGTTTAAACAAAATAAATGTAAACCCGCATTTTTACCAGAGTGCAGTCAGCACTCCATGAATTATGAAGCAGGGCTTCGTGTTTAGTGACTTTCCTTTCTCTTGTTGGAAGACAAGAAACTATAAAGATTGCTGTTTTCAGAAATGCTGTCCCAGTTTTGCTGTAGTATGAAAGACGGTCAGACCATGGTTCGGAACCTCTCTTATTCCAGTAAAGGTTCAGTACTAAATTCTTTTATGTCGTCTTGGCGACTATCACGAGGCTAACTAGCATAGCTCTCAGAACATTCAAGAACACTACACACTTTACTTGGATTCCCATTACCACCTCTACATAGCCTACAAAATACGTTTGGATGATGAAGATCACATTTTTACAGATGCGAAAATGAAGGCTCAGAGAGGTTAAGCCAACGTTCCCTGGTTCTTCCACCAGCATCGAGGACTTAGTGTGTCTCTGCACTCTTCCACATACCGCTGGGCCGCCCCCTTTCCTGTTTGCGCTGCTTCCCCGTGCTTGGGATTGGTCCGCTGGCTCATGGAGCAGAACTCAATGACTTGTCAACTAAAGACGAGTCCGCGAGGTTCAAGAGGTAAACCTGTAACAAGTGCACGATGGTGCCATACCCAGGTGTTAACGGTGCTCTTACAGCTGACAGTTAAGCATCAGGCATCGAGTGGGAGCCACACCTTCGTGCTGTAGGGTGAGATGCAGCCATTTTGATTTCAGGTGGAGTTTAAGTGCTTTGGGATCTTCTATTTCTGTGAAAGTTGAGAGCCACTTCTGGGCGAGTTTCCTCTTACTGTCTTCTGTGCAAACGGGTTTCTTCAGAGGTTTAGCATAAAAGTGTGGAAAGTCATTGTTGTTGCCAGTGCATTGAGTCCGTTCCCACGTGTGGAGACCTACGGTTAACAAGGCCCGATGCTGCCTTGTCCTGCTCGGTTTTCCTGGCCCTGGGGGTTTTGAGTCCATAGTTTTGACCCCTGTGTAAATCCATCTCCCTGAGGGGTTACCCTTGCGTTCACTGGTCCTCTACTTGACTAGACATGAAGCTCTTCTTCAGTGATCCGAAATAAATGAGTTGAAGTCTCAAATGATATTCTGTGATTCTGGGTTTTTAGGGACTAATTTTTTATAAGCAGATCACCAGACCTTTGTTCCTCATCTCTCTTAGTCTGGTAATGCCACTGCAACCACGAGAGGTTACCCTGCCGATAGAGTGAAATCCGTGAGAGCTGGAACTCATCAAATCTGCCTTGTTTTTTCTGGGTCTTACACGTTTTCTGACTTTGGTAGGGTGCAACTTTATCACTTTTTGAAATCATTCATTTTAGTGGAAAATGTTGTATTTTTCCTTTTCTAATGGTTCTCTGCCTTTCACAGGTTTCAGCTTTGACAACCTGTGTCTGAAATACTGTTGTTTGAAATACCAGGTTCTGTGTTTGAAATACCGGTGGCATGTCTTCTAGCATCAGAGCAACATGCAAGCTGTGTGCTATGATGACCAGTGATTGGTTCCATGCATATTGGATATTAATCACTACAACAGGTCAGTGGGACAAGGAGTTTGCAAACAATCCCATGATTATGCAAAAATACCATACTGACCGAGTTGACAAGGTTCTCTGGTGAGGGAGCAGGGCAGGCATTTGAAGGATGAGATGTTAGGTGGGCATGGGAACTTCCTGTACCAAAGGCATAAATGACCAGAAAGTTAGTGCAGTCAATTCTCAAGCTTTCTAAATGGCAACGTTCAAGGCTTGTACTCTGTGAATGGATTTTTGTGATGAACTCTCCCTGTACCAGCGAGGAACCACTGGCTGCAAGAATAAGTGACTACAACTTTGCCTGGCTGGGTTCAATAACCTGGAATTCAAAGGCAATACTAGCATCATGTGATTGGCCCAGGCATCATCATGCAGAATCATTCTACAATTCTCCCCACTCTTTTCTCTTCCACATGGTGATGACAACTTCAGGCAGGCTTGCACTCTTGGCTGCAACAAAGCCAGGTAGCAAGAACTGAACTCACAGCTCATGGCCCCAAAGGGCCACGTACTCATCTTTAAGCCCATCGGTGTCCTATGGGAGAGAAATGATGATTGGCATTAATCAGTGGGAGGCCACTCCACGATAAGGAACACTACATGGATGTGAGTGGGTGAAGTTAAATATGGGATCTCTTGGGCAAAATGTATCTCTTGGGCATAAGCAACTGATATTTAATACAGGTACTCTGTTGGGATGGACTGGCTTCTAATGTTCTTAAGATGATTAAATTAAACCAAAAAGGGAAAGAAATAGAGTAAAAATATGGTTTGTTTTTACAGAAGGGTTATATCATTGTTGCATGTTTGAGATACAGCATCGAATGATAAAGTTCAGACACATACTGGGTAATTTTCTTCTCCAGGTGTGACTGCATAGCCACAAAGGCAGAGCTTATTCTGGATCAAATACATTTTGAGAGTAATCCTGAAACCCAGAGGTCTAGAATTCCTCTTTAGTTCTATTTCTTTAGAGTTGACTTTTTTTCCCCTGTGAGGCAACACAGTCCAGCATGCATTTTATTATGACGGCAATAAGAAAATTTAAATAAAACGTTTATTATATTTTTCCTTTGTGTTTCCCAAAATGTTTCCCTTGCGTAAGCTTCTAATATCTATAGCTGTAGATGTGTCATCATTACTTAGCTGGAATGTTTGCATTATTAGAACCACATTAGGCAGTAAGCAAAAACACATGCCCGGGAGTCTAGTTATGAGATTTGTGCATGTTTTCTTTGAGTTGAAACAAAAGAATAATGACCAGCAGCATTCAGCAACTTAGCCTTGTCTCTATCCTATTAGGATCATATTCCCAGGAGAGAGCTCTGGATTTGAAAGCTATTTGCAAATGTAAAGCGACTTCTTTTTTTGTGTGTGTGTAATTTTTATTTCACAAAGCAGTTCCAGAATGGAGGAAGACAGAAGTCACAAAATATCATGAAATCAGGATGCCTTCTCCCTTCCGTAAATGACTAACAAATGGCAAGAATAGTAAGGAAAATGAAGATTTGTGCTGTTCCAGTTAGTAAGATACAGGATTTTATAAAACAGTTGGTGTGTGTGTGTGTGTGTGTAGAAGAGGCTTTGTGATCCAAACTGATGACGTCCCTTGATTTGCCAGGATTGTCGGAAAGTGCTTTCAGAAGCCATGTCACACTAGCTTTTTACTCCAAAGACACTACTCTACACGATCTCTTATCCAAAGTCTATTCATTAAGCCCATTGAAATAAAATGTTACCGTCTCTCTCTGATCCATGGGGTTTCACGGTATCTTACTAGAGAAAATCAATAAATTTCTACTACATTTGTTTGTAACCTCAATTCATTTACTGAGCCCTGATGTATGCAAGCTAATAGATGGGCAAATCTGTCACAAAGATCTCCTGAAAGTTAAATGACATGGATTGATACAATGGTTGCAACCATGGGCTCAAACATCAGATAGGTGATGAGGATGATGCAAGACCAGTCATCATTTGGTTGTCCACAAGATTGCTGTGCGTCAGAGTTGACTGCATGGCAACTAACAATAGCAGCAATGTGCATGGGAACCCTAGCTTGTTTTCCTCATACATAGCTACCACCTGCCTGCCGGTAGAGGTCTGTGTGTTGCTAGGCTCTCAAACAGTGAGTGGAGCTTTCAGACTGTGACAGAATAGGAAAAAAGACCTAGAGATCCACTTCCCAAAATTAGGCAATGAAAACCCAAGGATAACAAATTTGCCATCAATCATGGGAATGTACTGGAACTGAATGGACCACATTTTGCTGCATGATGGAGGGAGTCCTGATGGTATTGTGGGTTAGCCATGAGGCTTCTGGCCCAAAGAAAGGTCAGCAGTTCAGAACCACTAGCTCCTCTATGGGAGACAGATTAGATTTACCCCCAGGGGCATTTCTATAGTCTTGTGGGGTCACCATGAATTGATAAGGACTCATTGGCCGGGAGTAAGTGAGTGAAGTTGGGGGGTCTGATTCAAAGACATTGAACAACAATGACACATTAGCCATTCTTTTAGCTCTGCAGATATGGAGCTCAACAGCTTTTAAATTCATAGAGATAATGTCAAAAAAATCAAAGTATAATTAATTATAAGTTTGAAGAAGTTCTAAAAGGAAAAGATCATTAGTAATGAGAGCTAGAAGAATGTATGAATGGAGGTCCAATCTAATTCCCAGTGAAACTGGTCAAAGACCTTATTCCTGAGGAACTGAGATTGAGAAGATTAACAGGAATTAGTACAGTCACTCAAGAGGAGGAGGGAGCTCAGGGAAGAAGACTAAAGGAGACCAGTTCAGTGCAGGGCACACAGACCAGCGTACAGAGCAGAGAACTGGTGAGAGTGTTCATGGCCGATGATGACCCTAGAGTAGTATAAGACTCAGATTTTCCCGGTCCTTGAGATTAAGGTGAAGTGTTGGCACTTTATTCTGTAGCCAATAAGGAAAAATGATCGGGTTTTAATATATGAAGTGGTCACTGAACATGTCCAGATTTTACATAAGTATTTTGCTTGCTTAGTGAGGGATATATTCTTTTACATGGTTGTATAAGAAATATAACGAGAATGCTCCTTAGAAATTAGGATGGTGAGACTTCAATTTACTTGACTTGGACACATCATTAGCTATATATATATATATATATATAATCATCTTTAGTAGAGGGTTAGTGGGAATGCAGGAAATCTTTGATGAGATGGATTGACATAATCTCCATAACAATGGACACAAGCATACTAATGATTTTGAAAATGGTGTAGGATGGGGCAAGGCTTTGCTTGCTATACTCGAGGTCATTATGAGTTCCTGCCAACTCGATGGCAATTGACAACAATATAACAGTATAAGCAGAATGCTTTCTATTCCTGATGTAAAACAGTACACTCACTCTATCTTCCCATTTATTGCAAGATGTCAATAAGGACAGCTCATGTAAATGTCTTTTTTAGCAGATTAAGTATAATATATCCATTCCTATAACTGAATTCATCAAAATGTTTATGGAATTAAGAAGGTTTGGATTTGATGTGTTTTATTTTAGAAGACTAAATCATCTAGCTAATTACATGCATAAAGGTTTTAGCTGTGGAAATTCCTTTGGAGACATCCAAGGTTTGGTTAACAAAAGGCCAACCAATTTCAAGCCTTTAAAATTGGCTTCTTCTTATCATGGTCCCCTTTCCCATATTACACCCTCATAAGACTTTAGTTGTATGATGCACAAAATTAATGTTTCAAGAAGTCTATGCCACTAATTTGCAGAATTATAAGTTCATAATGCTCCTTACAAGCTTTTGACTTGAAGAAAGGTTTCTCTTAATTCAACAGTCTTGTTCTTCAAGTCATTAGCAGAAAATCGAACTTATTGGACCAGATCAATCAGTAAAATTACAAATGTTCAGTTTTTCAGTGAATTAGCATTCCACCACGCAATTTCCTTTTTGCTTTGACTGCTAGGCATTCCCAGACCAAATCCAGGCCCCTCTCTATTAGAGTAAGTGACATTTAGTGTACACTAATAGCCTAAACTTTGTGTTAAATTTTGTTTTTTATCCTTTTGGCTAAGTTTTCCTTGTTTACTTCTAATTAGTACATTTCTGTAAATGATCTCAATTAACAATTTTTAAGCAACATTAATGTTTTATTATGGTATAGCTAAAGGTTCGATTCTCCTGATGAAACTCCTTCTCTCATACACATTGAGTACTTCTTTGTATTTTGTCTTAGTTATCTAGTGCTGCTATAACTGCAGTACCACAAGTAGGTGGCTTTCAGAAACAGAACTTTATTTTTTCACAGTTTAGGAAACTAACTTCAGCTTGAGAAGAAGCTTTTTGCTCTGGGTTGGCTCCAGAGGAAAGTCTCTTCCTCTTTGAACGTCTGCTCATTCTTCATGTAGCTTGGCAACTCTCTCCCCTATTCTGCTTATTTATTGCTTATTTAATCTATTTTACATCGCAAAAGAGATTGACTCAAGATGCACCTAACAAAAACTGTTTCATTCACATAACAAAGATTGCTTATTCCCAAATCCCAAATGTGATTATAATCACAGACATAGAAGTTGGGATTTATAATATATATATTTTGTGTGTGTGGGAGGGAATAAAATTCAATCTATAACATGCATATGTTAAACACTATTTTGAAATATAGTGTCCTACTTTGTATTCTGCCTACCGGTAGCCAACTGGACCAATGAATGCAAGAACTTGGCTATAACCTTCTCAATAGTTGGCATAAAGGTATTGTGCATCTGATTGGATTTTGCCCCAGCAAGGTCAGAGCGAGGTGAACTGACTTTAGTGAACCATGCTGAAGAATACGTTCCTGCTGTGGCTGAGCCATACATGAATGTAAACACTACTTCAAAAGGAAGGGCAAGGTCAATCTGAGATGTGCTCAGTCTCATCACTGTCATTTCCTTTTTCTGTACAATGAGCAGAAATCCAATGTCTTGAAAGCTCACTACAAAGCAATTGTTTTCGTCCCGTGGTCATTACATCCACTGAGAGAAAAGAGCCCATCCGTTTCCTAAAACCTTTCTTCTGTAATCAACAAGTCTTTTAAACAGATAATATTCGATTAATTTTCTTTCTTTCTTTGTTCTTTTGAAAACATTAAACATTTTGGTGGTTTAAGTGGGTTTAGTCAATTACAGGACATGGATAGTGAGGGTGTCAGCCATGCCCCCAACCTAATGTCATTAAATGTTCAACAATGACTTTAAAATAAGTAGCTTTTTGGAAGTTATGTCTTTGAAGTTTCATTAATTAGTCATATCATTGGGAATGTATGGCTAAAGTAAATTACAGTGTTTAAAATATCTACTCTTTCAATGTGAAAAATGAAAGGATCCTGCTACCTTGTCTTTATACTAATGAAGATATTATTAATTGGTTTAGCAAAAACATAGATCTAACCATAATGTGCAACAGTTATTAAAGATAATTAACTACAGATCATTGGTTTGAAACATCTAGTCCAAAATGATTTCTGAAGGGCACATTATTCTATGAGATAAAATAATTAAATTTCTGACTGCTGCACGGGACAACGGTGGCAGAGCTAGCGTTTTAAGTCCTTTTGTTCTATTCTCAGCGTACTCTGGCTGCTTTAGGTTGTGAAAAAGCTACCCACGTTTCACAGCGATCACTCTGTTCAGCATGTTTTACTGAAATCTTTCATGTCCGTGGTAAAAAATTATGATTGAAAGAAAAGGATTATGATGATATTAGACCTAATAAAAAGCTCACATATTTAGTTTCTTTTTCCTGGAGTGAGGAATATGGTAAATCAAACAAATAGAAAACTAAACAAGTTATTTTAATGAAATACCTTTCAAACACTTGCCTCACAGAATCTTCTTTTTTTTTAAATGAAAGCCTCACATTTGTAAAATAAATAAGAAGAACCCCAAGTATGAACAAATGCCAGGTACTTGTAGATTAATGAATAATATAATTATGTGCATGCACATGAAATAAAATTTAACAATTACAGTAAAAACAACTGAGTCACTAGACCAGAAGGCTATTTATTTAAAGCTATTTGCTTACCGGCAAAAAGTTCTGACCATTTTTTAAAAAGTGGCTTGATGTGGTATTTACTAGTTGAAGGTCAGCTAAATTAAAAGGAAAAGTATCAAATATTCAATAATAGTACTTCTTGGGATCCTAAACAAAATTATAATATTTAATATTAGCAGGAAATTCAGATGTTCACTGGTGATTGTGGTTAGAATGAGCCTAGAACTCCACATGTACACATCAATGTCAAATGTCTAAATACATTTTAAAACATATTGTACTGTGGTCAGGACCTGGTTTGTTTCAATACCAATAGCAAAAGCTAGTAGCGATGTAAGTTTCTTTTTATAGGCATTTCAAATACATTAAATTTATAAATCCTCATTTCAAAGATTAGGAATATCAGGAACTGACAGAATACCAATTGAGACGTTTCAACAACTAGATGTAACACTGAAAGCACCCACTTTTCTATTCCAAGAAATTTTTTTTCTGAAGGCATTTATTTATTTACCCACACCTTGTATTTTCTTTGGAAGTTTTTTTTAATCGTTTTATTAGGGGCGCATACAACTCTTATCACAATCCATACATACATCAAATGTGTAAAGCATTTGTACATTCATTGCCCTCATCATTCTCAAAACATTTGCTCTCCACCTAAGCCCCCGGCATCAGGTCCTCATTTCCCCCCCTCCCTCCTCACTTCCCCCCTCCCTCATGAACCCTTGATAATTTATAAATTATTATTTTGTCATATTTTGCCCTGTCCGACGTCTCCCTTCACCCACTTTTCTGTTGTCCATCCCCCAGGAAGGGGGTCACTATTCCAAGAAATTTGGAAGATAGCTACCTGACCAACTGACTATGGCGAAAGGTGATCCAGCACAATGCAGAGCGCATCTAACAATATCATTAATAAGAGCACACACACATAACATTTTTCTATAGATAATTCACGACTGGTTGCAGCATTGCAGGGTCCTGCCAGAAAGCCAAGCCAGATTCAGAAGCTGTAGAACAGGAATATCATTGCTGTGTCAGATGGATCTTGGTTGAAAGCAGAGATTACCAGGAAGTTGTTGATCTTTGTGTCATTGACTACGCCAAAGTGGTTAAGTGCATGGCTCATAGACATTATCGAGAACATTGTGAAGAACTGGGATTCCAGAGCTCTTAAATGATCTCACGAGGAAACTGCACATAGACAAGATGCATGGTCTAACCAGAATGAGAGAATACGGCATGATTTAAAACCAGGAGAGATGTGTGCCAGGGTTATCGTTTTCCCTCCACACTTAATCAAAAGGCATGCTGAGCTCATAATCTAAGAAGCGGGGCTCTCTGAAGAAGAGTCTAGCATCAGGATAGGCAGAAGGATCCTCAACAACCTGTGATCCTGCAGATGGCACAACTGTGTTTGCCGCAAGAAACACTGTGAAAAACAGAGGAGATTGAAGTTGTCCAGGATTTCCCTGCACTTGGACCCATAATCAAGGGCCCTAGAGGCGGAGGTAGGAGATAAAACCACATATTGCTCTGGGAAAACTGACTGAAAAATACCTCTGTAGAGTGTTCAAAAACAAAACAAAACACAACAAACCCCAAAGATTTCACTTGGAGGGCTAAGGTGAGCCTGACCACAGTATTTTCAATCCCTTCACATGCATTTGAAGGCTGAATGGTGTAAGAAGAATAGATAACTTTGAATTATGCTGAAGAATATGAATTATAGAGAGGAACAAACAAATAGTTGTTAAAAATACCACCAGAATATTGCCTGTAAGCAAAGATAGTGAGACTTCATTTTATATACTTTGGGTCTATCTTTGGGAGGGACCAGTCCCTAGGAGAAGGACATAATGCTTGGTAAAGTAGAGGGTCCATCAGAAGAGAGGAGGCCTCCCAATGAGATGGATGGTTACAGTGGCTGCAACAACAGGCAGTGACATAGTAATGACAGTGAAGCTGGTGCAGCACCAGATGGCATTTCCTTTGATTGTACATCGAGTCACGATGAGTCAGAACCCGCTTGACAGCATTTAGTAATCATCCTCTTTATGGACTCGGATTGTCACATGTTCCTCCTGTGGAGCAGCTGGTGGGATTGACAAGCCAATCTTCTGATTGGCAGTGGAGCACTTCATCACTGAGCCACCACCAAGTGAGGTGTCCAAGACATCAGAGAAGACACCCCCAAAGTAGCATATTGGGGGAAACAAGTTTTGAAATGCCTCAAAGTGTGTAAAGTTATTTCAATATCCTTATTACTCACACTTCTGAAAAAATATACTGTATGTTCCCAGCCCCTTAAATGAGGGTTGAGAGTATAGCGTATTATATCCAGGGGGATAAAAAGGGTTTGCAGTGCACTCAGCAAAATTAAGGGCGCTGAAAAAGCCCACAATCACAAAATTCACTTAACATAGCTCTCGAACACTTACATTCTTAAAACACCATAATTAGTACTTGGGGGGGTGGTACTATGGTCCATATAGGTGGCAGTTCGAAACCACCCGCAGCTCCCTGGGAGAAAGACAGGCCTGGGCTTTCTACTCCCCCAAACCACAGAGAGAACTATGAGTTAGCACTGACCCAGGGGCAGTTGGGTTTGGTGTTGGTTTTATGACCCTCAGGGAACTATGGGAAGGCTGCTTGTGAAGGTAAGCTTGGTTTCATTTCAGGAGCCATGAAAGTTGTTCTGTACTTAGCTGATGTCTCATTCACCATCAGCCTCCTAGCCCTCCTTTTCTTGTCACAGAAACGGTTTCAAGGCTTTTGTTAGAAACTTAGGTGAAATCTGAATTGTTAATATTGGGCTCTGATTCTCTGGATTTTGTTAGTTGTTTGGTTTTTGTTTCCATTAAAGACCGGACTGAGTGAACAATACATCTGCTTCAAGCTATATGTGTCTATGCGGCTACCAGGTTTTTACTTGGCATTTAAATTGCCCTTTTATCTTGCCTAGAGATATTTGCTTGAAAACATTCTGTTCTGATTATAGAATAAAAGATATGAAAAATAAACGAATGTCTGCTACTGCAAAGCTTGAGGTGAGGGAAAATGAAACTAAACTATTTTCCTATCCTTGCTGGTTATATAAGGAGCCCTGAGATGGCAGAATTGCTTATGCATTGGGCTGCTCCCACAAGATCACCAGTTCAAACCCACCAAGTGCTGCACAGGAGAAAGATCAGACTTTCTGTTCCCAAAAAGGTGTACAGATTGGGACATCAAGGGAAACCAATGGGTTTTCAGCTCCGTCCTATAGCGTCCCTGCGAGTTGGATGTGTATGGATGAAGGTAAGCTTGCCTTCATGTAACATACAAGCATGTCAGGGCTCTTTTTATAGATGAGGAGAGGTTTGGGGTATGGGGTACTCAAGGGCATGTTGCCAATGACAGAAGTGTCGGGGCTTGAACTCTTGTCCTTTTATTGCAAATACACGACCTTTTCTATTGATCTGTGTTCTCTTGTGCCTTTGCACCTCTTTCTATTGGCAAGGATCCTAAGTGTGACCATAGTCATTAATAGTTTCAGAGCTGCCTTGAATTTACAGATGCGCTTGTTCCCGCTGCCTCCTTTGTGATGAAAGCAATATAAAGAATTAGTGATCAATGTTTAATATTTAGAGAGTTATATAAAAATCTGCCTTCTCTTAAAACATCAGAGGACCTTATGACATGGGCTCACAATTATGGACGTTTGGTGGTATGATGGGTTGTGGATAGGGCTATTAACTGGAGGGGCAGCAGTTTGAACACACTAGCTGATCAACCCCCCAAAAGGTTGACAGTTTCAGAGACACAAAGGGACAGTTGTACCCTGCCCAATCGGGTCCCTCTGAATTGGAATCAACTCCATTGCAGTGAATTTTTCTCCCGTGAGTTTTTAGACATATGGATGGCATCCCCTTGACTTTTCAATGGGCTATAGACTCCAGAGTGTCTTGTGTGGGCTGTTATTATTTGAAATGAACTTGTTTGACAAAAGACTCCAAGTCCATTTCCGTTTGACTTTTCCTCCATTTTTTTTTTAATACCTCTCAGACCACTGTTGAGGTGTGAGGGCTAAGGAATATGGAGGGGCCTAGTGTGTCTTAATGCCCCTTGACACCAAGTGAGATTTAGTGGCCCTTTATTATCTTTCCCACCTTATTGATGATTTCACACCTGACCCACTTCCATTTCCCATTTTTTGGCCGAGTTCTAGGACTTCATGTATTTTCAAACCCTGGTCCCAACAAGCCTGGAACCATGACCTACCTTAGTGTCATGGTTCCCTTCCCTGTGAAAATTCTCAGCATTTCCCTGACATGGGAATTGCTTTAAGCTGGTGGCCAGAATGTTGCCTGTCATTGAGAAGCAGGCGCCTAATTCTACCACCTGTTCTGAGTGGCACGGCGGATTCTCCACAGCCTCGACCATTCAGAACACAGGCGCACTAGGCTACCGGCTATCTTCATCTCCAAGGTCATTGCAGGTTTTTGCTGTTCATGTCGGCTGTCTGGAAAGGCAGTTTGCCTTCCCAATGAATGTGCTGGTAATGATTAGCTCTGATGACTCACTTTCCTCTCGTATTTGGACATTATAAATCTTCTCAAAGGAAAGACGTTCTAAATAATTGGATCACTTGGTGGTGTCTGAAGTTTCGAACAAGCAGACGGTTCCTCCTCCGCTGCAGCTCACCCTTACAGGCTCAGACCGTGTGTGATGTATGTTTTCCCTGAAGATAGAATCTTCCATGAGCTACATGTCTGATAGCTCCCCAGCAAGAGACAGGTTTTTAGTAAGAAAGGCAGTTGCTTCTACTTCATATCTGAAAATCAGACAACCAAGCGGTCACCATGAAGCCTTGAGAACAAGCAGCTTGAGTTCTTAAAGCTCAGCCTTGGTTTTTCCTGCCTCCTCCTTGGAGCACCAGCCGTCCTCACGCCTGTCCTCTTTTGCTGCTGCTGTGGGCAGAGTTGAGGGGTGGGGGGTGTTATGGATGTGCTGTAATCAGATGGAGAGGCGGAGCCATCTGCTTTAACTTCCAAAGTTATTGTTGGCTCAGGAGCGGCAGCTTTGGTTTGGGTCTTTTAACAGTTCATTTAACTGCGGAGGGTGGGGGGAGCAGGTTCAGAATAGGAGGCCCCTGGTGTTGGTAAAGTTTCATTGCTTTCTGAATTCTGCTCCACTTGTCTAGCTGTCCCTTGTGACTCCTTTGTCTTTTTCTTTTCACAGACCTGCTCTTCTTTCCCTGCCTTTTCTTGGCAAGAGATTGCTACCCCTGGATGCTTCCTGAGCCAGTTCTTCCCAGCGCTGACCCCAGATAGTCCCCACCAACTCTCACTTACTTGCGTCGTTTAAGATGCTTCCTACACAGTGCCTTCTGGGATATTCTTGTTGCATCTGAACTGCATTTAAGAATACTCATGGATTGTTACCCAAACTATTGACATCACAATCGTGTCTTGTTAACACAGGCTTTCTAGAACCGTGTTTTGTTTTTTAGCGAGACAGTTTGAGCATTATCTGGTAGATTTCCTTCATGGGTTTATTCTGTGTGAAGGCAAGCTTAGGTGGCACCCTTCATTTTCCATTTCCTTAGTTGGCCTTTCCCTGGTAATTTGCTTCCCTCGTCAGCTTCCTTTTACACGCCCTCCTCATCTCTTCTCTAGTTTTGAAAAACTACTGCCCCTTTCTTCTCATCAGACCACGTTACCTCCAGGAAAATGATGATTACATCTAAAAGAGATCACAATAGCTTTAATGTCTTCCACCTTATTTATCAACAGTGCCTAAGGATCCCTAGCACGGAAACTATTAGACGTTCCCTGGATCTGCCACAAATGTCGCAATAGTATCTCTTTCCTCTTCCCTCCACATCAATATCTGTCTATCCAATCTATCTGTAGATCTGTCCATCCAACCAAACCCCCAAGCTCATTGCCTGCTATTCCGCTGATTGCAATTCAAGAGACCCTATTGGATAGGGTGGACACACTCCTGTAGGTTTCCAAGTAACACACACACACACACACATTCATATGTGTGTACACACACATTCATTGGTGGCTTCCTTTTAAAATTTAAGTAATCTGCAAGGGCAACAAAAAAAAAGAAGGGTGGGCAATTAAAATGAATATCAGATAGACAAACATGTTTGGCACAATATATGTTCTTATTTTTTAATTTACTGCAGAAAATTTTAAGAAAAGTCAGTGAGAAGGTAGTTAAATTTCATCCAGGACTATGCTTATATTGCCAGGAAGGCAAGAGGAAAAAATATATCACCACCAATTCATCAGTTTAAAAAATACAAAGCCTGTTGTAACACAAGCTATAGTTTCCTTGCTTCTTAACCAACCAAACCAGACTCATTGGCATCCTGACTTGTAGGGAGCTTACAGGACAGAGCTGACTTGCCTCTGGGGGTTTCCAATATTTCACTTTTTACAGAAGTGGAAAACCTCATCTTTCTGGTGTGGAACAGCTGGGAATTTCGAACTACTGATCCGTGAATAGCCCACTATGCCACCAACGTTCCTTCTCCCTCCTTACTAGCATCCGTTTCCTTTTTCCGTTCAAACTCAGCTTGTGAGCCCTCAGTCTAACACCTTCGGCATTCCAAGTTCATGGACTCAGGAAATGGACTGCCTTTGGCATCCCTGTACTCTTTGCCATGACTTTTGGCTCTTGACTTCTGATCTAACAGTCCATCATCTGTGAGCAAGAACCATAGCTAACATGCCAGGAAGATTTCCTAACATAACAATGTATTTCATTTCAGATGAATGGTGTCTACTGCCACATGAACGATCAAGGGCAAGAACTGCAGTGTGCAGGATACATGAAGACAGTGGTGCTTTAGAAGAAATACTAAATTCAAGAGCTAAACGTTTGAAACCTGTCTCTCTTAGTCTCCAACTCTCTGCTTCAAGGGAGTCACCAAGATTCTCTGATCCCCAGTCTCCTCTAAACTAATAATAATGAAACAGTAATGCACACTTCTAAGATTGATTATGGGGACCAAAGGAGATGCATTTTAGGACTGGAAACTCGAATGCTTACAGGAGCTGGGCAGGAAATGTAGATGAACATGGAGGCTGGCTAGAAGACAGCACACAGCCACTGACAATCTCTGATTCAGAGTGAGTGGTGGGGCCTCTGGTCACCACAATGGTGTCTGACCCCTGAAGGGGCAGTTGCTCCTATTTGACTTCAACCAGACTTAGCAATGGAAAAAATGCAGACCTGGTTTTCCAGGCTTTCCGGGAAGCTGGAAATTGGACTTTTATGTAAAACCTTCCAATTTTCAGTTGTTGGCAATTAATTCAGATTTAAAGCTCCAAAGAAGCCAAACGAAACACATCTGCAGGCCACATACACTCTCGGAGCCTCCAGTTGTGACCTCTGACATACGTGTGAACATGTCTGTAACAGAGAGGCCTCCAGTTGTGACCTCTGACATACGTGTGAACATGTCTGTAACAGAGAGGCCTCCAGTTGTGACCTCTGACATACGTGTGAACATGTCTGTAACAGAGAGGCCTCCAGTTGTGACCTCTGACATACGTGTGAACATGTCTGTAACAGAGGGGCCTCCAGTTGTGAATTCTGACATACATGTGAACATGTCTGTAACAGAGTCTGGCTCATTCGAGATAGCCCATAAATATTTACCTCATCTTTTTCCTTGACTGTGCTATCCCACACACGAAGAATCCTGGGATTGCATTTTCAAGAACGTCAGTCGTTAGATGAGGATGCCTATTAAGGATCAGATTTCTCACCTACGTCACATGTGAATACGCTCAATCTCATCTCCCGCTGAAATGCTTAACCTGTGGTCTCCCTTGTAGCTTTGAGAAATTAATTGGGTCCTGGCTCTTTACCACAGAAGTTCAGTTTTTGTGAGAGCACGTGCCCAGAAAGGACAGCCGCGCAGCATCAGCATCACACCCAGGACAATCCATCACTCCCCATGCTGGGTGGACTCCCTCTGGGTCCACAGAGAGCGGCGAGCCCAGCCTGGATGTGTCCCTTTGTCTCCCGTGGAGCAGGACCTGGTTTTGACTGCTCCATCTTCCTCTGCTCACTCCTTAAGTAGTTTAACTTACTTTGTAACTGGTACATGCCAACAAAACAGGTTGCTTAATTGGTTTGACCTTTCACAGTATTTTTTAATTTTTCAATCTTAGTTTCATCGTTCCATCTGGCCCTTTAAAACGACATCTGGTTAACTGTACTTAACCAGCTGATCACTGTACAGTTATTTTTAAATGTAATGTATGCTTAAACAGATGTTATTTTTATAGATGTGGATCTAAACTGCACTTGTGTACGTGCTATGTCTGCATAAACTCTTTCTGCAATTCAAATGTTGACACCCCAAATTACAAGCCAGAATGCTTATGAACTCCACTATTATGGTACTGCACTTTTGTGTTGCTTGTTAGGTAAACATCAATTCAGTCCTCCCCCCGCACCCCCTTCTCCTCTCTCTCTTCATTGCACATAAATAAAACATTAGCATTTAGTTTATAAAGTGATGAACATTTTGCTGTGTTGGATTTAGCTTTATAAATACAACTGCTGTCAGCAAGAAAAAAGGATTTATTGAATAAATAATAAGAAAGCTAAGGGAAAATGAAAATATATATATTATGCAAAACCCGGTGTCTGTCAACAGGTCACAGAGGGGCCTCAGTGCTTCTGGTGATGCTGTCGGAGATAATTCCATCTCTGACGCATTGTCGCTGGAACATTGCGGACCTCCTGGCACCGTGTGTGTCTCAGATTTAATCCAGGAAGCATGCAATAGAAAAGACAGTTAGTTTGTAGAACTCTGAATTCTCAACTGTCCAGGGCACAGCTAACATTTAGAACCATGTACATGTCTTTCTGCAAAAGCCTGGCAAATGCTGGGGCGGGGGAGAAGGCGGGGAGAGAGAGAATCTAAATTATCATCCTTTTTGTTTTCCCCACCCAACAGTTTTACTTCAGTGTTTTGCTCTCAGAAAGAACAGTAAGGAAGCAGTGGTTTCTGCAGAGATGGAAACCTTCTCTAGTCTTGGGGAGATCTCAGTCAGCACCGAGTAGGTCTTGTTTCCCAGCCACCCTCACCAAGCAGGACCTCTCCAATGACCTTCATCCTGGGCCCCTGGCAGGCTGTGCTGTACTGGAGACAAAGAAGGTGGTCACCGGTGAAAATATTTTACTGAGAACTTTAAAAGTATCATTCTCAAGGTTAAAAATTGCTGTTATACATAATACCTCAGTAATTGATAGACATTTTCTCTCTCCAGAGTCCATTTTCTGTGAAAAACACCACATAACATCTGTTCATAAACAGTCCTTCTGTGAAAACACTGACATGGGTCTTGAGCGTCTCCCGACTCAATTCCCTGCCATGTGCAGATGGCACGATGTATTTATACAGCTGAAGCCTGGGAAACATAAGCCCAGTCATCTCTCCAGGTAAGACTGCAGGCAAACATGTGCTGCCGGTCTACGACCTCGCCCCAAGTTCTTCAAGGGGTTCCTTCTGACACAAAGACAAATTGTTTCCTACCAACATGCAGGATCTGGCGGAGAAATCACCTTCGGCAATCAGCGCATCGCTCTAGGGTGATCAGGCCGTTTCTAGTCTTTGAAAGCGAGCCCACTGCACACATTCATGAAAACCGAATTAGGTGACAGAGCTATTTGGGAAACCAAATAAGACGGTGATGGTTCTGTTGCCTTGTTTTCTCCCTCCTTCCTTCTCTGCTTTGTGTGTGATACAGAACTGGAATTAATTACTGCAACAAAAAAGTTTCATTTGAAGGGTTTAGACCTTCACATTAACGTGCAATTTTTTCAATAATGGTCAGGATGGGGGGGAAATGTAGCTCGAATGCAAGAAATTACTTTCCAGAAGAACTTCCTTTGGCTTCTCCTGATCCATGTGGAATGGGGCTGGGTCCATGGATCGAGAACGCTGACTGGGCATTTGCAGCGAGCACTCTGGTGAACTGGCCTTGTCTTCCAAATCCGGGTTCCGCATTAACCACTGAGCAGTTCCTCCTCCTTTGGCGTTCTTTAAAATGATTCCTTTTTAGCAATGAGACATCCAAGACAAGCACAGCCTGCTTCTCACGACCTGGACAAACATAGTGCTTAAGGGATAGCAGGGCTCTGGAGCTTCTGAAGGGTTTAGGGGCCTTGAAGATACCAAATAAACAGACCCAGGAAGCTGGACACATGCATAGCCCTGGTTTATTTGTACCTGTCTCCATTACACAGCTGAAATGCACATGAAAGTCATGATCACAGAAAGAGGACTACGGTGCCCTCGTGTAGTATAAACTATCCATATTTTATCCTCCCTGAACACTACAAGCAAGTTCTTGTTAGGTGTGGCCAGCTGGGGTCAAAGTGCTCCTCAGGGCTGGGCGTTTCTCAGCCCAACTTCAGACTGTCTCCCACACCAGCTGGGTGGATTGTGCCTTTGGTGATGCTCTTGCAGCAGTTAGGAACATCAGTTTATTTAATAATCTTCCTACCGCTTCATCAGCTCAGCTTACTAAATCATCTTTGCTAAAGAGTAACAGGACACAACATTATCCATTTGAGAGTTGGACTCTCAGGGGCTATTCCTAACTAGCAGAAGGCAGATGGACTAGACAATCGCCCGAGCTTTCTTCTAAGGGGATTATTTTAGACCCTGTTTCTGTAGCATGGAGGGAACAGGCACGTTTGCCTCTTTTTTTTTTTTTTTTTGCCATTCCCTACACACAGTAAACATGACAACCAAATGAGAGTCAGTAAAAGATGATACCCAATGCGATAAATAGAAAAAAAGATGACTGAAAGCATAATAAAGTTGCATGTCCAAATCAGATACCAAGGCTGCTTTTCAGGGGATATTAAACTGTGTTGTTGTCTGGATGCTGCGACGCAGTTGAGGAGCATCCGATCACATCAAATTAAAAGCATGCTATTACATTTCAGAGAAATACTTCATGATGCATTAGACAAAACTGCCCTTGTTTTAGTTAATAGCTTCTTTTTATTGATATGTCAGTCTCGTTGAGATGTTTTCTCAGGAAGTGTAAAGTTGAGGCATGAGTACTCCCTTTGTACACATGTAATAATAATAGAAACCAAAACTCCTGGACACATACATTCTATTCTAGATTGTTATCATGGTTGTTAGGTGCCTTGAGGACGTTCCAACTTATAGTGACCCACGCACAACGAAACAAAACACCGCCCAATCCTGGACCATTTTCCCAGTTGTTGCCACACTTGAGCACATTGTTACAGACCTTGTGTCAGTCCAGTTTGCTGAGGGGCTTCCTCGTTTCCCCTGAGCCTTTGCTTTACTAAGCATGATCCCCACCCCTTACTTATCAGTGTGTCAGACCGTGGTGGCTTGCAGGAAGCTATTTTACCAGCTATTTACCAGCTATTTTCCAATACTAGCAAGATCACCTATGATTGACAGGTTTTGGTAGATCTTCCAGACTGAGACAGACTAGGAAAATCTGGTGATCTGCTTCTAAAAACAAAAAAATTCGCTAGTGAAAATCTTATTCTACAGTACTGTAATATCATTAGTTTATTATTAAATTGTATTATTATATGATAATGTATTACTTATAACAGTAAGAAATATATATAAAATACAATAATAGGGCACTGCTTAAGTAGCTACCGAACATAGGAAATTAGGACACTGTTAGTGAGAAAATTAAAATGAAAAATTGTGCACACACACTACATGATCTCTATTACGCATGAGACATATATTGTTATGGGAAATAGAGCTGGAAAGAAATATACCAATAAATTTAAGATAATTATTTCTGGGTGGTAGGTTTATGGATCACTTATAGTATCATCTTTTAATTTTTATTCATTTCCAAATGCTTTACTTTAAATATATATTACTTAAATCATCAAGGGAAAATATGATAAAAAGCATAGCAAAGGTACATAGGACAAAATGCCTATATCATTGTTAATTTAATAGTACAGTTTTGGTAACATTGTAAAACGCTTTCCCTATCCGTGGATAAGGAGCCCTGGAGGGGTCATGGTTACCACCTGAGCCGCTACCTGAAAGACCAGCTGTTTGAAACAGCGGGTCACTGCAGGAGAAAGACAGGACTTTGTGTTGTGGTAAAGAGTTACGGTACTATCTTGGAAACTCACTGGGACAATTCTACCCTGTCCTAAATGAATGGGTATTGACTCAATAACAGTGAGGTTTTGTTTGCTTGTTTGTTTTTTGCTAACCATAGAGAGGAAATATCTGTGATATACTTTTGACTGAATTTGGAAAGGATGGCTTAAGAAACTATCATTTTTCCCCAGAGTGCATCCTTTTTAGATAGTTACAATTTACTTCCTAGACAGTGGATTAATATCCTAAGTGATTTCCCTGAATTTGTTTCTCCTTTTCTTCCTTTAACCCATTTTTCTTCCTTGTTTCCATAATTAGTTCTTGATTGTCAACCCAATGCCATGTGCTTGCAGGAGAGACATGTGGCAACCCACTTCTGTCGAGGTTTCCAGCCTGGGAAGCCAATGGTGCAATTGAACTCTGTCTTAGAGAGTCACCGGAGTCTGATTTAACTCCACAATAACCAATTTTGTTCTTTTAAATCAGTATCATGGGCGTAGAGTAAGGATTGAAGCAGAAATGTCCTCGTTTTATTATAGCTTAGAAGCAGAAATGATCAATGAGAAAGTAGCACAATACCTAAATAAGTAGTAGCAAAATAATAACACAACTGTGAGAGGTGCATTTGAGAAGAAGAAGGGTAAGCAGTTCTATCCCTGGTAGCGAGGAAAAGAGTTCCGCAAGACAGCGACAGCAGGGCTGAAAGATCAACGCCTAGAAATGCAGTTTGGTGGTAGATTTCCTGCTTTTCATTCTAGAGATGTGAGTTTGGTTCCCAACTGCTGCAACCCCAGTGCACCCCCTCCTGTCTGCCAGTGGAGGTGTAAGCGGGGCTACAATGCTGAGCAGGTTTCAGTGCAGCTTCCAGTCCAAGAAGGACTAGGAAAAAAGGCCAAACGAGCCATTTCTAAAGAGCATCTAGTGACCATAGAACCTTATGGATCACATTGTCCCATCTGCAACTGATCGTACCAGGGCTTGGCATGAATGAGTCAACGGATGGAAGCTAACAAGAACCATTAGACTGGGTCAGCCATGGGAGAATAGTAGAAGTCTGCTTGTCACCATGAGAGTTAACTGCGCTCTTCGCACCCCAATCAGCACACAATAAGCATCCAAAATCGCATTGAATTGACTCGATTTGGAAGGTATGCCATTGAAATCTTCTGAGCAATAGGAAGTAAATGGAGTCCAGTAAATCCTGTGAGACTGTGTTGTTGTTCAGCGCTGTCAAATTGAGTGTTGTACTTGTAGCAATACCACATGATAGAGTAGAACTACCCTGAAGGTTTGCTAGACTGGTGGCACAGTGGTGACGTGCCCAGCTGCTAAGGAACAGGGTTGCAGTTAACTCTATTGCTGCTCCATGGGAGCAAGATGTGGCAGCCTCCTTCCGTAAAAATTTGTAGAAGTTCCACTCTATCCTAGAAGGTCACTCTGAGGAGGAATTGGCCTGGTGGCAACAGCTTTGGTTTGGGTTTGGGTATCTTTACTGGAGCACATCGTGGCAGCTTCTCCCATGGAGGCACTGGCTGGGTTCAAACAGCCAGTCTTTCACTTAGTAGTTGTACTGACAGGGCTCCTCAGCCCATTGTTTTTGTGTGCCATTAAGTGAATTTAGACCCACAGCACCAGCCTATTGGTGACCCTGACTCTATCTCTAAGAAGTGCCTGTCTCCCACGACCTCACCATTACCCAGTGCTTCTAAACATTGAAGGTGTTACTTATGGAAGCAGACACAATTTAATTGGAGTGAGAACTGATCTTTCTAGTGTGTCTTGCTATCAGTTCAGTGATAAATATCAATACCAGTCTGAGTGAAAATCATTAATGAATTCTTGTCATCATGCTCCGGTCAAATTTCTAACCATTATAAGGCAAGTGTCAAATGATCAGTAAGCACTGTCAGCAGGCATGGCTAGCTGCTTATAATTCTTGATGTTTTTCCTCAGTAAAAATATTTTGGCTTGTTCTCAAAATCATCAAAAATAAACTAGACAGAGGTTAGTCCAAACCACTCATTCTTTCTGAATTTGTAGCAATTACTTTCCATAATGAGGATGTCCACTCAGCTGGAAGAAAGATTTTTTTGCCTTGTTGCTGCCAAGAATGGCTTTGAGTGATTTTCTAGATTGATCAAATCTAACATTTGTGCCCTTAAAATTATAAACAGGACTATGTCTCAAAGGCTGAGGAGAGCCAGAACTTACCTACTAATGACGAGGGAACACCAAACACTCCCAAATCACATCAAGTGGAGGAATCAAGGAAGAAATCTCCCCAGAGATCATGAAGGAGAACACAGGTCCTGCAGAAGAGTGTTTGTTAGGGAAAGGAGATGACGGTAAGGGCAGAAAATGAGGAATCTTCCACCTTCAATAAAAATAGAATGTTGATAATGAACCTGGAATATTTCCATAGCCTGGTATTTAAAAATCTATCACAAATAACTACTGCCTTGCCGACATGTATAATTGATTCTACTTGTATCAACAGTCAGCTCCTTTTCAGAGTTTTTTCCCCCTATGTTAGCTTCTTTCTACATGGTATTATTTTCCTTAAATGGCATTTCCACTGACAACTACGCTGAATGCACTGTATAATTATCATGTCTTTGGTTCCTTTTTCTGCAGTTCTTTTTAATTACAAAATAATACCCTTTGAAGAGTGCATCTTTGATATCTTAACCACCGTTGGGTCAATATAGCTGTGTGTGCTCATTATCAATATATTTTAATTATTTCATTTTTTAATGCCCCATTTTTCTTTTCCATGAACTGCCAGGTAATTATGTGTGTACCAGGATAAATAATTAACATTCTCTGGAGCAGAACGGCCATTACTTTCCTTTTGTTCTTTTCCTTTAGCCATGGCAGCATAATAAATAGATAGGTATTTTGCTCAGTTTTACAAAATATCATCTTTCCTTGGAGCAAGAAAAATGTATTGGTGATTCAAGAACAATGTAAAATTCAGAATCTTCAAATCAGGATCCCGGTCCCCCGTTCCTCTTTAAAACAGAGCCATGCTGCCTATTTCACTGCTTAAATTCTCCTATGTCCTATAAAAATCAATTGATTCTGACTGAGTCATGGTGACCTCACACATATCAGAATAGAACCACGCTTCATAGATGGCCAAACCTTCCTTCTGAGGTGCTTTTGCGTGGTCTCAAACTCCCAACCTTTCGATTACTAGTCAGCTGCATTAACCCATACCCTACAACACGATTTAATATATTCCTCAAGGTAGAGTGTAGATTTCAAGGCTGAAAGTGCAAAAGCTATTTATGTGTATAAAATGATACTATCAGACCAATATCCCTAATAAATATTGATGCAAAAATCCTTAACAAAATACTGGCCAACAGAATACAAAAGCATATTAAAAAATAATTCACTGTGACCAAGTGGGATTCATACCAGGGATGCAGGGATGGCTCAACATACGACAGACCATCAGCATTATTCACCACATTGGCAGGGAAAATGATAAGAACCACGTGATAATATCAATAGATGCGGAAAAAGCATTCAACAACATCCAACACGCATTCCTGTTTAAGACACTCAAGAAGACAGGAATAGAAGGAAAATTCCTCAATATTACACAAGCCATATATGAAAAACTAACAGCTAATGTGGTAGTTAACAGAGAAAAGACAAAAACAATTGCACTGAAAAAGGGGACCAGACAAGGATGCCCCTTGTCCCCACTCCTATTTAACATTGTACTGAGCTAACAACATCTGAGCTAACAACATAAGACAAAAGAAAGATATTAAAGGTATTCATCTGGGGAAGGAAGAGGCGAAATTATCATTATTTGCAGATGATATGATTCTATATATCGAAGATCCCTTAAACTCCACAAGTGGAGTGTTGGAAGCAATAGAGGAATATGGCAGAGTGGCAGGATACAA
>NW_022103928.1:8935613-8937522 GCF_000313985.2 Echinops telfairi
CTTGCTGTGCACTTACCCTTTATATAAAACTCTCTCTTATACATGAGTTTCTGTGGATTTGTTTCTCTAAAGTACCCAGACTAACACAGTTAGATTATAAACTGATTGCAAATGATTTCTGCCACCCAGACTCTTTTAATAGCATCTAGACATCACCATGCACAGCTTATTTCGTCATGGGACTTCATTAAGCATTTGCTCTATGTCAGAAATGTGAAGAGATGCATTTCATGATTCAGGTTAAAATACCTGCCCAAACGGGGGTGTCACCATTTCGACTCCCACCACATTATAATATCTGAAAAAAATTAATGAGGTAATCTGTTAATTTCATGCTCAGTAATATAAAAAGGGTATCTCAATTTTCATAGAAAGAATTTTACATTGGGATTTAGGCAAACACCAGTGAAACAAATTAGATACTGCTGTTTCTTTTACAGTTTATTTCCATGTGAATTTTCACATATTAATGACTGAGGCAATATATAAAATTATTTAAAAAGGAATACAGTTCATTTTATTATTATTTTTATCTGTATTTTTAAGTGACCTTTCCCTTCTCCAGGGCCCTCTTTGCCCCCAAATTAATAAGAGGGTATCCTAAAATAAGTAGTGGAATTTTGTGTATTTAAATCTGAGAAATGAGGACTCTCGTGAAGACATAATAGCATGAGCTCTTAATGCCATCATTTGGAGGGACACTTACAATGTAAATGAACACTTGTTTTTAACAACAACAGAAGATTTTAAAGAGCCTAGCAGCAATTTGATTTTAATAAAAAGCTCTTCCATATGAAATCTGTCCACAAAAACAGATATTTGGTATACACAACACCATTTTTAGAAATGGCCCCAATCCTCTGGGGACATAAAGACTGTCACTGTTTATCTGTAAAGTCAAATTCAGAGCAGCAAGAACAATATCAAATTTATGTTTTACAAGATTCATGTAACAGGGGCACGGTTTCTAACTGTGATGGTTAGGGTTTGTGCCAACTAGACACTCGTTGGTAAAGGTTAGGACAGAACTCCACCTCATAATGTGTCACAGCCTATGACAACATCTCCTTGGTGTCTGTAGCAGTTACATAATCTGTCAATTTGTGAAGGGGTGGAGTCTAGCCTGTCAATCAGGTCACTGCCAATGAGGCCTCTGTGTGAACATGGCCTTCTCCTGAGGTTTCTGAGAACTCCTCCTGGCTTCCTCTCTGGAGGTGGGACACACCGACTCAGCTACACATTCCTGATGAAAAGTCAAATGGAGCTACACTGATGGAGCCAGAGCCCTGGAGCTGGAGGAGTCACATGGAGACCCATGCCAGTGTTGAGATGCTTCCACCACCACAGGATCCACAATACCCATTGACCTGTGATCTTCCTGCCTTCAGCATCATTGCATGTGTTGTGTGAGTCTGAAGAGGAATTTATAGACTGGTATTAGACAAATTGGCTAATATCAGACTTATGGACTTGATTTATCAGGGCTGGGATGTTTTCTTAATGTACAAGTACTCTTTGGTATAAAGTTCTCTATTACACACATATGAGTGTCTCTGGATTTGTTTCTCTAGTTAATCTGAACTAACACAGAGTCATAGCCTTTAAAAAAAACTGTTTCATTGGCACTTTGTCCACATATCATACAATTTAATAGTCTATCCATATCAAGAAGAGTTGTGAACATTTTCTTTTTATTCATACCCCTTCATGTATTTTTTTTTCATTTTGGAAAAAATATACATAACAAAACATTCAACAACTTCTACATGTACAATTCAGTGCCATTGATTATACTCTTCATGTTGTACAACCAGTATTGTTATCCCTCTCCAAATTGTTCCACCACCATTAAAAGGAACTCCATGTCCCCTAAGCAAAAAGAGAGACCTAGGAGATATGACATCTCCTT
>NW_022103928.1:8939060-8944274 GCF_000313985.2 Echinops telfairi
ATATAGCATCTGGGGTCTTAAAGGCTGGAAGATAAACAGGCAGCCATCTAGCGAGAAACAACAAAGCCCTCATTTTGCTTCTGACTTTATTAGGAACAGTGAGTTTCATTTGTGCTTGGAAACAAGCATTTTATACACTCCTAATAAATGACTCAAACTAAACATGAATACATAAAAAAAAGAAAATCTTCAAAGTCAATAAAGCAAAAGAATGCATTTCCTGTTGTCCAATAATATGATATGACAATTATAATAATGTACTTTCTCCAATACAAACAACAAAAGTCCATTGACAGTTCCTATTTAGGCAGCAAGGCTGTGAGGTCTGCCTTTTGCCAGAGAAAAAACAAATCCAAAAGCCTCATTGCCACTGTGTTGATTCTGACTATAGCTACCCCCGTGGGTTTCCACGAGTGCAATTGTTTTAAAGGGGTAGAAAGCCCCATCTTTTTCTCTTGGCCAGCAAGCATATACAAATAATGTTTTTTTATTAAGCATTGTTTAAAAGTCTTCATTTTATGTTATGTTATTGTTGCTAAGTGTTATCAAGTCAGTTCTAACCCATAGCAACCCTGTGCACAACAGAATGAAACACTGCTAAGTCCTGTGCCATCCCCACAAATGTTCCTTTACTTGAGCCAATTGTTATAAAATCAGTCTTGTCTAAACTGGTGACACACGAAGAGGCTAGCAATCTGGTATGATATGATGGTGGTGACTCAATAACTGAATAACAGATCCCTAATACCAAAGGGAGGGTTTCAAAAAGTTTGCAGAAAAAGACCATTATCCTTTAAAAACATTTTTCCCCTCTAAGTTGTTGAAGGTTCCTTGTTGAGAGACTCATTTTATGTCTGAAATAACAGAACACAGTACAATAATATTCAATAGAGGAAGCAGAATTATTTGCATATATCTAAAATGCCATACGAGTTTATCAACTGGTGGCCAAAGGTTGAATGGTAACAGGAGGTAGGGACTGTGATCTCTCTTTTCGCTCTCATATGACCAATGGGCCACGGGAAGTATCAGCATTCAGTGATCTGAAATGCCCAAATCTCTTGATTTTTTTTTAAATAGGGTAGGCTGGATCTGAATATAAATCATAAAATTTTAATGTGAAATCCTATAATAAGATTTTTTTCTCACTGTCAGGTGATGAAAAATACTATTATATCCTGTCAACCGATTAAGAATGTAAACGTTTTAGGGTACAAAAAGGAAGGCATCTTCTGAAATGATGCGACACCAGACATTTGCTGCCATCAAGCCGGTTTCAAGTCAGAGCCACTCTCGAGGGAGGACGCGGGAAAAGAGCCCAGTGGGCTTCTGAGACAGTAGCTCTTCACAGGAGAAGCAGAGAGCCTTGCCCTTTTCCCAAGGAGAGGCTGGGGGTGGCCTAGTGGTTACGCTTTGGAGAGTAACCTCGTGGTTCGCCCTCCAAAGCCTAACCACTAGGCAACCAGGACTCCTCCCAAAATGATTGCTATTTAAAAATGTATCCCTGAAATGTGTCCTCTATTTACAGGCATGTGCTATAAACATTTGACCTCTGCTTCTAAGTGCATTTCTGCAATCAGGAATTTTGCATTCTGTTCTACTATACCTGTATAAATAGAAATTATGATGAAAACATGATCTTTAAAATGGGCAACAAATAAATGCCTGTTTTCTTTATATTGCTATTGTTACTGCTGCTACTACCATTATTCATCCAAAATTACCATTAAAATGTTAAATTTAAGATCACTTTGTAGATGTATCTTGTCAATTTACCGAACATTGTTTTTAGGATTGTTGTTCTACTCGTTTGGTGAACAGTATTTGAGGTCTTAAATCCTTCTTCAAGGACACCCAAGATGTAACACTTGGTTTCTATTAGTCTGGAAGAAGGAGACCCTGGAGTGTGAGAGGGAAATAGAACAGCTAATTGCCTTCATTAGCTACTACCTCCATTACAACGAGACCAGAATAAATGGATGGATAATGTCCTGCTGCAATTCCTGAATGTTTTGATGCAGGATCTAAAAGGTGGCTCCTGATCAAAATGCAAAGAAGAATGGAGCAGAATTTCAAACTTACACTGGAAATAATCATTAAATCTTGAACTAAAACTAGTCCCTGAAGCGACCAGTCCACTGAACAACAGTTTATTCTAATTAATAAAGAATTATCTTTCTAATAAAGAATTTTAAGGGTCAGAGACCCACCAACGGTTGTTATTAAGTGCTTAAATAATAAGTAGAGACAGAAGTGTAATGCAATGTGATATAATCAATGTTCTCGAAATGTTCATTTAGAGATTTTGAGTCGATATATGTTTGGCTATTCACATTTGAAATAAATAAAATGTAAAAAATGTATATTTTATGCACAAGAGGCATATAGCGAAAGCTACTATATACATGCATTCCTGGGGCGAGGTCCACATTTTATGGCAGGGGCCAGAACCAAACCAGGTATACATATAGCAACCAACTTAAAAGGAGAGGAAAAGAAAGAGAGAGAGAGAGAAAAGACACGGGTAGTGGTGGAACAGGGTACTAACCCACCCAAAGAGAGGGTATTGTTTATATCGCTACAGGAGACAGAGAGAGAGATCAGACTTCAACCCAGTGTGCCAAGATGTGAATGCAACATACCAGCATGAAGCAGGGAGTCAACAGAGAGGACTGTGGGGCCAGCCTGAATCTCATCTACGTGGACTCCCCCCTCATACCACCACTCCTCAGAAAAATGCACTTTGGAGGACATCACTGGGGTTGCAGCTCAGGAGAGGAGTATTTCTGATCAGGGGCAAGTGAAGAGGGAAGGAGAAAGAGTGGAACACTTCCTGGCCCACAAAGCCCCAAGGACTATATTCCACCTCGGAGCAGCCAATGCACAGAGAGGACCGTAGGGTCGGCCCACCATGAGACAGGACGTTCCTCACTGACCCACAGTGTTCAGTGTTATGGGAGACAACACTGGAGGCACAGTGTGGGAATTGTGCCCAATCTGACCCCACCACACCGGGGCAAAATAATAAGGGGGTGCAACAGAGCAGGAGGGCATCAAAGCAACAATGTTCCTGAGGAATACCAAAAGTAGACTTTGAGGCCAGGGTGTGTCACCCCATCAGACTCCACTGGAAACACTCATAAAGGTCAACAGACAGACATGGAACTATTTATAGGCTTTTCATTCTTTGCTGTTGTTTTTTGTTGTTGTTATAATAGCTGTTTTGTTTTTTGTTTTCTTTTGCTATGTTTTGATTTGTCTTATTTTTGTGCTCTTTATTGTTGCTGCATGTCTATCTAAATAAGACAGGCAGGATAAACAATCTGGAGGAGAAAACAATAGGACCAACACTTCCGATGGGATACAGGAGAGGGGGAGGCGAAGGAAAGGAAGAGGGGGCCAACACACCCAGGGATAAGGGAACAACAAGTGATCTAAAATCAATGACAAGAGGGTATAGGATGCCTTGGGGCGATGGGGGGGGCTTTATCAAGGGCAATGTAGCTTAGAGGAATTACTGAAACCCTAATGAAGGCTGAACATTATAGTTGGACAAGAAGAAAGTAAAATGAAATAGAGGAAAGAACTAGGAGGCAAAGGACATTTATAGAGGTTGAAATACAGCCATGTACATATGTAAATATATTTATATATAATGATATGGAAACAGAACTATGTACATATATTTATATGTTAAATATTAAGGCAGCAGACGGACATTGGGCCTCTACTCAAGTACTCCTGCAATGCAAGAACACTTTGTTCTAATAACCCGGCATTCTGGGATGCTCACCTTCCTGACATGATCACTGAAGATAAAATGTGTGCATAAGCAAATGTGGTGAAGAAAGCTGATGGTGCCCGGCTAACAAAAGATCTAGTGTCTAGGGTCTTAAAGGCTTGAAGATAAACAAGCGGTCATCTAGCTGAGAAGCAACAAAGCCCACGTGGAAGGAGCATACCATCCTGTGTCATCATCAAGTGTTGAAGGGATCAGGTATCAGGCATCAAAGACACAAAACAAAAAATCACATCAATGTGAATGAGAGGAAGGGGGTGCGGAGAGGAGACTCAAAGCCCATCTGTAGACAATTGGACATCTCCTTAGAGAAGGGACACAGGCAGATATGAGCCAATCAGGGTGCAGTATAGCACCAATAAAACATACAACTTTCCTCTAGTTTTTTAATGCTTCCACACACACCCCAGCCACTGCCATAACCACAATTCTACCTTACAAATGCGGCTAAATCAGAGCATGTACAGTGGTACAGATGAGAGCTTGCAACACAGGGAATCCAGGACAGATACCCTCCAGGACCAATAATGAGACTAGAGATACAAGGAGGGGAAAAGGAGGGGCAGGAAGGGGGAAACGATCACAATGATCAACAAATAACACCACCACCACCACACACCCCCTGCAGGGGGACCAACAACAGAAAAGTGGGTGAAGGGAGACAGTGATCACTGTAAGACATGAAAAAAATAATAATTAAAAAATTATCAAGGGCTCATGAGGAAGGGTGGGGGAGGGGGGAAATGAGCTGATATCAAGGGCTCAAGTGGAAAGAAAATGTTTTGAAAATGGTGATGGCAATATATGTACAAATGTGCTTGACACAATGGATGGATGTATGGATTGTGATAAGAGCTGTAAGAGCGTCCAATAAAATGATTTTTTAAAAATCTACTTTAAAATAAAGTTTCAACACAGAGAATAACAGTATATTTGAAGTATTTCAGCCTGTGTCTCTGCCTTGTTAATTTCTATCTTCATGATTACAGAAAAAAGCAGGAATCCTAAGGAAACATTAGGCATCTTATTTGCAAAATTAGAATACAAATATCTATCTCTGTTTTTTTTTTTTGAGATAATTAAACTGGGTTATGTATGTAAATCATAAAACACCTTTTAAATGCTATCAATTATATAGACAATCAGCAGCTAAAAAGAGGAAAATAAAAAAACTTGCACCCTTTTAAAGAAAATATACCACAAAGGTTTATCAGTTGTTGCATTTTTTCTGAGTTATGTGTGTTTCATTGTTCATCTTACTGTGGCATTAAACATATTCTACTAAGTAGCTGAAATCACATTGAATACATTTCATTCTGGTCCACTTGCTAAAATACGCCACTTGGATGTTTTCAATATTCTGACATAATATTGTCTCTTGTCCTTTGGGGGTCATGTGGTAATTTCTGCGGGAA
>NW_022103928.1:8945338-8953913 GCF_000313985.2 Echinops telfairi
TAAGTGGATGGATTAAACACTAATTATTTTTTAATAGAAAATAATTTAAAAAGTGATCATTAAAAATATTTCAGTCATTTTTACTTTTGAAGCTTAGTGTCATAAATGAAGTCAATTGCAGTGCTTTGCACAGACATACTAAGTATATTGAGTAAGCACATTCGTCCTGGCCCAGCTCGTGTGTACATGGTGTTCAGGTGAAGTTACAATAAGGAAAAGGAAAATTAAAATAAATATGAAAGTTTCTCAAAATCTAACTGTGAAACTATGTATGCTGCCATAATTCCAAATGAAAACAATAGTAATACTAATGGACTGTGCTCTCCGCCAGGCGATGGAAAATGTGTGCTTTCTTCCCCTGGCTTAGGTTGACTTCGTCTCTAGAGCTGATCTGGCCGACTCTCCTCTCCAAGGGCAACGAGTACCTGTGCCTTGATGCATTCTTTCTCTTTTGCGTTTTATTACAAATTTTAAATATTTTAAAATTCAAGTAAAAGTTACCTCTGTAAGTATGTAATATATACAATTCCTATTTATCCTATAGAGTACTGTGGAGGCCTGATCTATTTAACAATAGTGCAGCATAGCATCGTAAGCATCTGTGTAGCTTAATGTCAACAGTCCCAGTCACAGGTTGTCAGCTCCTGTGGTTTTGCTTTTATTGTTTTATTACTGTTTTTATTTTTCTGTATTAAGTTACTTATTCAATTACAAATAAAAGTATGCGTTGATGGTGATATTCTAAACATATTACCTTGAATAATAGACGTGTTTATTTCTTTTAAACTCTAAATGACACACTCTGTACTGGTGAAATGTTCTCCAACAATATAACAAAATATAAATCATCTGGTAGAACACACATCCTAAAATATAACCAGGTCTATGTTCGTATTAACTCATGGAAAATTCTTTCCTGCACTGTTTGAGAAAGTATGCTCAATGTTTTACTATTGTTTATTCTTCAATAAGTAATCACCCTTTTGGTGTTCCAAAAGTTCCTGGCATTTCAATAGTTTACACATTGATTGAATACTCTTCCCAGAATTGCTTTTGGCACTAGGTCAACTGCTGTGATAATCAGCTATAAGATTTATTCCAGTCGAGAAGTGTTATAAACATAAGGATTCATAAGGCACTGTACTGAAAATGAATACTGATGCTTTAAGATCATTGAAAACTTCCCGTGCCTTCAATGAGCCCTAATGCCAGGCTTTATACTCTTCAACTACACGTGAGCTTTGATTTGAGGGGGAAAGCTATGCTCATTAGGTTGATGGTTTCATATTATATTAATCATTATGATCAGGCTTAGTAAATTGGAATTATTTAATTTCACAAAGGCAAATATAATAAAGAAAAAACATTACAGAAAATTGAAAAAAATCCTGCCTTTATGGAAATTCGGGAATTAACAACTATATATGATCTGACACATTTGCTGTAATAGGATATATTATTATACTAGTTGATGGGTGGAGAAAAAAATACAAAGGAAGGCAAAATTTCAAAGTGAAATGGTTGGCAGGTAAATGCACTGAGCCGGAAAAGAATAATAAAGAGAAATGGGGTGAATGGAAAACAGAACACATAATCATTTCTTAAGTAAAAGAAATGAAAGCAAAGGAAAATGTAGCATTTAGTTTAAGGTATGCTCAGAAAGGTTGCAGAATATTGGTCATTTTCAAGGAAGAAATAGATGCAGCTGAAAACTGGAAAGAAATACACAAACACCTACTACAGGGAGAGACAGAGAGGATGGTTTGAATTGTGGGTCTTCAGGAGTGTCAGCGTAGATGACCTGGAAAATCTGGGTGAGAACTCTAAGAATAATTTTTTTTTTTCAGTTGGGTGGATGGACTAGTGGGTGTTGCAAAGGGTTAAGCCCGCAATTACCAACCAAAAGGTTGGGAGTAGACTTCATAGTTGCAGAAAACTCCAGGAAGCACTACTCTGTCCTACAAGAAAACTTGGAGTTCCTCTGGGTTAGAATCAATTCCATGACAACTTTTTTAACGCGCACACAAGTCATTCAGAGTTCACTTAGAACATCCTCAAGGAAACCTTTTAGGTTTCCCTCAACCCATGCAGTTAGTACACCCTTTCTTTTTTCTTTTTAGTGTGTAACACCATGTATAATTATTTACCTATGTCATGATGTATATGTCATCTCCCCCTTAGGAATATAAACTCCAGACATTCTGGTTGGATACGACCTGAGTGTGTTTCCCCACAAGTATAGTTCAGAGCTTACTACAGTGCTTGAGAGAAGGCAGGCATGTAAGCATATTTTTTTAAATGGAACAAAAGAATGAATGAATGAATATATGATTAAATAAATGGTCTAACTACATGTCCAGTAAGAGTAACATAGAGTCAGAAATAACAGCAGGAAAAAAAACAAGGATTAGACATCACTGGAAAGAAGAGATTTTATAAAGACCTTCTGAATATTTGGGGGCAGGGAAGAAAGCGACAAACCTAGCGAAACAGAACTTTGGGAATGGTTAAGAAGAAAAATTAGAAAATAAAGCAATGTGGAACAAAGGAGAGAAACATAGAAACTACATTTGAAATGTCATTAGATACCAAAAGAGGAATCTAACAAAACATGTTGTAACACTTACATGTTTTGACTATTAAAATCACAAATGCCAATTGTAAATATTGATATTATAAATAGTGATATCATAAATATTCTTATACTTGGGCTTTTCTCCCAAGTACAGATGGAATTATTTTTTTCACTCAAACTTCTTTGAAATAATAATAATAGCTCTCATTTATTGAGCACATAGTATGTGCCAGCTACTGTCTCATTCTTGCATGTATTTTGTTAATCATCACAATTACCATATGGGAGAACTACGTGTTGTTGTTGGTCTGTGCCATCTAATCAGTTTCAATTCACAGCTACCCTCGCAACGGAAGATTTTCTGGGATGTCATCATTGCAAAAGGAGCCCTATGGTATGAAGTGCTTGGCTGCTAACCAGAAGGCGTGGCAACCACCTTCCATAAAGGATTATAGCATTGGAAAGCCTATGGGGCAGTTCTCCTCTGTTCTACAGGGTTACTGTGAATCAAAATTGATTGTACAGCAATGGGTGTACTTAAGTCCTTCTTGAAACAGATCACCACATTTTTTTTCTTACAGAGGGGGTTGGGTAAGCTTGAATATCCAACCTTCTAATAAGCAACCCAAAGCTTAACTTATTCCTATCAGGAGTTCTTGTGGGAACGACTACTATTATCTGTATATGCATAACTTACTTCCTCATATTCCTCTCATTTTTTGTGTTTATGTTTCATATCCTATCCCCTACATCTGCCCACGCCACCTTCAAGCTTCCTCTGAAGTTCTTTTTGTGAAGGTTACAGGTGTCCAAGTTACGACCTGTTACTATTGTTGTCTTAACTGTCTACCAGCCAAATAGCAAGTAGGTGGTTGATAAGATTCAAAATGGCACTGCTGCCACACTGTCATGCTGAAGACACATCTCTGATGCGTTTCTTTGCTAGATGATCGCAAAGAAAAGACCCTTAAATGGGCAGATATGAATTAGCCAGGTGATGTGCTAGAATAGCCAGAAGTTGCTGAACCAAACAGCTGTGAATGGAACAGACCTATTTGATAATTTCCTTTCTGTCTAGGGAAGCCAATCCCAGTCTCTATAGAGCACGATTCCAGCAAGATGGACCCGAGTTCTAATCATGACTTGGACACATAGTTGCTGTGAGTTTGGACAGTAGGCCTCCCAGGTTTGAGTTCAATTTCCACCTTTGTAAAATGAACATAATAATTTTAACTTTGTGGATTTGTTGTAAGGATTATTGTAGAAAACTTTGTAGAAAGTTTATTGTGATGTCTGACATAAGAGTAGGTACTCAATAATTGGGAATCAATAGTTTGACTGTTAAATAGAAGTTATTCAATGGTTTCTTTGAAACTTATCATCTTATTGGAGAAATAAAGCAACATGACAAATAAGATATGAAAGAGTATTTGGCTGAATCTGTACTTCTTCTTTAAGTAAGCTTTTGCCTCCTAATTTTCTACTTGCTACATTATCTTGAGTGAATATATTGTCCTGATTTTCTTTGTCTATCTTCTTCTCCAATTCACTTAATTCAGAAGCATATTAAACTACTTTTAAACCTCATCAAGACCCTTAGTACCAGTCATATAAATCCACTTCCATCAAGATTTGGATTCAACTCTTTCAATTTTGACGGACTACTTGTGCTCATGATTCCATAGCTGGCACTCGAATGAGCAACACATCTCTTTCCTCTCATCTTCGCTTTCATCGTCAAAGAAATGCTCTGCGTGTCCCAGACAGGAGACACTGTCTGACTACATATCTTTGAACATCTAATTCTCTTCTCATTCTATCAAAATTCCAGCATCATTTCTCTAAATACTGATGCCACATTAATCCATTACTTTTTGAACTCTTAATATAGTAATTTGGAATTTGGGTATATTGTTAATTTAGTGAGGTTATGTGTCCTTTGGAAAGCAGAAGCCAGGAATTTGGTCACGTCAACACCTACACAGAAGCTTTTAAGTGTGAATAAAGGCTCACTTACCAAGTGCATGGGTCTACATGTCCTTATCAATGAAGCCTTCTTCGATGAAAGAGAAACCCTGATTTATATTCATTTGACAATGATACAATAGATGTGGCTGAACATTTTCTTCTTTTCCTATAGAAACTCTTTTATTAAGCCTTAAACAGGACAAAGATAGTCATTCAGATGAAGAAAACTGTCAGCATGTAACCAGTGCAGAGGTTGATGGAATCCTTTAAATCATAGTAATGGAATTCATTAAATAAGAGGTGTGGTAGTTACATAATCTGGTGTCAATTTGAGAATTCAGAGCGAAGGGGTGGAGTCTGGCCTGTCAATCAGATCGTAGCTCGATGACCTCATTTGGAGGTTCTAAGGAGATAAATAGCTTTCTGGAGGCAGGACACTTGTTCACTCACTGGGAGACATCCTTGTGGAGAAGACACATGGAGAGAGGCTGATGGAGCCAGATGGAGACTCATGCCAGCCCTGAGATGCTTACAATGCCACTGGATCCACAAGACTTCTGTCCTGGTGCCCTGTGATCTTCCTGCATTCAGCCTCACTGCACACGTTCTGTGAGTCTGAAGAGAACTTTATAGATCAGTATCGGACATAAGGGCTAATATCGGACTTATGGACTTCATCTGGACTGGGCTGCGATGTTTCCTCAATTCAACTGCTCTTGTATATAAAGCTCTTTTTTACGCACATATGAGTGTCTCCCTGGATTTGTTTCTCTTGTGTACCTGGACTAACACAGAGGGTTTTAAAGAATTTGTGGGAAAATGTAATTAAAAGATAGTGGAATTTTTCCACTAACTTTTTGAAGGTCTCTCATATATGCTAGAGCAGTAGTTCCCAACCTGTGGGTTGTGACCCCTTTGGGGGTAGAACGACCCTTTCACAGGGGTCGCCCGATTCATAACAGTAGAAAAATGCAGTTATGACGTAGCAAAAAAAATAATTTTATGGTTGGGGGGGTCACCAAAACATGAGGAACTGTATTAAAGGGTTGCGGCATTAGGAAGGTTGAGAACCACTGTGCTAGAGAAACCATCACAAGATCGCTGTCATAGGTGAGATTATAGAAGGAACAGGAATATGATTGGGGCATGTACACAAATGCAGGTTCAAAAACATTACTCATCCACTGCCACTGAGTCAATTCCAACTCACAGTGACCCTATAGAACAGGGGAGAACAGCCCCTATGGATTTCTGAGCCTGTAACTCTCCATAGGAATAGAAATTTTCATCTTTCTCTCCTGAAAACATATGACAGGGTTGGCTATTTTCAGTAAACCATTAAGAACATGCCCAGAGAAGTTAATTCTGTAAGACAGACATGCCCAGGGAAATTCTCCAGTTCTTTGTGTGAGTACCAGTCTGCATACAAGTTCATCTTCTTTTAACCACATTCTTCTTGAAGGTCAACTGCCTGAACTTGGATAAACAGAGTCAAATTGCCACATTGTTGGTTTGATGGCCAAAAAGGATTGGGTAAGTAGCATAAAGAACTCCAATTGTGCCTGAATTTATGCCAAAACACACAGTGGAATTAAGGTTCCTGTGGTAGACCACAGCCTTCCACAAACTACATGGTTCGGAATGTAAGCTCTCACACATTCCTTCTCTTGTTCGTGAATTTTATTTAAAATCCTTGGATCACAATTAGGTTGGTGTGTTTTCTTCTGCACAGACTGGTTGATGTCTCGTTTACTTGGCTGGTTATTTTAAGGTAGGGTTTCAAGACTCCAAGCATATACTTCTTGATAGCCAGGCATCATCTAATATCTTTCCCATAGCATCCAATATTCACTAAACATTTTATGATAATAAGTAAAGAGTAGGGCAACAAGTGAAGAACTACTTGGTCTGAGCTTAAGTTATACACCACAAAGTGGGAGCTAATGTCCATTCATAGAATATGGTGTGTCTGTATACACTGTTCACTTCAGAGACAACATAGTCGCTTTTGAAGAAATTAATTAGAAGTAATCTTTATACAATATCTGGTAATTCTAGTAGTAATGATATTTATAATGAGTATCATTATCCCAGTCAATAACATAGACTAAACTACTAAAGAGAAATATATAAAGAAAAGTTTTATTTAAAACAGACGGAAAGGTTAATCTATAAAAAGTTGTCTTGCTAAATCATATAGCTTAAATAATAGAATAAAACAACTTCTAAATCAATGAGGCTTAGGCTGTAAGCAACAATTTCAATAATACTCATTCATGAAAGAAGAGCAATTAATCTACAGACCCTAAAAGCATGTAAAACAAAAAGCAATGAATATGAAAACAGATAGCAAATACATCGATAGTCTTTTTGGAAAATTCTTAGTAGTCAATAAGCACAAGTTGCCAATGTCAAACAACCTCACAGGCATTAAAGATTTAAATATGGTCCAGTAACCTCAGGGGCTTGCATTTGACAGAACGGTGTCAACCAATCAACAAGGTCTTGTCCCAAGACCTTGGGAACACTGTTTGCTTCTGCTCTTTAGGGCATTTTACCTTCAAGTTTAAGTTTTCAGAAAGATTGACAAGTTCAATGATTGTGTTATTTCTTTATGTAATAATCATATCCCAGGTTTAACTCCTTTCAGTTGGGTTGCATACAGATCGGTGAGGAATACAGTCTGGGTGAACATTTTGCAGCTATGAAAGCCTGGTGGGAAACTGAGATATATTTGAACAATTTCAGATACTTTTAGAAAATAATGACTGTAATCATATGAATATTTTACCTAGGTAAAAGATAATCTCTATCAATGGAAAAATTAAAGTACTAATTAGTGAACTTGCCTATAGAATTTCCTTTCCTGGTTATTATGATACTTGGAAAATACTATCCCCCCTCCTTAGCAGTTTCTTGTATTGTGTGGGTCTTCTAGGTGGCTAGTCTGTATTTTATTGCATTGTTGAAGGGATAACACATCAAAAAAAAATCAGAACAAATGAAGAGTTGTAGATTTGGGGTTTCAAAAACTTAAATGTTAGGGATGGGGAAGACCCATGTACACAGCTAAGAAACGGGGGATTGCAACAGAGTGAAAACGATACTTTCTATCATCCATCCACAGTAGAAAAATAACCTCAGTGAAGGGCTTGAGGAAGGGAAACACGAGAAGGCCAGAGGATATGTCAGCTGTCTGGGGAAGGGGCCACTCATTCTGTGGAGTCTATATCTAGCCAACCAGCCTACGTCTGAGCCAGCAACATCTATTGCCAATGCCTATCAATCAACTGAGAGTTAGTCTCAGCCAATTCAATGAGCATCATTAATGACCAGCTCATAGACAGCTCTTTACTTTAGCTATCACATGAAAGGAAGAATACACATGTTTTCGATATAAAATTTCCCATGAACCTTTGAAGCATATATAGATATATCTTCATATTTACCTATCAAATATATCATTATCATTCAATTATAGTTTCCCACAAACTTTTTGAAGATTCCTCTTATGTATGTCTATGTTAGCTTGTGAGACGTAACCTTGATGAACAAATATCCATTGAGAGTCAATGAAGGGCCATGCCTTGGTTAATTAATACCCGAGGGCAGTGGATCTGATGCTCCCATCAGCTCTGATGAGAGTCTGAGTTGTTGCTATGGGCAGTATCAACCCAGCTACTTACCTAAAAGAACTCCCTGTCACCGAGTCAGGTTTGACATAGACTGATGCTAGGGGTCAGGATAGCACCGCCCCTGTGGGATTTCAAGACTGTCAATCTTTATGGGAGCAGAAAGTCTCACCTTTTGACCACAGTTTCATAGGCATTCTATGTCTTCACCTTGATGCTGTTGTGCTCACCATCTGTTACTCTAGGTGACCAGAGAAACAAATCCACAGAAACTCATATGTGTATATGAGAGAGTTTTATATATAGGGTTAAGTGTACATAGAAAAAGCATCCCAACCCAGTGCTGTCCAAGCCCTTAAGTCCAACATTAGCCCATATGTCCGACACCAATCTACAAAGT
>NW_022103928.1:8956378-8957841 GCF_000313985.2 Echinops telfairi
CCTCCAGATTGTTCATCCAGCCTATCTTATTTAGACAGATCCATGGAGATAATAACATGCACAAAAACAAGACAGCGAAAAGCCAAGCAACAATGTACAACAAAGCAACAACAACAAACCACTGACAAAGAACAAATCAAAACACAACAAGAAAGAAAAGCTTGTAGTTAGTTCAAGGATCATTTGTTGGCCTTTAGGAGTGTTTTCCAGTCCAGTCTGTTGGGGAACCAGGCCCTGGCCCCAAAGTCCACCTTCAGCATTCCCTGAGTTGCTTACAAGTTTTTAAGACCCTAGTCCCTACTCACCAGCGTAGGATATAGGACATTGTGTTTTTGGACTATGCTATGCCAATTGATCTAGATGTCTCCCAAAATAATGGTCTTCAGTTTCCAAGGCCAGGGACTATTTTATTCAAAGGGTTTGGTACAGCCAAGAAGTTTTCAGAACTTTGCTCCAGGTATGGTAAACTATATTCATGGATATATGCATAGTACATACACATAAATATGTAGAATATTCTTTGCCAGGACTGTATATTCCTGTTGGTGTACTCCCATTCATCTTCCTACAGCTATTCAGTGTGCATGTGTACAAGTATGAGTATCAACTTACAGATGCTGTTTGTTATTACTATCATTGTAGAATAGTGTATTTAATAGTATTTACAGTTATTGTCTTTTACTCTTGTACAATTCCCAGTAAGACCCTTTGTCACTGGCCCTCTTGTGCTGCCTTCCCTTTGTGTACATTGCCTCTTGGGAGACCTGGTGGCATAATGTGCTGTGTTGGACTGCTACTGTTCAAACACACCAGCTGCTCTACAGGGTAAAGAGGACACTGTCTGATCCTGTAAATATCTGATGTCTCGGGGGACACTTCTATTTTGTGTGATTCATGGTCGCCATGAATTTGAATTGACTAGAGGGCTATGAGTTTTAATTGATAGTTAGTGATTTAATCTCCCTTCTTCTCCAGTTCCTGGCAACCATCACGAGTGTTTCTTGCTGTATATAAATGTTTTCTTAACTTTTTAATGAGTGGCTTCATACAATATTTTGTCTTTTTATAATTGACTTATTTTAATTAGCACAATGTCCTCTATGTTCATCCTTATTATGATGTCTTTTACTTAATTTTCTTTGGTGATCTTTATAGTTTTAGGTTTCACATTTAAGTCTGATTACGCTTCAGTTCATTTTTAGATATGGTTTGAGGTATAAATGCTGTTTCATTTTTCTGAAAATGGATATTCAATTTTGTCAGCACCATTTGGTAAGGAGACTGTTTACCTCTTCCCCATTTAATGGATTTTAGTCTTTGGTCAAAGATCAGCCATCTATAGGTGGATGGATTTCCTTTGGGGTTCTGAATTCTCCTCCCTTAATCCACGAGTCTGTTTTGTAGCAGGATTAAGTTGTTTTGATGATCGTGGTCATATAGTAAATGTGTTTTTAGGACAGTAC
>NW_022103928.1:8958443-8967641 GCF_000313985.2 Echinops telfairi
TGTTTTACTGCTTCCTTACCAATTTGGATGCATTTATTTTCCTTTTCTTGTCTTATTGCTCTGCTTAGAGCTTTTAATACAATATTAAATAGGAGTGTAGACAGAGGGCATTCTTGTTGTTAGGTGCTATCCACTGTGTTCTGACACATAGCGATCAATGGAGCAAAACACTTCCTGGTCCTGCAACCATCCTCACAATTGTTCCTGTGTTTGAGCTCACCATCGCATTCCTTAGGAATGCCCCAAGTGCCTGCTTGCCCAGGAAAAGCTTTCAGTCTCTCTTCTATGGGACTAGTGTAGATGCTGCTTCTGTGTATGTGCCTTTGGTTACATAGAGGAATTTCCCTTCTATCACTATTTGTTGAGTTTTTTTTTTATCAGAAATGAATGTTGCTTTGTCGAAGAAACGCCTTTTCAGCATTGACTGAGTTGATCAAGTGATTATTTTCCTTTGTTCTATTTGTGTGGTGGATTTTGTTGATTGTTTTCTGTGATGTAACCATACTTGTATATCTGGAATAAGTCCCACTTGGTCATGATGTATTATATCGATCTATAATTTCCTTTTTCTTGCCTGACTTTGGTATCAGAGTTATGCTTGCTCCATAGGATGAATTTTGGAGTACTATATCATTTTGTATATTCTGGAATAGTTTGAGTAGATGACGGTGTCAGCTCCTGTTTATTTGGTGGAATACTCCAGTGGAACTATCCAGCATAGGACTTTTGTTGAAAGTATTTTGTTTTAATAACTTATTCAATTACTTCATTTGTTATAGTCTATTGAAATTTTCTTCTTTAGTCTGTTAGCTATGTAGGTAGTATATTTCTAGAAATTATAATTTTTTTTAAAAACAAGAAGCTGGTCAGAAAAAATATAAAACATTGGAAGAAATCTATGAGGAATACATAGGACCCAAATAAATAAAAAAATAAAATTATTAAGTACTTGTGTATATAAGTGTGTATATATATAAAATATATTATACACATATAACATATATTATAAGTTGTATTATATATATGATATGATAATCTGCAGTACAAAGGTATACTATAGATGAACTGCACTTAAATTAGAGACTAGAATGAATGCCTACCTCCAGATGGTACGAGTGTTGTCGTTGTGAGGTGCCATCAAGTTGACTTCAGCTCAGAGCAAGCCTCTGCAAAACAGAGTGAAACACTGCCTGGTCCTGGACCTTTCTTACAATTGTTAGATTATAGTACTCTTTCAAAGAATGGACTCTGTTTTAATTGACAAATAAGTGCTTATATAAGTTAAGTAATTTTCATATTCCTAGGAATTAATAAAATTGAATTTATTCAAAAAATCATTTAATATTTAAAAATATGTCCACTTATAAGCAGTTTCCAAGGCCTTTCTAAGAAACTTAGGTTAGATTGAGTATATGGAATCTATTTTGTGAAGAAAAAGGAATAGCAATTTTTTCCCTAAAATGATTGACTCCTTGTTCCGAGATGAGAAAATGGTTAGCATAGAAAAGAAATTTGGATGAATATGGAAGGTGGTAGATGGTCAATTATGGGTTATTCTGTAAAATGATTTTTACAGAAAAAAATCTTCTATGCTAAAGAAGGAATGCTAAACAACTTACCAAAAAATTAGAAGAAAATAATTTAATTTTCTCTTGTCTTCTTATTGTTGAACGATCTACACCAATTAAAATGTATGTAAATACATTGAGAGGACGAATTCTTGTCTCTATCTTTGGGTAAAGGGCAACAAACAGGCAGGATCAGGCCTCCTCACCCACTTCATGAGGTCATATATATTCATATAGAGTATGCATTTTTACTGCATATTATCATATAATATATGCATAATAATATAATATCTAAGATATGTTATATAGCTCTAGGAAAGTTTTTGAGAGAACCCCCTCCCCCTCCAAAAACTAGGTGAAGACCTTTCAAGAGAAAATAAAATAGACAGCTATCTTATTATTGATGTGGTTAATGTTAGGGGTCCTCAAGTCCATTTGAATTCCTAACAAGCCTATGGAAACAGAAAGAAACTTTTTCCGCCCTATGCAGTCTTGGCTATATTTGAATCTATGAATGGAGCCTCTATGTTTAGTGTCTGTCACATTTTTGCTGACCTTCTAAATGACCAAGTCTGATGTCTTTCTTTAAGGTCTCCTCTGATAATATCGCCAAAGCGCACAAGACCAAGTCTCCTCATTTCCACTCTGAAGGACCATGCTGCGTGTACTTCCTCCTTGATGGAGTTGTTCGATCTTCTGGCAGACATGGTGTATTTAAAATTCTTGCCTAACACCGTAATTCAAATGTGTCAGTCTTCTTAAGTATTCCATGCAATATTCCTGTTCAAATCTGGCATGCCTGTGAGGTGGCTAAAAATACTTTGTCTTGGGTCAGGCATACTCCAGGTCTCCAGGTGACACCTCTGCTTTTAAACAGAAGAAATCTTTGGAGCAGGTTTTTCTAATGCAATGTGTGACTTGCTTTCTTGACGGGGGGGCTTTATAGGCATTGATTGACATCCAATTGAAATAAAATCCATTACAATTTCAATCTTTCTTCATTTAACAGGATGCTGCCTATTGGCCCAGGCAGGAGGATTTTTTGTTTTCTTTATGTTGCGGTGTGATTCACACTAAAGCTGTCGTGCTTGGTCTTGGATCTTCACCACTAAGTACTTCAAGTCCTCTTGACTTGAAACACTGAGAGATCCCTGACATAAAAGGGAAGACAAATAATTTTGTTTTGAAATACAAGTGTGTTAGAAATACAAATGAGGCACATATCTTAAATACATGTGTGTCCATATATGGACTATATAACATATGTACACTAATGCAGTATACATATCATTAAACCTGACAATAAATATGTTCTTTATTAATACTTAACGAGTTGTATAAAATAAAAAAGTTTTAAAGTTTATTTTTAAAATGATCTTATTTGATATAATTACCGTTTTTTATCTGTCTAGTTAAAATGTAATGGTTTAATTTATGAAACTTTTGAGTACTTTTAGAATAAAATCATATAAAGAAAAGAATAAACTTCTAGATGTGAAAATAACACTTTCTTTGATTATTAAGTTGAATACTTAGTTTTTTTTGTTGTATAACTTGACTTTAAAGGTTCTGGTCGCATTAGAAAAAGATTTCTAAGTCAAATCAGAATGCATAAAAAAACTCTCAGATTCTTTTTCTTTTAAAAAGTTTTAGATTTAAATAAATATTGTTATTTGGTGATCTATAATAAACTCCTGAAAACTTTAAACCTTTATAGATAGCCATAAAAGAACTACATGTGTTTTTCGTTCTTTTTTAAAGAAAGAGACCCCCCGCCAAAAAAAAATGTTTATTCCGTGTTATGGACTATGTGAAAAGGTTAAAAAAAAAACCATGGTAAAATTCCATTATCTTTTTATTCTAATTTTTATAATGAACTGTTTGATGGTCCTTTATGTTAAATATATTCTCAATTAGGAAATGTATCACATTTTCTTTGGACTAATATTATATGTCAATAATGTTTGCCTAATATTAAAAACAAGTATAAAATATTATTTCTGCTGCTAATTTAATCACAACATTATTGTTCTTTATATCTAGCATCATCAAGCCAATCATTTTAACTGAAATACATTGTTTACTCATCGAATTCTTCTTCTTCTTCTTCTTCTTCTTCTTCTTCAGATGTTTAGAAACTTCATCAAGTTGGCATATGTTTAATATATTCAAAATCCACCAGCCACTTCATGAGAGAAGAGGAGCTTATCTATTCTCAAAAGGATTTAAAACTTCAGAAACCCTACGGGGAGTCGCTGTGGGTTAGAGTCAACTTGACTGCAGTGGGTTTGGTTTGGATATGCAGTGAGTCTGATGTAATGTCTCAAGACTATTATATATTATATCTGAAGCTGCTTGAAAACGAGGTTATGCTTAAAACATTAAATGTGCCTTTTCATTTCGATTTGACTTTATTTGGCTTTTCATTCATTTTGTAATAATTTTTATTAGTCTTTCTCTTTAAAAAGGTGTTATTATAAATTAATAATAATATTTTTAAAATCATAATAATTTGAAATTTGTCACATTCAGATAAATTTAATTTTGTTGACACATTGAAAATATTTGACCAAAATATTTTAGCGGAAATAAACTATCAAAGGATTATATTTCAAATGTCGATTCCATTAGACTAAGACAACATATCTAGAATTCTTGAAAAAACTGATAAGGCTTTCAGAAAGAATACTACTAATAAAAATTTACATGAATCAAAATTAGTGTCATTGGACTGAGGAATTCACTGAGTATAGTAAGAATTACTACATGGTTTAAACAAGAATATTTGTACTCTAGATTAAAGAAAACATTTCCCTCTCCCTCTTTAATCCAGATTTGCATTTCTATAGCATAATCAAACTTCTATTTTTGCACCAAAGATAGGGTTAGAAAATGTAGCACACATCAATATTTTAGCTACATGCATTCAGTATGTTTAAAAATGATTCTGCCATCTACTCCAGGAATAAAATATTCGAATGATTATAAAGAGAGATACATTTTTTAATACCAAAAATGTTCCACCCTTAAGTTATTTATATCAACTCTAATAATTGTTATGCAATGTCAATATTTCACCCAATACTCTTGGGACTGTTTTTATAGGTTAAAGAAGCCTTTGAAGATCAGAAATGAAAATCCCCCAATAATCATTATAATTCCAGGAGAACACTTATACTAAGGACTTAAGCTGAAAGATCACCTGGTCTCACTGTAAGGGAATATATGTAGTTCTCCTTATTAACCTATGTGCCACAAAATTATAGGGAGCTAACACCTAGATTAGGGAGCCCTAGTGCAGAGTGGTTACACGTTGGGTTGTTAACTGCCATGGTCAGTAGTTCAAAACCACCAGTAGCTCCGTGAGAGAAAGACGAGGGTTTCGACTCCCATAAAGAGTTAGTCTTGAAAACCCACAGAGGCAGTTTCATCCTGTCGTGTAAGGCTGCTTTGAGCAGAGTCAGTTTGAAGACCCGGATTCCTTTCTCCCAACTAAAGAAGAGGAATGCTTCCACAGGAAACTCCGATTAAAGGGCAGGCGCTCCAGCGCTCAGAAGCAGATGGCTAAGCACAGGAAGACTGCAATGCAAGTGGCGGAAACTTTTCAAAAGCTTACTGCGGATTGTTACTATTTGCCATGCGATTAGTCTATTGCACCCCAAAGTGGATTGGGAGCCCTATGCAGTTCTTTCCGTATGTACACGTGGCTCTGAAGTAAAACTGGAAAAAAAATTAGAGAATATTATCCAGATAATGGTGTTTTAGTTTGTTTGTAAAAATATATGTATGACCCTCAATTTTTTTCATGTTACCTTTGTATTGAGATATCTCAATGGGTATGCTAAAAATTTCTTGTTTTTCATTGATACCTTCCATGCATTGTTTAATATTTAGCCCATAAAATCCATCAGGATTGCAACTTTTGGCTTCAGTTTTCTTCTTCAGATTTTTCAACCTGAGAAATGCTGAGAATGTGTTTCCCTTTTGGTCTTCTAACCCCAGGTCTTTGCACATGTCTTCTTCTTTTATAAATCATTTTATTGGGGGTTCGTACAACTTTTATCACAATCCATGTACACATCCACTGGATGTCAAGCACCTTTGTACATCTGTTGCCCTCATCATTCTCAAAACATTTGCTTTCCACCCGAGCCCCTGGTATCAGCTCCTCATTTTCTCTCTCCCTCCTTGCTCCCCCCTCCCTCATGACCCCCTGATAATTTATAAATTATAATTTTGTCATATCTTACACAGTCCGATGCCTCCCTTCACCCACCCCTCTGTTGTCTGTCTCCCAAGAAGGAGGTTATATGTAGATCCTTATAATTGATTCCCCCTTTCTACCACACCTTCCCCCCACCCTCCCAGTATCGCCACTCTCCCCACTGGTCCTAAAGGGATCATCATGGATTCCCTGATTTTCCTGTTCCTATCTGTACCATCCTCTAGTCTTGCTGGATTTGTAAGGTAGATTTGGGATCATGATAGTGGGTGGGGAGGAAGCATTTAAGAACTAGAGGAAAGTTGTAGGTTTCATCATTGCTACACTGCACCCCAACTGGTCCATTCCCACCCCCACTCCCGATCCCTCTGCAAGGAAACATCTAGCTGTCCACAGACAGGCTTTGGGTCACCAGTGTGTGCTTGCCCTCATTCACTATGCTATGAATTTTTGTTCTTTGATGCCCGATACCTGATCCCTTCGACACCTCGTGGCCACACCGGCTGGTGTGTTTCTTCCATGTGGGATTTGTTGCTTCTGAGCTAGATGGCCGCTTGTTTACCTTCAAGACTTTAAGACCTCAGACGCTATATCTTTTGATAGCTGGGCACCATCAGCTTTCTTCACCACATTTGCTTATGCACCCACTTTGTCTTCAGCTATTGTGTCAGGAAGGTGAGCATCATGGAATGCCAGTTTAATAGAACAAAGTATTCTTGCATTGAGGGAGTGCTTCAGTGGAGGCCCAATGTCCATCTGCTACCTTAATACTAAACCTATAAATATATGCAAGTAGATCTATTTCCCCATCATCATATATAAATATATTTACATGCCTGTATTTAGACCTCTATAAGTGCCCTTTGCCTCCTAGTTCTTTCCTCTATTTCCTTTTACCTTCCTCTTGTCCCAACATCATGCTCAGGCTTCATTTGGGTTTCAGTAATTTCTCTTGGTTACATTGCCCTGATCAATCCCTACCAGGCCTCTTACACCCTCCTTGCCACTGATTTTGGATCACTTGTTGTTCCCTTGTCCATGGGGTCCCTCAAATAATTTTTAAGGTCTTGTGAGGGATAGGATTGGCTCCTCCTTGGTATTGCATACTGATAATGCCATTCCTTGCTTGAATGTTTTGTTTTTACTGTGAATAAAATCCCCTTGCCCTTAATGCTAGTCTTTCCCCCCATTTACCTATTATTTTGGGGAAGATTTTCTAACTATGAAGATTACCTTAGGGTTTCTTTTTCATCTTTGTAGTGACCTGAAGTATGGTATAAAACTCATTCAAACAATATTTAAGTCAAGTAATCTAGGTTTGCAATCATATTAAAAAAAACAAAAAAATTAAAAACCTAGCCCAAGAAATTCAGATGCATTGCCTTCTTCCATATTGTATTATAACTTTATCTTGGAAGAATAAATATGTAAGACTCTGTCTTTAAACATGTATATGGTAAGACTCTCTTATGTACTTTGGATTTCATCAGGAGGGATCAGGTCTTGAAGGACATCATGCTCAGTGACAAAGAGGAAGAACTTCAATGAGGTGGATGACCCAATGGTTGCAACAATGGGCTTAAACACAAGAATGACTGTAAGGATGATGCAAGACCCAGAGCATTTTGTCTCGCTCACCCAGAGGGTTGCTTGGGTTGGAACTGTGACAACAGCACCTAAAGCAACAACAAACGATCTAAAAAGCCAACAGACTTCACTAAGTTTTTAAGCTAACATTTTACTAGATAATAGAATTTAAAACAAATATTTTCTTCTAGCTCAATCAGGAGGACCTCCTCCTGCACATGAATAAATTCTTCAGCGAAGAACAAAGGGTTACTTGCCAACCCTCACTTTTCTAAGTATTTTCAGCTGGCTATCCTCAAGAATACTACACCATGGCTCAGAACACTCCTGTTTGCAGGTCTAATAATACGTATTGTTCTTGTAACTATGATTAGAACTCTTCAATACTATATGAGGTTTATTGCCAATGCGTTGACCCTCCCCCAAACTACAATTATATCAATGAAGCAACTCACATACATTAATAAACTTATTCCATCAATAAACTTTAACTTTAACTCTAAAGACTTCCTTTTTATAAAGCAAACATTTCCGTTAATGTGGCTCAACTCCATATTAATATTTCCTAAAATATCATTAAAATCTAGCTCCTAAATCTAGGTATGGTTAAAGCCGTAGATGGTGCCCAGTCTTTAAAACAGTGGCAACCGAGGTCTTAAAAACTTGTACCAAGGGCAAGTGATGATTTCCAAGTTAATTAAAATGAACAAATTCATGTGGAGAAAGTACATCATGCTATATGTGATCAAAGAATTTCACAAAAACCCTTGATCAAAAGAATAGAATTTATGAGAGTCTGAAATCTGAGGCATTTGTCTAGAAACCTGAAAATACAGCCTTAATTTCACATTAAGTTCTGACATGAATCTTGCATGTATGTTGAATTTTAAAGTTGTCTTTTCTGACAGGAGTTTTATTTGTTAGCTTGGTTGTTTGGTCCTGTGCTTAAATTTTGTGCTCACTTAATCTAATTTGCAGGCAATATTTTTTCCCTCTGTTGATGCAAGATCTCACAACCTTGCCCGGGGGTTCTCCCCTATGGTCGGACCAATGCAGGCATGAGAGCCTGTGCTTACCACGTGGCTTGAGTTGGAACGTTAACACAATGTTATTGACATATTTTCTTCATAATGCACCCTTAGGAAAAGATGTACCTGAGAAAGCAGTTTTCATAGCATGTTCCCCAAAAAGCAAGTGCTGTGATTTTTCCATGATTAGCATGTAATCATTTGGAAAAGATGTATAGTTACAACTGTGTTACCTTGCCCAATAATGTAATTCCACATGTATATTAGCCATCAACCCCCTGTTCAGAACTAGCACCTTGAACTATCTCAGCCATCCGTTATATTTCAGTGTTGTTTCCGCTGTGACTGTGTAAGAGTGTGGGCTACTGGTGGCTTTAAGCAGCCACCATCTCCACTCGTGAATTTGTACGTTTTCCCTGGTCCAGATCATCTCTGGAGAGTCAGTAAATGAGTTCCTTTTACATTGCCTTTCTAGAATGTGCTTTATAAAATGTGGTATATGTGGATAAGTCAAAACATATTGCTATAAAATTATAAAACATTTTATTAAACCAAAATATCAAAATATGAAATTGTTTTGTGTTTTTTTTCCGTCTCCAACCACTCACTCATCACAGAAACAAGTTTGGAGCACATTCGGAGTGTAATAAACCTGTGTAAGAAGGAACTGGAATCCTAGTAGCAATATATATATTTTCACTTAAGCTTGTATAATGCAGACATTTAACAAAAATACTTGCATACAGGCAATTATCACTTTGCAAAACACTGTATTAACGGATGGCATCTCGTG
>NW_022103928.1:8967948-8972608 GCF_000313985.2 Echinops telfairi
TATGTAAGGGAGCTTCAAATAATTCATGAAAAAAATACTATTGTCTATTAATTCCACTTTTCCAAGAACTTTTTGAAGCCCACTTATATAACCTTAAGTGAAACTTTAAAATGCTCATCCCCATGAGTCTTGTTTCATACTATAAATTCAGACAAGTACACCCTTTTCTAAAATACTCTTATTTTAGAATAAAATAAGGAAATAAAAAGGAAGTCTACAAGCACAAACAGGTGGATTAATTACATTAAAATCTGACATGTTAAGTATAAAGTTAAAGAAGCTAAAGTTATGCAAATAGAAAATGTATCATTTAAAGCCCAATTGAGTCTAAATGAATTCTTTTTTACTATCATTAGGTTTCGAAATATTCAGGCATGGGAAAAGAGTTCATTTATCTAGCATCATAGAAATCTGAGAAAATAATTTTTCCCTCTTTTAAGACTTTGAGAAAAATCAACTCCTGCTTATAGAATAATAATAAAGAAAAAAAACATTTTGGATAGAGTTTTTTAAGTAGTAGTTCAATGTATGGAAAATATAGGTGATTCATTTCCCCAAATCAGCATTTTCTTTATCCAAACCTCATTGTCTTTATCTCATATTGCTGGAAAACTAGCAATTACAGAGTAACAGAAGGTTCACTTTTCTCCAGAGCACTTTCACTGGCAAAGTCACCAATTAAAAGTATTGCCAGATTTCAAACGATATCATAAAAGACAAGTAATTTCTTCTTCCTCATTTTTATAAATCAAAAGAAAGGAACATAACTATCTACTACAAGCTATAAATTTATAAAATCTCCCTGCTTATAACTCATTTGTTTCCTTCCCTAAAACTATGACTATCCACCCTTTAATACATAGTGGAGGTATTCAAGTTAGACTCGGAACTAGACTGCCTCATATGCTTGCTTTTCAATGACTAACTACAGAACTTGAGCCTGTTACTCAACTGCTCGGGGCCTCTTTTCTGGAATAATAACAATCAATGTCTATACCATACAGTTATGAGGTTGAAATCTGTAGTTCACTAAAACCCCTCATACAAATAATGCCTGGATTAGAATAAATGCTCAGTAAATATTGGACAAATAAGTATAGCTGCAGAAATAGTATCAAAACTTATTATGGATTGGAATATTTCCATTCTAAGGTAATTGAAGCTAAAAAAATAGATTTTCATGTTTATTTCCCATTCCATAGTCTAATCTTCCTTTTTTAAACCCTGTTGGATAACAATAGGTCAGGCCCATAATTTGTCTTAGATTTACAAATGTTTAAGTGAATTTTTCTCAGACATGATGGGGAGGAGAAGACGAGAAGGAAAAGAGGGCATAATTCAGAATCTATAAGGAGTAGGGTGGACTCCTACATGCTTTCTTTGAAAGGTTCTTTGGTAAATTTATATCAGAGGCATATCCTCATACATTGCACCAACTCTTTGCCTTTCTCAAAGTCCAAGGAACGAATTAGTTTTTCAGAAAATGATCATATCATGCGTTTAGCAATGGTCATGGAGAATGGAACTATTTTAAAGCCAAGTCTAGAATTGAGTGTCTTGTAGAATGCCAGTTTAAACAAGACAGAATTGTTAGAAAATATTTGTAAATAATTATTTCCCATTTTCACATGCAAATGAAAACTATCTGGTGAACCTATCACGTGTAAATGACTTTTTCAATGTTTTTTATTTCATCCATAATAAAAAACTTACTCTATGGCAGCCATTCTTCTACAGCCTCTGGGTAGATTATCTATTTAATTTATTTAGCTCTTTAACTGTTTAACTGCTTAAACTCACTGTTAGCATGTATGACATCAAGGTTTTACATTATTCATCAAGTGGTCTTCTGATTTGAGATCCCTGCACATAAACTTGATTCTAATAATTTGTTGTAAATTATCTGCTTGATCAGATTCTGATTGTAGAAATTGGTCCTAACACGCTTTCTAGCCTTGTTCAGACTGAAGAGCATTCCGTTTCCTTTGAGGAGAAACTGAGGCTTTCATAGGACACCTCTCTGTCCCCCATGGAGCACAAAGGAGAGAATCTAGTTTATTGCTACTTTAAATTTATTCTTCTGATATCAACCCTCTCTTTGGACATAAAAGAGAATGAACTTTTGAAATAATGTTCGAGGACTTTTGATCTTTTCTACTTGAACTTTTAAGTCCTAAAATTTGGATTACATATCCAATTCTCAAAGCAGACACCCAAACTATGAAAGACTTAAACAGCTTTCAAGATAAAGTTGAGAGAACAGATTTATTTGAAAGGGAAATGATATGTATTCAACTGAATGTTAGGAATCAAGTGATTTAAACTTAGCTGAGGTGGTTAGTCACAAAGTTTGTGTTTAGAAAACAGAAGAAAATACCGAGTCTGTTTTGATGGTGAAAACACACAATCTAGATGGACCGTCTGATGGAGGAGGCTTCTTTCTCCTGGTTTCCTTTATGTTGTGATATTTCCAACAACAGCTCTGTCCTGCCAAGTCGTCATTCTCCACTGCATTGAGAACTCTAATGGGCACCTGCTTTCAACAGAAAGATTCCCTTTCCATAATATTCACACTTTCAGGCAGCTTATTTGAATGTCAGTGGAAATTTAGGGTGCATTAACAATATATCGATTTCCAAAAACAGAAAAGCGGTTCCAATATAACCACTTGCAAATATTACCGTCACCCTCTCTTGGGCTATATTTATTTTTGAACAATGAAAATGATAGTTTTATTTTAACCAGAGCAAGTATGGAGTTCTCTGATTTAAAAGACACTGGAAAATCTCATGGAATTGCTTCTGCATTGACTTGAACACTGAATTCGCTTTCTGAACTTGTATATTCAAATAGATGGGTGGACTAAGTCTCTCAGTGAAAGTTTTTGCACATTAACCATATTATCCCCATTATCTAATAATTCATGGTAAGTGTATGGATACTTAAGTGGGTATACGTGGCCCAAAAGAAACATGCTCAGTAGAAGAGAGGTGGAAGAGGCTCTGGTGGAAAACAATGTCCAAGTGGAGGAACTACATGTAGAAAGCATTTGTCACAGAGGAAAAGGACACAGATTATTTGCTAAGGGCTCTTCCCGAAGGCCAACCAGGAGTAGGGCAGTCAGCTATGTATTCTAGATGTATCTAGGAAGTTACCTTTTGCTAGAATGCCAACTACCTTATAAAACTGTGTGAAAATTCTTTGTTTTTCTTTTCATTAAGAAAGCAACCCTTTTTCATTTAGAAATCAAAGCAGGTAAAATAAGACAATCAAAGCTTCTTAGGAAGTTTTGCTTATGCTTTCAGAGACATCTAGCATTAAGGATCCTGTGCACCTTCTAAAATGTTTTCTGTCAACCCGTGTGAATGTGCATGCACGTCTGTGTTTACAGGAAGCACACAGGGAAAGCACATGTGTACAATATTTTTTACTCTCTGTATCTATGTTAGGAACAGTCTTACCTAAGATTAGCTGTTTTTCTTCTTAAAACATATTTCCTAGAATGTAAGCCAAACACAAATTCAAGTTCTGGATTTTGCCCTGGATCCACAAAGTGTCAGGGTATATTAAAATAGTGTAACTTTCAGGGGAAGAAAGCTTGTCATATTAGATATTTTAGTATCCAAAGAAAAAACCCTGGCCTGAGCCAGAAGAACATGATTTAGATGATAATGGCAAAATAAGTTACAAAATCTAATAAAGAACATGACTCATAGATTGGGCATCTTCTGATCCACACATTTATCCACATTTATCCCCCCCCCCCACCACAAGAAAAGCTTAGGAGAGATCACTAGCTGACTCTCTTCAGGAGAAGTAGAAGCCAGACCACTTGGTTAGCATCTTGACTCCTAAGCCTCATTTTAGTCATCCATAAAATGGGTATGATAGCAGGTACTTGCAGGCCAAATAAGCTAACGGGCTTGGAATGGTACCAGGTACCATCCACACATTCCATAAAAGTTGCCTGCTGTTTCTGCTGTCTCAGTTCATCACTGACTAGCTGGCCTTACTTCCAGTTCTCAGGAAGAATTGTGTTTGCTGGTTGCTGCCGAGTGGACGCTAAGTCACGGAGGTACTATGTGTTCCAGAATAGAGTTATCTTTGTGGAAACAAATCCCCATAACTTTCCTAAAAGTTGTGGGTGCTGCTGGATGGGTTCTAAGGCTAACCTTTAAATTAAACAAACAAACAAACAAACTAATGCCCTTACCCACTCCCATCCAGTCAATTCTAACTCATAGCAATTCTAACTCAGGACAGAGTAGAACTGCCTCTGTGGGTTTCCAAGGCTGTAAGTCCTGATGGGAGCAGAAAGCCTCATCGTTCTCCTCTGGTATGCCTGGTGGATTTAAACTGCTGCCCTTGTGGTTAGCAGACCAAAGCACAACCCACTACACCACCAGGTGTCCTTGTCATTGTATACATTCCTCCTATTAAAGCTGCTTAGTTTTGGAAAAGCAAACCAAGAAAAACCTTCCTCCTGCAAGTTCTATCCTCCATCTTTGGTCCACTCTACTAGTTAGCTGATGAGATATTTAAATGTTTAAATTAGCCCGCAGTAGGTTTTTAAAAATCATTTTATTGGGGGCTCATAAAACTCTTCTCACAATCCATACATACATCAATTGTATGTCAAGCACATCTGTACATCTGTTGC
>NW_022103928.1:8976086-8982032 GCF_000313985.2 Echinops telfairi
TGTACCTGGAAGACTATTCACAGCTTAAAGAGCCTTCATTAGTAAAAAAAGAAAAATATTAAAATAAATTGGAATGAAATGGCTAACAAACAGCAAAAGAACAAGAAAATCGAAACAAAGGTAAATGGTTAAAATTAAGGATGTAAGGAATGAATATTTAGTGGAGTGGGTATGTAAATCTAAAAGTCTTTTTGTTTTTTGAAGCTGCCTTATAAAATACTCTGGTAAGTATGATTAGGAGCAGGAAGAAAATATGAAAATGGATAAGATGAAGAGCCAGGAGACTCTAATAACGATTCTATGGAGTTAGGGGATACAAAAGAAATTTGAAGAAAATATTGCATATAATTCTATGGCAGCAAATTAAAAATCCTAGAGAAAATGGGTAAGTACTTGCCAAAATATAAATACAATTGTCCTCCAAACAAAGAGATTGCGCACATAGAACATTTACCACAGTGGAGCTTAGAGGGCATTTAAAAAATGTACAGACAAGTTCATCGTCAATTCACTTTCAAAGAAAAAGTGGATCGCTGGCCAGGTCTTTTCTCCCGCGGAGCCACAGGGACATCCAAATGCAGACCTTTTGGCTGGCAGCCGAGCGCTTAGCGGGTGCTCCATCAGCAGTCAGGGACAGGACTGGATCAGAATTTGCAGAAATGAAGCCCGTAAAAACCAAAAACGACACAGGAAAAACAAGCAGCAAGTGATAGTGGAAAAATGCCAAGAGTCAGGGGATCTACTGACCCGGCCGGACTTGGTTTCCCTCTTCCGCATCCGAGGGAAGTTTGAATCTAGCTCTTAGCAAATCTAGCTCTTAGCAAATAACAAGTGAAAACATTTTCTCCACACGGGGACCTTAATTTTTTTTTTTTTTTAGCAATTACATGACTTACATCTCTCTCACAAACCATAACTCTCTCTTGGAACAAAAAGAGAGACCTCCCGCCGGTGGCCTACCGGAGGGAAGAGAGAGCATTTTCCATGTCGTTCCCGTGTTCCCGGCTCATCGCCGCTGTTTTACATGGTTTGCATCTAATTAGAGCGCCCTGAAGTGACTGCAGGCAGGTGAAGCTGCCATTATGCGGCACGGATTGCTGACAGACAGCTTCAGGAGCGTTTAGTTAACAAATCATTACTTAGTGTTTGCAAGGCTTCTACCTGAACCCAAACAGAACGAGGAACTGTCTTGCGAGAACAAAGCCATCAATTGTAAAACAAACTTTGGTAAAGGCAGCTAGGATCAGCAGGGAGGGGAAATCAGGTAATTTATTCAAATTGTATATTTGAATAGTCAGAAAGGCTTCCCCCCTCCTTTAAAAGTTACATAAATTTGGATCATTTAAACAAAAAGAACAAAGAAAACTTGAACAATGATTTCTTTGCTTTCTTTTGAGGACATGTTACATCTTTGTTCCTTAAGTCGGGGGAAGGTAAATAAGAAAATGGACAGGAATCTTAATAAAATGTTGCCTGGAGGAGGCATGGCCAGAGTGTTTAATTTCTGTTTGAAGTAGTGCTACAATGTTGGGTTTAGTTTGTCATTGAGACCAGAAAGGCGAAGTTTTAAGGCAATCGTGTCATTGCTGTTTCTTGAACTTTTGCCACACCAAGGACTCTAAATCTGAGTCCCTACTTGCCAGGGCCATAAACAGGCAGGGGAGGGAGGAGGCAGGCGAGCCAAAGGCAGAACAGGAAAAAAAAAAAAGGTCAAAGCACCAGAGTTAATTATTATTTTTCAAAGACTGTGCGAAGCATTGAAATTCTGATACCTCATTCTTGTGACAAAACTTGTAATGAGCACAGGAAATGGTACCCCATGAATCCATTGTCCTGACAGTGATTTAATGAGAATGGGAAATGGGGAGAGCATAACGAATTCGCATTATGATCCTAAAGTTGTCATCTGGTGGTTCTGCTCAGGTGGCACAGAATGAAGGATGTCGGACATCAGCTGGGAGCGTGCGGGGCAAAGCTGAAGACGGTGACATCGTGTGGCCTGCGAGGAGCGGCAGAATGTGTTAGCCGTGGAAGGTGGGGTGTGGGAAGGCCCGGAGCGGAATACAAAGTATACTTTGTCTGCTGGCTGACAAAACAGGAGGCGGCCGAGATGCCAGCAGAGGGAAAAGAACAGCGGATAAGCCAAACGCACCCCTGGAAACTTGGAGACCCGACCTGAGGATACAGGAACCGGTGGATGCCAGCCAGTTTGGAGACCGGATGCGTTCTTTCCTCTCGGAGATGTGTCAGCTTGATAAAAGGCAATTGCTTCTGTGGTTCCGAAGCACGACTTCTTTTCTTCCCTACGTAAAGACAGTTTTGCCTTAAAATGCCCAATTCAAACGGTGCACTTTATAAGGGAGGTTCATAAGGAAGGACTATAATGTTCACAGAAGAAATGTGAATAGGTATTCTTAAGAATAGAATTACGTACTCTGAGCTGTAATACTGTCTAGTTGAAATGAAATATCTAATGTCTATCTTTGGATCTTCTACTCATTTATTATGGGGCCATGTAAGGGTTCTCAAATGCTGATGGGAAATTCAGCTTGACCTGGCAAAAATGAAGTAAGCAACAGGCAGTATTTCATCCAGCATGTCCATTTTCACAGTAAAAGATTGGTTCCATAAGACTTTTTGTTCAATTCAATGTCAAGGTCTTAAAAACAAATTTTGAAAGCACTTAAGAGGTTCTTTTAACAGCTGTATTTAGTAACAAAAGACAGATATCTATTAATGCAAGTACATCTTCTATAAAATATTTTAATATGGAATTTAGGTGATAGTGTATTCTTACTAACATCAGGTGTAAATTTACCCATCATAGCAGCTCTTTTAGATGAAAAATCCATTTAGTCCCATCTTCAAGTTCTGTATGGAATTTTCCCTGGGAGGGAGAACATCCTTCAAGTCCAGCAACCTTGGTGGACTCTAGAGGTGGATGCGCCAGCATGGTCGATTAGTCTGGACCATCTGTAGATGGTGATTTCTTTCTTGTCAGCAAGTACGTTTGGGCCAGCTCCTCTAAGCAGCATCTTGGGTTCTAGGTAGCTTACAATAGTGAATTAGATCAGGATTTCTAGATTTGGGTGAGCATGCCAAATTGATGATAACTGTCTACTTACCTTTTGGGACATATATTAGCATGGATGGGGATAGTTAATTTCAAAGTTCAAAGAATCAACAGGAGAATTGATAAATAAAATTTCTTAACCCTAAACTTTCAAGTCTGATTGGCTCCCCTAAATGCTGTGTAGAGTAGTTCCTTCACACACACACACACACACACACACACACACACACACACACACACCCCCTCCTGGGAGGTTGGCGTGGTATTTCACTTTCTGAATGACAACTTCTTCCTAGAAAAGAGAAACTAGAGACAAGAGGAAACAGTTAAGTGCTGGGCTGCAGACCCAAACGTTGGTGGGCAACCTCAGCAAGCGCTCTGAGGCAGAAAGACCTGGCTCTCTGTTTCCATAAAGAGTACAACCAAGGAAACTCAATGGGCCCACTCTACTGTCACATGGGTTTACCACGAGTCAAACTTAAACCTCACAGCTTCCTGCAATAACAAAAATCCTTTATGAAGATAAATTTTGCATTACCAATAACAATATCAAAGAGCCTAAGGAAAAAATATGCATTATTCTCCACATTCATTCTATAGCAGAGTAACTACCACAGTAATAAATGATAACTGTTTTTCTATTCTGTTTGCATTCAGCCTCGTTTATTTAAGTGTAATGATAAAGCAAATATTTTTGAAGTAAAAAAAGGTACTTTAATAAAATGAAAACTACTGCGGCTCTCTTGCCACCAGTCAAAAGCCTTTCAGACTAAGATAAATGACTCTAAGCCATTAGAAAAAAATTATTGCAAACTTATGTGTGCTTGAGCCCCCCTACTTTGCATTTTGATTCATATTTAAAATATTGATTCCATCAAATGGAGTAGTTAGTGTCAGCATGAGGGTGATGGAGAAAATGAAGTCAAAGGGGAACAATGTAAACAGTGGATTTATTTATTTACCCTTAGGTGAAGGTGCCGTATTTCACTTATAGTGAACATTTATTCAATGCATTTTATTAATACAATCCTAATAAAGTACTCCTTCACACTCTGATGCAATTTAGGATCAAACAGATCACTGTGTACTGGCTGAATTCACTGTTAATGATACACAGATTTATAATCCAAAATGATTCATAATTGAGTGAGCTACCTTAGTTTGCTCCCTGGATATAGCGGAGGTTCATAAGGAGGGACTATAATGTTCACAGAAGAAATGTGAATAGGTATTCTTAAGAATAGAATTACTCTGAGCTGTAATACTGTCTAGTTGAAATGAAATATCTAATGTCCATATTTGGATCTCCCACTCATTTATTATGGGGCCATGTAAGGGTTGTCAAATGCTGATGGGAAATTCAGCTTGACCTGGCAAAAATGAAGTAAGCAACAGGCAGTATTTCATCCAGCATGTCCATTTTCACAGTAAAAGATTGGTTCCATAAGACTTTTTGTTCAATTCAATGTCAAGGTCTTAAAAACAAATTTTGAAAGCACTTAAGAGGTTCTTTTAACAGCCGTATTTAGTAACAAATGACAGATATCTATTAATGCAAGTACATCTTCTATAAAATATTTTAATATGGATTTTAGGTGATAGTGTATTCTTATTAACATCAGGTGTAAATTGACCCATCATAGCAGCTCTTTTAGATGAAAGATCCATTTAGTCCCATCTTCAAATTATGGATTGATACAATATTCTATGCCATAATGGTTCCAAAAATATTGTTAGTGCCATGTTTTATTCATGTTTTTAGGTACCATTGTTTCAGTTCATAATAGAGTGTCTCATAATTGTATGTGAAGTTTATAATGAACTGAGGAAAACTATCGCAGTACAGCTTTTTAATAGGTCACCGAGTGTAGGCATCATTCAGTTGGCACTGAGGAAATGGAGACATTCTGTTCCTATCAGTGCTTGACACTGTGTTCAAATTTGGGAAAATAAAAATCTTTCAGATCTATATCATCCTCTCCCATCACACAAGTACAATGTATTTGATGTGATATTATGAAAGGCACATATTATTATCAGGGATTGCCATTACTGTTGTGCTTCAATGTGTATAGCATTGTTTCATAAATTAAAATGTTTAATTAAATCAAAATTATATGTAATTTAGGCATAAGCTAATATGTATATCCCCTCTAGGGATAAAGCAAAGTATAATAGAACTTTAAAGTTGAACACTCAACCTAAGCTATGAAGAACCTTATTGTGCATAGAAAATTGCCTGAAATTTTGTTTAATTGTAAATTCTGATTTGGGAAGTGCATTTTTAAGAAGCTTCACAGATGATGTTAATGCTGCTGGTCAGCAAACCAACAAGACCACAGAGGAGCACAGCACACTGCCAAGCACATACCCTGCCACTCACTGTTTGTCACTCCGTGCCAACCACCCTGTTCAGGTGTTACTGAGAGGATAAAGAGCAATTCATGCAAAGGACTGGATACCGTGTGAAGGACATGCTATCTCTTGCTGCAGAACAAATGAGTCCACCTTTGCTTATGAACTACTTTATATGTTAAACTACCTATTGCTGTTGAATGGGTTCTGACACATGGACACCCCAGATGCATAAAAGCAGACCTGTGCTCAGCTGTGCCAGTACAGGTTTCAATGGCTGAAACCTTTTTATTAACAGCTAACTATCCTAGCCTTTTGCACCATTTAGGGACTTCCTCTTTCTTATTACCTAGTCCCTAATAACCAATACTTGTTTTGTTTAGAACAATTCCTGGTTTCTGATTGAGTAGTTATCAAGACTTCTTTTTTTTAAATCATTTTATTAGGGGCTCATACAACTCTTATCACAATCCATACATACATCAATTGTGTAAAGTGCATTTGTACATTCATTGCCC
>NW_022103928.1:8983961-9006545 GCF_000313985.2 Echinops telfairi
GCTCTAATTGGGGTCATCGTCCTCAAGGCCTGGTGGGCCAGGATGTGCTCCAGTCTCTCCTCCTCCCCCATCATCTGCTCCTGTGTGCTCCGATCAGATATATCCCTCTCCCAGAGCTGTGGATTCAGTGCCATCCTTTGAAATAAATTCTTCTCAGGGGAGGGAAGGCTTCCGGTGGTAGGCTAATTATTAGAAAAGCTGTCCCACTTTATTAGGCATTTTCCATTCTGGTGCTTCTAGTTCTGCATTTCTGAACTGACCCAACTGTTTCAGGATGTCTAAGCATCACTATGTCTTTATGAAACAAGCAAACAGAACTCACTGCCAAGTAGTTCATTCTGAGTCACAGCGACCCTCTAGGGCAGGGAGAACTGTCCCCCTGGGCTTCGAGACTGTGGTTCTCGACTGAAGTAGAAAGCCTCCCTCTCTCCTGTGATACTTCATAGGACCTGGTTAATTTAGTTTCCTCTTATGTTTGAAATTTAAGAAGAACCCAAAGATAATCATGCATAAGGTTTTCAGTGTCTTCCTTCCACGTGGACAGCTGAGTCCTTCTTCTGTCTGGTCTTAGTCTGGAAGCGCCACAGAAACTGGTGTACTCTGGGTGAACTTACTCAGCATTTGAAATCCCAGTGACCTAGCTCCCAGCATCACAGCAGCACACAAGCCACCACACTAGGACACACTGACAGACAAGTGATGGACAATCAACACTGCTTAAGGTGGTAGGCTAATTATTAGAGGTCTTCCCACTTTAGTTGGTATTGGTCATCCAAAAGTATGCTAAATACATTCTCCAAAACCGTAAAAGGTACAGAATACCTCATCTGAACATGATAAACAACACATAAATTAATACAGAAAATTAACACATAAAAACCAAAACCAGTATTAAGAAGTAATTTCTCCACTTTGGGGTGTGTGAAAATATCATACATAATGGAAGACTAAGAAGAAAGACTAGGGCGGGATGACCCACTGAAAACCTTATGAACAGTATAAACAGTAAACAGCTAAAATTCCATGACTTGAAGCAGGCGCAAATTCTTCTTCGAAGTGCCTTTTTATGCTCTTTAACACTTTAAAGAGGTCTTTCACAACAGATTTGCGCAATGTAATTTCTTCTTTAATTTCTTGACTTGTTGTGGATCCAAGTAGAATGAAATCCTTGATAATTCATTTTTACTCCAGTTGTGAGGATTTTTGTTCCGTTATATTGAAGTATAACAAATGAAAAAGTGTGCAGTCTTTGATTTTCATCTGTAAATTAAGTATTTTAAGTCAATTTCAGCTTCAGAAAATCAGGTGCCATCTGCATATTGAAGGTTAATAAGCCTTCCTCTGATCCCGTTGTTCTGTTCTTCTTCATATAGTCCAGCTTCTCTGATTCTTTACTCAGCATATAGATCGAATAAGCATGCTGAAAGGACATAATCCTAGCAAATACCATTCCAGATTTGAAATCATGCAGTATTGCTGTATTCTGTTCAAACTACTGCCTTTTGGTGTCTGCTACCATTTGGATCCATTTGAGCACAATGAACTGCTCTGGACTTTCCATTCCTCACAATATTATCCATTGTTCGTTATTACCTACAGAGTTGAGTGCCTTTGCATAGTCAATGAAACACAGGTAGATATCTTTCTGATAGTCTCTGCTTTCATCTAAACTTTGTCTGATGTCTGCCAGAATGTTGCTTATTACAAGATCTCTTCTGAATTCAGCTGGTATTTTTGGCACTTTCTTGATGATGTACTGCAGCAACTGATTTTGAATGATCTTCAGCAAAATTGTTCCTTGCATGTGATATAAATTATATTGTTTGATAATTTCTGTATTTACTGTATTATCTTTGTCTTGAATGGTTATCTAAGTAACTGTCTGCATCAATTTGTTGAAACATTTCACTTGGAATTCTGTCAATTTATAGATGATGTTAATGCAGCTTGACCATTTTTCTTAAGTACTATTGGCTCTTAATCATTTGTTACTCCCTTGAACACCATAGGCTATTAAAAAGTTTTTAAAATAGTGGTTACCCCATCAGAAGTAACTTAGAGAAAACAATGATACAAAAAGCTATTATATCTCATTAATGTAGATAAGCAAAATTTCAAATTAAATAAGAGAATAATTATTTAAAGTGTAATAGAAGAGGACTATACTAATTAAATTATGTCTATTTTAAAAATAATGGATAAATATTACAAAATTACAAACATAGAATCTTTATACAATAGAGCAAAAGAGAAAGAAATGATTTTGCATTTCAATCATGAGAAATCACCAATACATCTTGATGGCGTAGTTGATCAATTTTAGTCTAAAGAAGTTGGAACAATTTTTCAATTTGTTCATCACTGGTTCTCATGTTTGGTGCATAAATTTGAATAATTGTTGTATTCCCTGATCTTCCTTGAAAGCACATAGATATTATCATATCACAAATAGCATTGTATTCCAAGATAGATCTTGAAATGTGTGCTATTTGTGAGCTATCTGTCATCCTCAACACAGTAAGTAATATGATTGTCCAATTCAGAAGGCCAAAGCAATCCACTTCAGTTCACTAATCTAGAATCTCAGTCTTTATGTGCCCCATTTCTGTTTTGATGACGTCCAATTTTCTTAGTTTCATAATTCAGACCTGCCAAGGCCCAGTTATTCATGGATGGTTGTTGGCTTTTCTTCTAGTGTTGACTCATGACTAATCAGCAAATTAAACGCTCAAAGGCTTTGCCTCCTCTAGGTTAACTCCGCATTGAGGAGGCAGCTCACAAATATTGGAGGACGGGAGAGAGAGCTGTTGAGAACATAGTAGAAGTGATGAAATAATAAGAAACCATCAAAACTGCCAAAATCATGACATATATATGTACCTCCATGTATAAGCATACATATATAATTAACAGTTCTATGCACTCTGTTATAACATCAGTATACAAATTTGGATGAGTAGTAATTAAAACAAACATCACTAAGGTCAATATCTTGCCTTACATTTGAACCCGATTTACTGCTCAAACAGCCATTCTTTCTCATCTCACTGCCATTGAGCCCATTCCAACATATTATTGCTCACGGTGTACCGATAATTGAAGAAATGCAAATTATTTTGATTATGACATATAATTTTCACCTAAACATAAAAAAAAGATAATAATATTTCTGGGTGCAGCTAAGGGTGAAGTGAGAAGCGAATTTGCATAAACTATTGGCAGTTTTGTTAGTAGGTATAAGGGTTCTTTCAAAGCATTCCAACGACAATGACATACCACTTCCCCCACATTATAATAGCTATGATTAAAAAATTCCCCCAAGAGTAAACAACAGGTGCTGGGAAAGTTGGGAAGAAAAAAAACTGGAATCCCCATCTCATGCTGGTGGAAATGTGAAACAGTACAGACACTGTGAACAAATTTTGGAGATTCCTCACAACGCTGAATATAGGACCATGCTAGGACACAGCAATCCCAATCCTGGCTCTTTCCCTGGAAGAAGTGAGTCTGGAATTCAAACAGACCCTGGGCAGCAATGGTGACTGTGGCCCTTTGCACAATATCCAAAAGTTGAAAAGAAACATCCTTCACTGGATGAATGGGTAAGTAAAATATGGTATAAACATATCCTGAAATATTATTGTTAGTTGTTAGCTGCCATCCTGGCGGTTCCAACTCACAGTGATCCTATGTACAACAGAGAAACATACAGCCAGGTCCTCAAAATCACTACTATTATGATTGCAACTACTGTGTCAACCTGCCTCATTGACAGTCTTTCTCTTTCTATGGACCTTCTATTTTGCCAAGCAGATTGTCCCCTTGCAGGGACTGGGCTCCCCTGGTAATGTCCAAAGTTATGGAGATAAAGTCTTACCATACACTGTATAAAGGAGCATGCTGAGTGCACTTTTGCCAAGGCAGAATATTAGCCACAAGCGCAAATGAAATCCCTGTGCATCTCATAACATGGCTTGATCTTTCAAACATACTGAACAAAATAAGTCAGTTACAAAATATTGTATGATATCTCCTTATGAAATAAGCAAATATATAGAAACCAAGGATTATTAGTGGCTACTGGGGTTGGAGAGAGGGAAAAGGGGAAGCATTTGAAAAGAGGACATGGTATTTGTGCTAACTGAAGTAAAATGATCAGCATCAGGATGATGACAATGGTTGTATGCCATGAAGCTTATGATGAATGTAATTGAATAGATAGGTAGACATGGTGAAGTTGAATGCTTTGTTATGCGTACTTTTACACAATTGGAAATATTCAGTTATATTTATCGAAAGCTAGAGTCAAATCAGAGATTCCAGTTAGGTGAACATGTGTTGCTTTGATGCTGGGAGCGATGCTGCCAGTTTTTCAATACTAGCAAGGTCACCTGGGGGACCAGTTTCAGTAGAATTTTCAGACCTAGACAGATCAGGTAGGAAAACATAGCAATCTAATTCCAATCATTTTCTAATGAAATATAGTGGATCCGAGCAGAACATTGTCTGGCATAGCATTAAAAATGAGCCCTGTAGATTGGAACGCACACAGAAACATAGTGGCTACCATGATTTTGAGCATGCCGAGGGTCAGGAACATGGCATAGGCTCAGGCAGCAGTTGGTCTTGTTACCTACGGGCCGCTATGAGCAGGAGTACACTCAACAGTGACTACCAATTGGTAGTGCGACAGTTATGAGTTTTCTCTATTGACATCTCAGCAATAACCGGTGCGTTCTGTGGGACACCATTCTGAAAGACTGAATATTAGCTATTCAGTGAAGAAAGTGTTCTGTTGGTAAATATTCAGAAAATGCTACATACCTTATATTACTTCTTGGTGAGTCACAATGCACATTTAATACACCAATGTACATTTTAAAATATGGGTAATTTGATTGCAAAAAGTATTTCACTGAATTTACCATTGTATTATCCAACCTTATTTGTGTACTGAATAATTCATTTTCCTCAGAATATTCAATGTCACCCTGTGGAACATTATTAGATAATAAACACATTTCTAAAACAAGGTCAGAAAACTTTTTCTCTAACAGGACAGCTAAAAAATATTTTAGGCTTTTGTTGGCAAGAAGCAAAATCGAGCAATTTTCTCACTAACAGGCTTATCTTTTTAAACATGTGTTTTGCACTTAAACCTAAAAGCCATTTTTTCACGTGCAGATCATATATAAACAGGTCATGGACAAGATTTAACCTGCTAGTCATGATCTACCCAATCCTGTGTCAGTTATGGCATTGATAAGAGACTTTTGGAAATTTGAATAAGTGTTTACCTCTGATGAGAAGGGAAAAAAATAGGTAGGCAACCTCTTATGTGGTTATAGCTCCTGTCTTGCCCAATCTCAAAAATACACAACGGCAAATAATGAATTTCTTCCTTGTCCGAATCCCACACCATTTTCCAATAGGCCTGAATACAACCTCCAATTCTTCCTCGGCCATTTCTCCAGGCAGCCACAATAAGTAGGTTTGAAGTGGCAGAAGATCTAAAACTGATCCAAGATCGTCTTTACTCTTCTTAAAGTGTATTATCATAATTTGACTCAGTGTATTACTAATAATTGGATTCAGTGCCTTGGTGTGACTTGGTTCTCACTGAACACAGAGGACTCATCACCTTACTTGGCCTAAATTATAGCTCAAGGTCACAGGCATTTTTGCAATCTCATCTTGTTAGTGACATACTTTAGGCTAACCATCAACCCAAACCCTGATGCCTCACCTTAACATGTGACTGTGAAGCCCAACATTGTACTTAAAATGTCAGGGCATCATCTTATATTTGCTCATTAAAAAAATCATTTTATTGGGGCTCGTACAACTCTGATCACAATCCAAACATACATCCGTTGTGTCGAGCACATTTGTACATTTGTTGCCATCATCATTCTCAAAACATTTTCTTTCTACTTGAGCCCTTGGTATCAGCTCCTCATTTTCCCCTCCCTACCTCACCCCTGAAAATTTAGAAATTATTATTATTTTTTCATGTCTTACACTGTCCAATGTCTCCCTTTACTCACTTTTCTGTTGTCAGTCCCCCAAGGGGTTCATATGTAGATCATTGTGATCGGTTCCCTCTTTCTCCCCCACCTTCCTCTTACTCATCTGATATTGCTACTCTCATTATTGGTCCTGAGGGGTTTATCTGTCCTGGATTCCTGTGCTTCCAGCTCTTATCGGTACTCCTGTGCAAGCTCTGGTCTAACTGGATTTGCAAAGTAGAATTGGGACCATGATAGTGGGGGAAGAAGGCATTATAGAACTACAGGAAAGTTGTATGTTTCGTCTGTGCTATACTGCACCCTGACTGGCTCATTTCCTCCCCACAACCCTTCAGTAAGGGGGTGTCCAGTTGCCTACAGATGGGCTTTGGGTCTCCACTCCCCATTCCCCCTCATTCACAATGATACGACTTTTTGTTCTTTGATGCCTGATACCTGATCCCATTGACACCTTGTTATCACACAGGCTGGTCTGCTTCATCCATGTGGGCTTTGTTGCTTCTCAGCTATATGGCCACTTGTTTATCTTCAAGCCTTTAAGACCCCAGATGCTGTATCTCTTGATAGCCGGGCACCATCAGTTTTCTTCACCACATTTGCTATGCGCCTGCTTTGTCTTCAGCAATCGTGTCAGGAGGGTGAGCATTATGGAATCCCAGTTTAATAGAACAAATAGAACATATATATATGCACATAGATAGGACATGCCTGTATTTAGACCTCTATATATGCCCTTTGCCTCCCAGTTCTTTCATTTCTTCCCTTTTACTTTGCTCTTGTCCCATTATCATATTCAGCCTTCATTTGGGCTTCAGTAATTCCTCTCAGTTACCTTGCCCTTGATCAAGACCTACCAAGCCCTACTTTCTCACCATCGATTTTGGATCACTTGTTGTTCCGTAGTCCCTGGGTTTGTTAACACCCACTACCTTTCCCCCACCTCCTCCATTTGTCTCCATTTTTAATATCAATTTGATTCGGTCCTCTGAGCCAACCTAACAACAACATTTTAGATTATAACTAACACCTATTCCTTCCAGTTTCAACTCATTTGAATCTTATTAGCATGCGTTTTGAATGTTTATCTCACGTTCACATTAATAGCAATGATTTTCAGTGAAACTCCTTTACAGGGCATTAGAAACCATCTTCTTAATGTTGAACCAAAGTAACTGACCTTTGGTATAACATTTGTATTCACATAGTACACAATATCGACACAATAACAAATTGAGTTTTTTTGTTTTTCGTTTTTTGGTCTAGAACCTATAAGGATGTATTTTTCAAAAGTATACCAAAATTATACTATAAATTAAGAAGCACACATAACTTTAGAATTGGAAACTATGGAAGTAACTATAAACCAAAGCACTGAATCCAGTAAAGGAAAACTTTAGACAAGTAGTGTGTTCAGGGAACTTCTTGATTTTCCATTAAATCTCTTGGCTGAGCAGAATTTCATCTTTTACATTTAAATATGTCAACATCATTCTTAGATTATAGACCTTACACAAGCAGGTGGTAGGCAGCTCAGGTCTCTGTGTGGAGGAACCTATTCTAGGGTATTGTCCATAATGTTAAAATCATAGTTATCTAGATATCAATAAAAAATGGAAACCTATTTATTTACACTAAAATGAGCCTATTTTGTTTGTGTCTGACAAGATAAAAAGCAGTTCAAAAATCATTTCTATTTTGTTCACTGAAGAATTTCATGTGTCAAATTTCATATTCTTTTAATGAAAAAAAATGAAAACCCCAGAGAATCCAATTCTATTTGTAATCACGTCTCAGGATATATTTTTATAGCCAGGCACCATTCGCCTTCTTCACCACATTTGCTTATGTACCCGTTTGGCTTCAGCAGAAAATCAACATTATAGCCCAGTCTCTCCAACTGTTAGAAAAAGATTAGCAAAATAAGCCCACAACCACCACGAGAGACATAAAGAAAGATTAAAACAGATATAAATGAAACAGGAAAACAGTATAAAGAATGAAGAGGAAAATAAGTTGATTCTTTGAAAGGATTAAAAAAATCAATAAACCCCTGGCAAATCTAACCCCCAAAAAGGAGAAGGTGCAAATAACACAAATCAGAAAGGTAATGGGCAATGCTTCTGCAGAACTAACTGAAACCAAAAAGATAATAGCAGAATACCGTGACGAACTGGACTCTAAGAAATGTGAAAGTATAGAAGAAATAGGCACATTTCTATAAACACACTGCTTATCTAAGCCAACAGGAACTGAAGTAGAAAACCTGGACAGACTTATAATAGAAGAATCCATTGAGCGAGTGATTAAATAATTAAAAACACTATCAGCATCACCAACTAGTGAATTCTACTGAAAATTCAGAGAAGAGTTAGCATCAATTGTGCTTTAACTATTTTAGAACAGAAAAGAATGGAAAACGCCTGGATTCCTTTATGACGTGAGCATCACTCTGGTACCAAAGCCAGAGAGACACATCGGGAACAATATAACTGTAGATCATTTTCCCTCATGAACATAGATGCAACAATTCTCAACAAAATCATAGCCCACGGAACCCATGTATGTGTGTCTATATTTATATACACATGTATATGCACATATATTGTTCAATACTAGAAAAACAACCAATACAGTTTATCACAAAAATAAAACAAAAATAACTACTTGATTAGATCAATTAATGCAGAAAAGGCACTTGACACCATCCAATGCTCTTCCTTGATAAAAATACTCAGCAAAATAAGAATGCAAGGGACATTTCTAAACCCAATAAAGGGCATCTATATTAAACCAATGACCAATATAACTTTCAACCAAGAGAGACTGAAAGCATTCTCCTTGATAATGTGAACCAGACAATAGTGCCCAGAAAACCAGAAATGCTTGCTGCTGCTGCTGTGGATAGACTGGATCGCTCATGAACTGCTGGTGGAACCGGAAAATTGTGTGAGCACTGTAGAAAGCAGTGTGGTGCTTCCTCAAAAAGTTGCAACTAGAAATGCAATATGATTCTGCAATGCCTCAGTTTCCTGTATATCAAAAAGTCTATGGAATGAACAAATGCATGCAGGCCCATGTTCATCACCACACTTACTCACAATAACGAAAAGATGAAAACAACATAAATGTCCATCCATGGAAGAAGACATAAGCATTGGTACGTGGACACTGGAATAACACACAACATGAAAGAATGAAGGTGAATCCACGAAACACCTCAGAGCACGGACGGACCTGGGGGACATCACACAGGGCAAAATCAGTCGATCACGAAGGACAAGTATTGTCTGGGACTACAATTTTAAAAAGCCAAGACAGTGTTTACGCTACATGAACATCCTTGCATGGTTGCTAGAGAGGAGCGAATAAGAGAGGGAAGGAAAGTCATTGTCTAGCGGGTTGACAGTATTGCACTAATTGCACTTGAAGGCAATAGACAGAAAGAGTGGAGTTGGCAAAAATGATGGAGGCAGGACAAGACATTGAGAGGCTTGCAGGAGTGAAAGGCAACAGAGGCAAATACTGTTATCTAAAAAAAATCCCGCAGTAGTGGTGATCACTGAGTAGATGCTTAAATAAATCTACAGGTGTGGGAGGATGCCCATTAATACAGAGATTTAGTAGAGGATATTTGTGTACGTATATTTACCTTTGCTAAGCATATACCCAAGAGTGTCGTACAGCACACAGCAGGCAAGGGCTAAGAGAACCTTTTGACATAACGGAACACACTGAGAGGATGACCCACTGGGATGTGGGCTTAAGACCAGTCTCATGGCACACCACAGCCAACCAGTTTAACTAGTGCACAACGACGATGCTCTACATACCACTTTGGTGAGTAGTCATTGAGGTCTTAAAAGCTCATGAACAGCCATTTACAGTGCAACTATGGCTCTATTTAATCCAGAGGAAAGAAGAGTGGTGAAATTTGAAAGACATATAGAAATAATTAGTACAAGGGATTAATGCTGTGTCTCAGGATAACTGGGTCATGATGATCCGTGATTTGACAGGGATGTGATCAGCCAATCGGTTTTAAGTTTCCTTAGGACTGTAGCCTGCATTCCATATACAAGGGGGCTTCACAGAGTTTGTGGAAAGATTTTCTTTTACTTTTATTTGTTCACAAACGTTTTGAAGCTACCTTATATGTGTGGCTATTTTAGGAAAGCTAGCATAAAGCTGCAACCATCTCATTATCACCTGATCTATGATTCTTGGGATGGGTCAACTTCTGAGGCTCGTAACTCAACAGCCTGCCACCTAGATTGCTGATCTTAAGTTTCTCAGCCTCCATACAACATGAGGAGTCCTGATAGTGTAGTGGTTATATGTTGTGCTGGGATCCCCAAGGTCCACCCGCCACTCTGCAGGAGAAAGATGGGCCTTTCTACTCCTGTAAAGAGTTAGTGTCAGAAATGCACACAGGGGGTTCTGCCCTGTCCTATAGGGCTACTATGAGCCAGCATCAACTTAATGTAGTTAGAGACAGCAATGTGAGAATCCCTGGTGGCATAGTGGTTATGTGTTGGGCTGCAATTTGCAAGATCGTTCAAAGCCACCAGCTGATCTACAGGAGAAAGCTAGGACTTTGTATGCCTGTAAATAGTTACAGACTCACAGGGACAGTACTACCCTTTCCTATAAGGTCACTGTGATTTAGCAGGGAATTTGGAAATTCTTTGCAAGGCAATGTGTGTGAGTCAGAAGAACCCTCCAGTCTGACACCTGACCCACTGACTTGAGACTTGCAAGTATCTATGTTCGTGTAAACCAATTCTTTGGGATGGATTTTTGTAAATATAAATATATACTTCCCTGGTTTTGCTTCTGCAGGGCCCTTTATTATCCTCACAATTGTTATCAGGTTTGAGTCCACTGGGTCAATCAACCTTGTTGAGTGTCTTCTTTCGTACTGACCCTCTACTTTACTAAGCCTGATGTTCTCTTCCAGTGACTGAACCCTCTTGATAACCTGGCCAAAGTATGAGAGGCCAAGTCTCACTCTCCTCTCTTCTAAAGAGCACGCTGGCTATACTTCTTTCAAGACAGATTTGTGTCTTCTTCTGGAAGTTTAAAAAAACATTCATTATTCTTCCTCAATACCATAATTCAAATGCTCCATTCTAGGGCCTTTCTTAGCCATTGTACAGGTTTCACACACATACGAGGCCACTGAAAACACTGTACTTCTTAGTCCTCAAATGATATTTTAAAGAGGTTATGTGCAGCAGATTTATCCAATGCAATATATTGTTTGAGTTCTGGCTGTTGCTTCCATGGGTATTGATTGTGTATCCAAGTAAAATGAAATCCTTGGCAACTTCTCTCTCTTCTCCATTTATCAGGATGTGGTGTACTGGTTCCATTGTGGGGATTTTCTTTTCATTGAGTTCTAGTCCATGCTGCAAGTTTCAGTCCTGATCTTCATCAGCAAGTGCTTCAGGTCTTCCTTGCTTTCAGTAGGCAAAGATGTGCCATATGTAAATCACAGGCTGCTAATAAACCTTTCTCCATCCCTGATGACATATTTTCTACATATAGCCCAGCTTTTCAGAGTATTTGCTCTGCAGATGGATTGAATAAGTAAGTTGAAAGTATAGAACTACAATGCACACGTCCTAATTTTAAACCATGTAGCATGCCCTTGTTTTGTTTGCATGGCTGCCTCATGATCCATGTAAAGGTTCTGAGTGTACATGAACTTTTGTTCAAGTAACTGAAGTCACGCGAGCTTACATTGTGCATGAGCACAATGGTGTGTTCTGTAGTTCTCATTCTTTGCAGTGTAATTCACAGTGTGCTATGATACACACAGTTGAATGCCTTTGCATCATCAATAAAGCACACATAAACATCTTTTGATTATTCATTGGTGTTAGCCAAGATCCAGCTGACATCAGCAGATATCTCTTGTTCCATATCCTCTTGAATCCAACTTGATTTTCTGACGGCTCCTTGCCGTTGTATTCCTGCAGCCATTTTAAAATTATCTTCCACAAAATTTGTTTGCATGTGATATTAGTTATATTGTTTGATAACTCCCACATTCTGTTCTGTTACCTTTCTTTGGAATGGGTACAAATATATGTCTCTTAACCACTTTGCCACCAGAGCATCTCCATATCTAACTTAGTTGACTCTAATTTCAAATGTACCAAGCAAAATTCTAGTTGTAATTTGGCTTCCCACAGATCCTGCCTACAAGGAAATAATGCCCCGAGCAAAGGATAGGAGTGTCTGAGCTGCTCGGCAGTGCCGTTTTCAGTATAAATTAAGAAATTCCTCATCTGTTAATTCTGTGTCATATGAACTTGGTTAATGTGAGTTTGAGAGCTACATCCACTCTTCCTACACCAATAGAGCCAACTTTGTGACCCTTACAAGGGAAGAGGAGGTCCCAGACCTTTTTCAATTAACCAAAATCCCCTAGATGATAGCTAGGAATGGAACTAGTATGCTCTCCCTCAAAACACCTGCTATAATTATAACACATAATAAATGTCATGATTTTCTTTAGGATCTTAAAATTCTTCTTAATTAAATACATAGAAGGCTTATTAAAAAGAAACACGCCAATCCCATTACTACTGAGTCTATTCTGACTTACAGTGACCCTTTAGAATAGAGAGCAACTGTCCCATAGGGTTTGGAGCTGTGTCATGCTGAGTTGTCTGGAAAACAAAACCGGTGACATATATATATATATATGTCATATATATATGAAAGGACTTCCTATCAAGAAGGGATTATATATCAAGAAGACTTCTCAGCCCAGGCCAGTTCAAGTCCACGGGTTCAATGCTAGTAGGAGGCCTCTTCGGACTCATGTAGGTAAAGGCTGATGACGTGGAAAAGTGAAGCAGGATGTGGAAAGATCACAGGTCAATGGATCCAAGGTCAGTGGGAAGATGACAGGCTGCCAACGGTGCAGAGGTGGGCCAGAGGCCCACCTAGGGTCATTCCTAGAGGCAAACGGAAAGTCTCAGCAAGGAAGGAGAAGGGCCAGAGCGAAAGCATTTCCTAGTGTCTCTCATTAAAAGGCCACACCCCAAGGAGGTATCATCAGGTTGCGACATACTTGATAGTTTGGATTCCTCTGCTACATGTTCACACACGTGCAAGTAGACATAAACCTAACATGGAAACCTTTTGTTTAAAAGCCCAGCACCGAAACCATTCCATTACCAAGTCTCCTAGAAGGTATATTGAACTAAAAAAAATCACTAATAGTCAATACAAATAAATCTGGTATACTGTCAGTTTTAAATATACTGCTGGTCGGCAAGACAGAAATATGACACAAAGCCTCTGTATTTTTTCCTCTTTAGACCAAATGCCTTCTTCGCTAATATTTGAAATGTGTTTATGGGATTTTGATTCCTGTTTGTTTTTCAATCTATTCTTAGTGTAGAGGACTGCCAGGAATTTAAACACTCTTCTCCTGCTCTAACCAGGCAGCCTCCAGCTCAGTTCATGAGTCATGCTGATCCTCCGCTTCTGCCGGCCTCACAGAGAGGGTCAGACACACGCTCCCCTCAAGAAGAATCTTCGGGGGAGAGTACATTTTGGACCACACTGCTCTATCTCTTTACTTATTTTCATCTCCCCAGGATCTTCAAACTCGGCTGAACCTCAGACCTCTTTATTCTCTGCTCCTGCAGGCACAGGCTGGGCTTTGTGAGCAAAGAAAGAAAACCCCAAGACAGAGGAAGGACAAAGAAAGAAGAGCAAGAAGGGAAGGAAGAAAACAGATAAGAGCTTGGCTGGTTTCTCTGTTAGTCACGCGTGCCATGCACACATTAATGGGTTTTAAGAGATTAATGGGTGCCTGGTATGTGCAAGACTTTGGACGAGGTGCTTTGAAAGCAATGATAAAGGAGGCGTTGATTTCTGTTTAATAGACAGACATCATGGGTTGTCAGTGATCTAATGCAAGCCCAAAGTTAACAAGCTCCCTAACGATGGAAAGAGAGAAAGGTTATTTTCAATTAACTTGGCAAAGAATGGTCAGGATGAGACTCCTGGAAAGATGGTACTTGAGATGGGTCTGTGGGGATGTGTAAGATTTGCTTTCCTAGAAAAGGAAAAAGGGAATCTAGAAAGTTTCTTCCCTACAAATTCCTCAGGCGATATTCCAGTTATTTCTGTCTATTCACGTATTTACTTACGAACTCCATTCCAAATGTAGATTCTTCAAAGGATACCCAGGCCATTTTTACCCCTCATTGATTTAAGGCATTTTCCAAGGGCAAAAGCTTCTTCTTACTTTTGACCCAGGCCAGGTGCTCGAATCAAATTGTTTTGTCTTCCACCATGTCTTGGGTAACATGGCTTTACCATTCTATGAAATCCTGGAAGACTTTTTCTAGGACATCATTTAAGACTTACACATTTGGTCTTCTAACCTAAGTGAGATAGAATTTCTGTGGGGAATCTTGCTTTTTGACTTCTGCACAAGCTGAAAACATAAAGCCACTTCCATCAGTGTATCCCACTCATACCAATTTAGTAGGAAAAAACTGCCTTATTGAAGGTTTTATCTCCTAGATGGATAAATTGAGACGTAGAAATTAGTCATATTTAAGGGAAAGCATTGCAAATAACTACTAATGAAACCATACAAAGTGATTTCCTCAGAGGTTGGGCCTACAGGTGTTAAGGGATGGGGTGCTCTACTTCTGCTTTCATTACCAGTCCTTTGTATCATTTTTTTAAGTGTGTGAATTATTTATTAAAACCTTACAAATGAGAAGTTCTTTAGAAAAATAGGTTTGAAATCAGCTTCTTGGATTAACAGTATTCATGTTTCCCTGGTAGAAGAGTCCTAGCCTAACATTCAGATCTTTCTATCTTTAATGTAACTAAATATACGTTCATGCTTAATCTCAAGGCTAGTAAAGATAAATAAATTCTGCTATGAAGTTTCAATATAAAAAAATTAATGGGACAACAATCTTCAGCAGGAGATGATTTTATTTACGAAATATTTTAAAGTGTGAGTTGGATCCTTTCAAAACGTTTAGCTTCCAATGCCCACTGCAAGGGCATCATCTAAGAGGCAATGTCCTAAATATTCACAGCTGGACATGCCGCCCCTAAAAATAGAGACCTCTGCTTGATCACCACAGGCCCCTGTGGCTGGTTGTTTGTGACCCCCTGACTCTGCTTTTGCTCGCTTCCCCTCCTTTTCTCCCTGGAGCTTTCTACTCTGCGGGCCAGTTCCTCCCACTGCTTGTCTGTTCCCTCTCCTATTCATTTAGTCGTCTCTGGTTCCCGTCCACACAGCCGTGTCTGATAGGTTTTAAAATAGGAATTAGATTTAGAGAATACTTTGTTATTCCTTGCTAGAATTCAAAAAGTCTATGTATATCATGTTTTTGTGTTCCTGTTAAAAAAGAAAAGAGAGGAAGGGTGGGAGGGGGGAAGAGGAATACCTCCATTGTTTTTTATTTTATTTTATTTTTTATTATTATTTTTTAATCAATTTATTGGGGCTCATACAATTCATCACAATACATAGATCAATTGTGTAAAGCAAGATAGATATGATAGAGGAAGGATAGATATGCAGGTAGGTAGGTAAGCAAGTATATGGGTATATGGATAGATAGATGAAAGAGAGAGAGAGAGAAACTTTGGACTCTACTCTGTGACCTTATGTTTTAGGCACACCATTCTGAAATCTTGTACATGACATTTGTCATTGCCATGAGTGCAGGCATGTTTGAGCCTATTGTTGGGGTTATTTTACCAATTCGTTTTAATGTAAGTAGCCTTTTTTTAGTTTATCCCTTTGTAGCTAAATAGCCTTGATGCAAAGGAGCTACCACAGCTGATGTAGAAAAATCACTGCCTTCAAGTTGAAGCCCACGTTCAGCGACCCTGGAGGACTGGGTAGAACTGCCCCGTGGGTTTCCAGGGCTGTACCGCTTTATGGGAGTTGAAAGCTCCCGGTGGTAGAAGGGAACTAAATATTCTGTTTTAAATCCTGGGGAATGAAAATATTGACAAAGAAATTGAAACAGGTATTTGAAAAAAAAGGCTAACGTAAGTGAACAAAATATTTTTTTCACACTGGAACATAAAGCAAAGCTTCAAATTTGATCAAGTAGGGAGTATTTGTATCAAGTAACCTCGCTAAACAAAATCAAGCCGCCTAAACCGATCTTTTGACAAGCCTCTAGAGCAGCGGTTCTCCACTTGTGAGTTGCGGCTCCTTTGGGGGTCGAACGACCCTTTCACAGGGGTCACCTAAGACCATCGACCATCAGAAAACACATATTTCCAATGGTCGTAGGAACCGAGACACCTGCTCCTCTATCCATGTCTAGGTGGGTCCGCCCACATGCGGACATGCCCACATACGAGTACCCTGCGTGAAGACTGTTAACCATGCTACACCAGGCTTCCAGACAAAATTTCATTTATTTGTAATTCTAATAAATATTTCACAATATATAATTACATATTGTTTTTGTGATGAATCACTATGCTTTAATTAGGTGCAATTTGTAACAATGAAAACACATCCTGCATATCAGATATTTACATTATGATTCATAACAGTAGCAAAATGACAGTGATGAAGTAGCAACGAAAATAATGTTATGGTTGGGGGTCACCACCACATGAGGAGCTGTCTGAAAGGGTTGCAGCATGAGGAAGGTTGAGAACCACTGTCCTAGAGGTTTCACTACCCTTCAGAGGAAACCTCTCTCTAAATGTGTTCTGACCTACATATTGGTTGAACACACCTTAATTTAAGCAAGGGTAGGGGCTTTAGTAACGACGTGGACCCTTAATAAGATAACGAATCTGAGGTCCAGGGGTACTCAAACACTTGTTTTATTGGATCTCAACATCAGAGAGAGGAAATATTTAGACAATGAATATGCTCAAAGCTCATTAATATTTAGAGTCATACCGATCACATTTATAAATGGACGCAATTTATTGGACATCCACTCTACCACCACAATGTTGATGAACAATCTATACTTTCATTTTTTGCCCAGAGGTTTATCGTGTCTCTGACTTAGCATGATAGCCACTTATTTCTTCATGCAGCAAGTATGTGCTGATTACCTAATATGCACCGTGGACTATGCTGGAAATGGGGAGGACTGGTCAGCAAGAGTAGAAATGGCAACTGCCTGTTGCGAGAAGAGCAGGTGTCAAAGAATCACGTCAATAAATCGAAGGGGCCTTCCAAAGGTTCATGGGAAAGTTCCGTGATCTCTTAATTCTCCTATATGAACCTTTGGAAGCTCCCTCGTATGTAGTTCTGCTATGAAGGGAAGTCAAGGGGGCTGTAATAATGCTTTTGACCTTATCAGAGCGGTCAGGGAAACCTTCCTCTGAGAAGGAGCAATTGAAATAAAATCAGAAAGCAAATTAAAGTTCTAAGCTTCTCAGAACTAGGATGGAGTTGGGCTGGGGCCGGGAAAACACGTGGCAGATAGGGGCAGACCCTGGGTGATGGCCCTGGGTTGGTAGCGATGGGCCTTTCAAAGCAGGCAGGAGACACTCAGACGGTGAGCGAGAACATGGTGTCCAAGGCTGACGTTACTTCATTAAGAAGAGACTCCGTTTAGCCTGGGTGTGTTGCTGTTACATAATTGCTGAGGTGGAATAACCTCAAAATGTCATTATTCTCATTTGGCATATTTACCTAAAATATTTAATCAATTAGTTCATTGAATGTCTTTAGTAAGGATACCAAAAGAAATCAACAAATTTGCTTGACAAATTTTGCATTAGTTTCCATCCGTTCCTTTGAATATAAGTACCTTGCTAAAGGGAAAAAAGCCTCACAGCAGTTGTTTGATTGCTTTTACAACTTATTAAAAAATAAATTTCTGTCTCTCACTAAAATGTTACCCTTTAATTGACTACGTTTTTTACCTGAAAGAAAAACTCATAAACACCAATACCTAGTAGCAGCTACACTTCATCAAACAAAATGTCAAATTAATGAAGTTGGAAAATAAAATCAGACAAACAAGTGCTCATTTTTAAGCCACAACTTTAAAAATGAATTTTCTCACCTGAAAAGAATTGGATCAGATGAAGCAGCCTACTGAGTGGCGTTCATGATTGAGATTCAGATGCCCCACTCTGGGAAGCCACTTGTCAATATTGTCGTGGCCCCTGGAGTTCCTTTCCACTCACAGCGAAAGTCAAGGATAGAGTAGGGCTGCCCGGCAGGGTTTGCTAGGTTGTAATCTTTCTGGGCACGAAGCTCCAGGCCTTTCTCCTCCCGAGCCCCTGGTGCGATGGAAGCTGGTGCTGAACCACTGCACCACCAGTGCTCTTTGGAGAAATCGAAAGGTCGGAAGCCCTAGCGGTTCATTTAAACAATGTGAAATTTGAAAGCTGGAAGATCTGGGTCTCAGGCCTCGCTGTGTCCACTGGCCCTGTGAACTTGGAACATTCTCCTAGTCCCTTCCTTTTCTGATCTGGTGGTTGACGAGAACCACTTCGTTGTTTGTTGTTTCTACAGTAGTCAGCCGCTGTCACGGTAGCCCCTGGCTCATGGTGACCCCATAGGCAACGCAACTAGACTCGGCCCAAGTCCACTGCCATTAACTTTATTGCCTGAAAAAATGCGCCAGTATGATTCTTGACTGAGTTATGGAGGTGGATCCCAGCCCTCTTTTATCACAGTCTCTCTTACTCTGGGAGTTCTGCTGAAATCTGTTCGGCATCACAACAGCACCCAAGCCTGCACTGAGGGACATGGATATATAAGAAGTACACTGACAGGGATCTCAATTGTATCTCCTACATGGGAGGAGACAATTTTACTATGGAACTGCAGTTTCCCACAACCTTCTTGCAAATTGCTTTAAACACTGAGTCAAATGATGCAAGTAAATTCTTAAAGGCAAGGTTTGACACTCAAATTTTAACAATGATTAAAATCACCTCACCACCATGAAGGTGATTTTAACTTGCAGCAGCTTTGTAGGATGGAGCAGAACTGCTCTGTAAAGATTCTAAGACTGTGAATCTTCACAGGAGCACACAGCCTCATCTTTCTCCTCTGGAACAGCTGGTGGGTTTGAACCACTGACCTGATGGTAGCGGCCCAATGCTTAACCCATTGCAACATCAGGTTTCATTTTATTAGGCGCTGTTCTGCATAATTAATAAAATCTACACAACAAGGCACGGAGGCATTATCTAACAGAACTGTTGATTTCAACATAAAATGGAGTTTAATTCATTTTGATATAATGGAAAACTATTCAGAATGACACATATATGCAGGCCCTGACAATCATCAAGAATGTGGGTCTTGGATGCAAAATATAGCAGGCCATTTATTTTAAGAACATTCCTCCCCAGCTTTCTGCCGGTGGGCTCTGCAGGCAGGTAGCGAGTGCATGGGTTCGAATCTCTTACAAGCCTGTTTCATCAAGTGGAGAGCACAGCAGGGACCACTGTCTTCCATTTTCACACCAGACTGCATTTCAAATAAGATGTTTTATTTTCATGGTAATTTCATCATTAAATGTTATTAAATAGGGGCTATTAAAAGGCAATTGTTCCTCGGGAGCTTGAAATTGGGGATCCTCTTTTTAGCTCTTCCAGATTTCCCTTTTGGCTGTGACCTTGGGATGAGTTATTTAACTATTTTATACTCTAACTTTTTATGCGAAATGAGAGAAATGCCACTTTTATCACCGAGCTGTAAATTCCTAACTAATGCTTAAAGCACACTTTTGTTCCTTTCATCTGAGAAAATTAAAGTAAATGAAAATACTTCATTATTAATAATCTAATTCTCTTTGAATATTTGATCATTACCGTTTCAATACATGGGATTTAAAAATTGGGTCATATTCTGTATAAATTCTTGACGGTGCAAGTTACATATAAATAGATAAATTTGAATTGAAGCCAATTCTCCTTGGGAATAATCTGAAATGGACATGATGTCCCTTGAATTAAACATAAAACAGCAGAATCAAGCATTGTCCACATTCAGAAACTATGGGATATAGCTACTTTCAGCATCTATTTTCATTAGTGCAAGATAACTATTTTGTAATTTTTTTGATAAGGTAAAGTAGTAGACAATCTTTAACTCATTCTTTTTAAACGTAAACTGAGGTTAGAACGAAGCAGCATTACACTTCTGGGAGACAGGTTATACTTGCAAATGGAAGGCCATGTTTGAACTTGCAAGAACTTTTTAAGTCACTAGCTAGAATGTACTGTGACACATTACTTACCATTTCTTTATGATGTTCTCCTAAGGTTTTTCAAAACATGATGATTTAACATTTACAAAAATTTTCAAGCAATCTTAATAAATACTGATATTTTGCTTGGATCCCATTTTGTTAAACATTCGTAGCTTCCTCTCAGTAGAGGCCTAAGCCTTTGGAGACGTAAAGCACATGCCAAAGGAAGGTCTCAAAGTGTTAAAAAAAAAAAAAGTGTCAACTCTGTTATAAAGTTCTACCACTGAACTCTGAATTACCCTTCCCCTTTCATATTTTCCAGTTAACATGCACGCAGCTGCTCCTGCCATGTAATCAACTGATTGTTACACAAGCATTTTCTAAAGCTACGACAATCTCAGATTTATGAGGTCAAGAAGTACAGACTTAATCCATTCAATAGCTGCAATTTATCGTCTGATTATAATTGTATACACTAACACTGTAATGATTTAGATAACATAGTGTAAAGATGAAATCCGTTTATTTTAAAAGGGTTTCTAACCTTTAAAATATGTTGCCATGAACACCTTTCTATGTCCACTTTTAACAACACAATTATTATTGTTTTATTGATCAGGGTTTTATTGCGGATCTGACACTTATATTTCATGTTAATCTAAAAAGGTGTAATTTTTCTGCACAATTTTAACAAGAATATGACTGTAATTAATTATATCACTATTATGTTTTCAGTGTCTCGAAAGAAGTGCTTCATTTATCACACATGTCTTCTATGGCATCTGGAAAGCTCTTCTGAAAAGACAGGGTGGCTGCTCCTTCCAGCGATGATGGGATGTGACATAGGCACTATATTTATAGATTTCTGCTGCCATGCTGACCTGGTTTTATAGTGACAGCCCTCTGGAATGGGATTGTACATTAGCAACTTAGCCGGGGCGGCATTCAATATTACCGTCACTTGGTCTGATAATACTAATTAGTGGTCATTCTCTAATGCCTTCATAGATCAAGAAAACAACCTGCACACCGGACCAAAGTGGTGTGACTGAGGAACATGGCCAGACAGATATTCCTGGGTGTGTGTTTTCTTTCTTTTGTCCAATTTTCGCGTTTTAGCAAACGACTCAATGCTAATGGCAATTTGACCAGTTCTATGTGGCATTTATTGCTGCCAACATCTGCGTTTGTAGGCGTGGCACACACCCTAAAACTATAGACTCAGATATATAGAGATATAAATAAAATGGTTATATTGATATTCAATTCACTGCTAATAGCTTTTTTGCTTTTCTAACATACCATGACTCTATTATCCAGGAGAATTAGAACTCTTGCATGGAGCAGTCTAATTTATGTTTCAGACTGAATTTTAAAAAGTAATTTATACCTCATGCTAATGAAGCCAAGCTTTTTCTTGTTCAATTTTTATATGTTGTTCAATAACAAGCTTATTAAATCACATAAATTTACATTTCACTTTCCATATTACCTGCATATATGAATTACATTTCATTATATATTGCTGTACTGTATTTGTACCATTATAGTTTCTATTATATTAATCCATAAATTCTAATTAATACATATAATTTGACATATTCAGTATTCAGATACCTGGTATTGTGTTTTCTAAAAATCCTTATATATATCATAACACTTGATCTACCTCTACATCGTTTTCCTAAATTTTCTGTATATTGCTGGTTATTTTCATCTATTTGAAAAAATTTGATTTAAGAAACTAATGAGAAGGCATTAAATATTTAAGCAAATTTATAAATATAAAATTCTACACTGAGTCCTATGGAGAGTCAGCCAAAAAAGTATCTAATATATTATAAGATGGTAAATGAAGTAAAATCAATAGTTGAATTGGAAGCATGTTCTACTGTAATTAAACAGTCATGCTCTCTTGCTTTTCTGCCATACTGTTTTAAATAGCACAGTCCCAGTGGAAAAATGCAGGCGGAGAGTTTTTCTTCTTTCTTTGAAAGAACTGAATCAATATTCTTATAATCAATGCATCTTTATCTTTAATAACAAAAGGGAGGGAGGGACCTCAGATAAGAATCAGTATTTCCTAGAAATTAAAAAATGTTTAAAAAGACAATGTATGTTGCCCCCTGTCATCTTAAGAACACTTGTAGATTTGGGGGTGTTGCTTAGCACATTGTAAACCAAAGTCTGGCTGAGTGCTCCCTTTGGGTGTCTGTGAAACTGGGGTTTTTTAAACGTTTGCTTTCTAGCTCATTCTTCTTCTTCCAGTTCCAAACCTGCTGAATGATTGGTAAGTTTTTGTACACAATAGAAACCTACCCCGGAAACAGGGTGCAAAGCTTTGTGAAATACTGATC
>NW_022103928.1:9006742-9008539 GCF_000313985.2 Echinops telfairi
CCTACCTTGTGCTTGTGGCAGTTCGAGCAGGAAGAGATGGTCCCCAACCCACAGGAAAGGAAACAAGGAAAGAGTAGATGAGAATGTAGGAGTTCTGCGAAGGGGAAAGGAAGTGCTGCGGGGGAGGGGGTGTTGGTGGTGGACTGACTTTTAAATAAATTATAGGGTTGCTTTGTTTGTTTGTTTCTGGGTGCCAAGCAGGTGCTTCTGACTCATAGCAACCCCATGAGATGGATGAGAACTTCCCCACAGGGTTGTAATTTATTTTTACTGAACCAGACTGTGGCATGTCTGGTAGCAGTGGGACCTTTCAATGGGCAGAAGAGTGCTTAAACACTGCACCACTAAGTTTCCTTCAGCATTGTCAAGGTAGGGGTTATTTATAAGTTATCATCAAAGAGGTTTCCAAAGGTCTAAGGGGGCCAGCCATTCGGTATCTGGGGACAATGCTCCAAGCAGAGGAAACAGCCAGTGTAGAGAAAATGTGGAAAAGGGTTCAGTGGGTAGCAGTGTCAGCAAGCTTGAACTTGGAGGGAAGCGAGGGTGGAAAAAGAGCAGGAAATGTAGTGGCAGCTCAGAGAAAGAAGCAAGGGGGACGCAAGGCAAAGGGAGGGCATTCCCTTTCTGTTCTGAATAAGCTGAAGGGCTACTGCAGTGCTGGGCACAGGCAGGCACTCCTCTGTCCCACAGTTTTCGGAGGATCCCTTGAGTGGGACCTGTGGAAATGCAGTTGGAAGCAGGGAGATGCCTGCTACAATCCAGTGGGAGGAGGTGGAGCTTGACCCAGAATGGAAGTCATTGCAGCTTGGGTTGAAATTCTTAATTTTCTGTATATAACTAAATGCTTTTCTTAGTAAAGCTAGTTGGGGACCAGAAATGATTCAAGTAGCCTCAGTTTCTAAATAAAAGAAAATTCTAGGAACGGTATTCTCTTAAGTATAATTTATACTTCCGCTTTTCCCAAATAATAGTTCCCATGCTTACATGTTTCTTTACTTCCGAATATTATCACACCATATAGATTGATGAAACATTTTCTTATTATCTCTGAACTTCCCAATTATTTTGAGACTGAGCTTTATGGGCTACCAGTCGCTGCCCTAACCATTCATTTCTTCATCACACATTGCTTTAAGAACTGTGCTTGCCAGTCAATGGTAATCCACCTAGAGTTTAGACATAAATTCATCTTTATCGATGAAAGGTTCTTTTATTCTGGTTACGCATGATGCTGCCCCAGGCTTCCTTTTTGTAAGATGGAATCCCTCCATCGCTGGAGGGTGCATGCCTGAAAATGAACGATGGCCAAACTGACAGGATGGTTCCTCCCCTTAGGTTCGAACCTAGGGCTTTCTTGACGGTGATCTTTACGAAAGCACGTTGCCACGTTTTTCATGGAACCACAGAGTGGCTGTGAACTACCAACCTTTAGGTTTAGTTGAGTGCCAGCTAATTCTTGGCAGCAGGGCTCCTTGCAAATCACCACAGTACCAAGTAGAAGGAGGAAGTGTCAGGACTGAGTCATGGACATTATGCAGTGAGATCTTCAAGATGGGCAGGACTCTGGGAGACAAAGATGGGAGATCATCTTTGCCCTTCAACCTGAACAGTGATGTTGCGTGCGCGCACACACTCCCCCTTCTGTGTCTCCATTGTGAAAACTTCTGTTGCTTTAGGTCGACAAACTGTTTGGGAAACAGCTTTTTCACGGATGGAACGGAATATATCAGTTCTGCTAAAATGAGAGGAATGGGTTCTTGAACATCACTGGCTTATGGAAACATGCACAATAAGCAT
>NW_022103928.1:9008639-9026299 GCF_000313985.2 Echinops telfairi
TTTAGACATAAATTCATCTTTATCGATGAAAGGTTCTTTTATTCTGGTTATGCATGATGCTGCCCCAGGCTTCCTTTTGTAAGATGGAATCCCTCCGTCGCTGGAGGGTGCATGCCTGAAAATGAACGATGGCCAAACCGACAGGATGGTTCCTCCCCTTAGGTTCGAACCTAGGGCTTTCTTGACGGTGATCTTTACAAAAGCACGTTGCCACGTTTTTCATGGAACCACAGAGTGGCTGTGAACTACCAACCTTTAGGTTTAGTTGAGTGCCAGCTAATTCTTGCCAGCAGGGCTCCTTGCAAATCACCACATTATCAAGTAGAAGAAGGAAGTGTCAGGACTGAGTCATGGACATTATGCAGTGAGATCTTCAAGATGGGCAGGACTCTGGGAGACAAAAATGGGAGATCATCTTTGCCCTTCAACCTGAACAGTGATGCTGCGTGCACGCGCACGTGCGCGCACACACACCCCCCCTTCTGTGTCTCCATTGTAAAAACTTCTGTTGCTTTAGGTCGACAAACTGTTTGGGAAACAGCGTTTTCACGGATGGAACGGAATATATCAGTTCTGCTAAAATGAGAGGAATGGGTTCTTGAACATCACTGGCTTATGGAAACATGCACAATAATCGTGGGTTTTGTGGGCAAATGGGGCTAGAGGCACATAAAGAAATGACAGTGACACACTTAAGCAATAAATAAACCAAACACAGAGGTGGCACAGTTTTACACGTGTTAAATGGGCAAAATGCATGTAATAAATGGGGACGTTTGCCCTGGGAGCGGGGAGGGGGAACTCAAGCTTGCTTGTGGCCAGTGAGCATTGGAAGGTGTGCAGTTTGTGAGTGAGTGTGAAGTGGAGAACAGTGGGCGATCTGAAATCTGACAGGAAGTGGTTATACCCGCCGAGACCGGTGTGGCACCGAGCTGCGTGAACCGGGGGAGCTGGCACAGAACTGGCACAGAATGGCGTGGCACAGAACTGGGGGAGCTGGCTGGGGCGTGACGGTGGGCTCATTCTACCTTCCTGGATGGATCCGTTCACATTCTGCATGTACCTAGCGGTTTTGAAACTAAACCTAAGCAAGCTCAAGACTTGCATCCTGCGACCCTTGTTCCCTAATCCAGCAATCAGGTTGGAACCTACTGTCTTTTCAAAGCAGCTCCAGTTTGGAACTCAGGATGGTTACAAATATGAAAACTGGCTTTGACAAAGATGGGATAGGTAGCCCCACTAACAGCCATTTGGTTATTTGGAAATGTTGCCCTTGCCTCATGGGCAAGTGGAAAGCTGGTCCAATGTAAGGTCTCCTCAACCAGGCTGGCATTACATAAAACTAAGGCGAACTAGGAAGGATCCCTAAGCTAAAAAGCCACCGGAGGATTTGCTGTAGGCTCTACGGCTTAACGCCAATGCTTTGCTTCTTTAGTATTCCCATTGTCATTTACTGCTCTAGGTTATATAGCCGGGTGGGGAGCATTTAGCTTAAGGTCTGTAGAAGGTCCACAAAAGCCTCGATATTTGCTAACATCACATGCCTCACCAAGAGAAGCCATTTCCCAGCCATCACATTAGGGGTGAGTTCATTGAATGTTTGACCAGTGTGGCCCTCGAATGATGCTGTGAATATCGAAATGCCCCTTGGCAGAAGAAAGGTTCCCCACCCCTGTTATAGAAGAATTTCTTCTACATGATTTTTCATGGCCCCAAACACTGTTGATAAAATCATTAGTTATGAAATTAGAGGTCTGAGAAACATGCAAAAAGCATAAAAGAAATTGATTGATGGAAATTATTAAAAATTAAAATGCTTTCTTATTAAAGACAGCTCAAGAAAATGAATAAATGAGCCACAGATTGGAAAAATGTGCATTTGTAGTTCATTTATTGTATGTAGGAATTGTATATAAATTATGCAACCAAAAATAAAAATTTTAAATCTGATGCCATCGAGTCAGTTTTAACTCATAACGCCCCTATAGGACAGAGTGGAACTGCTTCGGGTTTCTGAGACTCCTCACCTTGCTGAGAGCCGACAGCATCTTATGTCTTTTACGTGAGTGCGACTGGTGGGTTTGACTGACCCCCCTCCTTGTTCACAGCCAGGCTTAATCAATATGCCACAAAGCTTGATAAACACTTGAAAAAATGCCACTATGAATTAAATTCTTCTCACTCACCAGAAAGATGAAAAGACAAAATATAAACAGCAACTGACAAAACAAAGAGAACCTTCTGGTAAGATATTCTCTGTCTTTATGAATGGATCTTCATTAGAGTGCTTACCGCTGTCTTACCTCATTGAACTGGGCATGTGAGACCTGTGTCTTGTATGTGACAACATACAATGTATAAAATGGGTTTCTATAAACATTGGGGCTGATGCTTAAATTCATAATTTAAGAGGCAGATAGATATATCTCACTATATCCTCATTAGTCATAGAAATTATTATACAGAGAGATATTTTTTAACTCATTATGGTACCATATTTTTGAGATATTTATTTTATATGTAAACAAGCACAATCAAATGCCTTGTAAAAGACCATGTAATATGCCAAGGTGTCATATGGTGTACCTAATAAAATGTCTTATTAATCTTGCTTCAACTCAAACCAGACAAGTTGATGAACTTCTGAGATTTAGTGATGTCATGTTTCTGGTTAATATGATCTTAATATTAGAAATTTAAAACACAAGAAGAATCAACTATCTCGTAAGAGAAATACTTCATAAAACATTAAAGTCTTTCAGGTTTGGCAGATTTTCCTGAAGAATCTTTGCATTTTTGCAAATTATATTTTCTTCTCATTTAACTTAAGTGGGTTAATAAGAACTTATATTACTTTCAGGAAATCACAAGGATTCAATAGATTATCCAAACTATTCTTTAAGCAATAGCGGCTTATAGAAAATTCAGTGACCACCCATCCATATCCAACTACTGAATACATTATCCATTTCCAAAATTAAGGATTATATATATATTGAAAGGAAGCCTAAGTATTGAATTAAGTAAAGAATCCTCATATTCCCCATGGAACTGTCTCCTAATTAAGATGTAAAGGTAAAATCAGTACAGGGGGTTACTGTAGTGTGAGTGAGGCCCAGACAAAAGTCATTTTGCAATAACAAACGTCCGGTCACACTCTTGGTGACCCTGACAGGATAAAGGGCATTAGAAAATATGATTCTGTCTGAGTTTCAGCCTAATGGATAACCCTGAGTGCTGCCATAAACAAACATAAACCAAACCTTCTCCACATTATTTCAAAGCTTCAGCTTAAAAGTTGCACTGCTCTGTGGAGCCATCAAATGAAAGATTTCCTATATTGCTCTCTATCTTCTTTGCCTGACTTAGTCCTGTGAAGAACTCAGATGCAACGTCTGTTTTCATAGAGGCCTTTTGCAACGGTTCTCCCCATCATTTCTACGAGGTTGGTTTCTATTCAGAAGCTCTCATGACAACGTGCAAATTTCAATTATGTAAACGTATTATAACCTGAAACAGCTAGCATTGGCATTATCAGTTTAATGTCTCTTCTTCACTTACACGTCCCCAAATCCTTAAAAGCCAGGCTCGTTCTTGCTCATCATTGTAGGTCCAGCATCTAGCATTATGCACTTAATTAATAAGTATTTGTTGGTTGAATAAATCATCATGTGAAGAAAGGAAGATGACTCACATACAGGCTTCACAAACTCCTACACTATAATCTATTTCAAATATCCTAACAAAAGGAGAGAAATCACACTTTTAGAGTACAATATTACCGCTGAAAATATTCACTAGATTCCCAGTTTGTTGTGTTGTTTTTTTTGCATAGGGATGTCTAATTACTCCAGCACCATTTGTCCAATATGCTTCTACCCTTTCTTGACTATATTGTCTTTGTTTTTAAAAAGAATCTGTCTATGTATGTATGGGTTTATTGATGGACACTCAAGTAAAATTTTGCTGGAAAGAATTAAAAAACAGTTGCAGCAGTCCTTTGAGAGGGAACTGTCAGATAAGAGCCCGCAACACAGGGAAGCCAAGATAGACAGACCCCTCAGAGACAGTAAGGAGTCTAGAGATACCAGGAGGATTAGAGGAAGGTGTGGGGAGAAAGGAGGAATCGATCACAAGGCTTAACCTAGAACCCCCTCCCAGGGGGATGGACAATGGAAAAGTGGGTGAGGGGGGACAGAGGATGATGCATTATTTTCATATAGCTTATGAAAATAATAATCTATAACTTATCAAGGGTTTGGGAGGGAGGGTAGGCGGGAGAGGGAGGGGTAAGAAATGGGGAGCTGATATCAGGGGCTCAAGTGGGAAGAGAATGCTTTGAAAATGATGATGGCTGCATATGTGCAAATGTGCTTGATACAATGGATGAATGCATGGATTGTGATAAGAGATATAAGAGCTCCCAATAAAAGTATTTAATAATAAATAAAAGTTGGAAAAAACAAAAAGAAAGGGAACTGTCAAAAATTCAAGCTGGATTCAAAAGGGGATGGGGAATGAAGATATTGTTGCTGATGTCAGAGGGATCTTGGCTGAAAGCAGAGAACACCAGGAGGATCTTGTCTTGTGTTTTACTGACCATACAAACACATTCATAACACATTATGGATAGCATTGTGAAGAGTGGGACCACCAGAGCACTCGATCTCACCCCGGCTGAAGCTTTACATACAGACCAAGAGGCCATCATTTGAAATCAGGCATGCATCATAACTTTTAACCGTAATTACTCAATCTGCATGCCAAACACACGATGTGAGGAGTTGGACGATGTGAAGGAGAATGTGGCATTGGAATGGGCAATGTTCATCTCACTGCCACAAGCATTTTCATAATAATCAAAATTGTAATAAACAGAAAGATGGCTGTTTTAAAGGAATTCATTTTTTCTTGTAGCCACAATCAGTGCTCTCAAAAGCAAATAAAAAATCAAATGATGTATTGTTTTGTACAAATCTGCTGCAAACGATCTCTTTAAAGTGTTAAAAAAACAAAGATGCCACTTTGCGAACTAAGATGTGCTTGACCTGCACCATGGTATTTTGAATGACCTCATATACATACAAGTTGTACAACGAATTAGGAAGACTAAAGGTATCTTCTTTTTTTTTTAAACACAGGACTGTTGGGGTTGGCTAGAGGAACAATTTCATGGAGACTCATATATGTCTAAGAAAGAGCAATTGTATATACAAGAGCAATTGAACATTGAGAAAACATTCCAGCTCAGTCCAGACCAAGTCCATAAGTCTGATATTAGCCCATATGTCCGATACCAATCTATAAAGTCCTCTTTGGACTCATGAAACACATGCAATGATGCCAAATGCAGGAAGATCACAGGTCAGTGGGTGGGAAGTCTTGTGGATCCAGTGGCGTTGTAAGCATTTCAGCACTGGCAGGGGTCTCAATGTGGCTTCTCCAGCTCATGGCACTAGTGTAGATCCATGTGGCTTGTCAGCTGCAGTGTCTCCGAGGGAGTGAGCAGAGAGAGCGAGTGTCTCCCGCCTCCAAGGAGGAAATAAAGGAGTTCCCAGAATCATCAGAAGGCCATGCCCACACAGAGGCTTCAATGGCTATGACCTGATTGACAGACTAGACTCCACCCCTTCACTCTTAATCCTCTCAAGTCCCAAATTGACACCAGATTATGTAACTACCACAGAACAATTCGCAGTTGCCTAGCAACATTGATGAGTTCTTTCTTTTGAATTTATTATTAATTGGGAATTAATACATATATCATACCATTACATAGTTCAATCACATCCAGCAGCATTGTACAATTGCTACCACAATCCGCTTCCAAACATTCTTTTTCTTCCTGGACTCCTTGACATCATCTCCCTTTTACTCCACTACAACTTACTCTACATGCTGCCCTATAGGTTCATCAAGCCACACTTTCACATACTCAAATACAGAAAAAAATGTCACATAACTTCAAGAGGGTGATTTTTTAATGACATAACACCTCTGAGATACACCCTAATATAAACAAACAAAAATACAGCATATGCTGAAAACAAGATCAGGCCCACCATGCATTGGTCAGGGGGGTAATCAACTGACAAATGTTTCATTGTTCAAGTCAGATTTATGCTTTTGATCATCTATATTCAACTCTCCAAAGCACTCGGTTTCGTAACTCCTATCCTCCCATCCCTCAGTTGTAGATAGAGAGGTTCCCTGGAGGCTTATTTCCTACATAGTTCCCACAAATGAATCTTGGGTTCCTACTGTCATCCACAGCCTTCTGCAAACTGAATTCTCACAATTCAGGTTGTGATATTAATCCCTCCTTCAACTTCAAATTATATGATTTATAATCCTTCGGTGACTAATGGTGGTGTGGTACTTCCATGGGGACTTAGTTGACATCTCACTTAGATGGCTGTTTGGAGACAAGCCTTTAAGATCCAAGATGCTATTTAATCTGATAACTGGGCACCATCTAATTTCTTTGTCACATGTTGTGTTCCCTTCCTGAGGGCAATTATTGAGGAGGAGGATGGATTCTATTTTTCCCTTTCCATTGAGGTATTCTTCTGATTTGAAGCCAATAGCATATTTCTTTTGATTACTCATTCTTGAAATCAGGTTGTTAGCCCTCCAATTTTTTTTCTTTTTAAAAACATTCTTGGATCTTTGTATTAGTTCTGAGGGCTATAATAAAGCACCACAAATTCGGCAGCTTAAAATGGCAAGCATTTATTCTGGGAAGGTGTGAAGATCAGATGTTTGAAATTAAGGTGCCCGCAAGGTCAGGCTCTCTCTAAAGGTTCGAGAGGAGAATGATTTCTTACTTCTGTCAGTTTCTGGTGGCCTCTGGCATTCCTTAGCAAGTGGTACCCTAACTCCAATCTCTATCTCTATCCTCGCATGACCTTCTCATATCTGTGTGTCAGAGTGACCCTGTCCTATCTTCTTCTGTAAAGAAACATCCATAGGATTTAGGATCAACCCTAATCTAGTTTGACCACCTGTTAACTTATTTCTTTAAAAGGTCACATTCTGATGTTCCAGGAAGAAATGGATTTTTAGGGGGACACTGTACAGCTTATTACAAATCCAGGGTTCTTTGTATTCCCATATGGATTTTAGAATCAGCTTGTTAATTTATAAAAAGCTTGACAGGCTTTTGAAGGAGATTGTATCTAGTATATAGATCTCTCTGGGGATAATTGACATCTTAAAATTTTTTGAAGTAAGAAAAAGAAAACTGAAATGATCAAAGCAATCCCTCAAAGGCTGAGGGAACATAAAGTGCAATTTACATAGCCTATTCATTGTTTTAGGTATTATGAAGTAATCTAGAAATGAGATGAAGTATATGAGAGAACGTGTGTAAACTATGTATAAATAATACACCATGTTATATAAGGGACCTGCACATCTGCAGATTTTGGTATCCAGGGAGAGGCTGGAGTTAGATTGGGTATAGGGGTTTCTAGAACTAATTTCCCAAAGCTACTGTCAAGTGTATGTTAATTTCTTAAATTTTGTTTATTTTATTTCAATGATATCTGATAGTTTATGTGCAGATTGTCATTGCCTTTGATAAGATTTATCTATTAGTATTCCACAGAGGTTATAAAATGGGCTGCTTACCTCAAGCTCAACTGTTTTGAAAGCACCAGCCACCCTCTGAGCAGTGATGAGGCTTTCTCTTTCTGTAAAGAGTCAAAGTCTCAGGAATGCACAAGGGCAGTTCTATTCTATCCACAAGGCACAAGGGCAGTTGTATTGGATCACAATGAATCTGAATTAACTCAATTGCAGTGAGTTTGGTTTGGCTTATTCCATATATTTTTATACTATATTAAAAGATATGAAAAAATTATTTCCAAGTTGTTCATTGCAAGCATATAGAAATACAATTTGTTTTGTATATTGGTATTGTATGTTTAAAAAAAAAGACACCATTCCACATTGATAGATAAGAAGCTTTTGAAATTAGCCTCTTTGTCAAGGCATTCAATAATAAAGACATTCAATAATATTGAACACTTTTGAAATGTAACACTTAATGTGCTAACCATTGATACTTTGGGGAAATTTCTTTGATGATTAACTATTAAAATATATTACAGTATATCATGAAGCCAGTGACATGAGTGTACAAATTTTTGACTAAGTGAGACAATAGTAGAAATACAATTTGTATACCAAAACTTCACATAACTAACAAATCATACATAAACATATGGATGAATATGACTACATCAATGTATACTTTGAAGACCAAAAGTCTATATAGAAAATTTTGAAGAGTGCTGATTCCATTACCTTACTAGACACTAGAATGCTGGATGGCTTTCCTAACTAATTTCTTCATGTTTGATCACATTTTATGACTAACTCCATAGGTCACAAGATTTTTTCTTGTCTTAAACTGAGTGGAGAGGTTTTGTAGCCGCTAGAGTAACTTCCTAAATATACATATTTAGGAAACACATAAACACCTCTTAAATAAAAACAACAGCAAAACTTTTGGAGCTGTCTTGGACAGCCTAAATATAACCTACTTGGTAAATTTTGAATGTGACAGTGATCTGAATATAAGATCACCTGGTTAAACATGAGTGTTTTCTGAATGATCCAAATTATTATACAGGTTCAACTTTGTTCTTTACAGTTTCATATTCATGCTTTATACAAGTACGTTCCCAAAGATGCCAGGAACCCTTGACTATGGGACTTTGTTGTTCAGAGCATATAAAATAACTGTGATAATTTTAGTCTGAGAAAAGGTAAAACTTCTGTCTACCAGCTCAGTAGTGATTCTGATAATTTTAGTCTGAGAAAAGGTAAAACTTCTGTCTACCAGCTCAGTAGTGATTCTGATCATGAAAAGACCATTACAGAGGAAGGATGAGTAACTGTTGACCTTGCAGTTAATATTCCATCATGTACCCTAATTACTACTCTACCAAATTCACTACCATACAGTTGATGCGGACTCGTAGCAACACTATAGCACAGGGTAGAACTGCCTGTGGGCTTCTGAGACTGCACCTATAGGAGGAGAAAACCCCATCTTTCTCTGGACCTCGACACAGAGTTCCTTATGGAGTCTGAGAGTCCTACAAGGGGAAGGTCTGCCGAGGGATGCCCAGCACTCCATTGAAGGAAACCTCAAAATCCTCTTTTCCCACTTGCAAGACTTTGAAACATTTCCTACAGCGAAAAAGAATTAAAGTTCCCCTATGATGAAGAAGGCTTAACACAAGATTTCAGTGATTTCTCAGGGTTTTATTTTGTTTTTTAAAGACCTCGCTGCTCCTCCACACATACACACGGCACTCTGCTTGTTAGAAGTCCTACACACTTACTACACACAAACTTCTACTTTTTAGACCCTGTGTTAGTTAAAGAGGCATATGTTAATTACTTAATGTAAAAATAAACCAGGAGAACACGGTACCCTCACTGATTGCCTGACTGTTTTCTGGTACTTACAGCTGAGAGGGAAATTAAATGATCAGCACTGATTGGAAGTTCAATGCTTGTTGTTATTTGGGGAGCAATCTGGAAACGTAGCTGCAGTTAGGCAGAAGGGTATAACGTGATCTCCACGCTGGTGTGCTCTGCATGCCCGCTTTGAAGGATGCAGCAATATTTCAGGAGCCAGAAGTTTAACAGGCAATGAAGCCATATTGATCCTATTTCTGCCCAGAAAGAACAAGAAAGGGGCCACTATAATAACCTCATATATAATTCTAAAAGATACAAACATGTTCTAGCAAATGTGTAAAATATAGGGGGGGGGTATACACAAAATATTCCTGTAATCCTCAGACCCACAGGTAAACATTTTTATTATGCTGGTATAAATTTCACTCTCTCTTTCAAACCTTGCCTCACTCAGTATCTATTTTTCTCTCCTTTATATTTGCAAAATTTATTTAAACAAACTTAATTTTTAGTAGAAATTATAGCCATAATCTTTAATAATTTGCTTTTTCCTTGTATGCTGAATTTCTCCCATATCGCTAAAAATGTGGCATTATGAATGGTTTGTGAATTTTATTATAAATAAATAAAACATGCATTTTGTCATAAATTGTATAATAAATATTGTTTAGCCGGTAATATGTTAAAATCTGAACATTAATAAGATAATCATACTAGATGATCTTACTGTATTTTTTCCCGAGGTGCATATTATTTTCAAAGCTCTCATTCAGTCGCTTGATTTTCTGTCTACATTTAGACCACCTGAAAAGAAAACTAGGAATAGTTATGTATTTTAATTGTTTATTTATGTTGGTGTCACCAGTTGGAGAATTATGCACTACACTAATTAAATTTGGAAAATAAATTTTGCTTTAAACTTTCTTAAATAAACCCCTGGATATTTTGTCACCCTTATTGGAATTTTCATGGGTGAATCTAATGGAAATAAAATGAGAAAACCTTCAGTTTCTAAAGTAATGTACAAAAATGGTTTTACAAAGTGCACAATACAACATGGATAATATTTATTTTTCTGATTTTACACAGTTGTTTTATGCCACAAAATTCAAACTATTTTCCAGGGTTTTTTTAGTTCAAATTCCACAATCCAAATGTTTTTTCTATATCTGAGATTATATTAATGTTATTAATATTATAGTAATGTGTTATTAATATTAAATATTGATTGATAGGAAAACAGGAAAGAAGTTCCATCATATGTGATAGCTTATAAAGATAAATAAAAACATTTACATACAAAAGCTACCCCCAGATTTTAAAATCAATGTTTGGTGAGTAATGTTTGCCACAGGTAAAGGCAAAGTTGGGAGTGTAGGAGTGAGAGCAGATGGGAATTTAGGAAAGTAATGAAAAATATAAACAATATCTCCTTTTATGCCTCTGTCCTTTTTGATTTAGTTTTGTCTCACACATATTTTATTAAACCAAATGACCATGATTAGTCTTACCTTCAGCAATTGAACATCAGACCTCATCTGACACAACACCGAAGAATCACTTTTTGTTATTTGGCATAATAAATACCAACTTAAGTTGTGACTTAAGTAGTTGGCACATTTTCTTTTATGATATTTGCCGGGCTGCATATTTTAGGGGACCCCGTATGAGTCAATTTAATCTACATTCTTACTGGTGTAAAATACAAGCATAATTTATTTTAATCAATGTAGCCCTCAGCCATTTCAAATATCTTAAGGGAGAGGAATGGGAATCTCTAGAGAACATGAAAACTGAAAAGTGTGAATCACCTACATTTCTCATTTACCCATGCTAATTAAGACCAAGCTTTTGAAAGTTACCATCTGAAGGAAAATTAAGCCAATTAACCCACTGATGAAGATAATTTTCAATATTCTATCAGGAGGCAAACTTCTTCACCAGCCCTTCTCCTTCCTACTGTGGGGGTAATTTCCATACTGCCTCAGCGTTGGGAACTTTAATGAGTGGTGTGCCAATTCTGGGGATCCTAATTGCAACTTTTATTTAAATTCAGATTTTTCTGCCCCTCAGCTCTATTTCTGATTGGTTGGACCTGATTGCTTTCAGACCCAAGTAGATTTTATTTGGCGACCCATGGAAACAAGCACGGATGCTGTACTCTGAGTTTAGAGGAGAATCCTCCTAAGATTTAGCCTTTCCATGTCAACTGGAGCATAAGAACCATTTGAGGTTCATTAGAAAAGGGATTAATTTGAGAGCATTAATTACCAAATAATTATAGCTGATGTATGTTACTCCTGAAGCTATATTTCCAGATCTAAAGTGGTTTCTCTGATGAATACATTTCTCTCTAATCTCAGCATATCCCAGCTTTATTTTGTTTTATTGCTTTCCGCTACACATAGGGTCAGCTAGTATGATTAGCATTACAAAAAAAAGACAACATAACAGTAAAAATGCCTTTACTAATGGGAACTAAGCAAGCTACTCTGCCCAATTATTTGTAAGATAGATCCTTGTTAAAGGGGCTGAAAAGATTAAATGAGATAAATATATGAAGATTAAAAGTCTTAAGGTCTATTAGACATTTAATGAGACACTCAACAATTATTTATCTAAAGATTTTACCACTTTCAATAATTCAATAACATGGTTGGCACAGAATTAAGATATAGAATTGTGATCTTACATCTGGTCCTGTTCACACTTCTAAGTCACCAGCATGGTCTATCAACATGTTTGAGTATATGGTCCTTGCTCCAGATCCTCCGAGCCCAGCAGACACCTCTGACCTACTTTCAAGCTCACTGTAAGTTAGAAAACGTGAGTACCTTTCTGCCATGCGCTTGCTGTCTTAGATGCCTTCAAGTTCATTTGATGATGACAGAGTAGAACTCCCCCATTGAGTTTTCTAGATTATAATCTTTTATGGGAGGACTTCACCCGATTTTTCTTCTTCAAAGCAACTAGATGGTTCAACTGCCCAACCTTTCTGGTTAACAGCCCAATGCTTAACCATGCTGTCAACAGAGCTACATTTTCTTCACTGAGAAATTGAAAAAATTCAATTAATATTTTAATGTACATTAAAAGAAACCACACTGAGTTAGTTTATTGTGCCAACTTGGCCAATAAACACCTGTGGGATAAATTGAAGGACGGAGGGATAAATAGCTCGGTGATCCTAGCCTTTCGAGTTCTCAGGGCTCTTGCTTTCTGATGGTCGGTCCAGGGTGAAGCTGCCCTGGCAAGTTCCCTGCTTCAGCTGGCAAGGCTCACTTCCTGCAGGACATCCCTGAGAAGAAGCCACATGGACCTACCCAGATGCAGCCCTGGGTGCTGGAGCAGCCGTGTGGAGACCCCTGCCAGTGCTGAGATGCTTACACATTCACTGACTCGGCTTTCCTCCTGCAGTTGGCATCATAGTGTGTTTGTGAGCTGGAGGAGGACTTAGTGGATTGGTGTTGGACATATGGGTGAATAGGTTAATGTTGGACTTGTGGGCTTGGGCAGCACTGGGTTGGGATGCTTTCTTGGTGCGCACTTAACCTTTATATAAAACTCTCTTATACATGAGTTGCTGTGGATTTGTTTCTCTAAAGTACCCTGACCTAATACACACACACACACACACACACACAAGTAATTTAGCTTTACTTTTACTATGTCAAGCCCTGGTGGTGTAGTGGTTACAAGTTGGTCTGCGATGCTCATGGTTGGCAGTTCAAAACCACCAGCAACTCTGTGGGAGAAAGACTCAGATTTCTACTCCTGTAAAAGTTCTAGTCTTGGAAACCGACAGGGAAATCAACAGTCAGCATTGACTCTACAGCAGTGCGTTTGGCTGGGGTTTCGGTTTTACTATGTTGGACATATTCAGGTAATCTTTACCAAAACTGTGTTTCCTAATCAATCATGATGACCAGTGGAAGTAACTAGAATTAATCAGTGCCAGTTTAGAAAAAATATTGGTGCCGATTATATAGTTAGCCTTGAGAAATGTATACTCCGAGGACGTTTTCTTCTTCAACTGAGCACAATCAAATCATCTCACCACAGCCACCAGTATAATCCCGGAAACAAAAGGGCCTTTCTCATAAAACGTGTCATGAACTTCTTTGTGGTGAGTTTCGAAAAGTTTATTGAAAATCATTCCAGTTTTGCACTTACTGATTTCCACAATACTTGATATAAACAGTGACTGAAAATACAACACAGCTCAACTCGGTGTATAAGAAGACACCTAACCTGATTAGTCTCAGAATGGTAAAATCTATGTAAGGCCTGCCATTTTCTACTAACAGACAGCAATAATAAAGACTATCCCCCATCACAGTTGGAAAACTTGTGAAACCTGGAAAAACAAGACAGTCCCGTTGAGTTCTGCGTCTCACAAGTTTTACTGCATAAGATATCCTAAGCCAGGAAGCCTAAAGTAGCAAAGGCATTGCTTCAAACAAAACAGAAAAACAAAATTCACTCCCATTGAGTTCATTATGATTCAGAGTGAAGCTACAGGACCGGATAGAACTGCCTCTGTGGGTCTCTGGGACCATAACTCTTTATGAGAGTTGAAAACCTCCTCTGTCTCCCACAGAGGGGCTGTGGTGTGTAACTACCGACCTTGCAGTAAACAGCTCAGCACACTGACTATTAGCTATACAATTCCAGACTATTTCACCCAAGATAGTTCCTCATATTGGGGCTATGCCTCTCCTTGATCTCTTCTGTTTCTCCCTCAGTGTTGTTGTTGCCAGGTCCACCAAGTCAGTTCCAAGTCACAGAGACCCAATGTGCGACAGAAGAAAACACTGCCTGGTCCTGCACCACCCTCATCATCGTTCTAATGCTTGAGCCCATTGTTGCAGCCACTGTGTCAACTCTTCTCATTGAGTGTCTTCTCTCTTCACCGTCGTTCTACCGACCAAGCATGATGTCTCTTCCCAGGGACCAATCTCTCCTGATAACTTCTCCGAAGTCCATGAGACAAAGTCTCCCCATTCTTGTTTGTAAGCGACTTTCTGGCTGTACTTTTTCCAGGACAGATTTGTTTGGTCTTTGGGTGGTCCAGCGCACTTTCCTTATTCGTTGCCAGCAACATACTTCAAATGCATCAAGTCTTCGATCTTCCTTTTTCAATGTCAAATTTCACATGAAGGAGAGGTGTTTGACAATACCATGGCCTCAGTGAGCTGCACCTTAGTCCCCAAAGTGACATCCTTGCTTTGTAATGCTTTACAGAAGTCTTGTGCAGCAGATTTATCCTATGAATTTTTTCATTTGATCTCTTGATTGCTGCTTCCATGAGCACTGAGTGGGGTTCCCAGCAAGATGAAATCCTGGAGAACTGCGGTCTTTTCTCTATTTGTCCGTCTGCCTGGTCCAGTTGTGAGGATTTGGGTGTTGTTTACATGGAGTTGTAATCTACATTGAAAGCCTCCCTCAATTAGCTTTTAAAGAACACATTATTATGTTGCCATAGTAAAGAAGACTACCCCTGTCCTCATTTCCTCAATAACCTAGGAGGTAAAATGTCCTTTTTTTTTTTTTGTAGTCTTTATTTATTTATTTTTTTTCTTTTTTAACATTTTATTAGGGGCTCATACAACTGTTATCCCAATCCATACACACATCAATTGTGTAAAGCGCATTTGTACTTCGTTTCTCAAAACATTTTCTCTCCATTTAAACCCCCGACATTAGGTCCTCATTTTTCCCTCCCTCCCCGCTCCCCCCTCCCGCATGAGCCCTTGATAGTTTATAAATGGGTATTTTGTCATATCTTGCCCTGTCCTTTTTGACCTTGATAGCCCACAAAACCTGCCCAAACAGGCAGCTATAAACCCTTCCTCCAATCAGAGAAGAGGTCACAAATACAGAAACAGTTATACAGTATAAACCCTAATCCGAAAAACAGATCAAATATAGAGAAACAATTGGGGCAAGAACTGTATGGTAGAATAAAATTTCACAGTTTAAATGAGGCTTGTTACTCTGATGCATTACCTTGTTGGTCCAATGGGGAAATTCAATGAATTAGAGAAAACAAAATCAAACTATTGGGCTGTGTGAGCTCCTTCATCATTTCCTGATTCTAAAAAGAGAGTGAATTCTTTTTATTTCCCTTAATGTTCTCCAGACAGGTGTGCACGCGTTTCTAAAGAAGGACATCATGCTGAGTCATGCAGGAGGTCAGTGGAAAGGAGGGAGACCCTCAATGACACAGGCACTGCAAAAATGGGCTCAAACATAGGAAGGACTGGGAAGATGGCACGGGGCGGGGCAGATGCTTCCTTCTGTTTAACTTGGATTGCTGTGAATCAGAACCGAGTCAATGGTACCTAATCACAAAAACAATAAGGTGGGCCAATTTATTTTACATATGAAAATCTTAATTTTGAATATATATATGTATATGTGTGTATACACACACACATATATATGTATATATGTATATGTGTGTGTGTATCTATCTATCTATAGAGATAGATAGATACACACATACTAACAATTAGAAAGTTATCCTGCAGAGAGGTTTGCTGAGGAGCACCCTTGTGACAAAGTTCTGTCAAGATTTCAGGAAAGCAGACCTGGGGTGAAGAAGAAGGTGATTTGCATTTTGGTTGCAACTAGGTCTCAGTAGGGAGCCTGGTGGCTGTGAACTTCATCACCAGCAACTCAAAACCCTCAGCCATTCTTTGGGACCAAGACGAGACTTTCTGCCCTCGTAGAGTGTCGGCGTCTCGGGAACCCCCGGGGGCAGTTCTCTTCCGTCCAATAAAGTCACTACGGGTTAGCATCTACTCGGTGGCTGTGAGCGCTCTTTTGGAGGCTCCACTGACCTTACCAGGAGCTCTTCCTTATGAAGGGACTATGCCTTTGTATCCCTTCGGGGTTGGTCTCATAGAGTCTCCATGGGAGCAGAGGCTGTGAGCCACCTGCAGTCACAATGTTGCTCATTCCCAGCTGGCTGACAGGAGAACATTAGTCTTAAAGTGGGGACCTGAGGACAACACCCACAAGAGAGCTCAATTTTGTGAGGACTAGAAGGAAGGGTGCTAGTAGGTCATTTTATTCCTAGCTAGTTCTTACTTGGAATAGATAAGAACCACTGGAAAGAAAATGAAAGATTGGTTCAAGAACCGGGTTGCTCATTGAAAGGTTATTGGTTCGAATCCAGCAGTCACTTGATGGGCGAAAGATGTGGTATTCCATAGGACAGCTCTCCTCTGTCCTCTAGGATCACTGTGAGTCAGGATTGACTCCATGAATGTGGGCGTTTGCATTTGGGGTTTCCAACAATGGCTTTATATTGTACCCTACACCTGGGTTATAACCCTTAGGAAAGTTGTATGGGTGGATGGAAGAGAAAGTCAATGGTTTCATAGCGTAGGGTGAACAGAAATACTGACTGAGAGTGGACTGTTGGATTTGGAAGGGTCTGATGCATAGGGTGCTGGAGAAAGTTTAGGCTGTCTACTCCCAGGAAGATTTAAAGTCTTAGAAACCCAAGGGGTCAGTGCTACCCCACTCTACAGAGTTGCTGAGATGGCATATACTCAATGAGAGAGAGAGATAAGAGAGGGCTGGGAGAAGATTATAAAGTAGATTTTCCATCCATGTTCCAGCTGATGCCTGCATGGGAAATATTTACAATGAGGATCCAAGAGGAATAGCTAGATCGCAGCAGAGGTAAGGATAGGAGAAGTGGGTCAGAGGGTCAATATCTCGTTACCTCCCCAAATAAAAACAATATGTGCCACAGATTTTTTGTGACAACGTGGCACCCATAGGAACATGTGGGTGGAGTTTAGCCTGTCTATCAGGTCGCAGCTTGATGACCTCTTTTGGAGGTGTGTAACCTAGATAAATGGCTCTAGGAGGCCGTCCCTTCTTCTTTCTCCCTGGTGGTCTGACCAGACGGCTGCCTGAGTTAGCTGCCCTGCCTCTGCAAATGGATTGTGTTCCCTGTGGGCCGAGCCCACCCACAGACTGTGCTGTCCCACTTTGCCATGTCTGCTGCCTGCCAGCCGACTCTGCTCTCTTGGAAGTGCTCCAGATGCCTCACATCGCTATACCTGGAGGCTCCACTGCGACCTACTTCACTACACTGAGCTACTGGTCTCTACTGTACCACGACATCTCATCTTCCTACTGTCTGCTTCCTCGGCCTTGGACCAGAGGCCTGCACGAGTTGATAGGACCTTTAATGTGTGTGT
>NW_022103928.1:9026436-9044358 GCF_000313985.2 Echinops telfairi
ACCTATCATTTTAGATATTTATATATAAAATATATATAAATATACATATGTATATATACTTATAAGGTCCTATTTTGTTTCTCTAGAAAACCCTGCCTAACACAATATGTAAGCATTGTGCTGCTGAGAGAAAGAATAAAGGGGGAAGAGAAATTTAAAATTAACACATGGTGAACTTGGAATGGTGAATCCACAAAAGCTACTGAATATACTTGGAGTTGCCTAGATTAAGTTTTTCAACATCTGGTGGGTTGGAGCTGGAACAAACATTAAGTCAGTTATAGGAGTAAACTTGCATACATTATACATGAGTTAATGAATGATATCAATTAAAAAAAAAAAAACCCCTAACACTAGTTTACCTGACTGACATCTTGGGTCTGAGCTTTCGGACTCAGTGAAGACTAACACCGCAAGGAACGGTACACTCTGAGTGATTAAAAAAAGAAATCACCCTCAACTCCTGGTGACCCCGTGTGTTAAAGAGATGCTCATAGGATTTCCTTGACAATCGGCATCATGGGAGCAGATCCGCAGGCCTCTCCTTCCTGGTTCCTGTGGGTGGGTGCCAGTGGCCAACCTTTAGGTGAGTAGTCAAGGGCCACTCACCTGTAGGGACCTTCCTAGCTGAGGAAAGGAGGCTCATGTGCCATTCTCCATGATGACTGGAGACAGTCTCCCCGTATGTACGTGGTTTAAAACAGTGGTCAGGTTGGGAGTTCCATACAGAGATATCTGGCAGTTCTATTTAAAACAGTCATTAGATGATCTGGTTGGCTTAAATGAAAAACAAAAACCGTCAAGGTCAGCAGAATATATGCAGACAAGTCACTTTAATTATATTTGGATTGCTTTGGATGACAATAGAAGGAGAAACACAATGTAAAATACCCTAACTTTTACCATCCACCCATGAGTAATGTAGTGCTAAGATACAGCATATTTACAGTAGAAAGAAGGAGTCCAGATTTGTCCCAATTAACCTTGTAACTAGCTGTACTCTGGCGCTTATTAATGACAGTAATGAGATGCAGACAAGACAATGCATTAAACATCATTGGCATATAAATTAAATTCACATACAGTTTAAAAGGAATAGATACCTTTATGTACTGGACATGAAGGGAAATTATTAAGAAGCTATTTCATAAGAAAAAGCTAATTAGAAGGAAAATTCAATACTTTTTCTAGTGCTCATCTCCATCAGTGTTGGAAACAAGTTTGACCACGCACTAAGAAATTGTTCCCATTGAAATTGCTATGCAAGGTATGAAATTAATTTTATGATTATCCCAATGGAAGCTAGAGTAGCTACAAATACTTATATGCCCATTATCATTTCCCTCTATATTGGCCTACATTTTAATTTGCTTAGGTTTCTATCTAAAGCTTATGAATAATTTACAATAGATCTTCCACTGTTCTTGTAGGAAAATAGTGATAGATAAAAGGGAGAGATAGCCATTTTTCCAAGCACAGGATCCAAATCCAACAGTGAAAGATGTGAAATTTATTTTAGAAGATTGTTTTAAAAGGCCATTGGAAGCCATCTGTAATTAGAGGGTCACTCCGTGTTTAACATTTAACAGCATGCCCCATACTAAGTCCATTTGGTAATTATCTAGAAGGATTCTGGGCAGGATTGGGGTGTCCTACGATTATGCTTTAGAGGACTGTGGCCCACAGAGCATCTAAAATTTGTCGGGAGTGAAGACAGTAGAAATGTGATTAGGACATTGACCTCTCCTAACAGTTAGTAACAAATATTGCCACCTTGAAAGTCTAAAAACAAAATAGGGTTGTCCTAATTGTCACAGGCTAATAAATGCTGCTCCCAACCAGCCCCACCTCCAGAGCTAACTAAAACCCAAATCCAGTCTTTTAACAATAGCAGCCTCAGAAAAGGAGGGGAGCCCCTCCCACCCACCTATGCAATCAACATCAAACAATCAGGTTGGCATTGACATTATGTACGATGGTGTCAAAGCCACCATCAGAAATCAATCAATGACATCTCTCTTTTGTGATTATTGTTATTCACAGCGACAGAGAAAACCAAAGAGGAAAGGCAAGCTGCTAAACAACAAAAAAAACGAAATTAGTAACAGCAGACCCATTGCCAAGGGCAAGATGTGCTTGACAGAGAAGAGATGATGACAGATGAGTCCTTATTTCCAGCCCAAAATTTTGTCTACAAAATGAATTTCTAATATCTTAAATATTATCAGTCACGCTTCACTCACCTTTGTTCTATAGAATAGAAGGGGGTTGTGTCGGCAGAAGTCAACAGAGGTGTAATTTCCTGCATTTTTCTCCTGTGGGGAGCCCTCTCCCCATATTACAATTGACAGCAATTGTCACAGTTTGTCTTCCCCTCTCTAATTCTGTTCATCTTCTCCCCATATGCATGTTTGCCTCCCTTTGCTTCAGCTGTAAAGTTCTATTTGTCTGGTTTCTGTCACCTACGGTGACCATGATTCTTTTTTTTACTGACTTTAAATACATACTTGTAACCAAAATCATGTGTAATTTTAAAATTTCTTTTTATGAAAAAAAATTTATTTTCATAGACTTGAATGAAAGTGTTTTCGGTTTCTAATACTAAAAGTTGTCAGGGTTCATCTGGAACGAGGCCCTTGTTTATAAGTTTGAAAACCCACAGAGGATACAGGGCTTAACCAAGGTCACATTAAACATGTAACATTGGGTTAGTCTCAGAGTTCAGCAAACAATTTTCAGTTATATTTTGCATTCTGATTTTGATTCTCTCCAAACCTCATGGGAAACCCAGGTATTAGTTAGCACCACTTTGTAGATAAGGAAATGAAGACTCAGAGAAGATAATTAATTCACCCAAGGTCACAAAGTAAGTGACAGCCCTGCTGACTGAAAGTATAGTCGCCCTCCCAGGAGACACTCTTTGATTGTGATCCTGTAATAGGTAGGTTATTTATTTAAAAAAAATATATGCATTCCCACTTTTATATTCCACGTAGATACTGCTCCGTTCATTTTCAATAATTTCATCCAAATCCCAAATTAGGAACCATTCTGATAAAGACTATCATCTTTATTTTAATCTGGATTTTTCTTTAATTTAGAAGCTTCACCAATCTAGTGAGAAATGAGCCAGAGGCTCTCCTCAATGCCTATGTCCTGGCATGAGCTAAACTGACCCTGAGATCGTGAGTTGTTACATGTTCAACAGGCAATTGGTAAAGGCATGGAGGAGTCAAAGACTTTGACAAGTCTCAATTGACTCACGCTTGCCTGTCCCGAGAGTCTGGACCTTTTCAGAGAGCCCCGAAGAGAACGAAATTATTTAAGACAAATACAGGACAGATACACATTTTAAAATCACTCTAGTATTCTATTGATGAAGTTTTTTGCTATGAAAGCCTAGAGTCTCTCGTTCTCCCGCCGCTCCCCCAGCATTTTCTTTGCCGACGAGCGTCAGAATACTTTCCACAGAGGACTAGCTGGAAAACAATGCTGCGCTTTGAAGGTACACTATGTTTAGACAGACTGTGAAGGTAACAAAAGGTACAATTAGCAGAAGGGCCCATAAACTAATAATGGCAGAGCTATTTATTATTGAATCATCCTCCTCTAATTTTAGAAACCAAAGAACCTTCATTCTCCATTGTCCATATTTTAATTAATGCCTATTATTTTCCCTAAATAGTGCCCTCTTTTGATATGCTATTTATACACGCAATTTCTGAAAATACACAGAATATGCCTGGCAAGCAGAATCTCCAGAAAATGTTTTGTAAGGAGCATTTGGGTCTCTTTTGTCTCAGGAATGTCTCGAGGACAATTTTTTTGTTATGCCCTCTCGGGGAAATCCAGCTTTCAGTTTTCTGTAATTTTCATATATTTGATGTTGTGTTTTGATTATGCTGCGCACATTTCTGCTGAGACAATGAATTTGGCTTCCATACGAAAGGCTTCAACAAAGAAGCACTTCAACATGGGTACTGACTCCCTTCTTCCAGTTCTTTCCCTAGTGACTTAACCCCAGTCCACAGAGAGTGGTTAGAAAGCTTCTTTATGTAGGACGACTACAGAAACGGTTTGAACTATGACCCCAAGCCAAGCCTGCCGCTGTTGGGTGGCTGATTCATGGCCATGTGTACAGAGTAGAACTGTACTCCACGAGACTTGACCAGCTGTGGCCTTCTGAAAACACATCACCAGGACTTTTTCCTTGAGCACTTATGGGTGGGTTTGAACCTCCACATTTTCAGTTAGCAGCTGAGCCCTTAACCATTTGCACCATCCAGGCACCTTCTGGAATGACACGGCTTCCGTGACTGTTGGAGTTTGAGCATGCGATAAAGTCAGGCTAGAGGAGGCTGCTGACGAAGGCCGAGAGGCAGCTTCTTCTGTAGATGTCTCACCTGTGTGCTTAAAGAGGTTTTGGGCTTCCAGACAAGCCAAACTATTTAACGTCTCCTCTATTTGTTTGAAATTAAGATTCTTACCTACCCCACTTAAGAAAATTTGGTTTTAAAGAGCAATATTGGAATTTTATAAAAGAATGGCAGGTTCTATGCTTGAAAAACCAACCAACCAACCAAAACACTGTGAAATGAAAGATGCTCTCATTCCCAAAGCCTGCTGCCTGGCTTCAATTTTGTACTTGGTCAAGCTCAGTGTGTGCACACACACAAGCATTCGAATCAAAAGGCACATTATGTGGTGATAAGTTCAGAGCAGCTTTATTCAGCACATAGATGTACCCTGCAGACTTCACTCATGTCGTCACCACTGCCTGGATTCCAGCTCTATAAATGATGCTCCTTGGGACATACAAGCCTACACGTTACCTGCTAGTGATTTTTGCAATGCCGTGGCAGGGACAGCACTGTGACAGTACCGTAGGAAAGGGAAATCTTGAATGTCTTGAATGTTATGTTGATCTGGGTTGCCAAAGGCCTAATGAAATTGCAGGGGGGAAATTAGGCATTCCATACCCTTTTTTTCCTTTTAATTAACAATACTTTATTGTGTTATCGGTAACCATGTATACAACAGGACCGACACAGCTGTTCATTGACAGTAATTTCATTCTTCACAACGAATGAGCCTTCTCATGATTCCAGTTCTGGTGCGTTGTGTCTGTTGGTCAAGTTCCCTGACTCTGACCTCCTGAGCTTTCTTGTAAAGTAATTGTTGATGGTCTAGTCTCCTATGGGTGATTTTTTAAAGAATCACGGTACTTTTGAGTATTCATTGTTCTTTTGGACCAATTTGTTATGTAGCAACCAGGTGACCTCAGGGGTTAGCTTTGGTTCAAGATTTGAACAGCGACCATGGACAATTAGCTCAGGAAGTCCTCTAATCTCAATCAGTCCAATAGGTCTGGCTTCTTTGGGGGGTAGGAGTTCATACTTACGTTCTTCATTTTTTCTCTTATTTTATCAGGTTCCATAAGGAGCCCTCATGGCATCATAAGTTACATATGAGGCTGCCAACTGCAAAGTCAGCAGTTGAAACTCCCTAGTGGCTCCTTGGGGGGAAGAAATGTCCATTCCTATAAAGATTTCCAGCCTCACAAACCCACAGGGTCAGTTCTAATCTGTTCTCTAGGGTCAGTGTGAGTGGACATCAACCTACTGAGTTTGATTTGGGGATCAAGGTCTAACTCTTTCAAGCCCTGATTAGAATGGTCAGAAGTGGAGCCAGGCACTATCTAGTTCTTCTGGTCTCAGGGTGGCTGAGGCCAGGGTTTGTGTAGACTACTTGTCTTGCTGTACCTTACTTTTAGCAAACATTTCTGCATCCTTTCTTTTTGTATTAACAAAGCATCCGCTTAGTAAAAGTGTCCAATCTTTACATATTTTAAATGTTCTTTTGATATTTTGTGTATAAAACTTTCCCCCGAAGTTAAAAGAAAGCTAAGCACTTAGGCATATGACTTTCCTATATGCTTTAGAAGTGATATAATTAAACATTACATCAAATGGATCATGTACAAAAAAAATTGAGTAGAGTATTCCAGAAAGGTTGCTACTCTCATTTGTTTAACCTCAGATGGACACGCAAGATAACGTAAACGTGATCCCAACACTACCCCACATACAAAGAAATGGTCTGGCTGGTCAATTTGTCAGACAAATCCATAAAGGGTAATATGTCCTTCCATATTCAATTCATGAAGTTAACCAGCTTTTTAATTTCATCAGTGCTGAATTAGTCCTGAGCTTCCCCTTATTAACATTGAAAGGCATGGTGAATAGAAGGAGTTGTGTCTTCAAATCTAGGAGGAAATGTCTTTCCCTTTTCCAAACATGCAAAGCACTTTCGTACAAATTCACTTATGCAAACATTTTCCATCTTCTACAAACCAGAAACAGTATCATTTTCATCATGATATATGAGTTCTAATATCCAGTTAACAGGAAAAGAACCAACAATTTAAAATGTCAAGTAAAAACAAGAAAAATAGTTGATTCCGTGTTGAATGTTTCTCATCTAAAAAAACGTTGCCATTGCTAGAGGCAAACGCTCAAGAGCCCTCAGAGATACGATTGCATACCTAGGTGTGTTAGGTTGGCTTCTCTAGCTTGTATGTGCTATATGTAGAATGAGATTTATGTCAAGAAATGGCTTACACAGTTTTGTAAATAGTAGATCCAGCCTGGTTCAAGTCAGGCTTCTCTTGACTTGTGGACGCTGATGATTAGGAAGCAGGATAATGAAGCAGAGGCAGCAGGGGCACAGACTGGTGGATGCAGAGACCTGAAATCAGCGGTCGCCTCCTGAGGATGCTGGGAATCAGCAGGTGATGCAACTGGAGATAAGAAACCAGATACAAGATCCAGCTCCAGCAGAAGGGCCAATGACAATTCGATTCTGCTCCGTGTGTGTGTGTGTGTGTGTGTGTGTGTGTGTGATACCAAAAGGCTTATGACAAGAGCGTAACCCCTCCCCTCCCACAGGAGAGTCTAGTTGACAGAATCCTGAGCCATCCCACTTAGAGATATTAAGGACTGTGTTTCAGACCACCACAAAATACAGTGAATATCTCAATAAAGTGAATCACGTTCATTTTTTAGTTTCTCAGACATACAGACATTATGTTTATGTTATATCATAAATTATTAGAATCCTGGTAGTGTAGTGGATTGTGCGCTGGACTGCTAACTGCAAGGTCAGCAGTGTGAACCCGCCATCCACTTTGTGGGGAAAAGATGCTGCTTTCGTATCAGAAAGAATTAGAGTCCCAGAAAACCACAAGGGTAGTTCTATCGTGTTCTACAGGTTACTATGAGTCAGAATTGATGAGTGATAGTCAATTACATGTGCAACAGCATTCTGCAAAAGGTTGATCCATTGGGAGAGGTACCAACTTGTGATAAAAATACACAAAGTAATTACGTGTTATTGGAAAAAACATTGATAGACTTGCTCATCACAAGATGGCTACAAACCTTAAATTTTGTAAACCACATGCCTGCTTCGGCAGCACATATACTAAAATTTGTAAAACACAAAACAAAACAAAATCTGTAGTGTCTGTAAAGTGCTATAAAGTGAAACACAACAAAATGAGATACAGTTAACTGTATCTGTCCAGGAAAAGGTAAAACATCATTTGAAATTAATCCTACATTTCAATAAATTTTCTTTTCTTATGCAAATATTTCTGCAATATTCCCTTCTCCATTGACTTAAATGTGCTTCCCTTACATCAGCTTTCCAGCCTCGATTCTCAACCCCCCTCTGAGACACATGAATGACAGTTTGTATGGGTGTTAGAATCTAGTTGTGGGAGGGGGGAATTTTGAAAGATCCAATAAGTGCTAAAATTATTCCTGGCTTTTTATCTTTACCAGAGAATGATACAGTGTCCTGATGCTCAGGAAGTCTGTAACCTGATAATTCGATATATGAGTAACACCAATAAACATAAGACAAAAAATGAAAAAGGTAAATTGCACCTGCATTTCAAAGAAAAGAGACAATATTTTTTGGTTAAGTCATTCCTGGGCCTCATTCTTTCAAAGAGGAGTCCTAAATTTCATTACTACTTTATATTTCTATTTATGACAGTAGAGAGAGGGTTACATTACAATTTTCATCTTGTTGAATGGTTTTTAGCTATAGTCACATCAACTTAAGTGTTATAACACATAAAATTGTGGAGCTGGAATTTCATCATCATTTCATAATACTTATCAGTAAAATCTAGATTCTAGGAAATTCTATAGTAATCTCCATACTCTTAATTAATCCTGTGTTTTCCTAATGTGCTCGTTCCTAGAGGCTCTCTGCAAATCTTTTCAAGTATCTCCTGGAAATCATGTTCTAAATATATCTTGCTGTAGTTCTTGAGGTCTTATTTGTTGTTTTGTTTATTTTTTATATTCTACGGGATGTGAGACATTAGAGCATAATAGGGAGACTGTTGAATAGCAGACAAAGGGTCAGAACCAAGGGCAGTGTCATTATCATTTCTGTAGTCAGAGAACATCTAGATCTTAGGCTTACTAGGACATCGAGTTCAGGTTGGTGGAAGAAAGATTGTGAGAGGGATTTCACAAGCAGCTGTCCAATGAGGAAGTCATACATCACTATCAACACCCCCAAATAAGCTCAATGCCCACGGAGTCAATTCTGACTAATAGGAACCTTATAGGACAGAGTAGACCTGCCTCACAGGAATTTCAAAGCTGTAAATCTTTATGGAAGCAGATTGCCACTTCTTTGTCCTTCAAAGTGGCTGGTGAGCTCAACCTACCAGCCTTTTGCTTTGCAGCGAGACACGTAAGCACTGTGCCACCTGCACTCCTTATTACACACATGAAACGTCTGCATGAGGCAAATGGCAATACAACCAACCCTCTGAAATTTAGACAGCAGAGAGTTCAAGGAAAAACAAGCCTTCAGTTCAGTGCCTGAGGCCTGAATATCCAAAAACAAGGTCCTAAAAGACATTGGTTACATTAGGATTTTAAAGCAATTTTTTTTGTTTGTCTCACACTCTATGTTGCTTTCTTTTCTGATTCCCATAGCATTCACTTTTAAAAATCAATGAATAAACGAATTAAGAGGAGTACATTTTAAAATACTGGGTTATGATTTGTAAAAATATTGGTACCCACTGCCATTGAATTAATGCCAACCCATCGAGATCCTCTGCGGGGTTTCTGAGGCTGTAATTAGTTACAGGAACATCCTCCTTGTCTCCCGCACAGTAGTTGATGGGCCTGAGCCACTGACCTTGTGGTTAGTAGTGCCACCAGGACCCCTTAATAGAATAGAGATAATGAGCAGGAAGGCATATTGGGATCTTTGATTTTGGATGCCAAAGCACCTTGGTTTGATGTTAATTTGGCCTTTATTATCCAGATACATGAATGATTTGGGTCACCTCTCATTTTGCTGAAGAGATGAGCAAACATCACAGAGGTTCGATGACATAGACAGATCATGGAGTTACTTAGGGCAGTGCTGAGCCCAGAATATACATCGACATATTCCATGAAACTATTGAAATATATTCACAATTTCCAACTGTTTGTCTAATTGTCTTCTGGTTATAATTGGTTCTGATGAGAAGTGTGTAATAACTATTATCTTGTTTCTCTGTATTTGAAATACCTTTTAAAATTTCTAGCTACTTTAAATGTTCTTCTTTTGAACACTGATTTTCACAATTGGATTACGATGTCTTGAATTTTCTTTCCTTTATTCTGCGTGTAATGCCTTTAACTTCGCAGATCTTTGGGCTTATGGTTCTCATGAGTGTTGGACAAATGTTTGCCACTACCTTTTCAAATACCCAAGTAGCTCCGGTGCTGCTGTTGGACAAGCACTGGACTGCTCACCACAAGGTGGACGGTCAACAGCAATTACATTGTGAGACTAAGCCCATAAACTGTGCAGCCTCGAGAACTCTACATCATGTTGCCAGCAGTCAGAGTCAAGTCAATGGCAGTGGGTTAAAAAACACACACGCCATGGTAAGTAACAAAATTATCGCTATAAAATAATAGAAACCTTTATTAAGCAAAAGTATAAAAATGTAAAGCTATTGTTTCATGCTAGATCCATCTTCTACGGCTATACACTTCTGAAAGAGGTGGGGGGGTTTTTGCTCCGTCCCTTCCTTGAATGATTCTGCACTCTGATTCGCAGTGCAGCAACACGACAGTTTGGGCATCCTGGACAAACCCAAATCACGTTCCTTTCAAATATCTTTTGAGCTTTACGAAGAAAGGAAGTCTGGAGGAGCCAGTTCAGGGATTTAGTGTGGATGGGCTAAGGTTTCTCTCTCTCTCTCTCTTTTTACTGTTAGGTTCATTTATTACTATATGAAGGGGATTGCTCTTGACTCAACCAATGATTAAAAAATGCTTATAGTTCATTACACTCTTTATTTTTTGGTTTTGTTTGGTGTTTTTGTTTGTGTTTAATCATTTTATTGGGGGCTCATACAGCTTTTATCACAATCCATCCATCCATCCATCCATCCATCCATCCATCCATCCATCCATCCATCCATCCATCCATCCATCGTGTCAAGCACATTTGTACATGTGTTGCCATCATCATTTTCAAAACATTTTCTTTTTACTTGCACCCTTGGTATCAGCTCCTCATGTTTCACTCCCTCCCCTATCCTCCCTCCCTCATGAACCTTTGATAATTTATAAATTGTTATTATTTTTTCATCTCTTACACTGACTGATGTCTCCCTTCACCCACTTTTCTGTTGTATGGCCCCCTGGGCGGGGGCTATATGCAGATCCGTGTGATCGGTTCCCCCTTTCTCTCCCCACCTTTGGGGTCAGGCTTCTCAATGAAACGGGCAGAGGACAGCTTTTGCTACGGACCCTCAAAAAAACGAGCAGGCACGTTCATTTCCCTAATGGAAAATGACTCTTTAGCACAAAGTTCCTGGCCTTTTTCTCACTGACGCACTCTTCAGTTTTCTTAACACTTCTTCCTAATCAGCCCCATGACCCTCTTGCGTTCTTTGAGAAAACTCACCAAGAAATACTCACCATTAACTTGCTGAGCTTATTGTTCTGTCTTGAATGTAACAGGCTCAGTAGATCCTTCAAAAGTGAATGTTTTGTTTGGACCTTTTCTATTGAAGACATCCGCGGAAGACTAAACCACCACCACCACCAAAAACAAACGCACTGCCATTGAGTTGATTCTGACTCTAGTAACCCTGTGGAGCAGAATAGAACAGTCTGTGTGGGCTTGTGAGAGGAGCTCTTCACAGGAGTAGGAAGATTCTTGGAGAACAACACCCAGCACGCTTCACTTTTCAAGTATCCGCATTTACAGCAAAAGTACTCGATCGACTGTGTGACTATTTTGCACATTAACGACGTACATTTGGCAGAGGTAAGAGTAGCACTGCGTTGATGGTTAAGGTGATGTGTCAGCTTGGCTGGGCAGTTAGTAATGAAGGAATCTGACGGTTATTTAATTGACGGAGTCACACACTCCATTCTGTGATTTGTTAAGGCCATCCTCCATTTTCACAGAACACCAATTTTCACATGATGACCCGCTCTTTGGAAACTAAACGAGCCTATGAGTTTCTAAGAATAGATGACTGCTCTGCCTGGTTAGTAATGGTGAGGAATGGCAATACTACTTGTTCTCTGCTTTGTTCCGGAGACCTTAGATTCCTGCGTGATATGGTTCCTAGTGCGACAATAATGAAAATTCATTGTTTTTAGATGTTTTGTTTTTTTGTTTGGGTAGTTTCTATTCTACTGCCATATCTTCGATTTTCTGATCCACCCCCCCCCCTCGCATTGTCTGATTTGCCATAACACCAATCAGATGAATCTTAGTTAGGTCTTTTCATCTTTAGAAGCTCCATGCGGTTGTGGGTTTTGGTTTTGTTTTAGAGCTCCCTTCTCCTTATTGTTCCCATGCCTTTCTTTCAATCATTCCACACAGTCATAACGACCACCAAGTCTTATCGTCTCTGACTGATCTTGTCTAAGCATGCGTTGCATTTTCACGCTTCTGTTACTAGTGTATGCCACTATCAAACGTTCAATTGGATTCTAAGCTTTTTTAATATTATATTATATATTATATTATATATTAATAATATCTGATTATTCTTTCTTTAAAAAGTATTCCTATTATTTTTTTCCCCCAGCAAACATTTAGGTTTTTTCCTTCAGGTTTGTTTTCTACTGTTAATGGGGAAGATGAGAATTATATTTAATCTATAGCTGCATTAGATTGCTGCTAGGGCGTGACCCTTCCTTGGGCTTGCCCAGGCTAGTTGATTGAAAAGAGGCTGTTTTCTAACCCGGGGGCAGGGGGCTTTGCAGCTTTAGCGCCATCAAGTGGTGATTCTTGGGCAGGCGCTTGCGCTTTCCTGACCTCGTGGACACGTGCGCACCAACAGGCTACCACTGAGCCAAAGACTCAAGGTGACCCCTCTGCAGACTGCTGACATCCTTTCTCTGTCTAGTTCCTTTTCCATAGGTCTCTCCCTGGAAAATTCCAGCTGCTTTAGGCTTCAGGCTTTGCTAAGGTTGTCTGCTTTTCACTGTGGTCTGGAAAAAGCCCCCGGCAGAAACCTAGGGCAATTGGGGGTTGGCTCTTTTGTTTCCTTCCTCTGATTTCAGTATCTTTGTGCTGCCTTTTATCCGATGTTGTATCTTTTGCTTTTCTCACATTCTGATTGTTTATGACAGGAGCACAAATCTGGTACCATAACTTCATCATGAAGAAGAAGCAAGACATACTTAATATGAAAATGTCTACACATATTCAGGCTATCTACAATGCTTAGTATGGTTTTCAGTTTCATAGTTGAATCCCAAGAAGACTAATTATATCAAGTCAGAGTAGCTGCATCCCATCTGGTCTTCGGTGCCTACTGGGTATCTCTGAATCTTGACAAGATCAAAACTGCCATATGGAAGGATAGCTACATGGGTTCAGGTCAATGGAAGGTCCATCCATGTCTGGGTTAAACTTGATGCACAGCATTCCTCAGTCTCAAAGTCATGGGTAGTGAAGTTTTCCTTGATTGTATGACCTTCAATAACAATTCATCCCCCAAAATGTTTATAAGCAGATATTTATAATAATGATAACATTAGCCAGAAAATGTTTTAAATGGTAAAAAAATTCACGGATGATTGATGTTAAATTAGTTTAATACATCATAGCAATAAAATGTTTAAACCAACCAGATTATTAAGATAGAACCAGAATAATTCATAATCTGATTTACTCAATATAATCAATATTTTGAATATCGATAAAAACAAACATTTTAGACTACTTCTAGACAAGAAGCAATGAACCCTTTATTAAGAACTGAAAATGTAATATGAATTTTATTAGAAGTAAAATTTCAAAGAAAACATAATATCGATTTTGTGCCCAAAGCCATCTTTTTTCACGTGTAAAGATGTTTATTCTAAAAGCCATACATACAGAGATATATCTACGAGGGAGGGCCCCCCCCACACACAAAAAACCACAGAATTTTAAATCTGGACTCTTATCTCTGACTTTTCCTGGTACGGATTGCTTCTGGTGGGACACCTGTCAGAAAATGCTTGAGTTTCTCTGTAGTCAAATCTTGTCTGGGTCTACTCAAGCCAAGGCAGGGTGGGGTAAGCATATGAACTCTTAAGACCACTATCTAAAGTTCACAGATAATTCTATAGCATCATTACATCAACACCACCACCTCTTCTGCACCTCTGTAAATAAACATTCTAAAGTAGCAAAACTGAAACGGTTACTTATAAACTGGGTGCCTGTAATCATAAATTAGAAGTCTTGGCTACAACTTGGTTGATTAAGGAAAATTTTGTATCATAAAAATAGTTAATAATTTTGAAATAAATCCTGCTAAGTAATTATACACTGTACTCTACTAATTTTGTTCAAGTAGTTTTTAAGGCGTTCATATAAATATAGCAAATTAACCTATGTAGGATGTAGGATGAACTTCATAAAACACCGTAGCATCCACATTGCATTGTGATATTTTAATTAAGAGTGTCTTAGCTGTTTGGTGCTGCAACAACAGAAATACCACAAGGAGATGGATTAAACGAATGGAGATTTATTCTACCCCAGAGGAGGAGGTTAGACGTCTTCATTGAACTCTAGAGGGAGCGTTTCTAGGCTGTTTCTGGGGGAAGATCTTTGTTGCCTTTCAACATCTGTAAGCTTGTGACAAAGGTGTGACTTGAGAAAGGGTGCAAAATAACTGGAGTGAGATTAGAGTCCCATCCTCTTGAAAGGCTCACTAGAATCCTGCCTCATAAACATACAAATGTCAGAATGCAGCAAAAATAGGATAAGGAGCCTGGGTTGCACAGTGCGTTAGGCATTGGGCTGCTAACTGCAAGGGTAATGGTTCAAACCCACCAACTGTTCCACAGGAGAAAGATGAGGCTGTCTGGTTCCATTAAGAGTTACAGACTTGGAAAGTCTATGTAGGGTGGTTATGAGTCAGAATATGAGGCTAGGCAGCACAGAGGGTTATTTGGTGGGCTGCTAACCACAAGATCAGCAGTTCAAAATCACCAGAAAGATGAGACTTTCTACTCCTGTTTTTCATTTACGGTCTCAGAAATTGTAGGGGCAGTTTTACTCTGTCCTGGAGGGTAACTGACCAAAGTCATGTTAGTTTCAATTGCCTGATATGTATGGGAAAGTTGCACATTGAACAAGGAAGAATAAAGAAGAGTCAATGCTTGCAAACTGTGGTGCTGGCTAAGCACACAGTAAGTAGCGTGGACTGCTAAAAGAAGGAACCGATGGGTCTCGGAGGAAGTATGATCAGAATGCACCTTAGCAGCAAGGATGGAAAGACTGGTCTCACATGGATCGGGCATCTTGTCAGGAGAGACTGTCCCTGGAGAAGGACATCATGCTTTGTAGAATAGAGGGTGAGTGAGGAGAGGAAGGCTCTCAACAAGAAAGCTTGATGCAGTGGCTGTGACACTGAGCTCTAGCATGGACCAGTTGTGAGATGACGCGAAACCAGCTCGCCTGTGGCGCTCTTCTTCCATAAAGATTGCAGCCTTGTGTAGGCTCTGGGGCACTCTGACTCTGATCTGTAGGGGCATTAGGAGTCAGAATCAACTGCACAGCAACACGTTTTTTTCTAATTGAAAACATACAATGAAGGCTAATTAGCTCATATCACCATTGGAGGACAACTACACAATAATAGAAATCATGATCTAAGCAAGGACATACAAGGGTAAGTAAAAAAGGATTGGTATTTGTATTCTAGGTCACACATGCACAGGCTTATGACAACCATCAACAACAGCAACATGTTTAAACACATCCTTCCATTCATGGAATGGCTGTAGATAAATTCTTATAGTAAAATGAAGAGGGCTTCAAAAATTCATGGGAAATTTCCATTATTTTTAAATTTCATGAATTTTTTGTGTCCCTCTTGTATACTTGACTTGCTCTTCTTAAGGTGCCATCAAAAATAAGATCCCATCCAAACAGTGGCTTCTGAGGGGATATGCTGGGCCAGTAAATTTCAAACCAAGGTCAACTCAGAAGGTCTTGGTAATTGATATTTTGGGATTCCCAAAGGGGTGCTCTGAAGGAGCCCTTGTGGCACAGTGGTTTCTATTTTAGGTGCTAACTGCAAGGCCAGCCTTTCAAACCTATGAGCCACTCTACAGGAGAAAGAGGAGGCTTTCTGTCCTGTGTTTATTTACAGTCTTGAAAATTGACGGGGCAGTTCTACACTGCCCTTTAGGGTCACTGTGAACCAGATCATGGCAGTGGTAATGAGTTTGTGTGAGAAAAGATTAATCTTGAACGATTTTCTTTAAGGGCACATCACAGCATGATCATGAGGTATTCTTCAGTAGAAGTTGTAATAAAATTGAAAACTCTGTGCTCAGATTTCCCCATTGCTCCAATGTACCTACTCATTGTTTAAGGGTAGCCAGGGCTGCCCCATGGACATTTCATTGGGAAAGCTTTCCCCAACTGCTCCATAGACCCGATCTTGTCCTTGAGACTTACTTTCATTCCCCAAACTCAAAGAACATTGAAAAGGAACTGCATCTGGATCCCTCACGGGTGCCAAAACTGCTGTTTCGCTGTAGTGGAAATCAGAGTTCAGAGTTCTCCAAAGAGGGATTAGAAGGACGGAAACCTCCCTTCCAGAAGGGTATAGACCTGCTTGGAGGACTTTTCAAGAAACAATAGCATCACATTTTGATATTTTTATTCAATAACATTTCTATGATTTTATTGTAGCACTTTTTGACTTAGCCTCATTTGTTGGGGGACATGATTCCATCCATGGCAGAGAACACACATGAGTATAAAGTGTCCATAACTGTACCTTGCACATAATGGTCACTCAAGTGTTAATTCCCTTACCGGCACATTTCAAACATAGGAAAATAATACCAACCAACTCAACAAATTCAACTTATGGAATGGGATGTATATTTTCAGGTGGTGTTTCAGAAAGAAACATGTGCTTCATCCTTCCTCAACCCTAGTTCTATTGCTTTACTCCAGAATGAATAATTATTCATTCCAAAGGAACCAAGACTCTGCCAACAACCTCACATTTCCCCACCAGACACTATATGTATATATCCATTTTACCTCTGCAGAATAGATTTGAGACCAGAGATATACTGAGAGACAAGGATGCAGGAAAGTAGGATTTCAGAAGACTGTAAAGGTCCCACTTTTACATAACCGAGGAAAATGGAACTGGGTAATTATATGCAGAATTTTAGTGAGTATTAAAGCCATACTAAAGAAATATGATTCGGAAGAAGAGAGCAAGATGTTCTTTAGTGAAAGTTTATAAAAATAAACTTTAGTATAAAGAAAAACCTTGCAAATGTTTGCTCATGAGTTTTTTCAAAAGAGCAAAATATAATATTTAATAATCTCTTTCATATGGCAAAATTTCACTAGTTTTTGCTCCAGGCAAAAGGGAGGTTTTTGCCAACAAACTGGCTTTGAGCTTTTCAAAAGGAAACCCAAGTTTAAAAGGTATATTTCTTTTAGTGAGAAGTGGATCCTGAGAATAAATCTTAGCCACATTTTTAATAATGTTTTTGAATTTCAAAAAGTGAAAATAAATAGGAAAGATATTTCTAGAAAAATGGGGACACATTGTGAAATAATTAGAATTGGTAATTAGCTATTTTCTCCTTGAGAAATAAACAGGTTTATACTTCTATTTCCATCATTGTATTATTTTGAAAGAACAATAAACAATGAACTGATGACTACATTATTTTATCCAAATTACTAAAGATTATCTTCCATTTTTCTATCCAAAGAAAATAAGTGAGATTAAAATTTTAATACTTTGCCGTTGTTGAAGATATATACAAAGAGGCGCACACCAGCTCAGTAATGTCTGCAGGTGCCATTCCGGACATGGAAGCCGTTCCCCAAGCTCTGCAACCATTCTCACGCTTCTTTCCTGAGTTGCTCCGCCCTCATTAAGAAAAATCCATAGACCTAAGGTCACCACCTATCTTTTAAGTTGTCCCATTGAACACATATACATAGTAAATAGTTCTTAAAAGAGCTCAATGCTCGAGATGATAGACATTTTTTTAAAACTCAGAGCTCAAGAACGCAAACCCACTACCATTGAGTCAATGCCTACTCAGAGCAACCCTATGGGACAGCGTACAACTGCCCTGTGGGTGTCTGAGACTAACTATTTATGGAGGTAGAGAGTCTCATTTTTCTCCCAGGAGCAGCTGGTGGTTTTGAGCTACTGTCCTCTTGATTAGTAGCTCAATGCATAACCACTCATTTGTAAAACTTCTGGGGAGATATTTTTGGCTTAATGTTTACAGATTATCTCAGATCAGGACAGTAGTGTCAAAGGTCCAATCAAACTTCATGCCTCCAGGAAGTTGGACTCCCTGAGAT
>NW_022103928.1:9046549-9056796 GCF_000313985.2 Echinops telfairi
CTGATCTTCCAGAAGTAGATGGGTAGACATCTCTTTCAAGGCCCCTCTGGGTAGATTTGAACTACTAACCGTTGGATTAATAGCTGAGCACTTGCTTGTTGGGCCTTCTGGTGATACTTAGACCACCTCCTTGATTCAAATGAGGCAATTCAGTCTCAGAGAATTTAAACAATTGTTTATGAATATACAACTGTAATTTGCCTGCCCTATTCTGAAAACATCCCCTAAAAACTAAAGTCAGTAACCTTGGTGTTGTGGAATATGAATGAGCTTGTCAACCAGCAAAGGGATAAAAGAGAAAAGAAGTGGGGGTCTGCTGACTCCAAGACATTTGTTTCCATTGTAAATTTCTGCACGTCCCCAAACTACAAGATCCATACATTCTCCTTCAGATGCTTCCAGCTCTAAAGCACAATAAGTCTCCGAGTCTAAGACCTGCATTTTCATATGATCACAAAATCAGCGCTGAGATGTATTTTTGTCCGCCCACGTTCTTGCCCCTTCTAGTCTATTACTTGTCTTTATGGAAGTTCTAGTTCCACGAAGGAATATAAGGCACATTTTATATTCACATTTTATATTCACATTTATATTTATATTCACATGCTCATAATTTTGGAATTAGGGAAATTGGGCTTCAAAAGTCATGTGACTGACAGACAGCTGTATAATTCCAACACTTGTATATTTATGTGTGTCTCAGTAGAACACCCATCATTTATTTACACTTTCTACTGAACACTCCCTATTTCGTTGATAGAGCAGAAAGTCAAATTTGCAGAAATGAGGATACAATTTTCAAGACATCTTTAGGATTCCAGAAATTATGAACAGTTACTTCCGGTCAGGGAACCTTGACGGCACCGCGGGTGACGCGCATGCTTTGAGCCCGCCAGCGACTCTGCGTGAGAAAGCTGAGGCTGCGCAGATCCGTTAGCCTGATGCCTTCGGAGACCCAAGGAGCAGTTCTGGCCCATAGAGGTATCAAGGAGTCACAACGGATTTAACAGCAGTGTTTGGGTTTAGGACTTCAGTTATGAAAACAAAAACAAAAACTACTGTATAATATGCCCTCTTAATAAGAAATAATGTTTTAGAATTATCCCTTACCTACTTAAAGTGGTCAAAGAAATAGTTTAGCTAAGGATAACAAAGACAGATTCTATTGAGAAGGAAACTAGAATAAGAACGTGTTGGTTTATTTTATTTAAAAAATAAATAAATTGCGTTGAAAATTTGAAAATTATGTTTCCAAATCTGATTTGAAAAAAGAATTCAGAGTTTTATAAATTATGGAAACAGCTAGGAATAAATGTCAAGATAGGATTTACAAAATAATTTTGAACTTATTTGGGGCAACAAATCTTAAAATCTTGTTTTATCCAAAAAAAAATACAGGAAACCTCATTCATCTCAAATGAAATCAGTAAAATAGATTTCAGGGTAAAGACCATATTCTGAGTGGCAAACATTGAAAACCACCCAGCAGTATGGAACATTTGTAATTGTTCCTTCAATATCTGTTCTATTATTTTTGTATAAAATGTTTTCCAAGGAACACAGGTATAATTATGCAGGTAGATTTGTTTCCAGAGGTTCCACTTATAAACATGGGCTCCTTTTAATTATTGCTACCTAACATTGTTTTGATGATTCTAGTCTACACAACTCACTAGAGACAAAGATGAGTTCTAACTATGAGAGATAAAGTTAGGGTGTTATAAATGTTTGCTAAAATCATATTAGAAAAGCTGAGAACAGAAAAGTGGGTGAAGGGTAACATCGGACAAAATAATAATAATTTATAAATTATCAAGGGTTCATGAGGGAGGGGAGAGAGAAGAGGGAGGGGAAAACTGAGGAGCTTATATCAAGGGCCTCAAGTAGAAAGCAAATGTTTTGAGAATAATGATGGCAACAGATGTACAAATGTGCTTGACATACAACAGATGTATGCATGGATTGTGATTGGAGTTGTATGAGCCCCCAATAGAATGATTAAAAGAAAAAAAGAAAAGCTAAGAGCAATCATAATTAATGCATCCATTCGACATTGCACAAGATAAGCAAGTGTAAAATAAAGACTGGGCAATTCTATTTTTTGTGATACACGGGAAAATCAGACCCAAAATGATGGGATGCATATTGTGGGCTCTCATCCCATTGTTGAAAGTGTAAATTGGCATAATAATTCCCAAAGAAATTTGTTCCTATAGATTTCAGAGTTAACAACCTTCCCTCCCAATTTTCCATGCAATTTTATTTCCTACCTTCAATCATAATAATACAATATCCAAATTTTGCCTTAACTGTAGGGCCTGTATATACAAATTTATCCAACCCATTTATACGCAGGGCAAATGTCGCTTCCTGAAAGGGTCCTGACGGTCATCCAGCCCAAGCCGTCCCTTTGCCTGGCTTTATCTTCACTACGTTATCCAATTACTTCATTCAATCTCAATTCCAGACTTTGACTTCCCCATGGCTTCTGAAATTCTGCTGTTTTTTGCATCAACTGCAGCTGACCTTTATTGCAAGACCACCACCTCCGGAGTCCTGAGCCTTCTTATCAGCACCATCATTCCCAGGGACTGCTCCCCATTTCCTCCCTTGTCCAGTAGCACTTTGTCCATTGGGTGGCATCTTTGAGAACTGTAGTTGAACTTAAAAGCCAACCATATTTTTTTTCTGTTTAGTAATATATTTGTGGTATACTCTTCCATCTCAGGGAAGTCAATGATCATCTGATTTCTTCTTTATCTAATCCAGCTGTTAAAAGCTAACAGCCTTTGATGCACTCATTTTACTAATTTTTTGGGAAAGTCAAATAGACATACATACACACTGCTAATTGAAAAGTAGAGACTATTTCTGTTTTCAACAATTGTGGAATGGTTACTAGATAACGGTGCCTCCCCTTGAGTTAAATCTTCACCAAACATTAAAAATCATTTTTCTCCAGAAAATGCTAGGACGCATGAAGATTCTTCTAGCAGTCAGCTGAAAGTGAGGCGTAAAGCACAGCATACGTAGAGCCAGGAGATACTAATAGGGCTCACCTGCGTACCTGTTTACAGGCTCACCTGAGTACCTGTTTACAGGCTCACCTGAGGACTTGTTTACAGGCTCACCTGAGGACCTGTTTACAGGCTCACCTGAGGACTTGTTTACAGGCTCACCTGAGGACCTGTTTACAGGAGTCATCCGATCGCCACCCTGCTGCTACGACATGAGCCATCTGAGAAGACAGCCAAAAAGCAAACCCACTAGCTGACCGGAACTCCTAACAACCGTATAGGACTTGCCAATGTGGGTGTCCGAGACGGTGACTCTTTATGGGAACAGAAAGCCTCATCGTTCTTCTTCAGATTCTCTGGTGGGTTTAAACTGCTCACCTTGCAGTTAGCAACCAAACAGGTAACTTATAAAATCAACTTGATGGCACACAGGGATAACTCCCAAGTTTCTATATTTTAGCCTAGACATCTTCCTAGAACCATAAACTTATCTAGCCAATGTCCCCCTGAAATCTTAATTTGGGTATACGTAGATGTTTAACGGTATATAATAAGCCTATGATATTCTGGTTCTGATTTCCTTGCTGTCACGTCCATAGAATAGTGTCCGGACAATGCTTGATACATAGTAGTGTATCATTAAATATTTGCCAAATGAATAAGTACGTGAAAGATTACCCAAGTCCCTATGAGTTCCCGTGATCTTCAACAATTTCACATGCCTGAGGATGATTAAAGGAGTTGATTGCTTTCTTGAGTGCCCTGTAATTATAGTTTCAGTTGCTGAATGGTATCTGGAAATCATTTCAAAAATAATCCCATCTAGAATGAGTCTCTGGGGCTGAGGGCCTGGGACCACAGACTCGGGGGAACAGCAAAGTTGGTTGGTGTGATATAGTTCACAAATATTTGTAGACATTCTACTTTGGGGACTAGTGACTGGGGTCTTAAGAGTGTGAGTGGCCATCTACGGTGCAACTACCGGGCTCTCCCCATCTGAAGGAAAAGAGTGATGAAATTCAAAGACACATAAAAATAATTCATTCACCGGTGAATGAACACCCTGACATCAGTGTCTGCAACCTGAGATGAGTACAACTAAAGGGTGACTGGCTATGCCCCTAATTGTTGTGAAAGGGATCTCAGCAGAAGGTCCTGGATAGAGAGGAAGGGAAATGCGGAACAAAATCCAAACTGATAACCAAGACCAAGCTTGCTGGTTGGACAGAGACTGATGGTCCCTTAGGACTATGGCCCTTCGTCACCCTTCAGGTTTGGCAGTGAACTCGCCACCATGGTTCAGTTTTCAATCAAAAACAGACAGGCCTATCAAGGGAACAGTGATACTCAGAAGGTACACACATCATAGAATAATCAACTATTTAAAATCAAAAGGGCAAAGCTCAGAAGAATTAGGAAAGAAGCAGAAATGGAAACAGGAAACAGCGATATGAAACAAAATGCATATAAAATGTTGACTGGAAAACTGTAAGTCTTCATCTAATTCACAATAAATAAATTGGGAACAGAAAAAATCCTTCCTGTGGTAGTTAACATAATTTCATGTTAACTTGATAACAGAATGAAGGTGTGGGTCTAGTCTGTCAATCAGGTCGCAGCCTGATGACCCCTCCTTGTGGGTGTGGCTGTCTTATAAGTATTCTGGGAACTCTCTCACGCTGCTATATACTCCTGTTGACAAGATACATGGAGCCATGCTGATATCAGCCAGAGCGCTGGGGATGAGTCTGCTGCCATTGGATCCACAGGACTTTCTACCCATGGGCCTGTGATCTTCCTGCATTCAGCATTACTGCATGTGCTGCATGAGTCTGAAGAGAAATTCCTGGGCTAATATCGGACTTATGGGCGAATACCACACTTATGGATTTGATTTGGACTGGGCTGGGATGTTTTATTGATGCAAAATTACTTCTTGATATAAAGTTCTCTCTTACACATGTTTTTCTCTGGTTTTGTTTCTCTAGTCAACCCAGACTAACACACTTACATTGGCCTTGTTATTATTAGGCAGCATTAAATCAGCTCTGACTCAGAGCAACACTACGTAAAACAGAGCCTCACACTGCTGCCTCTGTGACGGCCTCACCATTGTTGATAAGTGCGAGCCCATTGTCACAGCCACTGTGTCAATCCTTATAGAATACACAAAGCCCTTTCATCCTTTTACCATTACTTCCATTTTCAACAGTCCATGAATCAGCCACGGGAGATATTTGCTCCTGTCAAAACTGGAGAAAATAATAATAGCCATCATTTACTCTCTACTTACTGTGTGCCAGGCACCGTGCCCAGGGCATTGCATGCATAATCATGTTTAACTCTCCATGTTAGATCATATTTGCTTGGCAATCATATTTGAAAAGAAAGGAAATGAGCTCGGGTGAGTTCAGTATCTTCATGAGCTGGGTGCTTTGTGAGCTGGCGGTTATAATTATTAGAGAAGTTCACAGATGAGAAAGCAGGCGTAGTGAGGTGAAGTTACACCCCTGTGTGTCCAAGGATGAGGTAGATGAGTCAAGGTTCAGGTTCAGGTCATCTGGCTTCCACTCATGCCTTTAACCACCATTCTCTGCCAGCGCTTAGTGAAGCAGCTACTTCAATGGCCAAGGAAGCAGCAGTGACGAAATTAAATGATGCAGGCCCCTGGGAAACTATACTGTAAAGAAACCTTTTAAAAGTTCTAAAAGGCAAAAAAGTCACTTTGATCATTTCAATTGCTCATGCACCGATGCCAGCCAGAGAAGTGAACAGAATTGCACTTGATTTATGGGGTTATATTGCCAAGAAATGTTTAATATACCACAACAAACACATCGGTCTCAGAAGAAATGCCACTGGAATGCTCCTTGTTTATTTGGAGTACGTCATCCAGAAAGACCAACTATTAGTAAAGGATACCAGGTCTGATAAAGCAGAGGATCGATGGAAAATCCCCAGTGAGATAAATTGACACAATATGCTCAACAATGAAGTCAAACAGAGAGCAGTCACAAAGACAGGGCAGCATTGGCGACATCTTTCACATGTAACATTGCACTGAGGTAGAGTCCACTGAGTGAGGTCCCTGACTCAGATACAAAATTTAAGGGAGCACCCAACCACGTAGCAGTCTAAGTCAGTCAAATTTTAATGCAATACTCGAAAGAAAAACCAGTACAAGAAACCCATGTGAAACAAAACGAAGCATCAAACTCATAAACATAACCAGCCATTTTTCATCATCAGAGTGAACGGCAAGTTTTGTGTCAACTTGGGTAGACCAGGATTCTCAGTAGTTTGACATTTGAAACTTTCCCCCCATGATTTGATCTAACGTAATATAATCAATTCCACTTTGGGATTGGTTATGAACAGCAAAGCAGTTGTGGGAATGTTAGAGTGAAGCGCTCCCTGCCCGGATGATGCTTCCTCAGGGTGCGGCCTACTTCATATAGAAGATGATGCTGTGGGAAAGCCGGATCTCTTCTTTCTGGTCTGCATCCTGCACCTGACTCATCAGTCTCTGGTTCTTGAACATGAGCCAAAAGCCCTTCATATTTATTGCTGACTCTGGGAGACATCAGAGCCTGCCACCTGACCTGCCAACCTTGGGCATCTGACTTACTAACCTTAGGTTCATCGGCCTCTGCCTCCACCACCTGTGGTCTTGTTTCTTCATCTTCAACTTCCTGTTTTTTGGCCCTGGCACCACATGATTCAAAAGAAGCCTTCTGTCTATGACCCTGACCCACAGTCTTGACCTGGACTGGACTTGGCCACTTCCACAATTATGTGAGTCACTTTCTCTATATAAATTCCTCCCTCCCTCCCTTCCTTCCTCCCTTCCTGTCTTGCTCTCTCTTTCTTATTGTCGCCCCCAACCATATATCTTTGTGCATGCGTGTATGTATAAAACTGGTTTTGTTTCACTAGAGAACGCAGCTTAACACTGTCAGTTTTCATCCAAATAACAAAACGAAACAACCTCAGCTGTTACCCATCCAAATTGACCCGACAGGCTTAAAATATAGTTGAGTATCTTTCTCAAATGATAAGAAAATTTTGTCTTTCCTATGTATAGGGATATTTATGATAATCGAAAGAAGGCATAGCATTGGATCTCTTCTAACATCAAGAGGCGGGAAAGAGAATCAAGATCAATCTAAGGTTGATTACTATGAGGTAGCAGTCAGACCTATGTCTACTCTCCAACTGTTTCACCAATTCTGACAACAGCCATCCTCACCATGGCGCCCTCTAACCCTCTGCTGGTTCCAGTCATTTGTGGTGATGGGCACACAGCGCTCACAGACGACACTCCCAGTGACGGGATTTATTAGGGAAGAAAGAAGTTACAATTTAGCACCAGGATAAAGTTGGAAGCAATAGGACAATTCAGGATACTATCCTTGAATCTACACAACTGCCCTTGGTCCCTGTTCAGGTCAGGCCATTTCATTAGACATTCCTTGCAGCCTGAGCTTCCCGTCCTCCAGCTTTAGTCTGCCCTCTGTCCAGTTTGGGCAGGTATTACAGGTCTTTGGCTCCACTGACTAAATGCCCAGAGGTCCTCCACCTTGCCAGCAAGCTTCCTTGCTGAGCGCTCTTGCTCTATGCATACATCTAGCCTGTCAGTCAAGGGCTGCTGCTGTTACATGCTGTTTTCAATGTTAAGCTCTCTATTTCCAGGGACCCTGGAGCCCTGGTTGCATAGCGGTTATACGTGGGGCTGATAACTGCAAGGTCAGCAGTTTGAAACCGCCAGCTGCTCTTAGGAAGAAAGATGTGTTTCTGAGACTTCAACTTTTGCAGGGGACCCTCACCTCCTCTGTGCTCCAGGGTTGCTATAAGTCAAAATTGATTCGATGGCAGTGAGTTTCATTTGATTTTGGTGTTCCAGGGACTCTGGGTCTAAAGATACATACCACTCCTGGCTCTTCTTCCAGTTGATAGGGAGCTTCCCCCCTCCCCCCCCCCAACCTCTGGGATTGGCTCCCTTGAAGCCAAAGGGGATAGCAAGACTGACCAATTCCCTACAAGGGTTCTGTGTGCTATGTTGGCATAGGCTGTCCAATCCGCTTAGCTGACCCAAAGCACCTTATTTGCATAGTCATACCCAATTATTTTATAAGAATCACAGGCCAGGGCTAGAATGGCTATGTTAAAACAATTCACTGCACCGCAGGTCACAAATGGGTCACTGATCATTTAAATTCAAAGACTGTTGCTCCCTTACCACCCAGCACTGAATCCGTCTAAAGGAGGGGTTGATTCAGCATCCAAAGATATCCTGAAGCTTCCGGTCCCTCACTCTTGCGACTGTTCCAGCCAAAGCCATCATCAACTCTCATTTGTCCCTTAAAAGTCCTCCTGTCTCTTGTTCACTCTCTTCCCTCTAATTCTTGTTTTACCCGACGACCAAATCAAATCCCAGCCCACTGTCAGTGAGTGAATTATGACTCATAGCAACTCTATATAGGGGTTGCGTGGATGTCAATTTTTTAAAAGAGCGGGCAGCTTCATCTTTTCACCATGGAGTGCCTAGTGGGCTTGGGCTGCGGACCTTGCGGTTATCAGCTCCACACCTCACCCGGAGCACCAGCAGGACTCTGCACAACTCCTGAAGCCCCCTTTAGAAACTGGGTCAGCCTGGCCTTGGGCTGAGCTGAGAGTGGACCGTGTTATCATGTCTGTACTGACACAGCTGCTGCGGAGGGCCCTACTGGGCCAGGCAAAAAACTCCTGGGGCCAATAGCTCAGGTCCACTCTTAGGGACCACCTTGGGATCATTGGACTTAGTGCCCACTTCCTGTGTTTCTTCATGCTTTAGCTGTTACACCTGGAGAGCTACACGAATCAGAAGTGAAGGAGGCCTCGCGCTCTCTCTCTCAGTGTCACGGTTTCTCCGGACCATCTAATCCTGTCACACACTGGAGCGTCACCCAAGGTACAGTGACCAATTCTGCCATTGTGGCCTCTCAGTGTTTCCCTAGTTACATCTTGGGACCACATATATTGGCTTATAAATCCTGCTCCAGCAGGGGGTGTGGGGCCCAACTTGTATCAATAAAATCTATATAAACATATCTAACAAACAAAAATGGGCTATATCAATTGCCTATTTAAAAGGTATGACTAGTCTATGTATGAAGGAGCCCTGGTGATGTTGTGGATTAAGCTTTATGCTGCCAGCCACCAGCTTCTACCTGCTGCTCTGAAGGAGAAAGATGAGACTGTTTGTTCCAGTAAAGATTTATAGTCTCACAAACCCTTTATAGGGTTGCGAAAAATCAGAATCGGCTTAATAGCAGTGAGCTTGAATTGAGACTCTACAGATGTGGAATAAATCTCACTCCACAGCGAACCCTGCATTGTATGGGCTCTACCTGCCTCTGTGAGACTGAGCCACATGTCCCCTTTGCTGCCATTAGCACAATGGGGCTTGTGCCATCTCCAGGCCTTTGCACCTGTGGCTTCCTCTGTTCTTGGCTTACCCCTTCGGACCCTTCAGAACTCAGTGGATTCCTCGTCTCTAGAGAAAAGGACTACAGTATTTGTCATAGCTCATGATGTTAGAAGCTCTTTGCCCAAACTACTTGCTCCAAGTATTTTACACTATTTATTGCATTCACAGGTCCCTGAGTTGGGCAAGCACCTGGTAATCAGCTACGGTCTCTTGTGTGAACTTGCCAAGGGCACTGCACCAGCAAGGCCCGGTGATCTGCTTGCATAACCATCACCACCAAGAAAAACATATGGAGCAATCATCTGGTCACGTTATGAATCATCACAAGTTAGAATCAACCCGATGGCAATGGGCTCTAGTTGCTTTATTTATTTTGTCATCCCATCTTCTGGAAAGCAAGCTCAACTCCTGGGCGTGACCACTGTCTCCCTCACCTCTAGCATTGGTAGCTGCTAGTTGTTAAGGCAAGTCCCCACTCATGGCAACCCGCTGCACCGCAGCACAAAATGCTGTCTGATCCTGAGCCACCACATGATTGGCAGCATATTAGAGCCTTATGACCCATAGGGTTTTTTCTGGTTAATTTCCACAAGTAGATTGCTTTGGCATGTCATAAAGACTCAAAAAAAACCTGTTGCATGAATGAACAAATGATGGAGGTTTTATGAAAAGTAAGTTAAGGCAGTCACCATTTGATGCTATTAATTGAGTGCTAGACATTGCACAAGGCACTTTCCCCACACTACCCCACATTAATATCT
>NW_022103928.1:9058288-9062536 GCF_000313985.2 Echinops telfairi
TATAATCAAAGATCTAGCACAGGCTTGACTGACGCCAGCACTCCCACTATAGCTTAGACTCACTTCCAGCACTTCTTAGGGTGGCTCTGCAGGGCTAGATTGGAGCTCAACCAGTCATTCCAAATCAGGTGTGAGCCTTATAAGTTAGCGTAGCAGCTACAACCTAAGTCTACAAGTCAGAAAGTTGCCCGTGAGTGAAACATTCTCTGAGAGAATACCTCCGAACATTATTTCCTTGCAGGGGCTTTGGGGTCAGGTAAACTAGACTAGTGCCTCCGCAACTTCCTCTCTGAACCATGGCCAAGTTGCATAACGTCTCTGAGCTTCAACTTCCTGGAGATAAAACAGTATCCAAATCTCTGGGTAGGGCAAGCAGTTAAGTGCTCAACAACAAATCAGCGAGTTGGCTGTTCAAATCCACTCAGAGGCACCTTGAGAAAGTTCTCGTGAATTTCTACTGAAAGATCACAGCTATAAGAACTCTGTGCAGTGCACCTGCATCATATGAATTTACAATGAATCAGAATTGACACCATGGCAACTGGTTTGGCTTTTTTGATTTGTCAAATAGTATCTATCCCCTGTGGTGGTAGGTGAGACTTGAATGAGATAAAGCATCGAAGGGACTTTGTACAGTGTTTGTGTGGAGCAAGTATCTGAAATTGAGATGCTTATGAATAAGATCTTGAACATTTTCATTCCTGAAAATATTTAAATTTTCAGAAAAAAATAATGAAGTTTCTTAAGAGATCAGACATTGGCCTAGGATGTACCTGAGAGGTCATGCACCCACCTGCTCCTGTCTCTGGACAAAGTAAGTCTGCCATTTCGGAACAGATGGGTTTATCACTCATGGAGCTCAGTTGTTGTGGGGTCTTCTGATGGAATAGAGGAATCTTTCCATGCTAAGACTTGACTAACAAATCTTGTCATTACTGTTGCATAATTTTCTTCAGAAGTGAAAAGATATCACTATTGTACATCAAATTTGTCTAATCTCTTCCCATAGATATTTTCAATAACAGAATATTTTCCATATACAGCAAGGGGGGGAGGTTAAACATCTTACTCTGTCAATAGTGGAATATGTTTTAGTTTAACACCACAAAATGATGAAGCTTGACTAAAATAAAACTTAAGACACTCCAAACCAATACCAATTTTCTAGAGAAAATGTATTTAGTTATAAGATTAAAAATTAACCAAAACATTATCTTCATCCTGTTGACAATTAAAACATTGATTACAAAAAACAGACAGTTATGTGCATACCATTATTCAGATAACAGAAGACTGCTTTCCAATCACCAGGAGATTTTCCCTATAAACCCTACAGGAAAAAAACCAAAACAAAACAAAATGCAGTATCAACACGAAATGTTGATAACACCAGGAATTGAGATACCAGAAAACAAGTGCCAACATGAAATGAAACTAAAAATGTACTCAAAATAATAGTCTATGTCACAAAGTGACATAATTCTATATAATGTATCAAGAAGTTTATACACCCCAGTCCCAGATTTTTTTTCTTGGTGTATCGATTTTTAGGTCCACATCTGGGATTATTTGGGGTACTGATTCAGAATATTGAATTGGATAGACCATATTGCCCTAGTTTCTTAGATATGGTGTTTCCACTATATTTTCAGCCATTAAGTTATCATGCTGGTTTTAAACATGAGAAGAATTGAGACCCACAATTTACATGATAAGACAAAAGAGGAAAGAGATATTTGAAAACGAATTCAGTATCAAGGGAATTCCCAGGGAAGTTGGATGAAAAATAACTAGTCGACATCCCACCATTTTAGGAAATTGCGTATGAGCAAGAACCGATGATGCTGAAGGAAAAATCAAGCTGTACTGAATGCATTAGCCAAAAACAAGGCTCCAGGACATGGCAGAATAGCCATAGAAATGTTTCAACAACTGATGAAACCGAGGAAGTGCTTACTCATTTATGTTAGGAAATTTGGAATACAGGTACCTGGCCAAAGGACTGGAGGAGCTCCATATTCATTCCCTTTCCCCAAAAGGTGACACCACAGACTGCTTAAATTACAGAGCAATATCATTTACAGCACGGGTAAGTAAAATTTTGCTTCAAATCACCCAACAATGGCTGCAGCAGTACATTGACAGGGAGCTGTCAGAGGTTCAGGTTTGAATAGAAGAGGATGTGGAACTTGAGATATCATTGCTGATGTCAGATGGGTTGTGGCTTCAAGCCCAGAATACCAGAAGAGTGCTTACTTGAGTTTCACTGACTATGCACAGGCTCGCAAGAAACTATGGGTAACCTTGAGAAGAATGAGAATTCCAGAAAGCTTCATTGTGCTCATTCAGAAATTATATATGAATCAAGAGACAGTCGCATGAGTAGAACAAGGGCCTGCTACATAGTTTATAACTAGTAAAGGTGTGCTCTTACCATACTTATTCAATCCGCATGCTGAATCAATCCTCACAGATATTCAATCATCAGAGAAACTGGATTATAAGAAGAGTGCAGTATCAGGAAGGGTGGAAGGCCTATGAACAACCTGAGATATGCAGATGACATCACCTTGCTTGCTGAAGGTGAGAAGGAGTTGAAGCACTTGCTCATGAAGATCAAGGAGTGCAGCCTTCAATGTGGATTATGACTCAGTGTAAACAAGACCAAAGTTCTCACAATTTGACCAAACTTGTCGAGGATTTTGTCTTGCTCAAATCCACTACCAATACCCACGGAAGCGGCAGTCAAGAGAGCAAAAGACATGTTGCATTAGGTCAATCTGCAGCTGAAGACCTCTTTAGAAGATTGAAAAAAAGGATATTACTTTGACGACATAGGTGCGCCGGACCCAAGCCATGGTATTGCCTCCTATGGTTATGAAAGTTGGACATTGAATAAGGAAGACTGAAGAAAAAATCAATGCAGTTATATTGTGGTGCTGCTGAAGAATATTGAAAATACAATGGACTGCTAAAAGGATAAATCTATCTATTTTGTACGATCTCCCTGATTCAATGTCCAACTTTCTCATGCATGTAATGCAATGGAGAATACCTTGGCTTGAGTCAGGTGGACCTTAGTTCTCAAAGTAACATCCTTGCTCTTAAATTTCTAAAGAGATCTTGTGCAGCAGATTTGCCTAATGCAATAGTTAGTTTGATCACTTGACTGCTGCTTCCATGAGCATTGATTATGGACCCAAGTAAGACAAAATCCTTGACAACTTTAAACTTTTCTCCATTTATCATGGTGTTACCTATTGGTCTAATTGTGACGATTTGGGTCTTCCTTACATTGAGTCATAGTCTATATACAACCCTTCGTCTTCATCGGAATTGCTTCAAATCCTTCTCATATTCAGCAAGCAAGATTGGATCATCTGCATATCTTGGTTGTTGATAAGCCTTCATCCAATCCTGATGCTGTACTCTTCTTCATTTAATGTAGTTTCTCAGATGATTTGCTCAGCATATAGATTGAATAAGTATGGTGAGAAGATACAACCCTGACATACCCCTTTCCTGATTTAAAACCATGCAGTATGCCTTCGTTCTCTTAGCAGAACTGCTTCTTAACCCATGTACAATTTCCAAATAAGCAAAATTAATTCTCATTTTTCTCACTGCTATCTATAGTTCATTATGTTCCACACAGTTGAATGCCTTTGCATAGTCCATAAAACACAGGTAAATATCCTTCTAGTATTCTGTGCTTTGTGAGCCACGATCCGCCTGATATCAGTAATGATATCCCAAGTTCCACATCCTCTTCTGAATCCAACCTGAACCCCTGGCAGCTCCCTGCAACCACTGTTGGATGATCTTAAGCAAAATTTTACTTACATGTGCTATTAGTGACATTGATCTGTCATTTGAGCGTTCCTTTGGAATAAAAATAAATACGGATCTCTTCCAGACAGTTAGCCAGCTAGCTGTCTTCCAAATTTTCTGGTATATATGAGGGAGTGCTTCCAAGGGCTTCAGCGTGCTGAACCATTTCCATGGGTATTCTGTCAATCCTGGGAGTCTTGTTTCTGGCTAATGCATTGAGTGCCATTTGAACTTCCTTCAGCACCATTGGTTCTTGTTCATATGCTACCTCCTGAAATGTTGAACTGTTGACTAATTCTTTTTGGTACAGTGACTCTGTATTTGTGTTAGCCTGGGTAAATTAGAGAAACAAATCCACAGAAACCTATATAAATATATGAGTTTTATATAAAGGGTACATGGACATTAAGAAAGCAT
>NW_022103928.1:9062807-9121500 GCF_000313985.2 Echinops telfairi
AAAGTCCTCCTCAACCTCACAAAACACATGCAATGATGCTGACGGCAGGAGGAAAGCCAAATCAGTGAGTGTGTAAGCATCTCAGCACTGGCAGGGGTCTCCACGCGGCTACTGAGGCATCCAGGGCTCCATCAGGGTAGGTCCATGTGATTTCTCCTCAAGGCTGTCTCACAGGAAGTGAGCCTTGCCTGTTGAAGCAGGGAACTGGCTAAGGCAGCTGCACCCTGGTCCGACCGTCAGAGAGCAAGAGACCTGAGAAGTAGAAAGGCCATTTATCTCCCTGCCCTTCAATTAATCCCACATGTGTTTACCAGCCAGGTTGGCACAATAAACCGTAACTATCTCAATATTCTTTCCATCTTCTCTTGATGCTTCCTGCATCATTCAATATTTTGCCTTATAGGATTTTCAAAAGTCAAATTTGGAACTTGAATTATTTCTTGAGGGTTTTTTTCAGTTTTAGACATGCTGTAAGTGCTCTTCTCTTTTGTTTCTCAAATTCTAGGTCCTTGCACATTATTCATAAAATTGGCCTTGTCTTCTCATGCTGCCCTTTGAAATTTTCTATTCAGTCTTTGACTTAATCTTTCTTCCATTTGTTTTAGCTATTCTACAATTAACAGCAAATTCCATTCTCTTCTCTGATATCCACCTGTATTTTTCATGACCTTTAGCTTTCTTTGGGAATGATGGTCTAGCTGTCTTCCCACAGCTCATCGGCTCTTCTGTCATTGGTGTTCAGTGCAGCCAATCTGTTCTTGAGGGGTTCTGGAGATTCAGATGGGATAGATTCAAGGTCGGTGTTTGGCTCTTGTAGAGTTGTTTTGATTTTCTTCACCTTTATCCTGAACTTACTTCTGAGCAATTCATGGTTGTCCCACAGTCAGTGCCTGGCCTGATTTTAACTGCTGATATTGACCTTCTCCATTGTGTCTTCCCACAGACATACTCAATTCAATTTCTGTGTATTCCATCTCAAGAAGTTATGAATACAGTTGCCTTTTTTGATGTTGAAAAATGGTACTTACTATGAAAGCCATTAGTTTTGCAACACTCTATCATGTGATCTCCAGCTTCATTTCTTCCACTAAGTCCATATTTTTAACTGCTGTTCCTTCCTCTTTGTTTCCAAAACTTTCATTCCAATCACCAATAACTATGAATGCATCTTGATTGCATGTTTGACCAATTTCAGGTGGAAGGCATTAGTAGAATTCTTCAATTTTTTCATCACTAGCTTTTGTGATTGGTGCATAACTTTGAGTAATGGTTGTATTGCTTGGATTTACTGGAAGGAGGATAGTTACATTCCTGTCACAGACAGCATTGTACTTCATGATGGATTTAGCAAGAGCCTTTCTGACAGTGAGTGCCATGCCATTCCTCTTGGTTGTGTTATTCCTGCCGTAGTGAATCATATAATTTTCTGATTTGAAATGGCCAATATCAGTCCTTTTCAGCTCACGGATGCCTAGGATATTGAGCTTCGGGTGTTCCATATTATTTTGACCACTGCCAATTTTCCTAAATTCAAACTCACACATTCCAAGTTCCAATCATCACAGGACTTTTGCAGCTGTTTATATTTACCTGGTGTCGTGCCCCATCAGCAAATGAAGATCCTGAAGATGCCACTTCCACTGGCTTTACCCGACTCAAGTCACCGTCGTTGACTCCCCTCCAAGTCTTCAGCCACACGTCAGTGCCTTCGGACATAAGGTGCTCATCTGCCAGCAGCGTGTCCAACAGTGTTCTCTTTGCTTTGTTTAGGTTTCAGTATTTGAAAATTCTTCAAGGCTATCGATAAGGTTTTCACCGGCGTCTTCCTCCAACTTGGGGAGCTCAGTCCCTCGTTTTTTGTTCTTAGTCTGGAAGCTGACCAGCTGAAACCTGTTCACTTGGGGTTGGGACTTCGCTGGCATTTGAAATACTAGTGACTTGGCTTCCAGCATCACAGGCACATACAAGCCAACACAGTCTGATAAACTGACAGACACGCGGTGGGTGAGCAACTTACAACCCTGAAAAAGGAGACACTTCAGATATGCAGAAAACTTCATATTATGAAAGCAATATATTGTTTCAAAGTTTCAAAGACTTGACAAGTTCAGCAGACTGTCTTTCATGCAGAGATGGCTACTCTCACAACCTCTGTCATCTGCAGGGTAAGACAGGGTGTCCTTCGCTGGTGTGAGGTTGAAAAATTTCAAGCTATGACGTGGTGGTATAGTAATGGTGGGGCAGTAAAATGCACAGTGAGGTCTTGTACACTGAGTGTTAAACCTACAGTGTTTGGGATAATAGGAGGGACATTCTTCTTTCCAAGCAGGAAAGTAATCACAGAGCTGAGAACTAGAAGGTGGTGTTGGTGTTGTAACTAGTTTGGGAGGCAGGCAGCACTAGGAGTCTTCTTCTCATATGAGTGAAGGGGTGTGTTAGGCTGAATTGTCGAGGAGACAAATCCAGTGACACTCATATATGTGTGTAAGAAAAAGCTTTATATTAAGAAGTCATTATATATCAAGAAAACATCCCAGCCCAGCCCAATTCCAGTCCATAAGTCTGATACTAGTCCATACACTCTTCTTCAGACTCAGGAAGCCACATACAATGATGCAACTGTAGGAAAATCACAGGTTGGTGGGTGCAAAGTCATTGGAAACATGTTGTTGGAAACATGATAGGGCTCTGGCAGCTCTCAGGGTGGCCAGCCAGCAGGAAGGTGAGGGCACAGAGAGAGGGAGGTTCCCTGGGCCTTATTTATGTAAAGGTCACCCACAAGGAGTGACCATCAGGCTGTGACCTGATTGACAGGTTGGATACTACCCCTACACTTTTCTATATCTTCAAGTTGATATAAAAATATGTAACTACCACAAGGGGCAATCTGGCTTGGTACATTTTACATCATATTTACAATGTGGATGAACAAGTAAGCATTCTCAACACCTTTCAAGTTGAGAAGATCTTGAATGTTTTTTAGATGGGCAAGCAGAGTGAAGAATGGCATATGGCCTATGCTCCACACCTCAAAACTAAAGCTGATGGCGACCCTGGGGTCATTTTGGAAGCAGCAGGTCAAATATAGGCAGAAACAAGTCTAACATTTGAGGCACCAAATGTTATAAATATTTACTCTCAAAAGTTGAGCCTTTGAGTTGAAAATACTCTAATCAGTGATTTATCCTGTTTTAATAACATTTTTTCCTCAAAAAGTCATAGAAATTACTTTTTACTAAACAATAGTCTTAAGAGGTTGTCTCAAACAAAACAGAAACAGCATAAATATGTAACAAATACGAAATATGAAACATTTTTTCACAAATGCTAGTGAAAATTCTAGAGAAAACAGGGTCAACTGCAATCAAGATAACATTTTGTTAAATGTAAAAATCAATAATAGCAACATTTTTAATATTCTAATCTTCCACATAAACTTCCTGCACACTTTTTAACTTATGTACCTTTGTAAAATTTTGAGAAATTATAAGAATAAGGTCCAACTTTTTTATCTGGTACCTATTTCCTATGGAGGTGAAAAGTATATATTTTCTCCTAACTTTAAATATAAGACTTTGGAACAATAATAATGATCACACCTAAAACTGAAAATGAAGACATTTTATAAGGGTAATGATTTTATAAAATGATGATTTTATTATAATAATAGCGGAGAAATTGAAAGGAAGATAATTTGTCAAGATACTATATGCCAGACATTCACCCTCCTTTCAGCAATCTTGTTTTACCACTAGTTCGTACTCTCTTTACATTGTGGGCTAACCCTAAGAAATCTGTTGCAGAATTTCCAGTTATTCCTTTCAGTTATTGTCTCATTGCTATCGTATTTCCTGTATTTTCAGAGATAAAAGAGTTACTTGTATTCACGCTTTTTTTCATGTCTTTATCCCCCACCCTTTTTTTTCTCAAGGCCACTTGAGTCATGTTTTGCCCCAACCAGTCCATCAGACAAATCGAACCAGGTAGTGTTAAAGCAATTTCTCATCAAGCTGATACCCCGTGTGCAGAGTGGAACTGTGCCCCTTATGGTTTTCAAGGCTACAGCCTTTCTGAAATATAGCACAAGACTTTTTTTTTTAAAGCACCTCTGAGTGCATTTGAACTGCAATCTTTGGGTTAGTACTGGAATGCTTAACTATTTTTCTCATCCAGGGACTCCAGATTGCTATAATCCACATCATAAATGGAGTCCATATTACTAAACCCAATTGTCCGTTCCTTGTCCTCGTCTTCCTAGACCTGTCAACAATTTGACATACCTGATCTCTTTTTCCTCCTTCAGACAATTTTTCTCTTGACTTCAGTAAAATCTCAGTCTTCGTAAGGTCTGGGGCTCCGATGTTCCAGAATGGCACTTCTCCTGCATGTCATTGGCAAGACAAGTCCAAGGTCAGTGCAGATTGAGGGGAGAGAAAATGGGACTCACCGAGGAGTCAGTGTGTCAGAGGGAAGGGGCTCTTAGCAGTTGTCTATGGAGACTTTGGCGTATGTCTCAAAATTGGCACTGCCATGTCATTGCCTCTATGTGTTTCTCCTTTTTAACCTGTTTCACCTACATCTTTAACTTCTTCTCCCATCTGTTTGGCCTTTTCATTTTTTTCCTTGTCTTTTTAATGACTTCTTTTTCTCCTGTACAATGTTGTGGATGTCATTCCGTGACATCTGATCATTAGTGATCAATGAATCGAATCTGTTCATGGGATGATATCTAGATGCAGGTGGGATAAGCTCAAGGTTGTATTGGATTCTCACTGATTGGTTTTAACTTTCTTCGATTTCAATATGAACTTGCACAGGTGTACTTAATGGTCTGTTCTACAATTGACCCCTGGCCTTATTTTGACAGATGATATTGAGCTTCTCCATCATCTCTTTCTGCAGAAGCAGTTTAGTTAACTCCTTCATAGTTCAGCTGGGACATTCACTATGTATGGTATTCATTTATGTGGTTGAAAAATGGTATTTGCAATGAATATATCATTGTTCTTGTGAAAGTCCATCCTGTGATCGCTAATGTGGTTTCTATCATCAAGGCAATATTTTCCAATGTTGATCCTTTTTCTTTCTTTCCAAACTTGGCTTTCCAAAGTTATTAGTAGTTATCAGTGCACCTTTATTTAAAATTTATTTTTATTGCTTGGGTAAAAGTTTACAGTGCATACCACCTTTCCTTTCAACAATTCATACGTATTTTATTTCATGTCATTGATTACAATTTCCACAATGTAACATCTCTTATCCTTTTCCTGTCTTTTCCCTATCTCTTCTTCTTTCTGATCATTCTGCTCTTTGTCCTTGGGTAAATGCTCTCCTTTTGAGCTTGAGTGAGTGCATGCTCCATGGCTTGTGTACTTTGCTAGTGTTTTTCCCCTGATAGCGCTGTCTATTGTTTGGCTAACATTAAGCCACAGAGTAGAACTGAAGCATGATTAAAGGCCATAGTTTTAGGAATTCTACCAATCAAGACAGTGAACCTGGTCATTTTCACACTGTTTAGTCTAGTTTCACATATTTCTTCCACTCCACTCATGATACTTTAATGTGATCTCTTTCAGAGCAATTGGTAATGGTAGCCACACACTCTCCAATTCTTCTAGCCTCACAGACATGGATACTGAGGTTTGTGTGGTCCATTAGTGGATTAATTGTTTCCACATGTCTTCGATGGTCTTCACTTTTATTACTCTGGACAGGGGGAGATGCATGGCTCCTTAGATGACTACCCCTGAGCTTTGAACACCCCAGTGACTACAAATCAAAGAAGGATGTCGAATATTGTCGTTTTGGAATATTTTATACCAATAAACATTGTGCCCTGAGACTATGGTTGTAATCCCCGAGACCCTGCAAAGCAGCAATCCATCCCTCAAGGTGTTTGGTTTAGTTTAAGACATTTTCATATCTTTGCCTACTACATTTATGATATTTTTGAAGCATAAGTAAATGCACATGTAAGCATGTGTATATATGTCAAACCTATATATATTTGGACAGTTTCACTATATATTTGGATAGCTTTACTCTCCCTTTCACATCCATTTAGACTTTTGTTTATCCATGCATAGATCACCACTATTGATGGATGGTATATCTGATAATATTTACCTCTTTTGCCTTTAACGCTTAAACTCCTCCCAGTGTCTTCCCCTGTCTCCATCATTTTTGCTGATCTCCCTCTTATTGTGTAGACTCCCACTTCATACAAGTTAATGTGTCCCTACCCTCTAGTTAACAATTTACCCACTCTTGCCCCACCATTCCTGAAACCATCATAGTGTTTATTTTTGTCTGAAAACTTTTCCTGATTTTTTTATAATAATGGTTTCATATAATTTTTGTCCTTTTGTAATTGCTTTTATCTCAGCACCATGTCCTCCAGGCTCATTCATGTTATGAAGTGCTTTACAAATTCATCATCATTCTTTTATATTGGGCATGCCATAGCTTATATCTTCTTTACTGATGACCACGTGGATTGTTTCAAGTAGTGCTGAAATGAATATGGATGTGTGGACATCTATTTATACTATAGCTCTTATTTCTCTACCTATATGCCAATTTTTCAGACTGCAGAACATGGTAAAATTTTCAGTTGCCTCATCTTTGGCACAAATGAAAAGTTGAAGAACTCATTCATTGTTGAAAAGAACATTTCAAATTTTTCTATTCTAAAGTCCAACACTGTCAGTGATAATATCCGCATGACCTATTAGGAAGACCGTTGAACATGACTGTCCTATAGGGTTGTCAAGGCTCCTCTAGAGTTTGTAGGAGATGACCCTGGTGGCACACTCGTTACACTTTTGTCTGCTCAATCGAAAGTCAGTGGTTTGAACTTACCATTGGATACATGAAAGAAAAGACCCAGGTGATCAGCTTTTGTAAAGTTTTCTACCTAGAAAGCCCTGTGGGGCAAGTCTTCTCTTCCCCATAGGGCTTTCTGTCCACTGGATGGACTCAGTGGAAGTGGGTTTCCTCCTTACAGGAAGAGGCTGCTCCATCTCGCTACTATGGAGCGGCTAGTGGGTTCCAATGACCTACCGTGTTAGTGAGCAGCTCAGCGCTCAACCATGGCATCGGTAGGGCTATGCCAAGGGGTATACAGAAACATTTGATACAATGTCTGCCCTTTAATGATATTGTTATGAAATTTATATAAGCACCACGTCCCTAATACAAGACACTTCATGTCCATAAGAATCATATAATCAAGAACTTTCTCATTGATAAAACACTTTCTATTGCTACTTTAGAGATTTTTTTATGTGACTTTGTTGTTCCATGTTGCCCTCAGATATTCAGAATCTCTTAACTCCAAATCAATGGCATTTTCCCCAAGTATGGTATCATCATAATAGCTCAAAATGAAAATTATTCCAAAAATAACTACCAGTTAATTGTGTAGGTGAGAAAATGTAGCCACCCACACAGCAACCAGTGCCAAATTGTCTGTATTAAGAAATAAAAATTTGGAAAGAGAGTAACTCAGCTCAAATCTTAAAAATGCATGTATATACACACAAACACACATTTAGAACACTGCTTACTATCACAAATACCATCACTTGGAAAATTCTACAGGCCAGAGTTTCCTTCAGAATAATTGTATAAGAAAAGTTATCATTTTAAAGATGCAAAAAAAAACCTGATTTGTGTGCTATCTTTCCTCTAATAGATTATTCCTATTGCTTTTAATATATGGCCTGTGACATTCATAATTTTAATTTGTCTTGTATAAACCTTCTACTCTATGACAATGGCTACTTAAATCCTTTTTTTCCCCTTTTTAAGTTTAAATGAGTTCTTTGGGTGGTCTCATGAGGCTCACTTCTGGCAGAGAGTTGGGTACAATTTCTACCATCTCTTCTCCTTGCTATGTCCCCCCAATTGTTTCCAGAAAATCTATAATATGCAATTATTTAGAATTAATACCCCAATTCCCTAGATGTTTTAATGAATTCATTTACACTTGGGGATCTGACCAAGGCATCTGTTCATGAATAGTGGAATGATTACCAACTCCGGATGGAGGAGGCACACTGCCATCTTTTCCTGAACTACATCCCAACTGAGAAATCAACTGTTTCATGCCTGGATTTCTTGTATGTCAATTTTTCCCCATGAAATATAAAACTCTGCTGGACATTCTCTTCCAAGCCACTTCCCTTTACCCTTTGATATCTGTTATCAGGTAAAGGAAAAACAACCTCCCACGTGAAACTCCCCTTGTGCATCCACACTGCAGTTTTCTACGTGAATTCAGCATCTGAAGCAATTAGTAGCCATGGCTGGCCCAAATTTCAGAAATTATTATTTTTTAATTACATTGGGCTGAACTGACACCTCCAAATCCCCCATCTGCTGGAAACATAACATGATGTGAATCATCGGCTAATCCCCGCAAGACCTCTAGTTACAATAGTTGATATCAGAGGACAATATATAATCTCGACTTCTTTGGCTGCTTCCTCACTTAGCAATTATTTAGTTCAAGTGGATGGAATGTATTTTTATCCTAAATAATTTAAAATAAGGTTAAATGCCATCATAAACAATACAGTCTCAGAAGCACATGTTTTCTGGTACCAACTGCCTCAACTAAAGTGCCCGGAGAGTGGAAATGGTGGCTAACCCAACTGCCCTCTAGGAACCAGGAAGCTAGGCAGAGCCCTTGACTTTGAGATGGGGGACTAGGGTGTGCCAGAGACCTTGGCAATCAGAGGAGCTTCTGTCATTGTATGTGTGCCTTGAATATAAATCACTGACCGGAGAGCATAAGGCTAAGCTTTGCACTCCCCTGTTCCAGACTTCTCGGAAACCCTCAGTGAGAGTATCATGTGGTTCTGTTCCCTGTGCATCCAGGCAGGCAGGTGGTCTGATTCCCCGCCCCACCCCAGGCTCCCCTGTCCCCCAGTGAATCATAGTCCCAGCTCTCACTAATTTGTGACCTCAAGTTGGGGAGTTTGTTCAAAACTTAGCCCGTTTGTCCTGTGCTTTATGGTGCTAATTCAAAACACAAGATAGAAAACACTGCTGAAAAGAGGCCATGAGTCAGGTTCTTCACTTGTTAATCTTTACCACTAGCCAAAGGAAATTAAAAGACCCACCTGAACATTAGCTCTATCGATATCTAAATCCATTTTTTAAGATGGCAACTCTGTCCTTTAGAAGTCTGAAAGCAGCAAAGGACAAAATTGGAAAAGCAAGGAGCTCTGCAGAGTCACTCCTCCCACTCATCGGTTTGCCATGAAGGGCCTTTGGGTTGCACATCCACCGCCAACTTGGGATGTGGCCGGGGAGACCTGATACCTTAGCATCACCGGGAAAAAGAGGAAGACCCTCAACAAAAGGACGGACACAGTGGCTGCGCTGATGGGCTCAAACATAAGAATAATTGTGAGGATGGTGCAGGACAGGCGGGTTTTGTGCTGTGGTACACAGGGCTACTACTAGTTGGAAATGACTTGCTGGCACCTAAGAACAACAACAACAACAACAACAACAACAACAACAACGACTGCAGTCAATATACTCGCAATGGCTGCAACTTCCCGGCTCATGAAATCACAGAATGTCCTGAGCTGCAACCCCTAGGACTGAAGAGCCAGGTCAGCTCGTGGTGTCTCCTCCATTACTGTACCACCCACCCCAGTACCTAGCACAGCTTTGCGAGCAAGCTGGCCCTGGACGCAGGTGACCATGTTGAATGAGGGAATGCAATACATCTATCTACTCTCTGCTTGACTGGTTTCCCAGCAATCCACCTACACCTACAACACCTCAATTCCCACAGGCAGAAAGCTGTATCAAATGTAGTTTTATCTTCAGTGGTCTGGATAGCTATAATAATAATGAGGAAGTATTAACAATTGCTAAGTGGCGAGCGCTATAAAAATAATCTTTTCTGTGAATTTTTGATACAAATTAATAGGTAAATAGTATTAGCCCTCATTTTATAGAAGTTCACCCTTAAAGAAATAAGGATATGCCAAGAGTAAAACCCAGATGCCGAGACACCAAAGCTCCTGGTACTTCGGCATCACCTTTTCTATTAAAGCCCATGGCCCAAACATTGTCTTGGAATGGAAGACTACCTCGGGACTAGAGAGGCCTACCATTTTGCCTCACTCAATCACCTCCAGCCTGATACATGTGATCCTGTGTGATAATCACTGGATCACATTAAGGGCAAACGATTGAAATGAAATCAAATAAAAAAATTAGTTCCTCAGTCAGATTAACCAAATATCAGAAATGACCCATAGCCACGTGTGCCTAGTGACTGCTTTATTAGCACAGATTCAGAACATGCGTGCTATTCCAGTTGACACTGCTGAACAATACTGGCCTACAAGGAAGAAAAATCATATTCTGACTCGAGTCAGGAAAAATCTGAATTCTACCACTTTTGGGTGACACAGAGGAGAGATAATTTATATTGAGCTCATTTTTTCCCTACTGACAAAGGTGGCATGTTTTCTTATTTGGGCTGTTCATTAGAATGCTTCATCTTTGTTTACAGATGTAGCTGGCCTCTGCTTGTCACAGGTAGACTGCGGCTACTTGCCCGTGGTGATGGAAATAGACTAACGATTGTTTGTGCTCGCGCCTTTTCCTCTCCTCTTACTTCCACATATGCAATTTGAAAGTGAGCTGACTGGTTTTGTGTCCACAGAGAACAAAAATATGTGTTCCGCTCACAGAATACAATCAAAATACCTCAACGAAAGGGTTGGCCTTCTGTCATCCACTTGACCCATGTTTATATCCCTGATTCCATGAGGTAAGCGCTGAAGACTCCCGCATTATCATAAATACATAGAACTACAAAAAGGTTTTGAGGCGTTCCTACCACTGGTTCTCTTTTTTAAAAGGTGCACTGGCTGCCTTCAGATCATTTTCATTCTCCATTAAGGAACAAAAAACCTTAATGCATTTTATTAAAATTTTTCATCATGCATATTACACTCTAATTCTATTTTTTTCCACGGAAAAGGATTGATTAAATCAGCAGGTAGCATCTGAATTGTGTTTAAGACTCAGTGTGACTAGAGTAGATTATGTTTTCTTTCTTTCTTTTTTGAAAAATTTTTTTTATCCCTGGGCAAGATTTGTCTTTTACCTCTCTCTTGAGTGGCACTCAAATAATGCAGTTTTAACTCACAGTCTTGTTGGTCATTTCCCTTCTCACCAAGGACGTCTAGATTTTTAAAAATCAGGATGCTTCAATTAAAATTGACAGGTAGTGTTGGTTCAAGTGAAGCAGAGCATTAGAGAACTTCACGTAAAAAAACCATATCTTGCTGTTACCATTGGGTAGATCTTATAGGCTCGTTGTAACTTGTAGCAAAGTTAAACTGATAATGCTTTAGGAATAATGATACCTTACATTTCTAGAGTGCTTTGCATCGACAGGTAGCCTTCGGCTTTTTGCACCCTATATATAGACACGGCTTCCACCTCCACTGATATCCCAACTACCTTCGAGGTGGAACCAAGCCTCCTCTCTCTGCCAGCAATTACACAACCGTTTTCAGGAGGGGAAATGAAGACTGATTTCTCCTGTTGAAACTCCAGGAGGAATTTCTGAGTGGGAAGAATGTAATTTCTAAGTTAGCATTGGCCCTGACAATAGGACTTCACACCCCAATTCAGCTCGAAAGGAGGCGTGGAAATGGAAGAATAGGAAGCGTCACAGTCACAGTTTTATTCCTCAAATGGTTAACTACAGCATTTATGAAAATGAAAGCTATTTCCCAATATGACTTCTGGGTTTTTCCTGTTAGAATTAAGAAGACTGTAAGTTTTTGTTTGTATGTTTGTTTGTTTGTTCTTAAGGGAAAGTAATTATAAAAATACACCTACACTTTCACTATGAAGAATGATCACCAAATACTATTAAGCTATTCTGGGTACCGTGGAGTGCTATCTTTTTGTTTGCGTGAATTATTTCATAACTTATTTGTATGGAAATATAAAAATTAAATGGAAGAGATTGACATTAAAATAATTATAAGCAGATTAGAGGCATATACGTCTCCAGTGTTTCAGGGAAGGGAATGCTGAAGGGATGCTGCCTGTGGAAGGATGTGCATGAGAAAAAGGGAGAAGAGCTAGAGAGGAAGCATCCATTTCCAATTACTCCGAAGCAAAAATAAATCAGCAGCTCTTTATTTAAAGGAAAAATTTATCTTTTGAACTGTAATACCCTTTTCTTCTCAAATGAATATTTCTCATAACAAAACAAACGAGAATGTTCCCAAAATTATATAACCCAGGTCAACAGCTGAACATTTGAACTACGGGAGAGCACTTGTTATGGAAAATTTTGAGACTGGTCTAACTGAAAATTAAGAATAAATCTTAATTGTACTTTGGAGTTACGAATTCCTGTATTTCAACCCATTTTGACCTGTGGTAGGCTCTTTACAACACAAAAACTTCAGTATCTCAAACCAATTTTGAAATAAATTAATGTATAAGTATCTTGAAATAAATGTATAAGTATTTTGAAATAAATTAATGTATAAAGTGTCTGACTGCTAGCCAAAAGGTTGGTAGTTTGAGCTCACCCTCTACTCCATGGGAGAAAGACATGGCAGCTGATTTCCATGAAGATTTGCCGTCTTAGAAACCCTGCAGCTGATCTGCTCTGCCCTATAGGTCACTGTGTGCCCATCTCAACTCAGTGACAAAGGATGTGCTTCTAAAACATTATTCTGATTAAAAAGTTTAAAGAGCCATCAAAGGACAGTTGTGATCCATGAAACTTTTCCTGGATCATGGCAACAGATTTTTCTGGTTTTCATTCTTCCATCAAATAATTCATTCATTAATGAATAGCGATGAGATACTGTCTCTAGACCTGGCCAAATGTACTCTGAGGGGTCGAATTGGTCTCAATTGAGAATCATTAATATATGGCAACCTTTGTGGTGTAAAGGATTTGCCCTGGCCTATTATCCATAAGGCCGTAACCACAACCACAAGTTCAAATCTACTCACCAGCACTGGACTACTTAACCACAACCACAAGTTCAAATCTACCCACCAGCGCTGGACTCCTAACCATAAGGCCATAACCACAACCATAAGTTCAAATCTACCCACCAGCACCATGGAAGAAAGTCCCTGTGCTCTACTTCCATAAGCGCACAGTCACTGCAAGTGATATACAAGGAGATTTTGCAATGCATTGACAATTTACCTTAATAAGGATGGTATGAGCAAGATGCCGCGTTACCACATAGTTTCATTAGCTAAGTCTTGTATCTCCAAAAGTAATAGAAGGGTCATGATCCAGCAAAAAATAAATGGGAGAGTATTTCTCTTACAACCTGACCCATGTTGTGAGAATAACTTCTAATAAAATTTTTTGATTATTCAAGGTATTTGCCTCATTTACGTTTGTTCCTGTGGTAGAACACCTGTTATGCTTTTGAAGCTTTTTCAAAGGAAAGAGTCTGAAATGTAGAGGAATTAGACACAAAGATGTCCATAGCCTAAATTAGGGAATATAAATAAATTACTGTGCAGTTACAACAGTAAAGGTCTTTTTAAATAACTCAATTCAAAACTACTATCAACAATGATTATCCCAAGGAAAATTCCCCAAAATTTCATCACCAGATCCCTGTTTGAATTTATACAGAGAACTCTTCAATCCTTCTTTCTGTGTATGAACTTGTGCAAAGTTAGAATTTCATAGCTTACATTTTACAAGAATTATACCATCAAGATATTTCCATTTCCATGTTATCTTGATATTTCTTACCTCAAGTTCACTCCACCAGAAAAAAGGCCTTTCCTCACCTTTCTCCAATTATATACAAATCATATGTATAAATTCACAGCTGGATGTTTTTGATCATCCTGTAAATATGATCTTTGTAAAGTCATTTCTCTACAGCCACCTGTTCCTTCTCAACAAGCTACATGGACATTGATGTGCATCACATACTGTGTTTTGAAGTCATTTTCTTATTAGTTGCTTGGTATTTCCTAATATGGATAAACTATACTTTATTTAGCCATTCCCTTATTAATGGGCATTTCGGGTGACTATGTTTTTTTTTCTTTTTTTGCCATTCTAAGTTGAAAAAATATCCCTGCCCATATTAGTGCTTGTAATGGTTTTCTTTTGAGAGAGAAATATTCCCAGAAGTGGATTTTCTAGCTCAAATGAGATGCACTTTTAATTTGGGCTAAATATGTCCACGCTACTCTCTGAAGTAATGTACGAGAACGCCTTCCTCACAATGTCCTCAGGAGCCCTTTGTTAAATGAGTTGTCAAGCTGATAGGTGAAAGGAGCCCATATTTGTTACCACTGAGATCGCATAGTCTGTCATACATGCTCTGGAATGTTGACTGACCTTTTGCACGTCTTCATCCATCAACTGCCTATCCAAATTCTTCTCGTGCTATTCTTCTGGGACACTCACCTTTGGCTTACCTAACAGTTGGTGTTTTACAATATTGTGGCTATCACCCTTTTGGTGTCATTTGGATTACAATATCTTCCCCCATCTGTCAGTTGTCTTTTGACTTGGTTTGGGCTACATTTTCCCATTCAAATTATCTTCTCTTCGTGAATCTGAATGTTTCATTTTCTTTTATAGCTCTGAGATGTCTGTCTGGCTTAAATTTTTCTCTTTTACCCTGAAGTTAATAAAATATTCTTTAAAATTCTCTTATCGGGTTTTTAATGATTATTTTTTAATATTCACATTTCACTCCATTTGGACTCCATTTGGCTATTGTATGACTACAGGGATCCAAAATTGTTTCTTGTCTAGATGGATGGCCAATAATGAAAGTACATGTAGTAAATAAACCACTCTCTTTCTACTGGATTACCACACTGTCTTCATTAAATTTTTATTTACTAAGGATATGCAAAGAGCACTGGTAGGAATTATACACTGGGGTACTAATCCCCGATTCAGTAGTTCGAAACCATCTGTCCCTCTGTGGGAGATAGACAGGGCTTTCTACTCCTGTGATCGGGTCCAGTCTTGGAAACTCACGGACGCAGCTCTGTCCTGTTTCAGAGAGGCACTGTGAGTCGCCTGACTCACTCAATGCTGAGTAATCAGTGAGAACCCAAAGCAGCAATGACCAAAAATACACCACGAAAAACTGGGGGGAAAAAACAGCGAAACTGTTCAATAGAAAAGAAAAATTGCCATAAAACATTGTCACAAATCAGAAAAAAAGAGAAACCAAAACTAGTGTGATTTTTTAAGTGATGAAATAATAACCCTTAAGAAGACCACAAAGAAAAAGGCAATAACTCTTTTGTAAATGTGAGAAGATTAGGCAAAGTAGAAATTCAAAAACGTAGGCCAGACACCAATAAAAGTAGGAGATAAAAGGCAGTGTTCATGAACTGCAAAAATACAAAAAAATATAAATTAGAATGTGAAAACAGAATATTAGAGAGAATTCTGTTCCTGGTGAGATAGAATAGGCATACTTTACTCTATTATGTTTATGTTAAGTATAACTAAGAACTCGGCTCTATGCCAAGTTTTTAGTTTAACTTAAAATAAGAAGTATACACACATGTACACACACACACACATGCTCACACAAGGGTGCTTCAAAAAAATTCCAGATCTTTTCATTCCATTCTTTCATGAACAATTTAAATTCCTCTGTGTGTGTGTGTGTGTGTGTGTGTAATTGACCCATAGCCAAAGGTTGCTAATTCAAACATCCCAGCATCACCTTGAGAGACAGGCGTGGGGATCTGATTCTAAGTTCACAACCATAAAAAAACCTAGGAGACATCTTTATTATTTGGTTGTAGTACATCATGAATCACCCCCAAGGGCCTAAGGTAATTCTATGGATAATAATATTATTATAGTCAAAGGCAAAACACTGTTGTCTTATATTTTACTATCTCCTTGGACTGCCTTTTCAAGTTTTCTGTTCAGCTCTTTGACTTCATCCTTTCTTCAATTTGCTTTCGCTCATCTTTGATTAAGAGCAAGCTTCAGGGTCTCTTCTGTCATGCACTTTGATTGACTTTCTTCCTTGTCTTTTAAATGACCTTTTACTTTCTTCATGAACAATGTTTTTCTGTTCATCAAGACTTCTGTTATTAGTGTTTTTTGCAGCAAATCTGGCCTTGAGATTATCAAAATTCAGGTGGGAGAAACTCAAGGTTGTGTTTAGGACTGGTCTTAATTTTCTTGAGTTTCAACCTGACCTTACATATGAGCAATTGATTGTCTGTTCCACAGTTGGCCCCTGGCCTGATAGGTACTAATATTGAGCTTCTCCTTTGTCTCTTCCCACAGATGTAGTCCATTTGATTTCTGTGTATTTTATTTGGAGAAGTCAGCTTTGTTGAAGAGAAATTTTTGTTGTTGCTATGAACAAGTTGTTGAGTTTGCAAAATTGTATCATGTGATCTCCAACTTCAATTCTATCACCAAGACCATGTTTTCCAACTACCTTTCCTTCTTCTTTGTTTCCAACCTTTGCATTCCAATCCCCCATAACTATCAATACATCTAGATTGCATGTTTGTTCACTTTGTAACTGAAGTTATTGGTAAAGTTCTTCAATTGTTTCATCATGAGCTTTGGCGTTTTATACATAAATTGAATAATAGCTTTATTGATTAGATTTTCTTGAAGGCAGATAGATATAATCTTATCACATATTATAATGAAATGTGTAAAGTCCTAGGGTTAGAAAACCATAAAGTAAAAACACTTTCATAATATCTTAAACCGAGAGAACTAAAGAAAATGCCAAGCCTTGAGCTGTAATATTGAGAGATCCTATGGACAAAATATCAAATGATGGCAGGAAGCATCATAAGAAGATGGAAAGAATACACAGAGTCACTGTACCAAAAAGAACTAGTTAGCATTTAACCACTTCAGGAGGTAGCATATGAATAAGAACCAGTGGTACTGAAAGAAGAAGTTCAAGCTGCACTGAATCATTAGTCAAAAACAAGTCTCCAGGAATTAATAGAATGCCATTGAAATGTTTCAACAAGCTGATTTATGCCAAGGAATTTGGAAGGCAGCTTGTAGGTCAACTAACTGAAAGAGATCCATATTTGCACACCCCCACCCCCAAAAAAGGTGACCCAACAGAGTGCTCAAATTATAAAACAATATAATTGATATCACATGCAAGTAAAATTTTGCTGAAGATCATTGGTTGCAGCAGTACATAGATAGAGAACTTCCAGAGGTTCAGGCTGGATTCAAAGAGGATGTAGAACAAGGGAGATCATTGATGATGTCAGATGGTTATGGAAGCAGATAATACCAAGAAGATGTTTACTTGTGTTTTCTTGATTATGCCAAGGCATTTGACTGTGTGGATCATACCAAATTGTAGATAGCTTTGAGAAGATGGGAATTCCAGAACACTTCATTTTGCTCATGCAGAACTTGTACATGGAACAAGAAGCAGTTGTGCAAACACAACAAAGGATGGTTTGAAATCAGAAATGGTGTATGTCAGGGTTGTGTACTTTTACTGTAGCTATTCAATCTTTATGTGGAGTAAATAAGGAGAAAGCTGGCTTATATGAAAACTAATGTGATACAGGATGGGAGGAAGGGTTAGTAAAAAGCTCGATATGCAGACAATACAACCTTGCTTGCTGAAAGTGAGCGGAATTTGAAGCACTTGATGATGAAGATCAAGACTGACAGCCTTCAAAAACGTTTGCAAACTCAATGTAAGGAAGCCCCAAATCCTCCCAACTGAACCAATAGGTAGCATTATGCATGATAAATGGAGAAAAGATTGAAGTGGTCAAGGATTTTATCTTGCTTGGCTCCACAATCAATGTTCATGGGATCAGCAGTCAAGAGATCAAACAAACACATTGAACTGGGTAAATCTGCTTCAAAATAACTCTTTAGAGTGTTGAAAAGCAAGGATGTTACTTTCAAGACTAAAGTGAACCTCACCCAAGCCATGGTGAGTCACCTCAAATGTATGTGGACATTGGGCACTTAGTAAGGAAGATTAAAGAAGAATTGATGAGTTTGAATTGTAGTGCTGACCAAGAATATTGAAAATGACCTGGTCTGCCAAAAGACAAACAAGTCTGTCTTGGAAGAAGTATGGTCAGAGTGTTCCTTAGTAACAATGATGGTGAGACTTGGTCTCATTTACTTTGGATATGTTGTCTGGAGAGACCAGTCCCTGGGGAAGGACATATGTTTTCTAAAGTAAACAACCAAAAATCTAAACACTTCCATTGAGTCAATGCTGATTCATAGGGACCCTCTGTGGGTTTCTGAGACTTTCATTGTTTATGGGAGTAGAAAGCCAAGTCTTTCTCCAGCAGAGCTGCTGCAGGTTTCAAACTGTTAGCAATGTAGGTCACAGCCCAGTGAGTAACCACTACCCTACCAGTGACAGCAAACACCAGCAAGTCCCTTGAAGAGATGGATTGACACAGTGGCTGCCACCAAGGGACAAAAGCAAAGGAACAATTGTGAGGATGGTGCAGGACCTTGCAATATTTTGTTCTGTGATGCATAGGTTTGCTATGGGTTGGAACTCACGCTATGGCACCGAAAAATAACCACAGGGCATCTAATACATGAATTGTTAACTTGCACATCTTCATAACTTGATTGATTGGACAGTAACTATAGAAGCCTTAAGGGTTGGAGATATGACAACACTGTCAGTTACATTCATTTAAGAAGTTAGGACCACACCTGTAGACAAATACATGTCACAAAAAGGCAGAGAAGCTTTAAAAACGTATTTAAAAATATAATGGTCTTGAGCCTTCATTCAGTGGGTGACCTCAAAGCAATAGATCAAACCATACCCAAAGTCCATCAACCATCAATTCCCTAACCTTGGCATAGCAATTTTCTGCTTCTTCTCCCAATAGGGTATCCCAGCCAAGAGTTCGAGAATATTTCAGTTCCTTGTTCTACTACAAGTGAACTCAAGGCAGAGTCCAGTATGCCCAGTAGGATATCCATTTTGGATCCTTCAAGAATATTCTGTGAAGGGTGTTGTACATCTTGAAAGGACAAAGTTCAATGTTCCAGTTGCCTATAGGATTGCTGCCCATGTAACCAAGGATTGGTTGGAAACTTGGCCCAAATTTTCCTGTAAAGAGCATAATGCCAGATGTATTCTTCGCCTGGGATTTCTATAAGTATTGTTAAGCTTTTTTTCTCAATGGCAGGGTGCCCCCTTGTCTTACCCACCAACCGAAGGGTGATTGCTTTCTGCAATACAGACATGTCTCCCCCTTTATATTCTGGATCCACTTTTCCAATAAGGTTCAATAATTACTCTTGTAGAATTGTCTCTTTATTTAGTATGACTGCAGAATACTGTTATATGGCAAGAATTGTTTTTTCTCTCTCCCCATAACATGGGAAACTGACCTCATCTAGATTGAGACCACCTCTCTTGAGATAGTTTTTAAGATAATAAGGGTATAATATATAGCTTATGGAAACTAGGTAGGCACACTACCTTGCCACCTGGGGGAGCAAATTAGAAGATCACATGGTCTAGAAACCAAAGACTGTCTTTGTCTTGGTTTTTGTTTTTTTTTCTTGATAGGAGTGGGTTAATATGATGTTTGTCCTTTGGGGGTTGACTAATGTCACTCAGTATAAAGACATCTCCAAAAGTGAACCAGGGACTATAAGCCATAGATATATGGATGGATGTTGAGCTCTCACTTTATCGTAGCCCTAAAATAAGAACAATTGGTTTGTGTGATATGGTCCTGCCTGGTACTTGCCCTCAAGAGATAGATCACTGAAGAGACTAGTGCTATAGCAAAGTGTGGTGAAGAAATTAGATGGTTCCTGTCTCTCAGGACAAACTGCCCTCAAAAGAAGCAGTCCTCCCATTGAGTCATCAGTTAAATCCACAAGAAGAAGTACACCAGCTTGTGCGATCCAAGGATAGTAAATAATAAGATCCAAATCTGGAGGAGGAAATGGTACTAGTACCTAAATTCTAAATACTCAGCTTGTGGAATACTATGGATGATAGTAGAAGCCCAAATCCATTTGCAGCATCCCTATATGGATTGAACCCCAGGTGACTTGCCGCTGCCCACAATTTGAAATGTGAAAAGCCTTAATATCAGACAAAGAACATTGTAAAGAGGTTCTTAGCAACTGTACTTAGACTGCAATGAACACCTTGCCATTAGATCTCTCTTTGGACCCACTTTCAATTTATCCTAAATTTTTAGTAGCATTTGCTTTTTCTTAGATTGACGCCTTTCAGTTTTAGTGATCACCATTGCTGGGTCCTTCTTTTCCAGTCCTATGTTTTTCTGTCAAAAGAATCCAGAATTTATGAAATCATAGTTGCCTGGGGGCATGAAAGGGGAGGTGGGGGCTGTGAGAAGTCAACGCCAATGGTACAAGAAGGAAGGAAGCTTTTCAAACTTGCTTGTGATGATGAGTGCACAACCCTTCTTAATATATATGATTGAGAATACTATTGGATTGTATGATATGTTAATTATTCATTGATAAAACTAATTAAAAAAACAGGAAAGGCAACACTGTTCTGAAAATAGGGGGTCTACATGAGTCAGAATCAGTAACAGCAGCATTTTGTTTTCTGGTTTCTTCTGTCTACACTTTGCACGAATTGGTCAAGTTCAGTCTAAAGCCAACTTTGAAAAGAGCGAGTAAACTTCTCTTTAACAAAAACGTGAACATGAATGTTTATAGCAACTTAATTTGGAATTTCCACAAACCAGAACCAACCCAGATTCCTTTGAACAGGTGAAGAGTTAAACACACAGTGGCACAGCCATATCACAGAATATTTCCAGCAAGGAAAGGGAATCCATTGTGGATAGATACACCACTTAAATGAACCACTCAGGGATTAAGCCAAGCAAAAAAAAAAAAAAGCTAATTTCAAAATGTCACATACTCATTGCCTAAAATTCTATAAATGATTTAATGATAGATAACAATGGCAGATTAAGAGTTACCGGGGTGAAGATTGTTGAGTGGGGAAAGGTGGAGGCTGAAATAGGTGTGGCTATGAAAGGGAAACAGGAAGGACTTGTGTGGTGATGGAAAGGTTCTGTAGCTTGGTGGCCTCAGTGTCAGTAAACAGTGTGATACTGTGCTATAGGTATACAAGTGTAACCATTGAGGGAAATGGATAAAGGTTACATTGAACTTCTCTGCATTACTTCTTTCAACTACATGTGAATCTACAACTCCTCAAAATAAAAATTTCAATTTAATTTAAAATATCTACAAAATCTTTTTTTTTAAAGGAATAAAGTAGGAAGGAAAACAAAGGTTGACTGAATGCTTGTAACTTAGGAAACTGTATCTATGAATCTTTATTATGCTTCTTGTAGTTTTTGCCCAAAAGCAGAGGTTGGACAACTGGCATCAGGAAGGATAAGCATAAGAAGACAAAACTAGGTGAAATAACGTGGAGATTAAAAGCGATGGCTATAGAACGGTGCCTGGGTGGCACAAGCAGTTCGTGATCAGCTGCCAACTTAATGACTGGCAGTTTGAACCCAGCCAGTGACTCTACTCTGCAGGAGGAAGCCTTCAGGAAATGCTTTAAAAAGTCCATAAAGATTACAGGCAAGAAGTCCCTTTGACGAAGTTCTACTTTGTAACACATGGAGTCATCATGATTGGGTAACAAACGCAATAGCAGGCAACAGTCAAAAGAGAATGTAGGCAAAGGAATACACATCTGCATTATTAGAGTTTCTCCCCCACACAAAAAATAAGGTGAAATGAAAAAATTTAAATATTGAATATGAGAAAGAAGGTCTTAGATAAAATAAGAGTTGACTCTTCTTAGCAAAAGGATATGCAGTGTGCCACAGAAAATGGATAGAAACAGTCAACATTAAAATAAATACCAGTCAGCTTTCTACGTTTTACAGAAAGGGGCTCTTTTCAAAAGAACTATTTTGCAAACAGACTTTGATGGTTACCAGTGTGGGAGGGGAAAAGTGAGAAGAGGAAGCAATAGGCTAGTGGGTAGCTAGATGTTAAGTTTGGCGAAGAGGAAATTACTGTACTACAAGAGGGAGATGGGGCACAAGAGAAAGCTACAGAGCAGAGCAAGTCATTGGGAGGTTTAATAAGTTGTTTAATATGGTAAATGCAAAAATGATATGTAAATTCCCACCTCATTCACAATTTTAAAAATTAACTGATCTTTTGGACAGTCAAATAAAAAGGTTAATAAGTTGTGAAAGGGGATAAATGAATCTTGAAATTTTCTAACACCAAAAGAGGGTCAAACAACACTATAAACTACTCTAAAAGGTAAAGTTATATACAAATCTTATCTACAGTCATGCTATCCGTCAAGGACTAGGCTATGAAAATAGACACACATGCCTTCATACAAGTTTGAACATTCGAGGACCACAAGCCTATTTCTCCCCACTTGCTGATGAAACTAAAATATGACCATTTTTTTTCTAATAAAAAGATAGTTGGTAAAACTATGGGGAAAAGGCACCTTGCTAGGTGGGGCCAACGCAAAGCATCCCGATGGACAGAAGGAAATACTACCTGGTTCTGGGTCATCCTCACAGATGCTATGAGTCAATCCGTCCCCTTGAAGGTCTTTCTCTCTCTCATGATAAACAGAGCAAATATTGAAGTTGTCGAGGATTTCTTCTTGCTTGGATTCATAGTCAATGCTCATGAATGCTGGAGCCAAGAAATAAATCAAATACATGTATCAAATGCACCAATTCTCTTTTTCTCCTCCTTATTCACTGTCCAACGTTCTCGTGCATACAAAATGATTGACAATACAATGGCCTGGATCAGGCACACCTTAGTCCTCAGAGTGACATCCTTGTTTTTCAACATTTTAAAGTGGTCCTGTGCAGCAGAGTTGCCTAATGTGATACATCATTTGATGTCATGGATGCAGTTTCCATGAGAATTGATTGTGGAGTCAAGTAAAATGAAATCCTTGACCACAACTTCAATCTTTTCTCTGCTTATCATGATGTTATCTATTGGCCCAATTATGAAGATGTTGATTTTTCTCACACTAAGTTGTAATCCACACTGAAGGCTGAAGTTCTTCATGTTCAGCAGCAAGTGTTTCAATACTCCCTACTTTCAGTAAGCCGGGCTGCATTATCTTCTATCGCCGGTTAATAAAGCTTTTGATCTGGATCCTGCTTTCTTCTTGATAGAGTACAGTTTCTCTAATTATTTGTTCAAGATATAATTTGAATAATGATACACCACATGATAGTCCCTTGTTCTATTGGAAACATTGTCTCTTGGTCTATGTACAGGTTCCGCATAAGAACAATAAAGTGCTTTGGAATTTCCATTTTTCCTCAATGTTAACCATAAGTTGTTATGATTCACACAGTCTAATGCCTTTCCAAAGTCAATAAAATACTATTAAACACCTTACTGATATTCTGTTTTCAGCCAAGATCCATCTAATACCAGCAATCATATATCTTTTCCATGACTTTTTTTGAATCCTGAACACCTGGGCAGCTCCTTGTCAATATATTGCTCCAGCCATTGTTGACTGATCTTAAGCCAAATTTTATGTGTATGCAATATTGACCATATTGTTCAATAATTTCTGCTTTCTATTGAGTCAATTTGCTTTGAAATTGGCACAATATAGGTCAGAGATTCAGTCTCCTTTGAAACCACGTTAATCATTAAACAATGTTGATGATTTGATCAATCCACATTGATGATTTATTTCTTGTCTTTTTAATGACCTTTGATTTTCTTCATGCATGATGTTGTTGATGTCCTCCTACAACTCACCACATGTCTGTCTTTAGTGTACAATGTGCCACATCTGTTTTAAGATGTTCTTGACATTCCTGTGGAATAGACTCTAGGTGGTAGTTTGTCTTTAATGGATAAGTTTTAATTGTCTTCAACCCAACCCTAACTTACATAAGAGCAATTATTGGTCTGTTCTATAGTCATCTCCTGTCCTGATATTTGGGTCTTCACCATTTCTTCCCACAAATGTAGTCAATTGGATTCTTGTGTGTTGTGTTCCATATAGAAAAATCCACATGCATATCCCCATTTGTTGAAAAAGATATTTGCAATGAAAAAGTAGTTTGTCTTACAAAATTTTATCATGTGACTTCTTTCTATTACCAAGTCTACATTTCAAACTTCTGTCCTTTCCTCTTTGTTTCCAACTTTTGCATTCAAATAACCAATAATAAGCTCACTGATGCCTAGGATATTGATCTTTATGAATTCCATTTCATTTTTGATGGCTTTCAATTATCCTACATTTACACTTTGTACAATCCAAATTCCAATTAATAACAAACATTTGTTGCTGTTCTTATTTTGAATAATACCCCATTAACAAATGACGGTCCAGAAAGCTTTGTGCATGCCCATGGTCATGGCCTACACTACTTTGAGGAGAGAGCTCTTCCTCAGTCCCATTTGAGTAACTTTCAATCTGAGAGGCTCATCTTCTGGCACTATATCTGACAATGTTTCATTGCTATTCCTTAGAACTTTAGTGACTAATCCTCAAAGTGAACACTATATTCCATCTCTTGGCACCATAGCTGTCAGTGTTCTGCTGTTAATTAGATGGTTTTCAGTGGCTAGTCACTCAGGTATGAGCAGCCTAGTCATTCTTTGTAGTCTGTTGTTAGTCTGTAAGCTCAGTTGAAACGTGTTCACTTTGAGTGACCCTGCTGGTATTCAAACTAGCAGTGAAATAGTGTCTAGTGTCACAGCAGCATGCCAGCCATCACACTATGACAAATTGACAGGCCAGTGGTAAGTTTCTACTAGAGTCTGTGGACTATGCTTAGCTATATAGTCAAAATGGAAATGAGTGCTGGATTTACCAAAAAAAGCAATTTTTGTATGTTGTGCAATGAAGGAATGAAAGAAATAACTGTCCTGACTTATCCACTATCTTGTTACTTGACATTTTGCACGCACAGTAGTAAAAACCTCGATTATCCCACTCTTTTGTGCCTTAACAACATATGTCCACCAGTAACAAATATCAAGATGCTAAGCAAGAGTAATGTTAGATATGATGGGGAAGATTCTGTGGCAACTTGGATGAGCCATGATTCTCAGTGATTTGGCAGTTATATAATGATGTAATCTGGCAATTATGGAATGATATTGTCATCATCCAACCTCACATAATGCCAAATTTTATAGAGCAGCCTGGTTTTTGGAATCTAACGTGTTGGTAAATGAGAACTGTGTGTATTAGGAAGAAAAAATGGAACAACAATGAGATTATCACAGATAGTACTCAAGACAATTAAAGATAATAGACTCGGTTTTATAAATCTTATAGCCAGACTTAATAGGGGCAGGGTGAAACTAGAAAAATATGTGCAGCTCATATGATAAAAAAGCAAATGTCTTTATTAAGTGATCTATGTCAAACAATAAGAAATTATTAAAACTTCAACAAATACTTGGGGATAGATCATAGACAATTCTAGCTCCCTCTTTATCTCACACACATGCACATAATGCAATAATGCAATAAAAATTCTACTTTCAGAGAATAAATACATTGCACAGGCTAATGAAGATCAGCAAAATGGTCACTCTCACATCGTATTAATGACACAAAGGATTATCTTGAAAAGCAATGTATCAAATATAAAACAAAAACTTGTACTAAGACTTTAAAATGTTCACACACAGGCCCAATAATTTACTTCTGGGCCCCTATGAAATAACTTCAAGGCTGGACAAGACATATAACAATGCTATAGTTTATTACATGCTATTAAGTGTTTTATATGCATCCAACATAGTAATAGTCATACCTTTATAATACTCACTGCTATTGAGTCAATCCTGACTCACAGCGACCCCCTGTGGCTTTTAAGACTGAAACAGTTTATGGGAGTATACAGCCCGGTCTTTCTCCCCACGGAGAAGTGCCAACCATGCTGATCACAGCCTGACACGAAACCAGTACACCAGCAGGGCTCCTTCCTTTATAGTATAGGTCCTATAAAAAGATGCACGACAAGATAGGTCATGCTTATTAAATAATGTGAAGGTTACAGCAGGATTTGCATTGGCACATATATACTCTGATTGCTGCTACATAAACACATGTGACAAAAGACTATATAATACCTAAACTCTGAAATGTGTTTGCCAAAAGATTTGCAGATTTTCTGTACATTAAGAAAAAATACAATATGATGAAGGGGCCTGAAAAAATTCATGGGGGGAAAAGTGGACTTTCAAGAGACCGTGAACCTTTGAAGCCACCTCGTATAATTTAAAACCAGTGAGAAGGAAAAGGGAATAAGGGGGAGAGAGATTGAGTGCTTGTAATGTGTAAAAGCCTATATATGGATCTTTATTATGCTTATTTTAATTATTGCCCTAAAGCAGAGGTTGGCCAACTGGCATCAATTTTATCATGTGTCCCACTAGACAATTTTTGTTGGCATTCTGCAATTACCATATGTTCTTTTTTTTTTTTTTACTCTTCTCTTTCTTTTAATTTGCTATTTTATTCATTCCCTACCCATTGTCCCAGCTGTGGTCGATACTTTAGACCCTGCACATTGAAATAGGCACTGTATCATAATTATCAGAATTCAAGTAAGGCTTATTAACAACCTGCGGTATGCAGATGACACACATTGCTCGCTGAAAACGAGGTAGACTTGAAGCACTTGCTGATGAAATTCAAAGACTTCAACTTTCAGTGTCGATTGAAACTCAAAATACAGAAAACCCAAATCCTTGCAACTGAGTCGATAGACAGCACTATGAGAAAACACTTGAAATTGTCAAAGACTTCATTTTGCTTGAATCCACAGTCAAAGCTAATGGAAGCAGCAGTCAAGAATCAATCGATGTATTACATTGGGCAAATCGGCTGCACAAGATCTATTTAAAATGTAGACAAGCATGTATGTCACTTTGAGGAATATGGTGCACCTGATCCAAGCCATGGTATTTTCAACCATCTTGTCTGTGTGTGACTTGGCACAATGAATGTGGAAGACCATAGACTTGATGCATTTAAATTGGAGTATTGGCAAAGAATATTGACAGTGTCCTGGACTGCCATCAGAACAACAAAGCCCACATGGAAGAAGCACACCAGCCTGTGCGATCACGAGGTGTCGAAGGGATCAGGTATCAGGCATCATCAGAACAAAAAATCTTACCATAGTGAATGATGGGGGGAGTGCGGAGTGGAGACCCAAAGCCCATTTGTAAGCCACTGGACATTCCCTTACAGAAGGGTCTCGGGGAGGAGATGAGCCAGTCAGGGTGCAATGTAGCAACGATGAAAAATACAATTTTCCTCTAGTTCCTAAGTGCTTCCTCTCCTTCCCACCCCCAACCCCCCACTATCATGATCCAAATTCTACCTTGAAAGTCTGGCTAGACCAGAGGATGTACACTGTACAGATAGGAACTGGAAACACAGGGAATCCAGGGCGGATGATCCCTTCAGGACCACTGGTGTGAGTGGCGATACTGGGAGGGTGGAGGGAGGGTGGGTTGGAAAAGGGGAACCGATTACAAGGATCTACATGTGACCTCCTCCCTGGGGGGATGGACAACAGAAAAATGGGTGAAGGGAGACGTCAGACAGGGCAAGATATGACAAAATAATAATTTATAAATTATCAAGGGTTCATGAGGGATTGGGGAGCGGGGACGGAGGGGGAAAAAAGGAGACCTGATGCCAGGGGCTTAAGTGGAGAGCAAATGTTTTGAGAATGATGAAGGCTATGAATGTACAAATGTGCTTTACACAATTGATGTATGTATGGATTGTGGTGAGTTGTTCAAGCCCCTAATAAAATGATAAAAAAAGTATTACAACAATAATTTAATAAAATATATAGTCCTGTGACTAGGGAATATTGAGAGATACATTATCTGTGTTAGTTATATAATCTGGTGTCAATTTGGGACTTGAGAGGATTAAGAGTGCAGGGGTGGATTCTAGTCTGTCAATCGGGTCATAGCCCATGAGGCTTCTGTGTGGGTATGGCCTTTCCCTGAGGATTCTGGGAATACCTATATTTTCTCTCTGGAGGTGGAGACACTCTCTCTGGACTCACTCCCCGAGAGACACTCTACTGACAACATATATGGCACTACGCTGATAGACCCTGTGCCCTGGCAACTGCAGGAGACATGTGGAGACCCCTGCCAGTGCTGAGATGCTTCTACCACCACTGGATTCTCAAAACTTTGCACCAGTGGTCTGTGATCTGTCTGCATTCAGTGTCATTGCATGTGTTTCGTGAGTCTGAATAGGACTTTATAGATCAGTATCGGACATGTGGGCTAATATTGGACTTATGGACTTGATCTGGACTGCACTGTGATATTTTCTCAATATTCAACTGCTCTTGTATATAAAGCTCTTTCTTATATACACACACACACACACACACACACACACACAAAAGAAGAACAAATCCTTCTGTCTCAGAAGTACAACCAGAATGCATCTTGGAAATGCGGATTGCAAGTTTTGCCTCATGTACATTGGATACATCGTTAGGAGGGACCAGGGTCAGCAAAAAAACGAGAAAGAACCTCAATGAACTGCATCGACACAGTGGCTGCAACAACAGGCTCAGAAATAACACTAGTGAGGATGGTGTCGGGCCAGTCAGTGTTTTATACTGCTGTGCACAGGGTTGCTATGAGTCAGAACCAGTTCAATGGCATCTAAGAATAACAACAACATCATACATTCCCGGGCTACACGCCAACTATATAGATAGCTGGGCTCTCACCCAGGTTCATTAGAACCAATGGCACTGGAAGTGGGACCTGGCAATCTGCACATCACATGTCACTTAGGTGATTATTGTTTGCATCGTATTTTGAAAGCTGCTGTTGAAACCAGCACGTAGCACTTGCTACTGAAACAGCCATTGGGGCAAAGTATTAAGGACAGACACAACTTCCTGGGTTTTCCAAATGTCACAGGTTAACCACACAGGTTTTACATCAGAGTTGTCAGATATTACTCTTGTGGATTAAAATTAATGCAAGCTTATAAATAGTTTTTTAATAAATAGACTTTTTACCAAGTCCAAGTCCATGTGTATTTAAGTGATCTTTTCCCTCTAGCCTTCAATTGAATTAGAGCAGTGGTTCTCAACCTTCCTAATGCCGCGACCCTTTAATACAGCTCCTCATGTTGTGGTGACCTCCCAAACATAACATTGTTTTTGTTGCTACTTCATAACTGTAATTTTGCTATTGTTATGAATTGGGTGGCTCCTGTGAAAGGGTCGTTCGACCCCCAAAGGGGTCGCGGCCCACAGCTTGAAAACCACTGAACGAGAGTAATGATCTGACTTTGTGTGTTTCACATCCACTCCTCCCAGTAATATTTAATTTAATGAGATGTTCTCCTTCTCACCAAAAATCATTGGTATAGTTCTACTATTAACCTCTTACAGGAATACACGGTCAAAGAAAGATACACTCATAGCGACCCTGGGAAGAGAGTTTCTACCCCAGCCTCACAATGGTTGGTGTCTCTGAGCTCATGGTTGCCACCATTGTGTCAGGCCGGCCCATTGAGGTCTTCCTCTTCTTTGTTGACCCTGGTCCCTCCTAATGACAGGGACATTGTAGGAGACATGATACTTATTTCTAAGGTGCATTCTGGGTTCACTTCTTCCAAGACAGATTGGTTTATTATTATGCTGACAGTCCTTTCAATGTTCTTCGCCAATACCACAATTCACATGTGAATGGATTAATAAGGGAAAGAAAAACAAGTTGTCCCACCATTTCTAATTTAACCAATTTTCAAAATTCTATACACACATTGAGAAATCTAAAAATCTTGGACTTTACCTGACAGATCAACAATTGCTAATGTTTGATCTTGCATTTGATCCATTTTGTTAACTGATTTCTAACTTTTCCAATGTGTAATACGTCTCTCATCCTTAGGAGTCAATCAATCCAAACGTTCTCTCTCCAAGTAAAGGTTCTTTGATCGCTAGGTCCTAGTTAAGAATCCTTTCTTTTCTTGCTGCCCCACTTTACAGACATTTGACACAGAATGTAAATGACAGTTTGCATATCTCTAACCTTTCTGGACAACCACCCTTTGAGTAAATAATATCCTTGAAACGCCAGCATATTCGGTCCGTTTAAATGATCATAAGAATCTAATAACACAGCCAACAATTCCATCCTCTAGAGTTTCTATGGAATCTTTGGAGCATATTAAGGAAGCAGTATCCATTTTAGATTTGCCTTCTAGTTCTGGATTTCTTTGCTGGCTTTTCCATTCTCATTTGTGGTGAAAACGTTAGAAGGATGATGTTGCCTGCTGCTGGGTCCATGTTGAAAAAGGCACTATATTGAGGTGCAGTGTGAAACGTGACAGCATATGTAAATGTGTTGGTGACGCTAAAAATACATGGATAAATGATGCATGACATCCACCGAGTGTGCACAACTTTGTATTTATATAGTACTTACATGTAGACATTAGGATTCTATTTATGCATTTGCCAAGAAAGGGAAAAGTGTCTACATATGTCTTGTAAATATGGATCCGGGCTCATGCCCAATGCAGATGCTTCAGTGAGACCAGCGTGGAGAAAGGGGCTTGCTGCTTGGGGAGCGGCTGTCTGTCAGATCATTTCCCCGAATAGTTTTCTGGGAGCAGGAACAAAGACGATGGCTGCTAGACAATGAAAATGTATCCAAAAAGGATGAAAATTCTCTTCCATTCTGTTTAAGCATCATGTATAGTTTCTCAGAGTTCTTTGAACATTGGTAATCTAGCAATGCCGCATGTGGTTGTTTGCAGTTAGCCAATGTATTAAAAGCACCCTCATCTCCCAAGCACCTAAATAGATGAGAGGTGAGTTTAGTCCCAATCTATGATCAGTATTGTCGGCTGCCATCATGGTGACCCCCCAGGCAGAATGGAGCTAAACACTTTTTGGAAGTAGTTCACGAGACCTTTTTTCCTAGGAAGTCTTAGTGTGGAAACTCCACTGGCGGCTATTCAGCGTAGTGGTTGATGCACCTGAGGTGCGTTGCGTGGAAGCCAAACCTGCGTCTCCAGTCCAGCAGGGAAGAATTGTACCACTGATCCACCACCCACCACTTTCTACACAAGCAGGACAGTGACACAGGAGACGACAGGCATTTCTCCAGGAGGACTGATGCGGTCACTGATGCGGTATGTGTTTCAGATCTTTGCCCTTCGAGTCAGAAAGGGCACTGTTAGACTTACTTGTTAGCATTTAGTATCCGTGGGTCGTCAGGCCTCTGAGCCTTAATCTTCTTATCTGTGATATGGCACGAATTAAGTGCACACCTAATGAAGCACCCACCTCACTAAAATTTAAGTTGAATCATCCAATGCTGATAAAAACGATTAGCACCACGAGGAGCACCTTTTTAAATGTCAGACATTATAGTTATTCCTTATGTTTATGCTCTACCAATGGTTCTCCTTTGGGGATAACAAGTCTCAACTTCCTCAGCTAGAGTAAGGCATTGGCTTAAATACCATTTTAATATTCTCACTCTAATATAAATGAATCATTCCAAAAAGCTTAGCATGCATAAACTTCCCCCAAATCGGGATTTATAAGCCCGTTTATATTACAGACTTTTACCATACTTTACTCTGAGAAGTCCTGGAATGTTCTATCGCATAGGAAAACTCTACTGATTAAGAGTTCATCTTATGCCACTGTCAGAAAGTTAAATCCAATCCTGGGTCTGCCATCCAATTGTGCCATCAGATTTTCTTTTCAAATTAGTATACCAGACTTGTTAGCTGCGTGATCGTTGTGGGTGATGGGGAGATGGAATAGAAGACATTGAGTCTAGGGAAGTGAAGGCGTTTCTATAACCTCCTTACTTTCCTGTGGTACCTCAGTTTAAAATACATAGCTGTCATTTTGTGGAGTGGGAAAAATGGCTTAGTTGTTTGTTATCAGCTTTTACTGAAAAGGAATGGACACCCGTAACCACTTAATCAACATTGATTCCAAGCGGGTCTTGTCCTTACGGTATACGCTTACGTAGTGATGTTGAACGATGCAGATATTGTGTCTTGAACTTGAAAGGCTTGGCTTTTTGCAAGTTTAACTTTACTGAGACTGATTCATATGAGGGACCAGCATGAAACGGCATGATGTAAAAGGATGTTCTTTTGCTATTTTCCTTTGTGCTAACTCTTTCACTTTCCTTCACCCCTCTAGTCTCTTCTTCACGTCTGCACCCTCCCTCCCCCCCCAGATGCTGCACCCCTGCCTTCTACTCCCTTTCCCTTGTTCACTTCCTGCACTGACAATGGCGTAGACAATGGGATTAAAGGAAGGAAAGAAAAGTCAGACTTTGAACAGCAAATGTACCAATAGAAGTCAGCTCAGTTTACTAGCTCAGATGAAGGATGTGAGTATTGTGCTAAAAATATTCCGCAGTGATTCTCCTGAAATGTGAGTCCCATGGCGCTCCATCTACCACAACTCAACCTCTTTGACAGTTCATTTCCATTCTTCTCGCTTCAGACAGAGTCACAAAGACAGAGATAAGTAGATGCTAACCTAGTACATTATGAGATCCGATGTGCCATCACCGTTATTCCCGTTAAATGATTTCCTCTAGATAACATAAGATTGCAGTCTTATTAAGTAGGCAAGACAGCAGCTAACCAGAATTGACAACAAATGAGAAGCTTCAGTTTTAAGAAAAACATTCCTAAATGTTATGGATTTGTTTACAGAGGATAGAAAATGTGGTAATTTTAAATAATAATGACATAATTTTAATAAGGTCAATTTTTTATTAGGTACATTTAAATACTCCTTTCTTATACTCAGCAGTTAAGCAGCTTTTGGGGGGGGGAGCTTTTGTAACCATCTCACTTAACATTAGTGATATATTTTAGTTTAATAAAGTATTCCTCTCTTTTAGTAATAGTCAACTGTTTTCAATTCACCCATTATGTATAATTGTTTTCTTTGAACCGTTGAAAACCTGGCTATTTTTCATGGCCAATTAAATCGACATTTGATAACTGCATTTAATGATTTAACTCAGTTTATTTCTCATCTCGCATACCTGGACTTCTATATAGACTATGTTTTGAAAAGATTGCTCACATTGACAAGCTACATACCACCTAAAAACTTGTCCTTGAACGTGGAAGCTAAGTGTATACTTCAGGAATTCCAGCAGAGGGCAGTCAAGCAAGAATAATCACTTTTACAAGAGAAGAAACTGATAATTATGTTTCCTGATATTTTTTCAAATCAAATCAACATCAGAGAGCTTGTGTGTGAGTGTAGATGTGTGTTGGGTGTTGGGGGGGTGGTGGAACAAATGTATCTTAGGCGAGCCAACTCATTTCTCACTTAACCTCTCTCTCAGCTGAATAAGAGCCACTGTGTGCAGAAGATAAGAGACAAGATATTTTCAAAACACTCCCAGTATTAAAACCAAAGCCATAAATTCTGTTACGACAACTGACATTTTCATCACTCTCTTCTTTGGCTTATTTTGCATTTCATGGATTTTAAGAATAAGTTCATATCATTGATGAAAGTGATCAAATTGTTTAATACATCATCTTGCCACAAAACTATTGAAATGAATATATTTTAAATTAAAAAGTGGTCATGTAAACAAAAGTAAGTTGGCTACTTTGGTCATGAAAAAAAAATACTTAGAAGATATGCCCTCTATTGGTATTTAGGAAATAGGAAGTGGAGTTTAGACCAGCTACGTCTGGCCAATGAGTTCTCAATTACCGTCTATTTCTTCCCACACTAGGAAGAAAGACCTGGTGATCTACTACTGAAGATCAACCCAAGAAAATCCTATGGATCACAACAGGATATTTCCCGATATAACCAGAAGACAGCTCTCCTAATTGAGAGGACACTCAAAATACTCTGAAAGCACAAATAATGAACTGAAGTATACCAACTCCCAAGTGCAAGATTGAGCAACATTTATGTCTATTACACATCGTAGTGCCAGGAGGTGCGGCTGCCTCAATAGCAATGAAAAACAACAGCAATGTTCCTCTGCAGAGAGACCTTCCATCAACAGCCATTGTAATCATCACTCTAGGGATTGCCTCTGTTCCTCTTATCCCTATACCCTCTGATGTGTTGATACATATTTAACAACTGGCTCTCTGGCAGGTTGGGGGCAAGTCAGAGGGAGGGGTTTCTAATTTGTAATTCTGCTGATTACTGTGCTGTAAATACTTCCATCTTGGTTAATTTCAACCTACTTCATTAAGTCATTGAACTTAGAGTTGAGAAGGGGTATGCAGTAGCTTCACTGTCATATCTCTGTCTCCAGACACTGAAAAACCCATTGACTTCACATCCATTTTAACTCACAAGCAACAGTCATAAACTACTTCAAGAGAAAAGATGGGACGTAAAGTTAAGCACAATCGTCAGGAAAGGGTGTGTTTGAGTACTTATTACCTCGGCTTTCAATATAACTTTTTGTTCTAAGTTTGTGAAATTTAATTTTTAATAATGACTACATTTAACAATTGGCTCACAAACTATTCGAAAATGTAAACCCTACTTCTCTTGGGGAGGTAGGAACTCACTCAAACACACCTCAAACACCCCAACTTCTAGGACTGAGACCTTCAAGAATCAGGGCAGGACACGTGGCAACCCAGCCAGTGCCCACGCTTCTCCCGTCGTGCATGTCAGTAGCCCTGCTCAGGCTTTGTAGGCGCGGAAAATTAAATCCATGCGCCGGACACACTCTAACTTGGATAATCACATGGTCTTATGAGGATAACTAAAAAAAATATTTAACCATTTCTGTGCCACCTTTCTCCATTTCTCCCATCACAGTTGTGAACCATCTATGTTATTACTTAACTTTTAAAACTGAGTCCAACTTAAACAAATTAAATAATATTTCTAAAAAGAGAAAAATATAACGCTCCTAATGAAATCACTATCATTTTTAATAGCGGTATTATATCTACGAATTAACGATGGCAGTGATGAAAGCAAACGCTAGTCAGTTCTAGCGATAACGTGCTGAACGAGCCCTGCTTCCTTTTCTCAGCTACGTCCTTCCGCCAGTGGGAATCAGCACCCGTGGAAACTTTCTCCGTGATGTAATCAAGAAAACGATGCAGAAGCCAAAAGGGACTGGCTCCCTAAGTGACTCAATGTTTGTTGCTTCCTCAGTTCCTTAATACACCTCCCCTCCGACGTGCACCTAGCAGCATCTCACCTTCCTCGTTCTTCATGTCTAAACTATGCGACAAGTCATCTAGGCTTTAAACCCTCCCTGCCGCCCGGGCACAATCTTCCTTTGCCAGATTTCAGGCTCTATCGTTTCTTCTTCAAAAGCAAGCATCTTACGCTATGAACTTGGCTCTATGAACCAAGGATTATCAAGGAAATTCAAGGTATGTTCAGCTATCTTGTTATTTATGCAGGTAAGTGTACTTAATAAGTATCTTATTAATAAGCTTACATTTATTAAAATTAGTTAAAGTAAAGTTGGTGATCTAATTATGTAGATATTGAAAAATTTCAGGAAATAATCTACCAAAATGTTTAATCATATGTTTTTATTTGAGTTAATGGCTTATTTTAGCTTCCTTTTGAATGATAAATGCTGTTTTCTAAAATAATGAAAGAACTGTTTTTGCAGTCCATACAATTAATATGCATTATAAATTTTTGTTTGTTTGTGTTTTTGAAGAAAGAGAATAGCTTCATTTCTTCAGAAACTGATTAAAAAGAATATCGGCTTGCTTTAATTCACGTGTCATTTATTGGGACTTCAATAAAATGTTACTCATTCAAATTCATGAAAATAAGGAACAAATCTATTCAGTTACTCAGTTACCCAGTCATTGATGAACATTGACTTGAACTTTTTTTTAGCAAATGATGATAAATTTATATCTTTCCTTAGAAGTCTGAGATATATAATTTGAGAAATATTCTTAATTTCTTTCTAGCCTATTCTCTCTCTCTGTCTCTCTCTCTCTCCCTAAATCCCTGTATCCATTATCATCTATACATCCATAACATCTATATATGCATCTATCCCATACTGTTTCTTATTATCTTAGACCTATTGAAGTAGGCTTCTGGAAACGCTGAGTCTTCTTAGACTTTATCTTTATCTTATGGAATATGTCAAGTAATTGACAGATCATCTATGCATCTGAAGAATCGCTGCTCTATCTCCAATAGGTTTCTATTTTTTACAGGTCATCTTCTGTTGGAGAAGCTCCGCATTAGTAAAATGATGGGGATTTTAAGGTACTCTACTGCTGGCTTGCCGGACTTTTCCCATGTGTCCTATTAGACCTACTCTCTCTTTACTGCCTTATGCTGACAAGCTGAATTAATTAATACCTTTGATCTGTAGTGTATGTATCAGTACTGGAAATTTTTGCTTATTTTATTCATTTATAGCTTGTGTTAGAAACGTTTAAGTTTTAAATTGTACTATAATGTCTTGCTTCCATGTTTCTCCTTGAAAACATCCTTTTGATTAGCCCTGTCTTACTTCTGAAACCGATTTTGAAATGTTTTTGTCTATATATAGGCATACATATATACATACCTTATCAGATTGTCTATCAAAATCCATTTTGATAAAATTCCATCAATTTTCAGGAATTGACATCTTACTATTTCAAGTCTTCTAGTCATGATGACTGTGTATCTATCCAATTGTTTGGAGAATTTTAGTTTCTTTCATAAACATTTGTCTCGGGTCATGAGGATGTTGGTGTGTGTGTTTTTTCATATCAAAGTAATATTTAAAAGTTGTTAATTTGAGGCCTTTCTTCTAATGTGTACAATTAATGGCTATACATTTGCCACTTATAACCATTTTAGCTGCGTCCCACATATTTTGATAAATAGTGCTTTCACTTTCTTTCTGTTTTATGTATTTTTAAAATTCTCTTGGTAGTCCTTCTTGGATCAATGGATTATCTAGAAGTGTGGTTTTAGATTCCAAGTATTTAGAGGGTTTTTTTCCTATTAATGATTTCTAGTTTGGTTCCACTGTTTATTCTTTAAATTATTTTAAAATTGATGAAATTGTGTTATGGTCCATGATATGATGTATCTTGGTGTATCTATCTTCTATGAGTATTTTGGGGAATAGGGAGTTTTCTGTTGTTATTGAGTGGGAGGATATATCTATATATCGAGAGTGTGGAAGGCATATCTATAGAGAGAGACAGAGAGTGTGGAGGGATATGTCTATATAGGTATCTATACATTATCTATCTATCTATCTATCTATCTATCTATCTATCTATCCATCTGTCCATTTTTCTACCTATCTGCCATCTATATGGATATAGACATATCCTTCCACACTCTCTCTGTAAATATACCCTCCACTCTCTCTATAGATATCTCTTCCTCCTCAGTAACTATTTATATACGTGTATCTATACCTCTAATCAATAACAACAGAAAACTCCCTTTTGGCAGAAATACTCATAGAAGATAGATACACCCACATAAACACACTATGGTCAAATCAACACACACACACACACACAATGTATATTATATATAGAAGGAGCCCTGGTGGAATAGTAGGGTACATATTGGGCTGCTAATCACAATATGTTCAAAACTACCCACCACTCCGTGGGACCAAGATGAGGCTTTCTGCTCCAGTGAACAGGTAAAGTCTCAGTTCCACTGCTTTATTGGGTTGCTGCGAGTCAGAATTAACTCGATGGCAGTGAGTTTATTTTTTATATATGTCAATTAGATATTACTGATTAAAGATCTTATTCAGGTCTTCTTTATTGTTATTGATTTTCTGTTCTGTTTTTATACTAATTTTTCAGAGAGGGGTTTTGAAGTCTCTTACTATTTGGGGGATTTGTTATTTCTCCTCTTGGTTACCGTGACATATGTATATTATGTTAATTTATTCATAGCATATCGCAATATTTGAAATTATCTTATTAATATATTTGCATACTTTTCTCTCACTCTACATATATATTTAACTTAAGTGTGATGAAGAAGAAACTATGAAAAAGAAAAACAAAGAAAGGAAGATTAATATGACACAAATAACAAGATGATTTTTTGTTTGATAATTTTTAATTTGATGAGGAAATAGCAAAATTATAAATGATATTGTATTTTAAAAATAGATCTTAGCTCTTGGTATCATGTATCTAATAAGATTTGAATTTTCCAATATAATAATCCATTTAAATGCATAAGCAGAAATAAACCCAGCCTTAGAAACTTAAGAGTAAGAAGTCCCATATTACATTGGGAGTAAATACTTAGGAGTTTTCCATATTTTTTCTCAAAACAGAAAGACCAAAAAGACAATTCGTTTCTGGAATTCCATTGCACCCATGTGAAAGAAAATAAAATAAAAACAGTTTTCAGATAAAATATTCAGGAGGTGATGGGCATTTTGAAAAAGAGAATTACACTTGGAAATAATAACTTGGAAGGAACAATGTTAGCATTATGGGATTCAATGGCTCACAGGGGTTCTTTTTGACTTAAAGCAGGCATTTTTGTCTAAGCGCTTGTGGTGTCTCTTAAAATTCCGATCAAACCATGTCTCGAGCCTCCGTGTTCAAATTTAGAGAAGAAGTTTCCGTGTGAAAAATCTCTTCCTTTTTAAATGAATGTTTCCCCAGACTTTCTAATGGGAGTGCAGTGCCACCGCTCGATGCAACAATTGTGTTCATAAAAATAATGTGTTTTGCATTGACATGTGTTCCTAATACCTTTTCCTTTAAGTGTTTGTGAAGGTACATAAGCGATAGGAAGATGCGTTTGCTAAGGCAATTACCCATTATTGTTAGCAGCTTAGAGATCCCCCGAGTAAACTCATGCATAATTTGTTTATGCATAATATATTGTCTACAGTACTGTACATACCCCCCTGCCTGGGGGAGGAAATATTTTGGGTTTCTGGCTCATACTGTTTTTGCTACAGTAAATGACCTCTTTTCCCACCCACATTCCCATTCTCCCCATGGCCAAATCCAAACTATCCAACAGGCTCAAGTGCCCTAATTACATTTTTCTCCCTTTTCGACATCCCTTTACGCTTTTTGATGCCTTGTGTATACTTAGCTATAGTATGCATGAGGAAACATTGACAGACACATTTTATTTGGTTAGATTTAACCTGCTGTGAGGTGAACCGATGTTCTGTTCGCTTTCTTATAGACTTCCTTCCAAATGCTCCCTCTTTTCTGAACTGCATGCTCCCCATTCTCGTGCACAGACGTCTTCCGGTGCAGGCATCCAGGTTGGCCCACCAGACCTATATTGTATTTATATGTATTTTTCTGTCCTGTGCCGTCTACATGATGGTTGCTATATTTGTATCTATTGTTGTGGCTACTATGTAGTGCCTTTCATACTAGGGGACTCAACCTCCAGAAATATATTGGATAATTTTCTAAAGTAAATTACCAGGCCTTTCTTCCTAGTCTTTCTCAATCTAGAAGTCCTGCTAAAACCTATCTGTTATGACCTTTTAAAATGTCATAGACATAGCTTCCAGCCTCATAACAACATGCAAGTTCCCACACTACAACAAACTTACAGACAAGTGGTGGACTCATTACTCTTCTTACCAAAGTTCTCTCATAGCCTCCCATTTCCCTTGGAGGGTGTGTTGGGGAAACTACCTTATACAGCCCACAAGGTCATACATAATCTGTGGCCCTGTTACCACTCTTATCTTCCCTCTGAACCCACTCAGATCTTGACTTACCTTTTCAAACCTATTGCCTTCCATGTTGTTCTGCAATACCTTAACTACCCTCTACCTGGGACCTGTTCACTAGTTGCTCCCTCTTCCTATAATCAATGATCTTCCCTCTGACGTTTGCATGGTCAAATGGCACATTCCTTTTGATCTTGCTGCAAAACTACCCCATCAAAGAGACCTGAACTGCCCACTCTGATTCAAGTTGCAGCTTCCCGCCTGGACTCTCACCATACTCACCCTCCTGCAGCCTGTCCTAAATGCTTTACCATGAGTGCTTGCCACATTCTAGTATTTTTGCCACAGCTTTTTTTTCTAATCTTGCTTATTGTCTCTCTTCCCATAAACTCAATGAGGATAATTATTTTAGTCTCTTGTTCATTGCTGTGTATATTGAAGTACCTAGAAGAATGCCTAGTTATTAGCCCTCAATAAATATTTGTTAACTAAGTCAACAGCTAGAGAGAGGGACAGAGGAGTCAACCAGAGACGACAATAAAAGGAAGAGAACTTATGCCACTTTATTGCCCCAATTTGTGACAGCACAGCCATTCTGAGGCCCTTATCCAGCCCTACTCTTAATCTGTGGGATTCCCCTGTGTACATCAGATAAGCATCCCTTTCTGTTTAACTTTGTTAGTTATTGTGAGTTGCCTCTGACTCATGGTAACCTTATGTATAGCAGAATGAAATGTTGCCTGGCCCGGCACCATCTTCCTGATTGCTGGTATGTGTGAGTCTATGTTGTGTCTATTGTGTCGATGCATCTCACTGAGGCTTTCCCTCATATTCACTGACCCACTACCTTATGAAACAATAGGTCCTCTATTAGTGGTTGGACTTTTCCAATGACTTGTCCCAAGTGAGTGAACGGAAAGTTCACATAATTGCATCTAAGGGACTTTTCCGTTGTTATTTTTTTAAAAGACTGATTTGCTCATTCTTTTTGATATCATATACACATGTAAACTTAGCTATAAAAGGTAAAATGACTAGAAAATAAGTACCTAATTGATAAATTTAAAAAATAAAGGTCAAACTCAATTTACATACACATTTAACCGCTCCTCTTTGATCTTTCGCAATGTGTTGCAAAGAATACACAAGTTTATGTTGAATGCATCACTGAAACGTTGCTGATCTGAAATCTAATTTACATAGGAACTTGCCTCAAAGGACCGAATGATTCCATCACCTTTTCTTATAGCTAGAAATTTAGATTGATGGCATGTTTACTTGCTTGTGCTTTCTCAGTTATTCTGGTTTGTTATTAAATTAATTTCTGGACATTACAGGTCAATAATCCATGTTCTTATTTTAGTGTGTTGAAATCCACCTAATGCCCTGTTCATGTGCTGTGTGGGGATCCCCATTTCTCATCTGCAAAGATATGTAATCAATATATCAGTAGTGTGTAATCAGTGCATGTTGTTGCATAATGGTTATACATGAATTCCATGGCAAGATTTGCTTATGCAATTCTGAAAGGAGTCATCAACTCAAAACTAAAGTGTAACACATGCTAGATTGTTACTTTGACCTTGAAAAAAGGATGCCACAAGACTGGAGTACAAATATACAAAATGCTGACCATTCGTTGCATGCCTAAGGTCTGATCTTGTTCTAGAAAACAAAGGGTTCTGTACATCTTTTGGAAGGATTTTTGCATCAAGCATCTTATTATAAGATAGTTGTCTCTTACCCTATGAAACATGCATCCCTGGAGGAACCCAAAACAACGGAGGAAAGTTAGGTCATCCTTCCAAGGCGTCCCTTTTCCTCCCATGGCAAGAAAGCTAGGATCCTTCCTTTCTCCCCTACTCGTCCTGGTGACAAGAAGTGGGGTCATTCTAACCCACCCAGGAGCTAGTGACCCCTTCCATGTAGCCCATTTGTTGGACTATCAGTCTTGTGGATTGGGCTCCTGGTATACCACCCTCCCATCTAGAAGGGCGTGTACAGCAGAATGGGAAGTGTTGGGTCTCTAGCTACCCTGAGCGAGCAAGAACTCCTTCCATAGCCGCTTACCAGCCACCTGCTCCCAGCTACCCTCTGGGCCTAACAAAAATTGCCTCCCTGATTAAAGTATCTTGACCTCAGCTACCATCTGAGCCTGCATGCACAATGTCCAGACCAGGTATCTTGATCTTGGACAACACCTGGGCCAGCAGGAATGTCATCCAGGACTCGCCATTCTATCCCCTCACTCTTCACTCCTACCTCATGAGCCCTTGGGCTGGCCCTCTCCTGCCATGTGCCCTGCCCCGCACAGTTTCCTTCTCTGGGGCCTGCTGCCGCCCTAGTTTTCTCCCACTCTCTTTTTCTTCCTTTCTCTTCCTTCTCTTTTTAAAAAATCTGCTTATTTTCTGATTTCTTCTTTTCATTTTTCTTCTCTTCTATTTTCCCTCTGCCTTCTTTGTATTGTTTTCTTTTAATTGTTTTCTTTAAATTTTCTCTGTTCCTTCAGTTTTGCTTTTCATGTTTTTCTTTTTCATTTCTCCTCCCTTCGTTTCTATTTCCTCTTAGTTATTGAATTTTTATGTGGCCTGCTTTCTCCTGTTTGGCTTTGTTGTTTCTTGTTTTTCTTTTTACTTTTATATTTTTGTTTCTTTCTTGTTTTATCAGATAGGCCACAGTCACTATGCTCTCAGAGCTTGGCCACAGTAGTACTTCCTACTGGGTGAGGACCACTACCTCATGCTATACCATCTGATCATGGATGGATATCAACCAACACCAGGAAGCCCTCCCTCAGCTCTGCTAAATGAACAGAGAATTGTCCGCACACTCACATTCTCTATTACACCCACGAGGAGACAGTGTCTAAAAGCCAGAACCCTTTCTGTTGAAGAAATAGCATTGGAATTCCAGGTAAGGAATTCAAACAATTACGGTATATATTTGTATTGTCAATGAATTAAAAGAAAAAATATTTAAGAGCTGCAAAGAAAAAAACTTTAGAAGACTTCAGATAAACATTTATTAATAAAATAAACGAAATGATAGAAACCATAAAAAACAGCAAGTAGAAATTTAAAAGATTAATACTATGATTTTAGAAATAGATACTCTGCGGGAAGGGAAAAGGAGTAGAATTGACTCAAATCCGTTTAGAGTTGAATTATTGAACTTGAGGACCAGTCCCTTAATATTAATCTGCTAGAGGAACAATCTGAATGAAGAATTAATGACATTCTCCTTGGTGGGGCACCATCAAGAAGATTAACATGCGTGATTAGAATTCTAGAAGAGGAAGAACAAAAAGCACAGGGAAAATGTTGAAGAGTGATTGGGAGAAAACGTCCTCTCATCATGAGAGATTAGACGATGCTCACCAAGAATGTGAACAAACACCCAAAAGGATAAAGCTCAAAAAATATCTATCTTCAAGACATCCTAACCTAACTTTCTGAAACCAAAGACAAGAAAATAATTCTCTGAGCAGCTCAGGAAAAACAGAAGTTTACCTAAAAAGGAGAATGAATAAGACTAAGCCCTGATTGCCTCGCAAAAGTCATTCAGGCAAGAAGAGAATGGAATGATATATGTGAAGCTCTGAGAGAGAGAGAGAAAATCCAATCAAGAATTATATATCCAGCAAAATTATCCCCAAATTAGTACATTACCAGGTCAATAGAAATGAAAAGAATTTGTTAGAACCAGACCAATTTAATAGGACCTACTGAATAGAGTTCTTCAGAGAAAATCAATGACAGTAGAGAAGAGCCTAAGGTTAACATACATGGCAATACCACTAAGAAGCCAACCCAGAACTAGAAATATTCAAAGTAAAACAAACTTAGGACATCAAAAATATGGAATTAGAAATATTGATTTGTAATGAAGAAAATTACAAAGTAAAACAAGTGAATGTTGTAATTACAGAACTTTCAAATGGAGAAGAAGTGAAGGAGGTGTATCTTGGGAGACTACAGAGGCAACGCACACCAAAAGGGAGCCTGGGAAAAGAATCATGGAAGCCGAGGAAGAGGAGTGCTAACGTTAAAGCAACAGAAGCAAGTATTGATTTATACATGCTCCTGCCAGAATGGTGATCGCTGCATGGATAGCAGTACAGGCTGTATTGGTGTGGAAGAAAGAGTGAGCATATATCCACAAATACATATAGGTCTGGCAGATTGTATTGTACATTAATATACTGTACTCTCCTTTGTTGCAAATATGTGCACAAATATGGTAGAGCATTAGAAAATCAAAATAAAATGCACTATCATTGGGTCAATGCCAACCCATAGAGATCCTGGAAGACTGGGTAGAACAGTCCCTGTGTGTCTCCAAGACTGTAGTTCTTTCTGGGAGTAGAAAGCCCAGTCTTTCTCCTGGGGATCAGCTGGTGGTTTTGAACTGCCAACATTGCAGTTAGCAGAACAATGAGTAACCACTGCACCACCAGGGCTCCTTGTAGTCGAGCACACAAGAGAGAAAGTAATGAAAAAGTCTTAAACATAATGTGACAGCTTAAGGGAATGACTCACTGGGTTTGGAGGCTCAGGAACATGATCTCAAGGGACACCAATGTCAACTAGCTTAATATAGTCCAGAAAGACAATGCTCTACATCCTACTTCAGTGAGTAGTTCCTGAGGTTTTAGATGCTTGTGAGTGGCCATCTAAGGTGCAACTATTGCACCAGAAGAAAGAAAATGGGTGAAAATGGAAGAAACAATTTGTCCACTGGACTAATACACCACATGGACATCAGTTTCTGACCTTGAGACCAAAAGACCAGGCATGGTGTCGGACAGTCACTACTAACTGCTCTGAAAGGGATCACCTTAGAAAGTTCTGGGAAAAGACAGGGAGAAAAATACAGTACCCAAAAGAAAATCATTAAAAAGATGAGAGATGAGGTTTACTTGTGAGTTAGAGACTGGTGGAACCCCCAAGACTAGGGACGTTAGTCACCTTTTGGTTTGGGATATGAACTCCCACCCATAGCTCAGTCTTCAGCCAAAGAATAGACAGGGCTGTGAGGGACAATAACACCAGAAAGATAGACACCCCTGAGAATGATCAGCAGGACCAGGAAAGAAGAAGGAATGGAAATGGGAGATGCTACATTGTGGGGACTGCAATGAAACGTTGCTGTATCTTTCCACTTATGACTTTCTGGATAGACAAAACAGAATGATAATAAAATGACTAGTGTCTTCTAAGAGCTCTGAGGGTCACGGGAGGAGATTTATGGGTAAAGAACACAGGATATGTCGCTCTGTGAAATTCCACCACACAGGTACATGATACTATGCATTTGTCAAAATTTGTAGAAATTTACAGCTAAAAGAGTAAATCACAATGCATACAAATGAAAACAAATCATTTAGGAGGTCTCGGCATCCCAGGGTAAAATAAAATATGTGACACGCTAATCTAACTGCATTATGAAACCACCTCACTAGAGGACGAGAGAAAACGTTGCGGACCGAAGTCACATTGGAAAGTTGGAGTCTGGAATAGTAAAGGAAAAGGCACGATGCATAAAGAGTGTGCACCGGTTGATACAGTCGCTTCCCACAGGTGCATGATTCTGGAACCATTGTACATGTAAACCGAAATTAAACAATTAAATGGATGACAAACATTGACAGTATGATTTCTCAGGTTAGAAGTGGCAGTTTCAGAAAAACGAGAGCTAAAAAGTTAAAGTGACCAATATTCTAATGGATTAGAGTTACAGACAACAGTATTATCTACTATTTAGATTAATATATATCTAATTAAATAGAGAAAAAGCAACAAATATAGGTATAAAATCCCAAGTCCATGGTCAATGAATTGATTCTGAATGATAGAAATCCTATATGGCAGAATAGAACTGCCCCATAGGACTTCAAAGACTGCAATCTATATCGAAGCAACCTCCCACAAAGTGGCTGATAAGTTAAAGTTGTAGAACTTTTAGTTGGCAGGTGAATGCTTACCAATGTGTCACTAGGCTTCTGGACAGAACATTCTCATACATATTTTTTCTTTTCCTCCTGGTAGGTGAGAGGGACAAAAAACAACACCCAATAGTAATTAGCACACTTAGTACCAAATCCTGGTTTCTAATAGCATTCCTCAATAAAAGAACATGGAATTCCTTGGTGAAATGATAGCTTCTAAGCTGGCCACAGAATCACAGACTCTGGAAGCTGTGCTTGGAGTAGCTCACAGCTACAAAGTCAGGAAGTGTTACATTGCTCCCAGTGATAGAGAGAACATAGTAGACAATTTAAGATGTTCCAATATTTAAAGCTGAAACAACTTGAAAACCACGTAAATTATAACTGTTAGTATCTATGTATAAAAATGAGTCCATAGTGATATTAAAAAGACTGAATAAACAAATGGAGGAAACTGATTAATCTTCCAGAAGAATGCTGAATGTTTGTTGATGCTCTGCCCTCAAGAAGGTGGAGATCAATCCCCACTCCTTGAGGGGGACGTGAAGCGAGTGACTTCCTGGGGGGGGGGGAGGGACTTTACCATCTCAGCTAGGCAACCAAGGTTGGCATCTTCAGTGACACACGGTGTACATAGCATATTTCCTAGATAGGCTGTGATAAGAATCAGATAGTATTTCTATAGTTTCTCCTCAAAACCGCAACCCTAGTGTAATCATGAGAATCCTAAATGAGGGATATTCCCCAAAATACCTGACCTGTACTCCTACAACTATCAAGGTCACCAAACAAATAAACAAACAACCTGAGAAACTGTCACAGACAAGAGGACTCTAAGAAGACACAGGTCTAAATGCAATGTGACCTTCTGCACTAGAAAAATAATCTGAGCTTAAATCTAAAGAAATCTGAATAAAGTATGCATTTTAATAATCTTGTGATATTGGCTCATTAATTGTGACAAGTGTACAATACTAGTATAAGATGTTAATAATGGAGGAAACTGGGTTCAGACTATTTGAGATATCTGAACTACTTTTCCAATTTTTCTACAAATCTAAAACTATTCTAAAATTTTAAAATATAGTTTTATATTGTATTTCTGAGGAAGTTGGAATCCAGTACAAAGTTTCCCTCTTTAACATAGTAACATCCTCGGTTCTGTCTTTCTGGGCGCTTCCACTCTTCCAGGTACTTTCCACCTGCTGCTCACAGCACCTGCTCCTCGTTGGCCAGTGATGAACAGCTGGACCTGCAATGGCACGTCAGTCAGCCTTTGCCCACAAAATCCCAGCAGTTCCTGAAGAAAAAGGGGGATGGAAGTGTGGCGGACTGGAATACTTAAAAAATGTATTATCAATTGGGAGTTAATACATATATCATAACATCACAGTTCAATCACGTCAGGCAGAATTGTCCAACATGGCTCTTCCACCAAAAAACTCTGTGTGGATTGGTGGGTTTGCATTACCACCCTGCCCTGCCCGCCCCCCCTCAGCTATAAGAATGAGCCCTCTCTGAAGTCGAAGCAGAGTAGGAAGAAACCCCAAGGATCTTAGAAAAGTACGTCCAAGAACTCTGTCTGAAGTGGCAGAGGTGACCAAGACCAGAAATGTCACAGATTGTGGCACAGAGACTCAGAGGAGCACACACTATGACGCCGACTGCAGGAGGAAAGCCGAGTCAGTGAACTTGTAAGCATCTCAGCACTGGCAGGGGTCTCCACACGGCTGCTCCAGCACCCAGGGCTGCATTGGGGTAGGTCCATGTGGCTTCTCCTCAGGGATGTCTTGCAGGAAATGAGCCTTGCCAGCTGAAGCAGGGAACCGGCTATGGAAGCTGCAGCCTGGTCTGACCATCACAAAGCAAGAGACTCGAGAACTAGAAAGGTGAGGTTCACTGAGACATTTATCCCTCTATCCTTCAATTAACCCCACATGTGTTTATTGGCCAGGATGGCACAATTAACTACCTCATTCCCCAATACTAAAAACAAAACAAAAAAACCTTACTGTGATCAAGCCTATACTGACTCATAGTGAAACTATGCAATAGGGTAGAACCATCTCCTATGAGTTTCTGAGACCATAACTCTCTATGTGAATAGAAAGCCCATGGTTGTCCCTGGAAGCTACCTGTGATTTTGAGCTGCTGACCTTGTGGATCACAGCCCAATTCATAACCACCACCAGGGCTTCTTTAACTTCCTTAATAAGTTATTTTACTTGTGAGTATTGCCAGTGAGTTCTGTGTAGCCATTGCAATGTGTTATCAAAGCCAGGATAGTTGTAGAGTGCTGTGGGAGGAACGCCGGTCTCAGAATAGGTTACGGAGGGTGGAGCATGGAGCGTCTGATTCTTGTCTCATCTCAGTAGGGAAGCCAGAGGAGGTCAGATATATCCACCTCTATTACTGCTTATTTCAGAAGGGAAATTAGAACGAGAAGAGTCACAGAAGAGAAGAATCTTAGGCATATTTATGTTGGCAGTGCCAGGGCCACCAACAGTGACTTCATACAATACTAACTGTCCCTTGACCATTGAGCTTTGCCCCGCAGTGAAGTTTCTCAAAAGAAAGTTCACATTTCCTAAACTCCCCCATTGTATTCTTCAGTAGAGTTCATAAAAGACCACAGGACACTAGGGACTCCCTCAGAAAATGTAGCTTACAGTTAGTCATTAATCAATCACTTCAGTGAAGGAGAAGTGGCCCTTGGTTCCTGAGTAGCTAATCAGACACTCAGAGGAATACTTTGGAAAAAGTATAGTTTGAAGCCAACTACGGCAGTGTGCCCCATCAATATATCTCAACTCAAAAAATTTTCATCAATTATTCACCAATCTTAGGCCAGCTAAGCAGTTATGCTAAGATATAGATACTTTAAAAATTTCCATTCATTATAAAGCAGTGTCAAATATGACAGCAGGTGTTTACTGCTGCTGCTGAAGATATGAGTTTGAAGTGAGTCACCTAAAGTTGCATATTATAGACACCACGTGATTTGCTCCCCAGGCTTCTCAAACACAAAATATGTGCTGTCTTCATTATTTTATTTCTGCTTCAAATTGACCCCCAAAGTGGTAATAATGCTTTATAGCTAGATAAGTTATAAACAGAATAAACCATTTCTGTAAAAGGCTAGTTTACTTTTGCTCTAAGTGCTAATTTTCATTTTACTAATTGTGCAAGAATTCTGTTGTGGATTAAGACTACAGGACAGTTTTACAGTCGGGCCCCAAGAATCATACAAGTAGATGTTTGTTTTTGATTCGGTATTTTCTTTGATCCAAGGATAGCCACCAATAAACTTTACAAAATACTGGTGCATTATCATTATTGTTCTATGTAACCAAGGTCAGTAAAGTAGTATTTTAAGTTTCTTTTAGTAGAAAGCTTAGCACTTGTTGGACATGTGTCTCAACAATTTCACCCTTCAGCTGAGACACAGATCTTCTAGCTTTGGGCTCTGCCATCCTTGCCGGGTCAGCTGGTGCCCTCATGAAGACAAAATGACTACTGGGCCACTGGTGAACAGAAGAATGGAAAAAACGGTTTGTGCTCATGAGATTTCATCATGATAAGACCCTCCCCAGCTGTCTCATCCTTCTCTCTCATAAATCAAACATGGCCTCCTACCCAATCAGAGGTCAAGGGGATTGAAATTATTTGATCATGATTTGTCTTGGCCTACCAGGATTCAATCTCCGGGCAGGACTGGAAGCCTGAGATTCATAAGTCTTTCCTTATAAATGATAACCTCTGGAACTGCTGCCCGTTGGGTTGTCAAGCAGGCAAAGGACGGGGTCTGCCATATGCCTTCAAATGCTAGTGGGAGAGAATCAGCCATTGTTTGTTTAAGTCCTTCAAGCTTCACCTCTCCTTTTTTGGACCGTGGTCTCTTTTGTAGGTTAATTATGGAAATCTAAGCCAAGCTAAGGGAAGAGAATGACTTGATGGGTTGTCCCTCCTCTTGTATTACATATATAAACAACACAAAAACAAACAAATGCATCCCCCATTCTCAGAAAGAAGGTCTAAAATAATGTACATGACAACAATCATGCATATATTGATAATGATGCATTGATAATTGATCACTGAAATGTATTGGTAATAACTAATGAACATATGTATTTCACTTTGAAACAGTGAAACTAGACACAGTGCCATTTTTTTTATTTTAACAAATCATTTTATTGGGGGCTCATACAACTCTTATCACAGTCCATACATTAATCCCTAAGCACATTGGTACATTTTTTGCCATCATCATTCCCAGAACATTTGCTTTCTACTTGAGTCCTTGGTATCAGCTTCTCATTTTCCCCTCCCTCACCCACCCTTGCTTCCTCATGAACCCTTGATAATTTATAGATTATTATTGTTTCATGTCTTACACTGACCGATGTCTCCCTTTACCCACTTTTCTATTGTCCATCCCCCTGCGAGGGGGCTATAGGTAGATCATTATAATCATTTCCACCTTCTCCCCCCACCTTACCCTTACCCTCCTGGTATCGCTACTCTCAAAGGTTTATATGTCCTGGGTTCCATGAATTTCCAGCTCCTATCTGTACCCGTGTACATGCTCTGGTCTACCCAGATTTGTAAGGTAGAATTGGGGTCATGATAGTGGGGAGAGGAAGCATTAAAGAACTAGAGGAAAGTTGTATGTTTCATCGGTGCTATACTGCACCCTGACTGGCTCTTCTCCACTCTGTGACCCTTCTGTAAGGGGATGTCCAATTGCCTACAGATGGGCTTTGGGGCTCCACTCTGCACTCTACCTCATTCACAATGATATTTTTTTGTTCTGTGTCTTTGATGCCTGATACTTGATCCTATGGACACCTCATGATCACACTGTCTGATGTGCTTCTTCCATGTGGCCTTTGTTGCTTCTCAGCTAGATAGGCGCTTGTTTATCTTCAAGTCTTTAAGACACCAGAAGCTATACTTTTTGATAGCCGGGCACCATCAGCTTTCTTCACCACATTTGCTTATGCACCCCTTTTGTCTTCAGCGATTGTGTCAGAAAGGTGAGCATCACAGAATGCCGGATTATTCAAAGTGTTCTTGCATTGAGGGAGTACTTGAGTAGAGACCCAATGCCCACCTGCTACCTTAATACTAAACCTATAAATATATGTACATAGATCTATTTCCCCATCATCATATTTAAATGTATTTACATCTGTACATGCCTGTATTTAGACCTCTGACACAGTGCCATTTAATTTCAAAGTCATCCTGTAGTACAGGTATGATTTGAAGCTTTATGCAACTTTTTCATGATCATTATGCTGAGGGTGCTCCAAGCCCACCCCAAGTTCGATGATTCCCTGTGAGGATTCATAGAGCACAAAATTATACTCACAGCTATAACTTATTATAGACAATGGATACAAAGTTATCAACAAAGAGGGGAAATTCCCAGGACAGATGCTAGGGGAAACCAGGCAAAAACTTTGAAGAATCCTCTGTCAGTGGAGCCACAGCAATCATCTCATTGTTCCAGAAGTAAATTTTGATAGCGCACGTTACAGGTTGTCTCCAGGGTAGCTCATTAGAACCTAGTGCCCAAGGTTTTGGGGGGGACTGGTCACATAGACATCCTGGTGTAAATAAAAATTGCTGACCCACAGAAGGAACAGAAGTGTTCAACACAAACCACATTATTTGTGCAAGCAATTAGCGTACAGAGAGTCACTATTATGACCTAGGGTGATGGGAACAATCCTAAAATCCAGGTTTCCAGATAGCAGCAAAGATCCAATCCTTACCTAAAGACTGCTATCTCAAACCTGCTGATAACTCATTTATGGACAATCACAAAACTATCATATACTAAAAATTTGATTTTAACCTACGTTTCTGTTTGCAAATGCCACCTAAATCAATTCAAAACATTACAAAGGAACTAAGTGATAGATACATCAAAAAAGCCCCGACACTGCTGTGGGTTAAGCTCTGCGATGCTAACTGCAAGGGTGGCACTTCAAACCTACCAGCAGTTCATCAGGAGAAAATATAAAGCTTCATGTTCCTATAAAGATTTATAGTCTCATAAATCCCATTTATGGGTCAGAATCTGCTATGCTGGAAGTTTGTTTTTAAATATGGAAACTATGTTTATGATAAAATTTATTTATCAGTAAATTAACACTTCATGTCTGAGATCACAAAATGCCCTTTTTGAGGAAATGGCAGAATGGAGATTCTAACACAGGTTTGACAAAATATTAATGTTGAATTTTCCCCTATTAAAGCAAATACTTTATGAAACTGACAATATATGCCTCAGTCTAATTTCATTTGGACAGAACCAGTGAAACTTATTTATGGATATATATATATAGAGAGAGAAAGGTTTATATTAAGAAAATGGTTTACATAGTTTTAGAAGTGGAAAAGTTCCAAATTTGGGCAAATTCCAAGTCTGGGGGTCAGATATTAGGTTGAAAGCATCCCCTGACTTGCATCACTATGGGGACTGATAAACCCACGTTTAGCAGAAAGATGACAAGCTTGTGGTTGCAGAGATGAATTAATCCAAGGTCAGTAGTCTTCTGATTACTCCTAGGATTGGTGGGCAATGAGGTGTGTCATTGGCTCAAGTCGAAAGAGCTAGAGGTTGATGAGCCAGACATAAGGTCCAGATCCAGAAAATAACTAAGCAAGCTTCTCTAATGTTTACTTTTATTGGAAGCAGACCACACTCCTGAGGAAACTTTCTTTCAATTGATTACATCAGACTGTGACCTGAGGAAGGCTGTCACAGTCCACAGGAACCTTATAACTAGTTGCTGCTCATAGAAGTTGATTACATTGTGTTATGGAGTGATTACATTGTGTTAGGTCAGGGTATGGGGGGTTCTTACTGCGATGAAGTCCATGCGACTCATATTGACCCCTATAGGACAAGGGAGAACTACCCTTGTGAGTTCCCAGGACTGTAACTGTTTATGGAATAGAAAGTGCCGTCTTTCTCTTAAGGAGTGGCTGGTGGTTTTGAACTTCTGGCCTTTCAGATTGCAGTCTAATGCACAACCACTGTGCCACCAGGACCACTGAGAATTCTGGAGCAGCCACATTGACACAGAACCTAAGTATCCAAATATCTATTCTAAAATTTAAAATAAATAATAAAAGTATATGTATAAAATTTTTACATATTGGAAAATATATAATTTAAAGTATTTAATACTTTATAATTTTTGGTCTCTAAGTATATTTGAAAGGAAGTAAATAAATAAAATAAATGGCATTGAAATAAAATTTATTTGAAGTAAAATTTAAATAGGAAAATACTTGAAATTAAATTAAACTATAGTGCAATGAGATCTGTGCAGAATTAAAATATAAAAACAAAATTTTATTATTACATTATTTGGATAAAAATCAACTTCTCACTTCTCTAATGCCGCAATGTGCTGATTGATCTAAATGAACTTACTGCCCATTCTATTCATTCTTGTTGTACTTCATTTGAACTGCATGTCCAGTACTTCTTCTTTGACCCTAACCACAAGTCAGAGTACAGTCCTCCACACTGCCACATCTTTCCAAGATCTCAGACATTAGTTCTAAGCTTAAAGTTTCCACCCCCCTCATTTCTGACCTACTGGCTCCCTATGCCCCCTGGCTTAATACTTTACCAGAGCAACTTACAGAATTCATCAAACCAAACCAACAACAACAACAACAACAAAAAACAGCCTAACAAACAAAAAACTCACTGCTATTGAGATATTCTGATCCCAACTCATAGCAACCCTATAGGACTGGGTAGAACTGCCCCCTTTTAGTTTCTGAGACTGTAACTATTTAGAGGAGTAGAAAGCCCCATCTTTCTCCCACAGAGCCACTGGTGCTTTTCAATTACAGACCCTGTGGATTGCAGGCTAACACCTTGGGCTCCCTGCAGAACTCACAGAGTACTGTATTTTAAATCACAACTTTTTTATAGCACAAATGATACAAATAAAAAGCTGCGTGCATTCTGTTTGGGACAGTCTACTGTCCCACATGAATCAGGGTATTTCACAAAGCAGGAAGTCCATAGAGCTTCCAAGTCCAGAGCCTTTAATGGGAGTTCATTCCATACTCACACCCATCTGTCGGTTTGTTGCACTGTGCTGACTTGCACATGCAAATACCTGCAGGGTCTCCAGTGGTGAAGAGTGTCCAACAGACTAAGACCTGGTGTTCCGCTTAGGGCTGCAGAACATTGTCTGATACAGTTGAGGAAAATGAGCTCCTCGGGTTCAAAGGCACGCAGATTGGAGAAAGAGATGGCTGCTTAAAGCAGAGTGGACTTTATCGACGTGGGTGGGGTAAAGCTGTCAGTGCTTTCATTTTCTCAGGTGACAGGCACGAGATGAGAATAAGCATTTGTAATCACCCACTACTAAATCATAATGTGGAGTATAGGAAGTAGAAATGTAGGAAAACAGGACCCAAAATGAAATGAGTTGCATCAGGATCAATGTCCTAGGTATTAGTTAGTTGAAATGGATTGGTATTGACCATTTCAAACAGAAAATCATAGTGTCTACTTTACTGAAATGGAAAGCTGAAGAAGAATGGAGTCAGATTTGTCATCAAAAAGAACATTTCAAGATGTATCCTGAAGTACAATGCTGCCAGTTTAAGACACACCACCATATTTCAAATGTATACAGCAACCTCTATGCCAAGCATAAAGAATTTGAAGATGTTTACCAACTGCTGAAGTCTGGAATTGATCAAACATACAATCAAGATATTTTGCTAAATACTGGTGACTGGACTGTGAAAATTAGAAACAAACAGAAAGTATTGGTGGCTGGAAACTATGACGTCAGTGATAGAGATGACATTGGAGAACACATGGTAGGATTTTGCAAGACCAATGACTTATTATTACAATACCCTTTAGAACATCACAAACAAGGACTATTCCCAGGGGCATCGTCAGGTGGAATACACAGGAATCAAATTGACTGTGTCTGTGGACAGAGATGAAGGAGCATAATATTATCCATCAGAAAGAGGCTAGAGGCTAATTGCAGCACAGAATATCAATTGTTTATTCACAAGTTGATATTGCAGCTAGAGAAAATTAAAACAAGTCTATGAAAGATAAAATAAGACCTGGTGTATATTCTGTCTGAATGTTGGGACTACCTGAAGAACAGACTTTAAGTATTGAACTAAAATGACCCAAGACCAGATCAGAGTAATTTAAAAGAAATAACAGACCAAATTGGATGTCAGAGATATTTTGAAACTTGCACTTGAACGTAATGTTGCCAAAATGAATAGAAAAAAATGATGAAGTAAAAAGCTGGACAGATTACATAGGAAGCTTGAAAGACAAAGTTAAATATTAGAATGAAATGTGCAAAGACCTAGAAGTAGAAAATCAAAAAGCATTTTTCAAGTGGAAAGAACTGATGAAAAAATGCAAGGCTTGAGCTGCAATATCTAAGGGTTCTATGGAAAAATGAAAGAGCCCTGGTGGTGCAGTGGATTAAGCATTGGACTATCAATGACAAGATCAGCAGTTCAAGCCCACCAGATGCTCTGAGAAAGAAAGATGAAGCTGTCGGCTCCCATGAAGATTTGCAGTCATGAAAATCCAAAGAAGCAGGTCTATTTTGTCCCACAGGGTCACCTTGAGTCACAGTTGACTTTAGGACAGTGAGTTTTTATGAGTTTTAAATCATACAACACTGGAAGCATCACAAGAAGATGGAAAGAATACACAGTCACTTTACCAAAAACAGTTGATAGTTTTCAACCACTGCAGGAGGTAGCATATAATCAAGAACTGATGGTAGTGAAGGAAGAAGTCCAAGCTGTAATGAAGGCATTGATGAACACCAATTTTTCAGTGATTAACAGAATACCAATTGAGAGGGTTAAACAAACAGGCAACATTTGTCTAAGAAATTTGGAAGATAGCTACCTGCACTGGGAGAGATTCGCAGCTGAACTGAATTCAAAGAATGGCATGCAATTCAAAGGAATACAGAAAGTATCAAACAATTCAATATCACAAGCACAAGTAACGGGTTTTTGAAGATAATTTTAAATGGTTACAGCAGTACATTGACAAGGAACTACCAGAAATTTAAGTTGTATTCAGAAAGACACGTGGAATGAAGGATATCATTGCTGATACCAGATGGATCTAAGCTGAAAATAGAAAGGCATTTACGTGTGATGCACTGACTATGCACCTGAGTAGATCATAGCGAGTTGTGGATAACAGTTGGAAGAATGGGATTTTAAAAACACTTATCTACTGATGCAGAACCTGTACATAGACCAAGAAACAGTTGGTCAAAGAGAACAAGGACACACTGCATGGTTTAAAATCAGGAAAAGTGGGGATCAGGGTTGTAGCTTTTGACCATATTTATTCAACTTGTATCTGGAGAATTATCTGGACTATAGGAATAAGAATGGGGCATTAAGACCGGATGACTTCACTTTGTTTGCTGAAAAAGAACCTGATGCAGTTCCTAATGAAGATCCAACACTGTAACACCTTGGAATAACTAAGCACTTAAGATCAAAGGGGCAGCATTTACCAATAGCCTTTAGTGTGGATTATACCTCAACATAAACGAAAACAAAAGTTCTCCAAAATGGACCAAGAAAGCAATATCATGATAAACAGAGAAAAGATTGACATTGTAAAGGATCCCATTTTACTTGGATCAACCCCAGTGGAACCAGCAGTCAGGAAATCAAGCCAAGTATTGCATTAGGACAATCTATTTTAAAAGATTTATCTAAAGTGCTGAAAGGCCAAGATATCAGCTTGAAGACAAAGGAGCACCTGGCCCTAGCCAAGGATTTTCAAATACCTCATATGCATGTAGAATCTGGAAATTTATAAGGAGGACTGGAGGAAAACTCTGCTGTTGGAGAATAATATTGATTCTACCATGGACTGCCAGAATAGCAAGCCTGCCTTGAAATAAGTACAGCTACAATGCTCCATAGATGCAAGTCTGGTGAGAGTGTGATTCCCTTATTTTGAAAATCTCATCCAAAGGGACCAGTCTCTGAAGGAAGACATCATGCTGGTTAAAGCAGAAGGTGAGTGAAAAAGAGGCAAGCCTCCAACAAGATACATTTTCACAATGGTATGAATTGCAGCAATGGACTCAAACATAGCAAGCGCTGTGAAGCTGGCTCAGGACCTGGCTGTGTTTCATCTGTTGTACAGAGGGTTCATATGAGTTGGAACCAACATCATGGCACCTAACAATATCATGGCCCCTAACAATATCTTGGCCCCTAACAACATCGTGGCCCCTAACAACATCGTGGCCCCTAACAACATCGTGGCACCTAACAGCATCATGGCACTTAAAAACATCATGGCACTTAAGAACATCATGGCCCCTAACAACATCATGGCACTTAAGAACATCATGGCCCCTAACAACATCATGGCACTTAAGAACATCATGGCACCTAACAACATCGTGACACTTAAGAACATCATGGCCCCTAACAACATCGTGACACTTAAGAACATCATGGCCCCTAACAACATCGTGACACTTAAGAGCATCATGGCCCCTAACAACATCCTGGCCCCTAACATCACCGTGACCCCTAACAACATCGTGGCCCCTAACAACATTGTGGCCCCTAACAACATCGTGGCCCCTAACAGCATCGTGGCCCCTAACAGCATCGTGGCCCCTAACAACATCATGGCACCTACAGACAAAGTTGACTGGTTTTGCTCACTCACCTGAAATGGTCTAATAATATTGTGAGGCAATTTTTTGCCTGGCCAATCCCCGAGTAGAGTCGCTTCATTAGCATAAATCCTCAGATGTGGTTGGAGGGCTCATAGAAGATAATTCACCCACTGAAGAAATTTCAAGACTTTCTAGGTAGCCATGAGCCAAGGACAAAGACCATATTATTGGAATGGAGTTAAATCCTTCACCCGACATAAGCAAATGATAACTGGGATAAATTTGGCTGTTTTGAGTTCTTATGATGTAAATTTTAATTGAGCACATGACTTGTAAAATTCCATTTAGAAAAACCAGGCTTTTTTAAGATAAATGTATGAAATGCACCATTGTTATTTAACTTACCATGTAAATCCAGATTATAATGTATGAAATGCACCATTGTTATTTAACTTACCATGTAAATCCAGATTGTAGCAGGTGTAACAGACCAAGAGGTCAAACAAAACAAAAACAGCTGTCACAGAGTTGATTCCAACTTATGATGACCCGGTGAAGCATTTTAAATATTTATGGAATATGGTTAAACCAAGCAATAATGAAATCTTCCTAATAAAAGCATGGGAATTTTCTATCATCACTGGGAGAAATTACAATAAATTTTGGGCACGCAAAAGTTGAACATTTATTTATTCATATTCTTTTATTGTGGCTTTTCCCTTAAGGAAAACTCAAAGCTGAAATGTAGTCACAGTGCAGAATACACAATAGAGAAGATAAGCACTTAACAGGATAGTTATATTCCAACTCTGATGGCCCAATCTGAGAGCAGAAATCTTTGAATCAAAGGGTTGCCGCTATTGTGATTATTGTTTTCGTACTGGAACACCAGCGTGATTATTTAAAAATTAAATACCTGAAAGCATGTGATATAAAACTCCCTATTAAGGTTAGATATGATTATTTAATCACTTTAATTTTGTATTCACAAAGAACCTTTGCTTCATTGGTGGTGGTTGGAGAACAGTTAGCAATAGATGAGATACTACTTCCTGGTAAAGACTTTTTTTTTATTGGGGGCTCACACTGCTCTTATCACAATACATACGTACATCCGTTGAGTCAAGCACATTTGTACATTGTTGCCATCATCATTTTCGAAACATTTTCTTGCTACTTGAGCCCTTGGTATCAGCTCCTCATTTTGTTTCTTTCCCCACCTTCCCTCCCTCATGAACCCTTGATAATTCATAAATCATTATTTTT
>NW_022103928.1:9122260-9126425 GCF_000313985.2 Echinops telfairi
ACCTCTATAAATGTCCTTTGCCTCTTAGTTTTTTCCTCTATTTCCTTTTACTTTCCTCTTGTCCCACTATCATGTTTGGCCTTCATTTGGGTTTCAGTAATTCCTCTTGGTTACATTGCCCTTGATCAAGCCCTACCAGGTATCCTACACCCTCCTGGCCATAGCTTTTAGATCACTTGTTGTTCCCTTGTCCCTGGGTTTGTTAACACCCACTTCCTTCTTCCCCCACCCCCGCACCCCACATTGGTCCCATTTCTCTATTTTTCAATGAACTTTTCTTTCTTTCACTTTCTCTTTCACATGCAGAAACCGCATGAGGGAGAGCAATAACAACAAAATCCTCAAATATGTCTAACTCCTGCACACAGACCAAAGGAAAGATCAAGCGTGAGTCTCTCTAAAAGAAGGATTCCTTAGTTATGGACATAGGGGAAAAATGATTCTAATAAACTCAACTACTGAGTTCTTCTAATAAAGCCCATCTCATAGAACATACTAAGCGATTTGTATTTTACAAGACCAATGAAGGGCAAAGGTTTTTCATCAGTATATGACCATACCTATAGAAAGAAGATGAAAATGTTAATATCCTGAAGCCTGACTTTTTCTGAGTCCCACAAAATTGTACTTCAAACGTCCAAGACTGACAGACACAGTTTGAGAGGGGGCAGAGCGGATAACTTTAAATAATGGGAGACCCAGGAAAGGAAGTAAATTCTAGCATAACTTCAGAGCTACTCATAGTTATGGTATAAGCCAAGCCAAATATCAGCCGAGGCACCTAATCTTACCACAAAAAATATGCCAAAAGCTCAGCTTATACACAAGTATATTCGGTATCCTAACTACTCTTGTCAGATAATCATCAGTTGTACAAAAGCGTACTTGATAAATCCTTGATTTCCAAACAACTTATGTTAAAATAGTTGTATATCATGAAATTTGTTCTTGGCTTCAAAATCCCTCACTTACTGTACTTTTCTTTTTTTAAATAGCAGAACATGAATGTCTTTGATTTTCAAAATACTGGTTCACATTTTCAAGTCAATGCCAAGTCCCAAGATATACTACTGGGTCGACCTGTGAGCTTGATGAACCTCACAAGAGTTTCTGGTGCTGAACCTTATTTTGCACAAAGACTCTTTTAAATATAAATTGCCCCTTGAGTTGGGCATGTAGGGAAATACTCATTCAAAATTGGAGCTTCTCTTTAAGGAAGGCAGTCTTACTACTAATGCTAATTCCTAACTTGAACCTGAAACTGATCACATTAGGAGGCTCTTTAGACTGCAACGCTTTATAGACACTGGATTTTAATTTGTTTTCCAAGATGGAACTTTCTATTTCAATATGCCTTTACCATTTTACCAGTACAGATCGATTTAAGACTAACAGCATATTTCACATCTGAGTTTTGAAAACCAGGATTCTTATTTTTAATAAATAACAAGACACACCCTTACCCTTTGTTGATGCCATACTAAACTGATTACTTATTGGCAGGCAATGTTGATTTTACGACTGCATTTCACAAACCCAGTATAACCTGAGATATTGGCCCAAATCTACCCAGGCAGAGTGGGCACAAGTTCAAGACACCAACTCGTATAATAGTCACTTACAATTATATCATAGAACTGACTCACCATGGTTAAGTAAATGGGCTGTCTTTTTTGCAAATTGACTCATCATAGTCTATTCCAATTGAGTTCTTTTCATTCTTAGAAATATTGTGTACGGTAGTAAGAAAAAGATCTACTTGTATTATATTGTGGTGAACATTTTCTGGAAAAGTGTATAAATATATGATCATGTGCTCTTTGATCCGACTCATAGGGACCCAAGGGTACAGAGTAGAACTGCCCCCTGTGAGATTCCAAAACTAGACATCTTTTTCCCCTGAAACTGTAAATCTTTATGGGCCTAGAAACCCTCATCTTCACGCACAAGTAAAACCTGTTGGTATTTTGCTCTTCATGTTTAACCAGCTCTAAGCAATGCAAAGCAACTTTTGAGGCCTGAGACACCCAGAAGAGCCCTGGTGGCGTAGTGGTTATGTGTTGGGTTGCTAAGTGGAAGGTCGGCCATTCAAACCCACCAGCCAGATGCTCTGTAGAAGAAGGAAGAGGCTTTTTATTCCCATAGAGAGCTACAGTCTCCCAGACCAGGATCAGTTCTGCCCTGTGCCATGGGATCCCCATCAGTGGGCATCGCCTTGATAGCAGTGCATGTGGAGTTGGTGTGGAGAAATTCAGAAGCCAGACATAATGTTGCATCATCATATACTAAATATGAAGATAAATTTTTTTAAAAGTATTGCTATAAAACCATACAAATTTTTATTAAACAAAAACATCAAAATGTGAAGCTGGTCTTTCTCCACATCTCCTTCACCTAGGTCTATACATTTCCATTCCTCTAGACTTTGCAAAATTCTGTAATCTTCGATTTATACCATGGAACACCATGTCAAAAGGACCACATTGGTATCCTGGAAGAAATCAAATGGTGTTCCTTTTCCAGATTTATGTTTTTAATTTGGGGAACAAAAAAAGCCTGAAGGAGCAAGGTCAAGGCTGTGGAATGGAGGGGGTAAGGCTTCCCCCTCAAATCTTCCTGGATAAACCCTTACTACCCTCAAAAAATGAGCAGGTGTATTGTCATGACGTAAAAATATTTCCTTGGTGAAAATTTTCTGGCATCTTTGTCACCAATGTGGTTTTTAATTTTCTTCCTAATAAGCCCCCATGACCACCCTGTAACCTCTGAGACAATCATCCAGATGACCCCTTTGGGATACCCAATAACAGTCACCATGACTTTCTGAGATAGCATCTCTGCCTTGAATTTAACTGGCTCAACAGGTTCCCATGGAAGCCACTGTTTTGTTTTGGCCTGTTTTATTTGTAGGTGTGCCCTAATGAGCCTATGAAGGGTGCTCCCAGGACTGGTCTGAAGCCATCCACTGATCACACAGACCTGTTTGAACATAGTGTTATCTGGAATAGGCCTGTGCATGTATCAAATGGAGCCATAGTAGCAATATGTTTTACTTCCCTTTGTATATAATATTTGTAGTAATATGAGGTAAAGAATATTAAAACACCCACACTTTGCTCTCAAGAAACTTGCAGCCCCAGACAGCCACCAGGTGATATGTAGATTTAACAATACCATAGGTGTTTGATTATTTGAAAGTCATTCATGCCCATTCTACATTTGAAGGAAGTATGTTTTCTTATTCTAAATGACTCATATGAATGATATACTAAGATTAAAGTCCATGTTAGCCTAAAACCAAATATATTTCCTTTCCATTACAGTACATTGGCTCTGATTCATAAAAACCGTATAACCGACTTGACCTCCCCCCATCTGCAAAGAAAGCACCAGGAAAGGTACAATTAAATAAGCACTAAAGAGGTGGTAGATACTGTGGAGGGAAAATCTTTGTGAAGCAGGAAAAGATCCCAGGGAGGTGGGACTGTGGTAGGGTAGGTCTTTAAAGTTCTTTGCTCTGAAAGAGATGAGACACGAGCTAGATTGTTTCGCTGGGTTACTCAAGCCAGAAAAACCAAACTTACTTGATTCCAACTCTAGCACCCCTAAAGGGCTGGGTAGAACAGCCCAATGGGTTTCCAAGACTGCAACTCAGTGTTTTTTTAAAACAGCTTTATTGCCATATAATTCATATGTATCATATAACTCAATAGTTCAATCACACCAAGAGTTGTACAATCATCACCACAATCAATTGCAGAACATTGTCTTAATTCCTGTGCTCTTCACTATTAGCTCCCCATTTCCCCCAACCTGCCCTGCCATACCATCTAACCTCCCTGCCATACCCCCTAACATCCCTGCCATAACCTCTAACCTACACTGCCATAACCTGTAACCTCCACTGCCATACCCTGTAACCTCCACTGCCATAACCTGTAACCTCCCTGCCATACCCTCTAACCTCCCTGCCATACCCTCTAACCTCCACTGCCATACCCTCTAACCTCTCTGTCATGTCCCCTAACCTTTCCTTCATACCCCCTAACCTCTCTGCCATACCCCCTAACCTCCCTGTCATACACCCTAACCTCCCCTGCATACCCCCTAACCTCCCTGAATACCCCCTAACCAGTTACTGTCTCTAGAGATTCACCTATCCTGA
>NW_022103928.1:9126764-9137258 GCF_000313985.2 Echinops telfairi
GCCATACCCCCTAACCTCCCTGCCATACCCCCTAACCTCCCTGTCATACCCCCTAACCTCCCTGCATATCATGGATCCAGTTACTGTCTCTAGAGATTCACCTATCCTGAATTGCATGTACAGAAAAATATTAAAAAACAAAAATCCTAACCACAATAATAAGTTAAAACAGATTAAAACCTTGATAGAAAGGAAAGCAGAAAATATTAAAAACTAGAACAAATTTAAGATATCTCTCAAGAGAGATCAAATGACCGGTGCTAAATTTTAGCCTAACTGTATCTCAATAATCCACGTTTGGAGTAGAACATCTAGTCTTTGTCCCTTGGCGAAGTTGGTGGTGTCAAACTGCTCATCTTGCAGATAACAACCCAAAGTATAACTACCACATCACTCGAGCTCCTAATAATGCTAAGCTAGACACGTCTGAAATAAATAGTACCCGTGCACATGCTCATTTCTTTTGCTTTGCCTGATTGCTTGATGCCACTGGCAGGGAACAAAAGGGTCAATGTAAACGGAAGAGATAGTCCGGAGTGCCATTATAGGCTTCAGAGTCACCTGGGTCTGTACAACTACGGAGAGACCAAAAGGTCAGTGGTATCAGAGGTTCAGTAGGGCTGGGAGGGATGGACAGGTGGAGCATGTGTTGAAGGCAGTGAAATTATTCCACGTGATATTGTAAAGGTGGAAACACGGTGGTCAGCATTTGTCAAAGCCTTGGACCATTACAACACATAGAGGGAATCCTAATGTAAGCTATGAGCTTTAGTTAATAACAATATATCAATACCAGTTCATCAATTGTACCAGAGGCACCACACTACGGTAAAATGTCAATAGGCAAAACTATGTGCAGAGGGAAGAGATAGTGTATTTTATTTTGTATCAAAATAATACAAAGGTACTAATAATAATATAAGAAATATAAAATAATATAATATAAAATAATGCAAAAGGTAGTAATGCAAGAGGTTGTGTATTAATAAAGTGGCAGACCACTTTATTGTCTGCACAATTATTGTGTACACCTAAAACTTTCTGAAAGTAAAGCATGTTAAAAAATACTCCAGTGATAATAAAAATTAAGCAGGATACTATTTAACTTATTTTTAAGAGAATTCTGGGCTGAGCTTCTAGCTCTTAGTTTCTTCTTTCTACCTCCCAGTTTCTTTGTATGAAGAATGAGGCAGTAACATGAGGTTGTTGCATGGAACTTGATAAATGTTGTCCTATGAAGGTCTCAGGAGGAGCCCTGGTGGTGTAATGATTATGTATTGGTCTGCTAACCACAAGGTCAGCAGTTCAAAACCAGCCACTCTGCAGGAGAAAGATGAGGCTTTTTTAGTTTCATGAAGTTACGGTCTCAGAAACCTACAGGGGCAGTTCCATCCTGCCCTAGAGCATGGCTATGCGTTGGAATTGACGAGATGGAAGTGATTTGTATTTCGGTTTATGAAGGTCTCAGCAGGGTGCCTTGTACATAATTAAGCATTCAGTAAAGTAGATATTTTGCAATAATATTTTAGAAGGTGTGGGAGTTAGGAAGGCTGCAGCAAGTAAGAAGCCTTTTGTTCTGTAGGACATAGGGTCTCAACTTTTCAAAATTAAAATCTTGATGCAATACACTCTTGAATTTGTGTCCCACACATATAAATAATACAGATACATTTGTGGACTAACATATTAGCACATTTCTGTTTTTAAAGGGTGTCGTCATTAAGGATAGTACCTCATGTGCCAAGTAGTCTTCTCAGGAGTTCGGAGTTTGGGCTGGTTCATGCCTCCCAGGGAGGCTGTCACAGTGCTCATGCTCAACACTGGAGAGATACAGATACTTCTTCAGATGTGGGCCTTTGCAGGTATCCCTTTAAGCTATGTTTGACAGCTAGTTTAGGTACTAGATTATGTAATCTTTAAATCTAATTAAACAAGCACCAGTCACTGCACTCCATCTGAACATTCTGAAAACAACCGAAATGAGATCACCTCAATCCCTCCACAGAATCAAATGCCCACTTTGAATATTCACATGATGTGGGACCATCAGACGAATGGACCAAGTGAAAGAGCCCTTGCCAATAGATATTAAAATATGAGTAATGTTTCATTTTCTTCATTTATATATAATTTCTAATCTTCACAGGCGCCCATGGATTATCTTACATATTCACTTAGAGACCACTCCTATGGCAGCTGAAAACTGCTTGCGGCATTTATTTAACCAGTTTGAGACGCGGTAAGGGGCGTATCTTAGCTACCTTAGTGTTGAGATAGCTGAAATACCACCATACATGGCTTTAGCAAACAGACGCTTATTTCCTCACTGTTGAGGTGGCGGTAAGTCTGAATGCTAGGCACCAACTCTAGGGGAAGGCTTTGTCTCTCTGGTGACACTGAGGGAAGGTACTTGACATCAGGCTTCCCCTGGGTCTGACTCTCTTTGGCAGGGACCCCAGGCCCAAAGGACATCTCTGCTTCTAGCTCTTCTTTCTTAGTGGTACTGAGACCCCTCTCGCTCCTCCTCCGACTTCTTTCTCCTTTTATATCTTTTCAGATAAAAAGTGCTGCAGGCCATGCCCCAGGGTAACTCCCCTTACATAGAATCCAGGCTGTGATCTGAGTAAGGGCGTTGCACCTCACCCTAAGCCCTTACAGCTGGTTAGCTTATTGCATCAAATGACATAGTGGAGAATGATTACATTGTTACCTAGCTATCAAATTATGTATTATCGAAACATGGTCCAGTCAAGTTGACATATATTTTGAGGAGACACAACTAAATCCATGGCAGGAAAGGAGTTTGAAGAATAGTATCTAGCAGTAAGGGGTAGAATAATCTGGAGAGATGAAGGAAAGAGACCAAATAAAATGGAAGTATAGTTAAGAAGCTTCAATTCAAGACTACGTATAAAAGTTTTAAAAGAATAAAGTAAAATTAAGAACCACGTGGCATCTACCTTTCTACTCAATGATCCTGTGATATCTTCTCTCATAATATGAGATGATGGCAGCAGTTACAGGGACCGTGGTGTTGCACATGGTTAAGTATTCAACTACTAACCAAAAGGATTGGCAGTTTTAACCCTATAGCTATTGTGGGAGAATAATGTGGCAATCTGCTTCGGTAAAGATTTTAAAGTCGTGGAAGCCCTATGGGAGAGTTATACTCTGTCTTTGGGGGTCACCATGAATCAGGATCAAATTTGACAGCAATCATTTAGTGGGTCTGGGGTAGCAGATCCAAACAGTATGTCTAGATAGAACACCGCCAATGAAGAAAACAATAAAAAATGTCTGCTACAAATCTTTTAAAATAATGTGCTGTTCTAATTCTTTATATCATATTATTTTGCCAAGATTTTATTTTCATTTTTTTTGTCATTAAAAATTTCAGGAGAAGACTACCTTATGTGATGGTTAGATTGTATGCCAACTTGATGGTACACCTTGTGTGGAGACAAGGGTGGCATCCAGGCAATCAATCAGGCTTTAGTCTGGTGATGCCTCCTTGGGGGTGTGGCTTGGCACCCATATGGTCAGGGGTCTGTGGAGCCCTGCCATGTTCCTGTAGACCTTGGATCCATGCAACTCTGCACCAACCAGCCTGTGACCTCCCAGCTGCCTGCTTCACCTTCCTGCTTCATCTGCCACAGCTGTGTGTCTGAAGAGGGCTCTAGCTCACATGAGGACTGTGGACTTGAGTTGGGCTGGGCTGGGCTGCTTTCTTGATATAAAATTCTTTCTTGATATAAAGTTTTTTTCCTTTACATCTTTGAGGGTCACTGGTTTTGTTTCTCTAGAAAACTCAGCCTAACATGCTTCCTTAGAAGTCCCTCCCACATGTCATTGGAACAATTGGGTAGCGTTATTAGAACAACATTAGAACAATTAGCCTCTGCTCTAGGTGCAAAGGAGCATGGGAAGCAGTAAGTGATGGGTGTTACAAAGGATGGAAGCCAAAGGAATAAGAGAAAAAGATATCCCTTCCACCTCGCCCCCAAGGTAGAATTCAGAGGAATTTGTGACCAAGTAGACAACCTAAATAAGAATGACAGAAGAATGAAAAATGTTTCACGTTTCTGAGGCTGAGTGATAAGGAGTGATAACATTACTAAAGCAGACACACTGCAAGTCTCACTACATCTAAGCCCATAACACCAGTAGTAACACCAGCAGCATTTATTAAGCATTTACCCAGTCCCAGGTTCTGCGCTAAGAGCCTGTTGTCTCATTTAATTCTCATTCTGATCCTTTCGATGATATATTTTAAGTAATCCCCCAGAAAGGGAAAGCATTCCGTTTGGAACCCAGAAGACATCTAAAAGGAGGCTCTGATAGGCAATGTGGCTTGTAGCCCTCATTAGTGCGAATTAGAGAGAGGTGTTCAAGTTAGGAATGGACTACTAGCTTGGAGCACCCAGGAGGCAACAAACAGTCATTTCAACATCTGAAATGAACTTCACGATCGGCAGTCTATTTTATGAGAGTTTTAGTGAAGTAAACAAAACACAAATGTGAACTGAACTTGGTACGCTCATCCCCAAATGCTTTTATCTTTTGTACACTGTAAGCTTTGAGTTAAGGAAAGTCATTCTTAAAAATAACCTGCTCAACTGGCTTCCACTTCTATATCCTTTACTTTAAATGTGTGCACAACAAAAGAGAAAACTACACTCTGAAGAAAAGACATTTATTCAAACAATGGAGTCTTTCCGTTTTAGATCGTTCATAAGATCTTCCAATACCGAATGTACAAATGCCGCATTTGCCTTTTTCTGCACATACCAGTGACATAGTCATTTAATTGTGAAGTTACTATACCAAATCTCATGAGGTTTTCCAAAAACCTCACACGAATGCCCTTTTGTTTCATTAACTTTTATAATCTCCTGGAACTTAATAAATCCTGAATTGTACCATTACATGAATGTGATGGTTCTCTGTGAAGAGAAGCAAATGGAATTTTATTTCACTAAAACTTTAATGCTAGTATAGATAAAGGGCTGGAACGCAAATTATCTGACAATTATAGATATAGAAGCAAAAACAATTTTATCCTATCATTTATATAAATAAGCTGCTCATAAAAGTTTGAGTAGGTGAATCCTATATTCAAACGGTCAAAAATGTACTTCCCTGGTGAGATTTACCGTATGTGTGCAGACTTTGTTGTTTTATTTTCATCAACAGTGCCTTGAATTTTCTACCTTATCTATCAGAAAGTACAGTGAGGTGTCGAGTGCTATGTGAATGCTTAAGTGTAAAATAGGTTGAATAAATTGGATTCTGGGGAAGGTGAAATCTAAAGTCTAATATCAGGTGGCCTTGCTTGATCAGAAGGAAACAGAAAACACACATTTGTCCCTCATGGAGTCCCATGTTGTGATAAGCTCTAGCTATCCACCGGTGTTAGATCATCTCCTAGTTCCAATTACTCCATGGGTCTACATTTTGATTCGACCAAGTAGGAGGGTTAACAGCAGTAAGAAACCATGCATTGGAGAGACAAAATTAGACACAAGTGATGGAAATAAACATAATATTACAGGCAAAATTCCTGACAAGTAGAATGAGATTCATAGGCACAGTTTTTAGAATTTCTGCATTAAGGTATTTCGTCTGAGACCAGAAAAGCTTCAATGTTTGAACCTTCATTTTCTGAAGGTTCACCTTTATGGCAATAAAGCTAAATTGGTTGAAATATGTACATTTTAACTTGTCCTAATTTAAAAGTAATTATGGTCTATATTCACTTATAAGCTTATACAATCTTATAGAATGAATTGCCTGTAATTCATTTTTAATCATTTTAATCATTTGAATTTGATACAGCAAATGACTTTTTGAAGTATTTCCTATACAATTTCAGTGATTTGTTTAGATTCTAATCAGACTATTGAGATAGGAAATTATAGCATTGAATTAAGCATTCATTATAATTTACCAAGATTTTTCTATTTAATTGCAAACCTACAACATTCTTTTCTGTCCAGATGGCCCGGTTGCTTTTAAACAGACAGGACAGACTCAACTAGCATACTCTACAATAGAAGTGTCAAATACTACATGTAAACAACAATTTGTAAGTTGATGGAAAGACTATAAATGAAAGAATGATTGAATGACTAAGGAAGAAATCCTTCAATACAGAAGAATAAATAGTTTTTTCTTCTCCTTTCATTACTTTCTGATAATCTGTCTTACCTATGAAAGACCTGAGAAAACCTAAATGCTGTGCTCAATGATATTATATAAAGACAGATATAGGTGTAGCACAAAGCTAAAGATAACCTGTCTGAATGTGCCATTTAATGTTAATTGTACATTCCAATTTTCATGTACATCAGATCACTGATATGCACTCAAAATTCTATAACTAAATATAGAAAAAGGAATGCACATTTTAAAAGATTTAGATCAGTTATCAGTTCATCATTAAGATTTTAAAATAATGTGAATTGTAAAAGTCAAAAAACATATTTATACATCTTAAATTACTGGTAATTCCTTCCATCACTTTTGCAATTTCTCCTAAAATTCTTTGCGAATTAAGCTTATCATTTTCTAATATTAATTGTGGAATTTATATACTTACTACTAAATTGTTCATTATATCTTTTTTTTGCTGATAATGAAATTTATTTATTATTTTATTTTATTTATTTATTTTTTAATAGTATTACTAGGAGATCATACAACTCTTATTACAATCCATACATACATCAATTGTGTAAAGCATATTTGTACATTCATTGCCCTCATCATTCTCAAAACATTTGCTCTCCACTTAAGCTCCTGGCATCAGGTCTTCTTTTTTCCCCCTCCCTCCCCACTCCCCCCTCCTTCACGAGCCCTTGATAATTTATAAATTATTATTTTGTCACATCTTGCCCTGTCCGACATCTCCCTTCACCCACTTTTCTGTTGTCCATCCCCCAGGAAGTAGGTCTCATGTAGATCCTTGTATGAGACACAGTTATCAGTCATTTTTCACATTGGTGTCAATTTTTATAGCTGCCTTTTATAATTAGAAAAAGACTTTCATTTCATTGATATTTTGAAAAAAATTCAAATAATTTATAACACATAACTTACCTTTAATTTTACTAAGTGTCTACAAATATGTTTTATGAATTATGCTATTCATCATATGTTTTTAATCTTCAAATATTCTAGTTTTTGTTTCTAGTACATTGAAATCACTATTTTTCTCTCTCAAAATAATATTTTCATGAGTGAAAGTTACATTTTCAATTGTACAAGTCTCCAACTTTCTTCAATGATATATTATTTGAACAACAATTTTGCACAAATTTTTACTGAGATTCAAAATGAGGGTTTGGATTACTACTAATTGATTAATGCAACTAGACAGAAATTGAGTTATAGTACTCTCTTATGCTTCATACCAATTCAATAGTGTTTAGATAAATTGAGTAAAATAGCTTAACCAGGAAATGGCTCACAGATAATATTTTCAGAGTTTATTGAGTCAAAAATAACAAAGGCAAATGTTAATAGAGCTAAAAATTTTATGATTTATGAAAGACGATAAGGTTAATCCTTCAATTTAATTCAGAAAGTCTCTGCAGAAATACTTAAGGAGTTCTAAATTTTTGCTTTGCTTTTAAATACTTCAGAAAGTTTATTACTAATATTGTTTTCATGTAAACATACTTGAGAATGTAAAGAAAAAATTTTAATACTATTCTGATGATATCTCTCCAAACCAACCAACTGCTATTGGTCTTTAGTTTTCTAACTTTGTTTTGTCTTGTTTTGGTATCAGATTGATACTCGCTTCATAAAAAAGAGTTTGAGGCCATGTTGCCCTTTTCTCGAATAGTTTGTGTAGAATTGGTGTTAGCGCTCTTCTGAATACTTTGTATTATCTGGTCCTGCAAAGTTTTGGTTGAAAATTTTTTAATATCTAATCAATTTTTTTTATTGTTATGAGTCTGTTGAGGTTTTCTACACCAGTCTGTACTAGTCTATACCAGTCTTTCTAGGTAGATGATGTGTTTCTAGAAGTCATTCATTCCATCTAGGTTTTCAATTCTGTTGGAGTACAGTCTTTCATATTAGTGTGTATCATTCTGTTTCATTTGAATCTATTGTGATGCTACCCTTTTCGTTTCTGGTTCCTGATATTTGCATCTTCTCTTTCTTTTGCTTTGTTATGTTTGCCAGTGGTTTGTCGATTTTGTTAATCCTCTCAAGTAACTTTCTTGTCTTATTGGTTTTTGCTATTGTTTTCCTGCTTTCCAGTTCATTTATTTCTACTGTAACCTCTATGGTGTCCTTGCTCCTAATTGCTAAAGGTTTGTAGGTGGCTTGTGTTCTAGTTGTTGGCGATGCTGAGTTAAGATGTTGACTTTGATTTTATCTTCTTTTTGCAAGTGTTCATTGATTGCTATAACAGTGCAAGATATGGCAAAATAATAACGTAAATTATCAAGGGTTCGTGAGGGAGCGGGGAGCGGCGAGGCAGGTGGAAAAATGAGGATCTAATGCCAGGGGCTTAAGTGGAAAGCAAATGTTTTGAGAATGATGAGAGCAATGAATGTACAAATGTGCTTTACACAATTGATGTATGCATGGATTGTGAAAAGAGTTGTATGAGCCCCTAATAAAATGATTTTAAAAAATTGCCTTCTGATATTTACTTTTGTTTTGACCCAAAGGTTTTGGTGTTGTGTTTTTCATTCTCATTTGTTTCAAGGGTTTTTAAATTTGCATTTATTATTTAATCAATTACCCAGTAGTTTTTAAGCAGTGTGTTGTTCAATTTCGACATGTTTGCGTTTTTTCCTGTTCATTTCTTTTCTTGTATTTTATACAAGATTTCTAATTTTATATCATTTTAGTCTGAGAAAATACTTGTAAAATCTTAACATTTTAAGATGTATTAAGGCTTGCTTTGGGTCCTAATATCTAAGAAAGGAAAAAGGAGAAGAAGGGAGAGAAAAGAGAAAGAACACTTTAGATTGGAAATTACAGAATTTACAGTTTTCAGAGATGTTTGGCAATTGTGGCAACCCCAATAAGATCAAGATGTAGTTGAGATCAAATCAATTTTGGCAGGGTTCTGAGAATGATATTAGGAGAGCAAAGTGAGAAGAGGTCGTCTTAAAAGGTTGTAGCAATCAAGTGAATTATAAATATAAAAAACTCGTTCAATGTGGAATGTATACAATTCTAGAAGAAAGGCAGCCAATCGGATTTTTCAGATAGTTTAGGCCAATCCAGTTTATTCCAGGTGACAGAGATCTCTGTAGAAATAGATGCTGGGGGCTAGCACAGGGGCCTAAACACCCTTAATGAACCTTCAATTCTCTTTGTGAAATGTGTATGTTCACCATTAACATATTCACTCCCCTCCTTGTTTTAAAATTTTGACACTCCAAGTGTGGTCTGGTCCATTATCATGGACATTTCTTAGAAGCTTTTTCTAAATGCAGAATCTGAGGCCCATACCTACTGAGTCTAAGTACTTGCATTTTAACAAATTCCCTGATTTTTTTTATGGACATTAAATCCTGGGGCCGGAGGATGGGGGAATTATAAGACAGATATGGACCCTGCTTATCTCTCTATCAATTATTTATTCACTCTTATATTTTCAGGGTCTAGACCAGCTCTGACACGTCATAGATGCTCATCACACGTGTTTAACGAGTGGACTCTGGTTATTCTTTCTTACAAACTGTTTGCTGACCATTTCAGCTCATCGTGTGTTCTTTCTCTTCTGCTAGGATCCTAGAGCATTGTTGAATGTTCCTCTCAGATGGCATCAGTTTGATTCTAACATGTCTATTGCTTCGCCTTTCTGTGCATGCGCAATTGTGTGTGTAACATCTTTTCCATCACAGCAAGACTTCCCTTCCTTGGGAGATGGCATAGATTATTTATACTTTCCTTAGAGTGACCTCTCAAACAGCTGGATACAAGCTAATGGTATTTTTCCCACGGATACTCGTGCAGGACAACATATCATGCAAACCTCAAATATTTGAACACAATGCTGTATCATGATAAAAGTATGAACTTAGTTACCAAATTGACCTGGGGACAACTTTCATTTCCAAAATTTCTTAGCACTTTGTATTTGTTACTTAACCCTTAAGAGTGATAGGTTTTTCATCTTTAAAATGGAGATCATGTCATAATGGAGCGTGTAGAAGCTCCCTATCATTTTTTTTAAATAATAAAAAATATATATTTTAATTTTCGTTGTGCTCACCCCAACTCTGAGCTACCTTAAACATGACAGATCAGAGCTATGTGCCACAGGGCTCTCATTGGCTGCGACCTTTCAAATGAAGTGTCAGGTTTTCCTCTGAGGAGTTTCTAGTTGTTCCTGAACCGCAGGCCTTGCAGTTAGCAGTGCGAGCAGTGAGACTCGTTTCCATACATCCATATTTAAACAAGCAGTGCTCTTGTTGATTGGCTAATTCTCCTTTCATGTGAAATTTAAGATGCAGATATGAT
>NW_022103928.1:9138060-9199294 GCF_000313985.2 Echinops telfairi
CGAGATTTCTTTGAGTTGATTATTTCCTCTTTTGATATGTAAATGAGCACTTGAAAGTTGAGCCTTATTCATTCTTTCTGCAATAAGTTTTATCAGCTATTCAGATCCACACATAGTTGAGATACTCATAGCTCACAAGGTGAGGTGACTGGAATGGAAAAAGGAAATTTATGGAACCAGATAGACTACTTTTCCGTGGGGCTCAGTGGATCAGTGATGCACATTTTAAGCAGGTCACTTCTTTATAGTGCAGTCTTTCTTGTATGACAGGCTATTTTGTATACGCAGTTCTTCTCACCAAAATACCAAAAATGTTCCCCAGTCATTAAAACCACCCAAAATACTTTCTTTGAGAACTACTATATGCTTCACTGGGAGAAACAGAAAGGATCAAAATTTAGCCTATTTTTAAACAAGGCAACTTGTTCAGTGTTAGAATTCTTACCTTCCATGGAGACTCGGGTTCATTCTTAGACAATGGTCCTCAAGGGCAGTCACTACTTGTCTGTCACTGGAGCCCTACATGTTGCTGTGATGCTTAACGGATGCAGGGTCTCCACACAAAAACATACTAGGAAGAAAGTCCTAGCAATCTATTTCCAAAGAATCACCCAGTTCTCACAATGGTCTGATCCCATTGTTTAGGAGGTCCCCATCAGTCAGGGGCTGACTGGAGGGCATCGACCAACAACACTTTATAAGTTCGTTTGGATTGCTCTTGAAATAAGTGTGCCAAGGAACTGTCTCATCTGCCATTCAGTGGCTGTGTTGCAGTGCTAATGAAGGGTGTGGACTGTGCTGAGCTGAGCTTTCCTTCATTTCACCCAAAGCTAATCCAGAACAAGCCTTCGTAAATGGATGTCGTTTTCCTATTCTCATTGCCTTTTTGCCACTCATGGATTCAGCTTCTCAGTCATCACTAAAAGGGAAAAGGCATCAGGGAGGGAGAAAACTCTGCAGTGATTTCTTCCATTACTGCTTCTCATTAGCATGGCATAATACTGTATGCCTTTCTATGCCAGGATGCATTTTTTGCCACTAACTTTTCTTTTGTGTTTCAAGATCTTCTGAAAAGTGTCAGAGTGAATTGCGCTATGCATCAGCAAGCATTGTTCTTCATTATGTTCTTATTATCACCTCCCCTGGTTACATTCAATTTTGACTAGTTAAATGAACATTTTAAAGTACGTTAATTCTGTACTTGAATAGCACTTAGAAATTATGAGAGTCAAATGCTAAATGATGGAGCTTATCAGAATGCATCCCAGAGTTTCTCTAAGTATGTTTTGTAATTCCCTATGGATGTTAACAGGCACTGCCCAGAAAATTAGAACACAGTCAAGTACATTTTGGGAAGCTTGGATTGAAATATTTACTTTAGTGCATAGCTGTACAGAGACAACTGTGTTAACGGTGCAGGAACTAATGCAAGGGTGGGAGGTTTCCAGTATTTCCCAAACATATTGGAATATATATATACATATATACATATATATGTGTATATATGTGTGTGTGTGTGTGGTATCTACTCTATTAGCTTCTGCCTAGAGCAGCAAGCAAGAGACAAAACAGTCTAGCCAATATGCCACTTAAAAGCTGTGGGGATTTGGACATTTAAGACTTCAAATTTGGCCCCCAGGCACTGTAGGGGGTGCCATTTATATATAACCTACAGTGTGAATAATCCGGTCTCTCAATCAAGGTTCGATCAGAAAAGTAGAACCCCTTGCTATTGTTCGGTGCCATTGAGTCAGCTCTGATCCATAGCTACCTTATGCGCAACACGGGAAGCACTACTGGTGTTGTGCCATTCTTACCTTCTGCGCTTGAGTTCACTGCTGTAGCCTCTGTGTAAATCCATCTCATTGAGGGTCTTCCTCTTTGGGGGGGATAGTCCACCAAGAATGATACCCTTTTCCAGGGAACTGGTTTTCCCTGGTTAACATGCCCAAAGTACTTGAGATGAAATCTCACGTGCTCACTTGTAAGGAGCAGTCTGTCCGTCTTCCAAGAAAAATTATTTGCTGCTCTCATCATTGTTGTTTGGTATCACCCATGTGGCTCTAACTCACAGCAGCCACATCTACAACAGAAGTAACACTGCCCGGCCCTGTGCCACCTTTAAAGGCATTGCTCTGTTGGAGCCCATTGTTGAAGCCAATTATTATGTCAATCTGTCTCCTTGGAACACTCCCATCTTTTGCACTGACCCTCCGCTTGACCAAACACAGTGTCCTTTTAAAGGCAATGATATCTCCTGATAACACGTCCAAAGGACAATATGACGTCTGGTCATCATTGCTTCCAAGGAGATTCTGAATGTACTTTTTCAAGAGAAAGCTGTCTGTTCCCCTGGCGGTCCACAGTACTTTCCACGTGCTTCACCAACACAAAAATGCGTCCAATGCACCAATTCTGCTGCCATCTTCCTTATGCATCATGAAACTTCTGAATGCACCAGTGGAGCCACTGAAGAAAACGTTCGGGTCAGATGAAAGTTAGCTTCAAAGCACATCCTTTCTCTTGAAGCAGGTTTTTCCCAAAGCAATACGTCATTTGATTTCTTAACCACTGTTCCCAGGAGCCTTGACTGTGGATCCAAGCAAAATCCTTGACAACTTCAATCTTTTCTTGTTTATAATGATTTTTTCCATTGGTCCAGTTGTAAGAAATTTGGTTTTCTTCAAGTATAATTTATAGCAAAGGCTGCAACAAGCAAGGTGATATCATTTGCATCTCACATGTTGTTAATAAGCCTTTCTCCAATCTGGTGCCGCATTTCTTTTTTATGTACTCCAGTTTCGTGGATTACTTGCTTAGCACACAGATGAAATAAAGATGGTGAAATGATACAACCCTGATACATGCTTTTCCTGACATGCATTATGAGTGCTTTGCATAATCAATAAAATATAAGTAAATACCTCTTTGGTATCCTCTGTTTCCAGCCAGGATCCATCTAACAGTAGAAGTGGCTTCCTTTCAGCCATGTCCTATTGTGGATCCAGCTTTAATTTCTTAGATCTTCCTGTTGATGGTCTGCTGCTGTTTTGAATGATCTTCAACAAACTTTTACTTGCACATAATATTAATGATATTTTTCTATAATGTCTGCATTCTTTTGGGTCACTTTTCTTTGGAGTGGGTACAAAGATGGAGGTAATTTCCAAAATTGTTGGTATACATGAGTGAGTGCCTCATCAGCTTGTTGAAATATTTCAATTGGCAATTTGTCCATTTCTGGAGGCTTTTTTTTCTTTGCTAATGCCTTCAGTCCAACTTGACCTTCCTCCTTCAGTATCATGGGTTCTTGATCGTATCGTACTGCTTGAAATGGTTCAATGCCACCCAGTTCTTCCTCATGTGGTGACTTTGTATTCTCCCTTTTTGGATGGTCCCTTCATCATTCAGTATTTTGCCCACAGAATCCTTCAATATTGTAACTCAAGGTTGAAATGTTCTTTTTTTTTTTTTTTCAGCTTGAAATATGCACAGCGCGTTCTTTGTGCTTTCTAACTCTAGGTCTTTGCACATTCTTTATAAAACTTGACTTAGATTTCTAGAGCAGCCCTATGAAATTTTCTATTCAGTTCATTTACTTCATTTCTTCCACTTGCTTTAGCTACGCTATATTGAAGGACACGTCTCTCTTCTACTTATATGTGGATCTTTTCTTTCTTCCTTTCTCATCTGCTAGTGACCTTTTGCTTTTTGTCATGAGTGATGTTCTTCATGTCATCCCACAGCTGGTCAGGTCTTCTGTCAGAACTGTTCAATGAATTCAACGCTTCAAATACGCTCCTCAGATAGTCTGGAAATTCAGGTGGAATATTTTCAAGCCAGATTTTGGTTCTGTGGGCTTGTTTTCGTTTCCTTCCTCTTCAATCCAAGTGAGCAATTGCTGATCGACTCCAGAGTCGGCAGCTGGCCTTGTTTGGGCTTCTGATATTGAGCTTTACTATTCGCTTCCTGCAGATAAGGCAATTTGATTCTTACATATGCCATCTGGTGAAGTCTATGTGTATAGCCACCAGGAATATTACCAGGGGCGGGGGTTGGGGGTGTGTTTGCAGCGAAGACGTTGCTGCTGTTGTTGTTCAGTGCAGGCAAGTCAGCTCCAGCTCATAACGGTCAGTCCTGCTCCATTTTCATGATTGTTCTTACGTTTGAACCCACTGTTGCAGCCACTGTGTCGGTCCCTCTTGTCCAGTCTCTCTCTTCTCACGGCCCTGGCACATCGCCAAGCATGATGTGCTCTGCCAGGGCCTGGTCTCCCCTCACCACAGGTTCAAAGTGAGGGAGATGTTCCTTGTTTCTAAGGAACATTCTGGCTGTATTCCAGTCAAGACAGACTGTTTGTTCTTTAGGCAGTCCGTGGTACGTTCAGTAGTCTCCACCAGCACCATGATGCAAGTCACAGATTCTTCTTTGGTCTTTCACATTCTGTGTTAAACATTCACATACATATGAGGCCATGGAAAATAACGTGGGAAAGAAAGAAAGAAGATACCATGACTGGGTCAGGCGTGCCTCAATCCTCAAAGTTACAACCTTGCTTTTCCACACTTTACAGAGGTCTTGTGCTGCAGGCCGACCCAATGCAATGTGTTGTTTGATCTCTTGCCCACAGCTCCCTTGAACATTGACCGTGGATCCAAGCAAGATGAAATCCTTGACGACTTTTATCTTCTTCTCCTCATTCTTCTTCATAGAGTTCAGGTTCTCTGCTTAGCATACTGATTGAAGAAGTATGGTGAGAAGACACAAGGTGGGGACACACATTTCTTTATTTCAAACCTGGCAGGATTCCCTTGTTCTATTCACGCAACTGCCTCCAGATCCATGCACAGGTTTCACATAAGTGGAATTCCCACTCTTCTCAAGGCTATCCATAGTTTGGTGTGGTCCACAGAGCCAAAGGCTTTGTTTTGGCATTGGCAATGAAACACAAGCAAACATCTTTCTGCTATTCTCATATTTCAGTCAAGATCCATCAGACATCAGCCGTGATATCCCTTGTTTCATGTACTCTTCTTATTTCAGCGTGAGTTTTATTAATGTACTGTTGCAACTTTTCAGATGATCTTCAGGAAAATTTGTCTTTTATGAAATTCTTCTATAATTTTCACACTGCGTTGCATCACGTTTCTTTAGAATGTGTGCAAATATGGATCTCTTTAGAACGAGAGCCAAGTCTGGAAAAAGGTTTTAGTCTTGTTCAGCTTCATTTCTATCATGAAAATCATATTTTCCAATTGCTGTTACTACTCCTTTTTCCTACTTTATTCCAGTCACCATTGATTATTAAACTTGATTGCAAGTGCGATCAATTTCAGACTGAAGAATTTAGTAGAATTTTTCAATTTCTTTAGCATGATCTTTAACAATTGGTGCATAAATTTGAGCAATAGTTGTATTAAGTGAACTTCCCTATAAGCATGTAGATATTATTCTGACACAGACAGCATTGTACTTCAAGATAGATTTTGAAATGTTCTTTTTGATGATGAATGCATTAGCATTCTTCTGAATTTGTCTTTCCTGAAATAGTAAATCATATGATTGCTTGATTCACAATGACCAATATCAGTCAATTTCAGCTTACTAATGCCTATACTACAGATCTTCATGTGTTTCATTTAGTTTTTATGATTCCCAGTTTTCCTAGATTTATATTGCATACTAAGATAGTTAAGGTTTATTGTGCCAACCTGGCCAATAAACACATTTGGGATTAATTGAAGGGCAGAGAGATAAATGGCTCAGTGAGCCTCGCCTTTCTAGTTCACAGGTCTCTTGCTCTCTCATGGTTTGGAGCAGGGTGCTGCTGCCTTAGCCAGTTCCCTGCTTCAGCTGGCAAAGCTCACTTCCTGCAAGACACCCCTGAGGAGAAGCCACATGGACCTACCCCTGATGCCGCCCTGGGTGCTGAAGCAGCCCCATGGAGACTCCTGCCAGTGCTGAGATGCTTACACACTCACTGATTCGGCTTTCCTCCTGAATTAGGCATCATTGCATGCGTTTTGTGAGATTGAGGAGGACTTTGTAGATCGATGTCAGGCATATGGGTTAATGTTGGATTTATGGGCTTGGACAGCACTGGGTTGGGATGCTTTCTTAATGTACACTTATCCTTTATATAAAACTCTCTCTTATACATAAATGAGTTTCTGTGGATTTGTTCCCTAGTTTACCCAGACTAACACACATACATTCCATGTTCCGATTATTAATGAATACTTGTAGCAGTTTCTTCTTATTTAGAGTCATGCTCCATCTCACCTAAATCATGAAGGCTGCCTCTACTTTAAAGATGCAGCTCTGCCCCATTTGTATTTTGAATGCCTTCCAACCCAAGGCGCTCATTATCTGGCACGAGATCCGACAACATTTCAGTGCTGGTCACGAGGTTTTCAGCAGCTCATTCATCAGAAGCAGACAACCTCTTCTGTCTTTGTGGTCTGCTCTGAGTCCTGAAGTTCCACTGAAATCCTTCACCTTGGGTGACCTTGGCTGGTATTTGAAATACTGGCGAGGTAGCTTTTAGCATCAGAGCAACACTATCACCTCAGTAGGAGGTGCATATGATGTAATCGGACACCAATGCTTATTTGGTGAAGTCAACAATTGAGTACAATGGACTAACATTGATGACAATTTCCCTTTTAATTGGATTAATTTAGGAATCATAAAGCCTGCTCACAGATCCCACATCTACCACTTGTTAGTATAAAAGAATGAAATGAAAAATAAAATAAAATCTAAAAGATTTTACTCCCTTATATCTTTCTCAAATAACAAAAACTATTGAGAAGTAAAGGAGTCCTGGTGGCGTCGTGGTAATGTGTTGGGCTGAGTTCCAAAAGGTAGTTCAAAACCAGCAATCGCTCAGAGGGAGAACGTGGGAGCTTTCTATTCCTTAAAGAGTTAAAGTCTCAGAAACCCACGGGGCAGTTCTATGCTGCCCTATAGGGTCACTGTGAGTTACTGACTTGAGGGCAGTGAGGTTTTTTTTGTTTTTATTGTGAATTAATTTTACCCTTCTTTCAACTTCAAAGAAAATTTATGAGAAAAAAAGATATTTTCCTCTTCTGATACTGTTATATGCATCTCAGGGGAGACATATCATTCAAAACAAATAATTTCATGCTTTTTATCAGAGAAGCAGATAAATGTAATTTATGGAAGGGGAATTCCCCTTTATCATCGCCAGTCAATTCCTTTCCTCTTTGGGCCATATTTTTCCCCAGCCATTAAAATGTTATCGTGCCTTCTCCAAAGATCTCAATTTTTTTTCCTTTAGAATTTGTATTTAGTAACAAGTGTGTGTTCTTTAATCTCTGTAGCACTATCCATGTAGGCCCTGTGTAGTTTTACTTTAATAATTTTATAATTTAGGAACATACTGATATTTTTTTCAAATTAGTCTCTATAGTTCTTCAAAGGATTATTTCATCTTATAAAACTTCAATTAGAAGAGCTTATTTTTTTTATTTGGTTTATAGTCCTTTAAACAATACAAAGGCATCATTTGTGAATGTCTGGTCAGATGTTAGAATTTCTTATTGGGCCAAAAGTTCTTTTAAAATGAAATTATCTTTGATGTTTAATTTATTTAAATGTCCTGCTTTAAGGCTGACCCAAGAGAGGTGGTCTGAAGAAAAAGAAATGATCAAGAAAGCATTTTCCCTCTGTCCCTCCTGGCTTAAAAAATAAAAAAAAGAAGCAACACATAGGTTGAACAACAAATTCTATGTAAAAAAAAAAAAATGGTTTACTGCCCTTTAGAAACCCCTAGAGAGTGCAAACTCATTGGACTCAGCTATTAATGCAGCAATGTTATGGGGGAAGCCCTGGCAATTTGCTTCCATAAAGGTTATGATCAAATAGAAAATAGCTTTACTGTGTAATGCATGGGCTAGCCCAGCGTCAAAATTGACTCAGTGGTCATGAATTTGGTCTCCTACTTGCCAGAGATGATATGTTAAAATGAAAAAAGCACACACATACAAATACATAGTGAGAAAGTTAAAGTTTATTTTGCCAACCTGGCTGATAAACACATGTGGGGTTAATGGAAGGGCAGAGAGATAAGTGGCTCCATGTGCCTCGCCTTTCTAGTTCTTGGGTCTTTTGCTTTGTGATGGTCACACAAGGGTGCAGGTGCCTTAGCCAATTCCCTGCCTCAGCCAGCAGGGCTCAGTTCCTGCAAGACATCCCAGGAGAAGCCCCATGGACCTACCCAGATGCAGCCCTGGGTGCTGGAGCAGCTGTGTGGAGACCCCTGCCAGCGCTGAGATGGTTACACATTCACTGACTCGGCTTTCCTCCTGCAATCACCATCGTAGTGTATGTTTTGTGAGATGCAGGAGGACTTTGTGGATTGGCGTTGGACATATGGGTTATTGTTGGACTTGTGGCTTGGGCAGCACTGGGTTGGGATGTTTTCTTGATGCGCACTTAACCTTTATATAAAACTCTCTCTTATACATGGGTTTCTGTGGATTTGTTTCTCTAAAGTACCCAGACTAACACACATTATTAATAAGATGACAAGAATCTAGACAATTCATCGTCAAACAAGCCGCCCACCTGAGTGAGACGTCAACTGAATTGACAGGGAAAAGCACCCCAGCCTGTTGATCCAAGGATAAAAAATAATAAAATTCAAACCCGAAAGAGGGAATGGTAGCAGAGCTTAAATTGTGAACACCTGGTTTGTTGAAGGCCGCAGATGACAGTGGAAGCGGAAAGTTCATTTGCAGGGTCCCCACGTGCAGTGAGTCTCTTGTGAATCCTCTCTGACCAGGGTCGAGGGATGTGAATGGCTTTTCTATCAGAGAGCACACTATAAAGTCAATTGGGGCATTTTCATTAGGTTAAAATCTAATACCTTATTAAGTTGTTCTCCCTTTGGACTCATTTTAAAATTGTTTCCGTTTTTAATAGTTTTTGCTGTCTCTCTGATTGAGGTTTTCCTATGTTTTGTCTAGTCATTGCGGTTGAGCTCTTTGTTTGTGTGTTTGTTTCTTTTTGTGTGCTATGTGAATTTCTGTGGAAGAAATCCAGCCTAGGTAGATCTATAGAGACACTAATTGCATAGGTGCATGGCAGGGTATGATAGGGGAACTGGGAAGCTAATAATTACTGTGAAAAGAAAATGTTCTGAAATATAGTGTGAGGATGATTGCACAATTTTCTTAATATGATTGAATGATTAAATTATTGATGTGTGAAGTATATGCCAATACAACTATCTTTAAAAACCCTGACAATTGAAAGAATGAAACAAGAAATATCTTCTTACCCCAAAGAGAGAGACATTCCTACATGTTAACATTTAGGGTAACTTTTACTGACATGCGGTATTGATTAAAGAGGCATTTATTTTAAACATCACTATACATTGGTCAATAATATCTATTAGTATACATGGTTATTTTAAATAATTATTAACAATGAGGGAAAGTGTACTGTACTGTAAGAAGCCAGTAAATCAATATCTACTTATTAATAAATAATTTCAAAGTAATTTAAAGTATAAACTCGGCAAAGCACACTATTTGAAGAGTAAATGACATTCTACATTGTTGCAATCGCTATCACTCAATTATTTCAAAACACTAAGATTTTGAGTGAGAGAGAAGAACTGCTATTCAGAAATTTTCTTGTAAAATAAACAAATTGCCTCTAAATGCACTAAAAGTTTAATACATTTTATTTAAAAAGTAATATTCCACAATTAGTAAGAAGCCTATATTCCTCTTCACCACTACAATATAATTTTTAGAAGTTAAGGAATAGAACCTCATTTTATTGTTTTTAATTTTATAAGCCATCTTTTCCCCCTAAAGGATTTTCCAGTAGATTTTATTTAAATAAAGACCTCCTCATAGTCAAAAAGACAAAATCCTATAAACTCTACATAGTTATCAAGTAGTCTTTTAAAGGTAAAGTCTATACGATCATGATAAAGTTAACTTTATAGACTAATAAAAATTAATTTTAAACTTACAGTTTCCGGTAACCACTTTATTTTAGTTTTTTCTCACTTTCCCCTTACAAGTGTCTAATTTGAAAAATACTGAAACAACAAAAAAGTGAAATTACATACATATAAGCAATTGTTTACAATAGCTTTATTTATAATAACCAAAAGTAGATACCAGTATTATCATCCCTATTTTACAGATGAGAACACTGAGATGCCGGAAGGCTGCCTTTGTTAGCACTCTCCCACCACTCCGACAATGACGGTCTTACTGACCTGGATGACCTCACGCCGTAAGCTGTTAATGCTGGCTACTTGACCCTCAATTCCAAATTCCGGGGAGAGGATTATATTAGCTAGCTTACATTATCTGTTTCCCATCCAATCTGGTGAGGTCCAAGGACAAGGTTGCCTGGTGGTGCTGACCAACCTCTGAGTGATGACGGATAGGATCTGAGAAGGACAACGCTAAACAGGACTCCTAAAGTGCTGATGACGTTGGTAGCCTCACCTTCTTGTGCTCAGAGCTTTTGAGTCAACATTTCGGTTGATGGCTGAAAATAAACCTGCAAGTTCAAGATAGCACAGTATCTTTCCATTAAAAGTGACTGTTTCCAGGGCATAATTCCATCCTTCCTTCTCCCCAGGGTGACACATCCAATCCATAATAATTCTGTCATTGCCGGTCTTTACCTCTGGAAAGGTCTTCCCATTGGCCTGTAAAGGTGAGCTCTCTTCTTTCTGTTTCTTCTCACAATGTCTGTAATCCATCTGCTGTCGCTACCTTGTATACTATCACACCATCCGGGACCCCTGAACACAGACGTTGGGGGAGTATAAACTTCTCTCTAGTATCCTCATAACACCAAAGATACACCAACAATGTCTATGGAGAAAGTGACCTCTTGTTGGCAGGTGCCACCGAGTCTGTTTAGACCCATAGAGATGGTGCGCATCACGGAACACAACACTATGCTGCTGTGCGCCAGCTCACAATCGTTCCTGTGCTTGGGCCCATTGTTGCAGCCACGGCGTCAACACATTTCAATGAGAACCTTCCTCTTTTTTGTTTTTTTTTCCACTCTACCAAGCATGATGTCCTTCTCAAGGGACTTGTCTCTCCTGACAACATGTCCGTTGACTTTTTTTATTGCATTTGTTCTGGTCAAAAGTTAAATCACTGGTGTATCCTTTTGAGCCTGTTGTGTTTTAGAACTAAAAATGTATCTAAAGTGAAATATTCACCAGATTGTCTTAATGGCTGATTCATGACTGCAAAAGGGAGCATTATTTGCTTTAAGGTAAATTTACAAAAAATAGTCTGATATTAATGACAGAAAAGATTGGGGGTGGGTGGGTAAATAGCACCCCTGTGACTTCTGTGAAAGTCTTATGTCACCTAATATGTTTGCAACTGGAATCTCAGGAGGAAAGAGAGAACGAATGGGGTAGAAAAAATAAATTTCCAAAGTTTGGTGAAGAACATAAACTTGAGTTTCCAGAATTTCACTGAACCTCAGAAAAAATTCACAAATAATTATAATACCTAAGCATGTCATAATCAAACTGACGTAAATTAAAAAAAAGAATATATTTTAATTGCCACATAAACTAAAATAATATAGAAATAGTGATATGAATTAGTGGTAAAAACAGAAGATCACAAAAGTTACTAGCAACTAAGAATTCTATATCTAGTGCAAACGTTCTTTATGAATGGGAGAAAACTCTACATTTTTAGATATATATGAACTCAGAGAACTTGTCACTAGAAAACTTGCACACAACATAAAGGTCAAGAAATTTTTTTCAAGCGGGAAAAGAATGCTATCAAACGGAAGTGCAGATATTGTAGAAATGAAGAAAGTCAGAAATGGTGGTGGTGGTAGACATGTATGTGTATACACACATATATGTGGGACCCCTGGTGGTTCGGTGGCATACATGTTGGTCACCAGGTAAACAGTTCAAGGTTGCCATGGCTCCGCAGAAGAAAGACAGTGTTGTCTTCTCACAAAAAGATTTCTAGGCTTGGGAACCCTGGGGAGCAGTTCTACTGTGTCCTATGGGGTCACTAGGAGTCAAAATTGGCCTTGTGGCAGTGGATTGGGATTATAGCTATACCATTCAAGGGTGCTCCAAAAGTTTGTGGCAATGTTTCATTAATTTTTAATGCCATTTTCCATAGATTTTCTGAAGCCCTGCCCCACCCCACCGTGTGTGTATGTGTGTACATGCCATAAGGTATTTTACATATATGAGATTCTTTTGAGATTTTGTGACCTTAATATAAGGACACACGTGGAGGCAATGGATGCTGACACAAAGTATCAAAGGCAAAGTAAACACAAATATATTCCATATTTCTGATAAGAGATCCCTGGGAGGAAGTTACCATCAGCTGCACAAAGTGAACTGACTTTCTTAAGGATTTATCAGCTTTTAGATGACATCAACAGTTTAGATATGAAGAATAACACGCAGAGACATAAAATGTTTCTACACTTAATCTTGTATCATGCCAACCAATTAAGTAAAAGCTTTTAGCTTGATGAAATTATTTTTATATTTCATGGAATTGAAATATTCCATGAAAGTACTGAATATCAGAGTGAGGAAAGTGTCTTCAAGGTCCCCCAACTTGGCCCTGATAACGAGGCGATAGCTGAGGTACTTCAGGGATCCATCTGGGGCACCTGCGAACGCGAAATGTGAGAGCTGGTAGACAGAGACCTGAGTCCTGGTTGGCAACACCTTTTGTAGATTGCAATGCATTGATTGAGCACCAAAACTAGTTCTGGAAGGCACCTTTAACCTCTGATACTTTCCAGGTTAAACCTTTGTAATTGCCTATCCCTCCCCCACTGAAGCTCATTGTCACAGAGTTGATTCTGACGGGTGTTAGTTCATTGTCATAGAGTTGATTCTGACGGGTGGTTAGTTCATTGTCACAGAGTTGATTCTGACGGGTGGTTAGTTCATTGTCATAGAATTAATTGTGACTGGTAGTTAGTTCATTGTCACAGAGTTGATTCTGACTGGTAGTTAGTTCATTGTCATAGAGTTGATTCTGATGGGTAGTTACCCTTTAGGACAGGATAGAGTTTCAGAGAGGGTAATTCTTTACAGAAGTAAAAGCCCCATCTTTCTCCTGGTTTCTCACTGCTGACCTTGCAGACACCAGGGATGCCTATAAGGTTTCAACCAAGAACCAGATTCCTCAAAGACCTTCAGTATGTCCCACATCTGCTCTACCTTGTTCTCCCCAGACTTTCTTTCCTCCTGGATCAACCGCAGGATCTGCATATTCATTTCAAGGTCTCTCAGGAGACTAAACCTCCAACCTAACTGGAGTCTACGTCTTAGAATATTTTGTTCCCCAACAGTATCATTAGGTGAATGAATAATTGGTTTGTAGTTTGGCATCAATATTGAATACTGATTATGTCTTATAAGAACACCAGTGATATAAAATTGATTATTGAAAAATCAAGTTCTTGGTATCTATTCTTATTATCTTTACTGATGATTTGCATAAAAAATATAATGTTTCTATGTGTCCAGAGTGGTCATAAAGAATGATTACAAATAGTCACAAAGAACAATTCAAACTTGCTAACTTCTAGAATGGCAAATAGACAAATGAAAGAAATATGTTTCTTTAGCTTCTGTATTGATTCTGATTTTCTATCTTAATAACCCTATTAATATATAAAATTTAGATAATTGGCTTGACTAAAGGACAATGAACTAGTAATATTGTTATACTAGGCCTCCAAATGTGTAAGGAAGGGGATTAAGAAGATAAAACTATAGGGAAGAGACAAAGTCAAGAAAATTAGGAATTAAATAAATATTCTAGGACTTTGGGCAAAGAAAACACTTAACAGTTTTTCATATGCTGTTTTTATTTATCCATCAATGATTAATTTGTGGATGATCCTTTTAAATACTGAGAAATAACACTGGGGCAGAAAATAAGCTCTCGGTGAGCTCTTATCTCTGGTGAGGAACATAACCCAGGGTTCCGTAAGACATAAATGGGTACCTTTCATACCTCTATCTCAAGTGGGGCAGAGAAGGGGACAGTCATTTGAGGTGACCGGTATCAAGAAGGGTTCCAGATGGGGGTTGAGAAAGCCTTTCTAGGAATGGCTAAGAATGAACACACTTGTTTTCAAGGAGCAGCAGCAGCATAATTACATGGATCTAAGAGGCCCCACACCTCTAGGGCATCTCAAGAGTTTGTGGGCCATCCTTTGAAAATCACATTACAGAATCCAACCATTCACGATTTCCTTAGCTGTCTACGGAATCTGGAACTTAACATGGATAATGGCAGGAACTGAAAGTTATTTTGGTATGAAAATTGGCTGATTAAGAAAGCTTTTAAAGATAATTACGCTGGGAGCAAAGTACAAGGAGAAATGAGGCTGGAAAAGCAGTGGGACTTGAGTGATGGACGAGGACGGTTGTCCAGGTAGAGACGAGCAGCAGGCTAAATTTCTTAGGCCTAAAAATAAATTTTATTTAAAAAGAAAAAAAGAAAAGAAAGCATATAGACATATTTAATATTGTTTTTCATCATAGATACCTAAAGATTATGTTTCCTTTTTTTATTAACCCTTTGTTAAAAAGTATGATCTTTGCCTAAGGAGCTCATTATAAATACTCTTTGAAATAACTAGACTGTCAGAAGAACTGAGCACGTTTTCCCTACCATCTTCTTGTTGCCTACAAAGAGTTAGAAATTTGCTTTCCCAAATGTAAGCTGCAGATAAACTGGCAGGGAAGATAGCTTTCGAGGTTTCTCCTCCTTTGCCTTGAATCCAGATAACCCGTGTATATTTTCCGATATCAGTTTTTGTACACTTTTACATTAACCCTAAATAATGAATGGGGGTGAGAGAGTGAAGGGGAGTGAACTCCCTCAATCTGAAGAAGGGTTCATTGTTTTTACTCTATTTTGCAGAGTGTTGTTTTAAATAAGTGCTAGCCTGGAGAAGGTTTTTAATGTTTTGAACCACAGGCTTTATATTACCTTAAAAAAAAAGAAAGAAAGAAACCTCTCAGCCGCAAGTTGGATGCTTCTGGCAGCAATACAAATCTAGCACCACCCCGGGAGGGAGTGTGATTTTCCCTGTGCTCACAGGGCAGGGGAATGCTGGACATTCCCAGACAGCAGGGAGGCTGCCCAGAGCACCGCCAGGCCGGCCCCCAGCCCCACGCCTTGGCCCTTCTCCTTTCAGAACCCACAGGTAAGTGCACTGTGATGCTCTGCTTACTGAGCTCCAGGTCCTAGCTCACTGCAAACAGGGCAAGCAAGTCAAGTGCAATGCACTACGGGTGCTTGAAAGTCTCCATGCCTTCAGAGAGCGCAGCTCGGCGGTCGGGTCATAAGTTCCTTATTCAAGCCAATGCATGGCTCCAAAGTTCCATTAGTGCTTGATTACTGTTTATATCTCTGTAGATCACTTTGCAGTATACTTTTCTACAAGCTAGTCAACAACATTAAAACAACTGTATGTTTGTTTGTTTTACAAATCGGTTATTCTTTCATATTCACTGTTAGTAGACCCTCTAGCTATCTTTATTGCTGAAAACGCAGCTATATCAAGTTTACTTCCCATGGCTTGAAAGATCAGTGAATACAGTGTGAGATTTTGATGTTAAGAAAGCCAGCCGCAAAACTGTCTAGAGGAAAAAGTTCCCACAATACGGCAGCAGTCTCTAAATTTAAAGCTCAGGACTATACATTTGGGTGCATGCTTAATGAATTTTTTATGTCACAATTTCTGTTTCTATTTAGATGTCAGAAACTGAGCTGGAGAAGACAAAAGTAAGATCGGCTGAGCATTTTGAAAATGATAAAAATAACATTTCTTGGGTGCAGGAAGGTGAGTGCTATTGCTGTCCTTTCCCCACTGCTGTAGAAGTCGTGCTTTTGTTTGTAAGCAGGAGGATGAAAATGCGGTTCAAATGGGGTTAGTGATCTGACTGTGAAAAAGGGCACATGGCCCACGTGTCGGTGAGGGTCTTGGTGTTGGAATACAGCTTCTAGTTTCTGGGTTGCAGGAAAACAGATGATTTTGCTGGTAAAACTTAGTACAGATTTTTAACCTTGGGTTGTTGTTTGTGTGTTTGTTTGTTTTTTATGCTTTACAACATCAGAGGTGGAGACATCATTAGAGGGCAAATATTTTTAAAATAGTAATTACATAACACAGGCCTGCTGGAGGGGAGAAATGGCCACAAATAGACTCATCAGTGGCTGCAATTAGAAGAGCCACCTTCCCGGGAGAGCAGGCTGTTGGTCACAGACACAACGTGCGCAGCAGGACTGCTTGAAATACACACAAAAATCGATATGTTCTCCCTCGGGAGAAGGAATTTGTGCACTTCTGGAAATATGGACAAGCTGGTGATTCGTGACTAGAGGGTTTGCTTCTGTCGCCTTGACCCTGGGAACGCCTTAAACGCCTCTCACAGGAAGCGGATCTGGTGCTTTACCTACATAAGCATGCTGGTCCTTTCCACCATTTCACCAATCCACTAACCTGTAAAAAGGCACAGCTCTTAAAGCCGGTGCCACTCTGGGAAACCGTTCTTTAAAGTCATAAGGAAGTCACATGCTGCCAAACAGTCAGAACAACTCCAACAGTGACAAGACTGCTTACTGATGCTTAGGGATAATTACCTTGAATCATTCAAGTAACCTAGGAAGATGCTATGATTCCCAATTTACAAGTCAGAAAACAGACTTAAAGAGTGTAAATAATTTTCCTAAAACAATACAATTAAAAAATGTCAGAACTTGAATTTGACACCTAATTTTGTGACCTCACAGGATGTGAACTAACTACCATGTTCCAAAGGGAGACAGTTTTCATTATTCATCAAGATATGATCTATGCTTACATAAATATATGCCTTTGCAGTGTTTACGTCAATACAACACTTCCATGCATATGTTTATAGGGGTAAAAAACAGAAAAACTACTTTTCCAAACTTCTAGATCATTCTTTATACCCAATTGTCCAGCAACCCAATTTACTACGGGAAGTGCTTTTCTTAGGCTCTATTCCAGGATGAGGAACTGACACAGACACGGAGTGTTCTCAGAATCATTTCCTTTAAAAAGCCTTAGGGCTAAATCGTTCTCCTTCTTTTTACTAAAAGTCTCATAGAATCCTTCAAAAATAATATAAAATGAATCTGTTGAACTTGGGTTAAAGATGGCCTTGCATTTTGCCCATGAACCCCAAATCCATGAAAGCAGTGATGTGTATGTTATTTTAAATTTAATTGCTTCATGGTATCACATAGAAATTATCATGTAATTGATAGACCAGTCAAATGTTTCCTAAAGAATTTTCTTTTCTTTTCTTTGTTAAAGTTTCCATTACATACAATTTAGACATTGAATTCTTTGTAATCTAGGAAATCTAATTTCCAAGATGACCTGCTTTATCCCATTTGGATACTTCATCTAAGCTACACTCAAATTATGTTGACTATATTTCATAAGAGGAAATTGAGCCAGGTGCTAGATAGCAACATCTTAATTAGGAATTATCGGGTGAGTTCATTTTAGAACATTAATGTCTTTTAATATTAAGGAAAAGTATATGTGTTGGCCGTTTTTTAAAAATCATTTTATTAAGGAGAGTACAACTCTTATCACAATCCATACATGCATCCATTGTGTCAAGCACATTTGTACTTTTGTTGCCATCATCATTTTAAAAGCATTTTCTTTCTACTTGAGCCTTTGGTATCAGCTTCTCATTTTTCCCCTCCCTCCCACACCCTCCATCCCTTATGAATCCTTGATAATTTATGTTATTATTATTTTTTCACATCTTACACTGACCAATGTCTCCCTTCACCCACTTTTTTTTAAGGGTAAACTAGTACCGTGGGGAAGGTAAAGCATTTGAAGTGAGACAGATGTGGATTTTGAATCTCAGCACAGATAATTTATTGGATGTCTGACTTTGGAATGTTATAGAACTTCTCTGAGCCTCAGATTCCTTAGCATAAAATTTGTAGACCTGCCTCATGATAGTGTGATAATGTCATTTCTGTACTTCTCTCTTCAAAATAATACCACTATATTTTGTAGGAGCATAGCTGACATTTGGAGCAATCTAACAGTAACGGCAGTGCCTGGTCGTGCAGTGTGCTCTCACATCCCCTTGTGTAGTCCCCACAGCAATCTCGTGAGCAGGCAGGACGGTTCCCATTTTCCAGATAGGAAACTAAAGTTTAGGAGAGGCCCTGAACCTTGCTCAGACTTGCATGACTGTTAAATGGAAAGTTGGGTCTTTTCCCAAATTCTGCTTTTTAACTTTAATCACCTTACTACTGTGACTGCCCCAGTGGTTATCAATGAATATTTAAATCCATCCACTATGTTATCGAGTTGATTCCAACTCACAGTGCCCTGATAGGACGGGGCAGAAGAGCCTCTGTGTGTTACTTTTCTTTTCTTGCCATTTTAAAACCATTTTATTGGCATATAACTCCCAGGTAATGCAATTCAAAAGTTTAATCATATCAAAAATAGTTGTACAATCACAAGACATGGATTTTGAAAGTAAAAAGAGGCAACATTAAAGTTTCTCTCTCTCTTTTTTGTTGCCATAAACTTGTTTGTCACCGAAAAATACAAGTTCATTTGAATTTACTTTTCCTCCTCTTTGTCTTAAGCCACTCCCTGTGGATTTCTAAGACTGTAAATCTTTTTTTTAATTAAATTATTTTATTGGCTTTGTCTTCACATATCATACAAGTTAATCATTCAATCATATTAAGAAGAGCTGTGCAATCATCACCACAATCAATTTCAGAACATTTTCTTCTTTCTTGAACTAATTGTTAACTCTTCATGCCCCCCACCTCCCACCAACCTTCCCTGCCATGCCCCTAGGTAATTGTGAATCTAGTTACTGTCTCTATAGACTGACATCCTGGATTTCATAGACAATGAAATCACAGAAAGCCCAAACAGGAAGTGAACAACCCAACAGCCCAACAGCAACAAACAGACAAAACAGAGGAAAACCTCAACTGAAAATAAAGCAGAAAATATTAAAAACAGAAACAAACTTAAAATGGGTCAAAAGACGGAATAAATGATGAGGTATTACATTTTAATCTAAGTACATCTGCCATAATTGACATTTACAATGCTCTCTGTCTGATAGCAAGGCTATTCACACCCTTCAGCTACAGTCAGAAGACATTCCCAAGAGACTTAATCCCTGGGGGATGCTGCAAATGGATTTAAGCTTCCACTGTCAGCCAGGGCCTGCTGCAAGCCGGATGTTCACTTGCATTTTATTGTCTACAGTCCTTGGATCACAGAGTCTGGGGTGCTTCTTCCCTGAGGATTTAGTTGATGCCTCACTAAGATGGCTACTTATTTGAAGACAAGCATTTAAGACCCCAGATGCTATTCTTTCTAATAGCCAGGCAGCATCTGCTTTTTTCATCACATTTGGCTATAACACCTCTATCTTCAGTGATCTCTTCAGGAGAGTGAATACCAAACAAGGCCATTTCATAAGAACTTAATTGTTCTTAGACCAGGGCTAGAATTAAGTGCAAGATCCAAATCCATTCACTTATCTATGGTTTATATATGTCTTGGGTTCATTGTAGAGACATCATTGTCATTGTATCATACAGGACATTATATATCCTCCCCCTGAACCATAATGCAATTCTATCGATAGTATAATTAATTTAGCCAATGGTGAAGAATTTGAAATATTGTTGAGAAAAGGAAATTATCCAAGTATAGAGTGGCTTCAGACCACAATTCATGAACTGTTGACTTGTACAGGTTCAACTGTTAGTGACTGGACACTATTTACACAAATGATGGCATTGGTGATAAAGCAAATCTTTCAATAATAGTCATTCATAAAGGCAGAACCACGCCTACCAGACTATGTCCACAATAAGAAAACAAACAGAGCATTCAAATGGTAAATTTCTGGTAGTCTCAAGCCACCATTCATCAGGCACCTTCAAACCAAGAGATCAGAATGAAGGTGTAACAACCTCTAATTCCATAGCCTTGCGACAGCGGTCACCTGCTTCTCCTCCCACTGGGGCAGTTCAACCTGAAGTGCGAGGGAGGCTGGAGCAGAGTTACTAAGGAGACTGTGTGTCGTTGCAGGGGTAGAATGCACCTCCTCTCTCTTGAAGCCCTGGTGGTTTCAAGTGGCTGACTTGGCAGTTAGCAGCCCAACACGTAACCCACTCCGCCATCATTCATTAACTCTATCCTCTTAAAAAATAAAGGAAGAAATAAAGAGATGCTCTAAAATGGTTCAAAAAGTTTTCTCATGAATGGCAAAAGCAGTGGCTTCAAACATCATACCTCCATTGCCTCTCTCTGGAACTCTAGAAAATACCAATGCTCCATTGCTAAAGTGTGGGTAACCAGAAGCATAGTTGACTAGTGTTGGTACAGGTACTTATTGAAATTATCCACACCAACCTGTGAGCATAGTGCCTGGCCTCAGAATGAATAGGCAAAAGAAAAAAACCACAAGAAACTATCATCCTTATCCTGAATCCTATTTGCTACTCTTCTTCAAAACTGCAGTCAATTTATTGAATACGTATAATTCAACATGTATTCGTCATGGCATTACTTGAACCAGGACTAGATGGGGTGTCAGAGAGCAATACAAACAAAGAAACAAGACTCCTGTACTTACTTATTTGTCTTCCTCTTGCCTGACTTGTGAGCTGTTTGCCTGTACCCGCCCCTGTCCCTCCGATAAGGAAGCCCTGATGCTGTGGTGCGGTAGGAGGGGGACTCCTGACTGCAAGGCTGGAAGTCACCGGCCACTCTGAGGGAGGAAGATGAAGCTCAGCCCACAGAGGCAGGTCTACTCTGTCCTGCGAGTACAGTCCTGCAGCATCACGCTGAGCTGGACGGTCCTTGATGGTGGTGAGTTTGGCTTTTGTTCCCTTCTCACCAGCCCTCCGTCTCCACATCAGATGAAGACGCCTGGGGGTATGGCAGCTACTTGATGGGCTGCCAAGGACAAAGAGCTGTCCGAACCCAGGTGGCAGTAGACTCAGATTGGACTTGTCTTTTCAGTACTGAAGAGCTGTTCAGAGCCAAGTCAGAGCTGTTATCAATAACAAGGCTAAAACTAATGTGTTTGAGAAACACCACTGGCTGAATTTAAAAATCACTTATTTTTAAATTATCTGTTTTATTTTGCTTCTAACACTCCACTGCTTTACAGGAGTCATGTTTTCATGAACATCTAGACTTCTCAAACTTTAGATTCCTCGCATTCCTGGGTCTCAGTTCTAATTCAGGAGTGTAAACCTCATGAATACTTAAGACCAGTGATTCTGGAATAAGAGTTCAGAGACCAAACTTAGGGAAGCCCAGTTTGTAGATAGCTAAAGAATCAAAATAGGATTTTGAAATCAGCAGCCCAAGTCTCTGGGTGGTGCAAATGGTAAGGGCATGACTGCTCACTGGAAGGCTTATGTTTTTCAAGCACTTCAGAAGGTTGGAATTGATTCTGCAGTCACATATTGGGTTGCCTGTTTAAGCTGAGCTGTGATGTATACGCAGTGGCTTCAGAACATTTGTAGAAAAATGGACTTGGGGTGGGAGTGGGGAAATGGAATCAAAAGCTAATAGAATTTTTCCACAAATGTTTGAAGTTGGCCAGTTTTTCATTAGTTTGATTTGCATTGTTATTGAATATATATATAGTAAAAGGTGCACCAAGATCATAATGCGTCCATGTACAATTCTGTGACATTGAGTACACTCTTCAGGCTGTGCAGCCATTCTTGCTTGTTGATACACACTCATTGCTCCCTAAACTTTGTGTCTAACCTTTTGATTTTCTATTGTTGATATGATCCCATAAGAAGTATGATGCTGAAGGCAGACATTATTTATTAACTAAGCTAAACTGTTGTTTGATTTTAAAAAAATATCAGGGATGATTTTGGTTTAAAGTTTCAGGACGTGTCAGTGTTGAAGGCAGTGGTTAACACCTATTTGCAAAGGTGCAGAAGAGGAGATGCTGAGAGTCAAGGAATTGGATATTGGTCCTGGTGAATGAAATGGGCATGTTGGCTAAAGGGTTCTGTGGGTGCATAGCTTCAAAATAAAGGGGAGAAATCTGACTGAAATATGGATGCAAGTTAAATGGTTGGACATAAGTTCTGGGTTGTCACTGCAGGTTTGCAGCAGGGCTAATATATTGAAGGCTGGTTTGAGAATACAAAGCTGTAACTGCCATGAAAAGTGGAATGGGGCAGGTGGAGGAGACGTTAAGGCAAAAGAGTGGATGAGAGCTAAAATACCAAATGCATTCAGCAGCCCTGGAGTCAGGAAAACATGGCCTGGATCAAGGTCATAACAAGGAGAGGATAAAAATACACCCAAATGTGAAAAGCTCCACGAAGGAAAATTTGACATAACATAGAAGGTGGGGGTGAGAGGAAAGGGATTGCAGGTGGAATAAGATGGCATGTAATGTCCCATTAAGCCAGGGAGCATTCTGGGTAAGCATTTCAGTGCTTGCACCTTACACCATTTGATATGGAAGAGAAACATCAAAATGCAGGGATGGAAGCCCTTAAATTGTTGCCATTTGCAGTTTAAAAATCACAGCTTCACCAGTGTTTGAATGGCACATAATTTTTTAGAGTGCTACAACTTCTCTGAGTACTTCCTGAATTTTCAGAAAAAGCTGGAAACCTGGATTTCTATGTGAAAACTTCTGATTTCTAAATGTTAATTAATAATGATCAGAAAGTAACATGCAAGGCAAACAAAGTAGGTTCTGTGGGCATATTTCAGCCCACACATGATCAGTAGAAATCTATAACTTCTGTCCAAAGAGTTTTTGTATTTCTGAAAAATCTATCACAATTTCCTGAGAACTGTATTTCTATAATACTGCTGTATCAGTACAAAGGAATAGGTAGGCAGGTAGGGAGATAGATAGATAAATAGAGATAGACCCTGATTACCCTAAAAATTGTTAATTAAGAACATTGAAATAGATTGTTCTTTAAAAGATTAGCTATTTGTAATTCTATTAGTGGGACATCCTTTTCATGGATACAATAAGTAGAAATAACAAAATCACCTTAAATTACAAGTATACGCTCTATACATCAAAACAGTAATACTGTAATCTTCTAAATATATGTTTGGTCTTCCTAGTAATTAGCACATTGGCTGATCCCTATCAGTGTCCCATCATAGTGAGAAAATTCATGTTTCGAGGGAGGATTTCTTTCTTCCTTTCTTTTTCGACAACGAGCAAATTTTTCTTACCTTCCATAAGAGGAATGTACAAGGTATACATCCTGTAGTTATTGTGAGAGAAGTATAAAACCCGGTGCCCCAAATTGATTCTGATTCTTAGCCACCTTCTACAACACGGGAGAACTGCTTCTTAGGGTTCCAGAGACTATAAATCTCTATGGAAGCAGATAACCTTATTTTTCTCAAAAAGAAACAGCTGATGGGCTTGAATCATTGACCTTTTAATCTGTGGCTTTTTTGATCTGAGTCCTTGTATATAAGTCATAGCATAATGATGACTCCTTTGGTGATTTCTGAACCATTCTTTAGCTACATTTTAGAGGGAACTCCCCTAAACTCACTTTGTGGGAGGGATGTTATGTCACCAATGACTTGGCACCTTGACTACATTGATGATTACTGTGTAATCAGAATTCATAGCTAGTATAGATTACTCTGGGAAACATATAAGGCAGTCATCTTCTATATAGATTCGGAAACCTTAGAGGGCAGTTCTACCCTGCTCTATAGAGTCGTTATGAGTCAGAAAGCCCTGGACAGCAGTGGAATGTGAACAAACCAATAACCCAACGCACCATAAACCAGAAGTCCAACAGTAATGTTCCCAAAGGATAGTGCTTCTATAAGAATTCCATCTCATTCCCCACTGCCATGCTTGCTCGCAGATGAGATGGGGTGAAATGTTGCTCAGGCGCCTTATTGACATTGAGATATTCACAGGCCTTCCCTTTAAATCAAAGCAAATAGAGTTTACTTCACGCACTCCAGAAGCCATTTCACAGCCTGAGCATTAAAGTTGTTCTTTTAAAACCATGCACTTTATTCATGTTAACAGCCCTCTAATGATACTCCACTTGAACTCCCAGACAACGGGGTAGATTAAAAACAAAACCCCAAAGATATCAAAGGTGAAAGTGTGGCAGTTCCTGCCCTCAAGGAGCTCACCGATATAAGAGGGACCCACGCCAACATTCCCACTCAGAGAACTCTCATGTTTACTAAGGTGGCTTTTTGGAGTCTAGCTTTAACATGAAGCCACAGCAATGTCCATTTTTAATTGTTAATTCCCTCAACTAGCATCTTGAAATTCCTTTTACTCTGCGCAAGAAATGGAATCATGAGCTCTTATTTCTGCAGTATTCATTAACTTGTGGCAACGTGTTACATAATAACTAACAGAGGGGTGCGGAAAGGGTAATAGCTGAGTGGAATGCTATAGATATTAGATGTGAAAACATGCCCTTGCGATTCATGGAATCTTTGCAAACTTTGAGCAAGATAATCCCAACGTATAAATCGACACTTTAAAAGAAGTTGATATCGTAGAGATTCGTGAGGGGCTATTTTTTAGAATCAATGATCAAGGAAGTTATCCCAAAGGGAAAGACATGCAAACTGAGACTGACATGACAAGAAAGAGCCAACAGGGGAATTCCAGGGAAGAACACTCCCACAGGGAAAAGAGCTTGTGCAAAGATAACGTGGCTCCGAGGCAGGCTGCCAATGGAAGGGAGAAAAAAAGGAAAGGAGGGATGGATGGAGGGACAGAGGCTGAAAAAGAAAGACATTTAAATTTGAAATGTCATAGGGGGTCACCCTCTTGAAGTTGTGTTATATGTTTTTTCTAGTTTTCAGTATAGGAAACCCAGGATTGATGATCCTATTGGGACAGCAAGTAGAATAAGGATTTCATGGAGGGTGGAGGGAAGAGTTGGTAAAAGAGTGACAATGTCAAGAAGCCTAGGAAGAAAGAGAGTGTTTGGAAACTGATTGTGATGGCAGTTGTACAGTTATGCTTGGAGTGACTGGACTTTGGAGTGATATGCTGTGTGTGTTGGCTCCCAATTAATAATAAATTTTAAAAAATAAATTTGAAATTATGCAAGGTCTTACTGATCATAATCAGAAATTTGGATATTTGTTCCTATGTAGAATTAGAAGCCATTGGAAGTTCTAAGCAGCAGAGTTGAAGCAATCAGTTATATTTGTGGTAGGTAAAGAGAGTTAGCAAGATTGAAATAGGAGGCAATTGAGGTCGACCTAGCAATAAATGAGGACTAGCATAATGTTCGCAAGGTGGAAGAGTGAGAATGTATTCAAGATCGACTTTAAAGTCGAACCACTGGGAGTAGATATTTTGCGAGAGAGGGAAAGTAAGGTTGATCCCCAGTTGAGATACTGGGAAGATCTTGACGCTGAATGGAGAAGCTAGGGAAGCACTGATTGCAGACCAAGAGGTAAAATCCTTATGAGGCAGCTGAAGTGTGAAATGGCTGTCAAGCGCCTACGTGGAAATTATTTGGGTGATAGGGTTCTTAAGACCAACTGATCTACCTTGAATGCATAAAGTACCCTTGAGAAAGCAGATTTCGGCTGAGCTTTCAGGAAGGACATGTCACCTGTTGATAAGGAAAGTGAAGAAGGTAAATTTAAAATGGAAGGAATGGTTTGACTAAAGGCCCTGGCTCAGAAAAGAATGAGCCAGACTCGAAAAAAGAAAGGAAACAAGAGTGGGTGTAGCACCTTGGCCCCAGGGCAGGATGGCACTGGGTGAGGGTGCGGAGAGTGAGGAAGAACCAGCAGAACTTTTCATCAGCCCTTTTCATCAGCAAGTTAGATTTCAGTGAACACTTTCCTATGCCATCGACACTAAATGCCCACTTTAAATTGCAGTATAGTATATCTCACTGCATTTTACTATCAAAAGATTAGAAGGTAAAGAACTATCAGAGGATAGCCCAATTCTTTCAAAATGCAGCAATTACGGAATAGTGATTTATCATATTTGAAATGCAAATGTTGGGGTGGGGGTGAAGGAAAAGCAACAGAAACTGATTGTGACTACACTGATGAAATAGGGGATTTCTTGAAAATCTTGGTGGTGACTCAAGCCCAAGAGGGTAGAAATCAATGATGCTCTGGTAATCCAAAAGCAAGACTTAATAGACTATTTAGATTTCCATGCCAGGAATAAATTAACTTCACATGTATTTTTCACTATCCTCTCATCCAAACACTCAGGGTTTCAAGTCCAAGGTTGGATGGTGGCAAGAAGAACTTGGCCATGAGTAAACTCCCTGCAGAGAACCTTGGTGGGCAAAACCACACAGGGTGGAAGAAAGGCTTCTTCAGAGGGATTGTAGGGATCTAATAGCAGGATACTGAGCCCTGATAGCACTGGGAGTTAGGTCTTGGGCAGCTAACTACAAGGTTGTTGGTTCAAACCCACTAGCTGCTCAACCAGAGAAAGATGAAGCTGTCTACTCCAGTACAGATTTACTGTCTTAAAAATCCTAAGTGTAGGAGCTCAATGACAGTGATTTTTGTTGTTTTTGGTAGTAGATTAAAGGGATAAAAAGATGCCTTATGGCCCCCATATAATATCTGTCTGAAAATCCAGTAGCAATGACTTGAATTCCAATGTTTTTCCCCCACAAGGGATACTTGTGTTCTCAAGAACCTGACACATACTTTTGATGAAGCACCAAATGCTTCAGGAAGGAGAGTACTTACTTTAAATGGATTGGCCACTCCAAAAGTTCAAATGTCAGAATAATTTTGGTTCTCTTCTTAACCTCATTTGATGTTTAGAGAGTTCAGTCAAAGACGAAATCTTCTGTGTTTTCAAAGGTTAACAAAATAAATCCCAGTGGCATGTTCATAGCTGGTGGTTGAAATTTCTTACCAACTAAACCTATAAAGAAGGGTATCTATTGCTTATAAAATGATGCTGCTTATCCTAATGGAACGAAAGACCTAGAAGATGCCAGGTCAGCCTCTAGATTACGGCCAGATAAATTAATCAGTGAAAAACCCTTATAAGTTGTTAAAGAGCAGATTTAAAGACTCGCTTTCAATGATGAGAGGGCAGTACATCAAATCCAGAATGATCTTAGCTCACCATTATTAATTGCAATTTTATGAACTAGGAGTATAAGCTATCTTTAGAGGCAAGGGACCTAATTCTTTGTCTCAACAGGAATAAAAGAATTGTTGATAGCTATAAGATTCAAGAGATTCACTCCTTGCCCTAAGAAATTTTCCAGAAAAATATTAATTTTCTTATATATGACAGTGACTGCTGATATTATATATTTAATCAAGATTTGTTTAAAGAATAAACTTACAGTGAAAGGGGGGAAAAGTCCCTTACATTGCCTCAGGAAGAAGGGCATTCCATTTCTTGTAAATTCTACAAAGAGATACTTTATTTTTATATGATTATGGCCCATTTCTTTCAGCTTAGGAACCGCATTTAGAGGGAATATATACACTCTAATAAAATGCACCTACACTAGGTGTTCACCAGACCATTAGTAAAAAAGGAATGTGAATAGAGCAAATGAAGACATCACTCCACCGTCATAAATCATTTCAACCATGTTAGCCATATTTAAGCCTGTTGAGAGTAAATGTGCAGCGAAGCTGAAAAGCAAGGGCAATGACAGGAGTTTTACCAACGCATCACGTCAAGGAAAAGTAGAGAGGACAACGCAGAGGAGTGTGGTATTAAATAAGATATCAGGCATTTTCTTCCTGTTGAGCTGAATCCCCACAGCAGCAGGGATGTAAAATGCAACAGCGACATGACAGGAGGTAAGAAAGGTACTTCATGATTTCTAATCCCCAAAAGGAGACCTTAAGAGAGAAAAATTTACATCTCGGGTCCCCTTTCATTTACCAAATCTACTCATCATCAGAAAAGACAACTTGCTAGAAGAGGGCATCATGCTTATAAAGTAGCTGGATCGACACTAGCTCCAACAGTGGATTCAGAACATAGCAACAATCACGAAGATGGGGCAGGCCTATTACATATACACTGACCATGAATTGTAGCTGATTTGATGGCAAGGAACAACAACAATAACAATTGCCTTTGTTATATTTAATACTCCAGCATTCGAGGCAGGAAACCAAATTTCTTCTAGTGTTACCAAAAGGTAAATGCTAATACTATAATACCTTAAATGTGCATAAACTTTCTCCACTGGGTTTCTCCATTCTTCATATGTGAGTGTCAAAAGTAATTTCTTGAACCACCAGGGTAAAAACTCAGATTTAGAAGATAAGCTCTTCATATTCAAAAATAAGCATTTGCTTTATGTGATCATGTAAAATTAAGTATAAATGAAAACAATAAATATTTTGATAAATTGTAAGTCAGACCTCAGCAAAGAATCTAGTTCTACGGTTCTCACACTTAGGGAGTAACTAGTGTCAGAATTTTACAGTTGGAACCCTGGACATACTTATCATGATGCACAGTAGAAAATAGTGGGATTCACTTTTCCAAGGGAAATTTTTCAGTGCATCTTCTACTTAATCAATGAAAAGGAAGCACATTGGCACTAAGGTTTTTGTTTTTCTTTAGATAATGGCACAACTGGGAAGCCCAGTCACATTTGGAATATACAAATTTAGTATGTTGTTAAGCCTCTACACTTGGTAGACCACAATACATTCATTAAGACATATATTTTTCTGGTTTCTTAAGTCTAATTCAAATAACTAATTGTGATTTCTAGGCCATTACTGATTTTTATGATAGACAAATGCTTCCATTTTATAAAATGAATTCAATATCATCTTGAACTACTCCAGATGTAACTGGAAGAAATAATCTGATTTCATAATTTTAAAGACCAAATTAATAATATTAATTGGGAGTTCTATTTACTTTTCAAGAACTTTGAATAGGAAAAATTGAATGGATAATTCTGTATAGCTATGTTGTTGGGACAGAAAGTTTTATTCTCTCTAGCCTTCCAACAATTGAAGTTATTGATTATATTGATTACCTCCTGTTTGCAAGGCAGCATCCAACATACAAAACACTCAACTGTCTACAATCAATGCAGATCTGACTTTGAGGGAGAGGAAGTACAGTTTAGAAAAGTTCACTCAGAATCCCAATACCCAAATATATCTGCTGTATATCTTAAGTGTTTTATATTTATGTACTAATGTGTATGTGTATATAGAGACAAATAATAGACACATGCACACATTAATGAAGAATTTAAATAAAATGTTAGACTAAAATATATTTAATAATGTGTTTTCTTCAGTATAGTACCTTTCCAGATATTATGAAAACCTTTCCAGGTGAATAAATATAAATTTACATTGTCATCTCAATGACTATATGCATAGTATCCCACTATCAATATAACAAAATATTGCCCTATACTAGATATTCAGGTTGTTTAAAACTTTTTGCTTTTGAACCTCAAAGGAATGCATTACAACATATATTGGCATTTCCTTAAAAATTGATTAATCAAAGAGACCAGGGAGAGACACACACCTTACTTTTCATGCAATGATTTATGGTGGTTGCATAACTGAACCTCAGATTAGCTTCATAAGAGGAAAGAGCTGGGAGGAAAAGGGCATTTATAGAGGTCTAGATAAAGACATGTACGTATGCAAATATATTTATATGAGGATGGGGAAATAGATCTATGAGCCTACATTTATAGGTTTAGTATTAAGGTAGCAGCAGAAGGACATTGGGCCTCCACTCAAGTACTCCCTCAACACAAGAATACTTTCTTCTAGTAAATTGCCATTCTATGATGCTCACCTTCCCGACACAACCACTGAAGACAAAGCGGGCGAATAAGCAAATGTGGTGAAGAAAGTTGATGGTGCCCGGCTATCAAAAGATATAGCGTCTGGGGTCTTAAAAGCTTGAAGGTAAACAAGCGGCCATCTAGCTCAGAAACAACAAAGCCCACATGGAACAGCATACCAGCCTGTGTGATCACGAGGTGTCGAACGGATCACTGAAGACAAATGGGTGCATAAGCAAATGTGGCGAAGAAAGCTGATAGTGGCCAGCTATCAAAAAGTATAGCGTCTGGGGTCTTAAATGCTTGAAGGTAATCAAGTGCCCATCAAGCTCAGAAGCAACAAAGCCTACATGGAAGAAGCACACCAGCCTATGCAACCACGAGGTGTCGAAGGGATCAGGTATAAGGCATCATCAGAACAAAAAATCTTATCATAGTGAATGATGGGGGGAGTGCGGAGTGGAGATCCAAAGCCCATTAGTAGGCCACTGGAGATCCCCTTGCAGAGGGGTCTCGGGGAGGAGATGAGCCAGTCAGTGTGCGAGGTAATAACGATGAGAAATACAACTTTCCTCTAATTCCTAAATGTTTCCTCCCCGCTCCCACTACCATGACTCAAATTTGACCTTGCTAGTCTGGCTAGACCAGAGAATGTACACTGGTACAGATGGGAACTGAAAATCCAGGGAATCCAGGGCGGATGAGCCCTATAGGACCAGTGGTGTGAGTGGCGATACAGGGAGGGTAAAGGGATAGTGGGTAGGAAAGAGGGAACCGATTACAAGGAACTATATGTGACCTCCTCCCTGGGGGACAGACAACCGAAAAGTGGGTGAAGGGAGACATCGGACAGGGCAAGATATGACAAAATACCAATTTATAAACTATCAAGGGCTCATGAGGGAGGGAGGAGCGGGGAGGGAGGGGAAAAATGAGGACCTAATGTCGGGGGTTTAAGTGGAGAGAAAATTGTTTTGAGAATGATGTACAAATGCGCTTTACACAATTGATGTGTGTATGGATTGCGATGGCAGTTGTATGAGCCCCTAATAAAATGTTTTTAAAAAATAAAATAGATAAATAAAACCCTGTTCCACTGCTGAGGAAAATAAAAGGAGTGAATTTCTATAACTTTGATCAAAGTCACACAAAGCAGGGATGGCTAGCCCAGGTCTTAAGGACAGGTATTCTTATCCTAAATCAAATACTTTTCTCATCATGCACACTGCTTTGAAATACACTTGAAGTTAGAGAACCAAAAACCTCTCATTTGCTTTCATCTTGGCAGCTGAAACTAAGGGAGACGGGAAAACTTTGGGGAATCAATGCAGATGATACCCCCATTAAATCTATTATTCATTCAGGTGGCTTTTCTGAACACGTAGCCTCTGCAGAGTCGTAAGTGATTTGAATGGGCGCAAGGGCTTAGTTGTGACATTAGGCAAATATTCAGCAGCTGAATTATCTATAGATTGTTGTGATTAAATAGTTCAGAATGAATTATAATTTTGTAATATTGCTTCATTCATATTTAAGAGATAAATGCTGGAGTTTCGCTCCCATAATATCCAGTCACTTAAGACACAGGCAAGTTGTAGGGATTAATCATTTTGATATCTTCCCATTGAAATTGGCTAACTAAACAAAAACATGGCTGATGGAGGAGGAAAATAGAAATCTTATTTTGTTTGCTGATCTTTGCAAAACAAGCTCTTGAAAATAAAACCTATCATATCAAAATGTGGGGGCAAAATAACCCCAGTGGCAGAATCAACTATTATCAGATTAAGAAACAGCAATATATTTTGCATAGCTAATAAACAGATCAAAAACCTGCAAACCTAAGGATATTTGGGTGCCAAATCTAACTTTAATTTAGACATATCACTATCTGGTCATACCATCTCTCTAGCAAGAAAATTATATCACGCACAGTGCTGCTTTCTCGCATTCAGCAAGTAGCACCCTACCATCAACCTTGGACACAACCCTGACTCTCCTCGCTATATTGGACATTTTTTAAATGTTCCCTTAAATCTTTAAATAGTAGGATTTAGCAACTAATAAAAGACACCACTTTTTTACAGCATTAAACCAGAAATGACCTAGGATATTAGCAATAATACACGCTGGACACCTGTATCTTGCTATCTTTGGGTGGTCAGAAGCCTATGCAATTAGAAGAGTAATTCTTTTTCTTTAAAATTGTAAAACTTTTTCAAGGTCAGGTGAACAGTACTTTACACATTTCCTGACTTTCTATCCGCTAACCATGGAAGACGGGAGCCTGGTGGCATAGTAAGTTACTAGTCGGGCCGCCTCCTGCAAGGCCAAAAGTTAAAACCCACCAGCTGCCCCCAGAAAAACGATGCCTCTTCCTGCTCTGAGAAAGATTTACAGTCTCCGGAGCCCGCAGGGGCAGTTATGTCCTGTCCTATGGGGTCATCAGGAGTCCGCATCAACTCAGTGGCAGTTGATTGGGTAGCTACGACAAGGACCAGCCCCAGAAGCCTTGACGAAGGGAAACCTTAACTCTACAGTTCACATCAGAGAGGAAATACACCAAAGATGTTTCAATCCTCAAAGAATTCTGATTACACAAATGTATCTATATATATTTCACATATGCAATAATAAGCACCTATAGTTTAGACTAACCAAGAATCAAATCAAACCCATCCACTGCCACCCTCTAAGGCAGAAGAGAACTGCTGTTAGGGATTCCAGGCACAGAGAGCCTCCTCTTTCTTCCTTGGAGCTGCTAGTGGATTTGAACCACTGACCTTGCAATTAGCAGCTTAACAACACATAACCCAATACTCCAGTTCTAAAAGGATACAGAAGAGAAGCTAACTAAATCATATAGGGTTAAGCAGTAGCACAGTCTAATGATAGCCCTTCTCCTGGCTCAAAGAAGGCATCCAGTCAGTCTGAGGCAACCATGTCACTTTTCAATCATGACTTAAATTGTCATAGTTTGGTGGTCAGAAGCATTTATAATAATTACTTTCAGTTGAAATTATAAAATCAGAAAGCATATATATATATGTATGTATACATATATATAAGTTTTATAATACTCTACACGTTTCCTAATTTCTTAACATCTAACAATAAAAGCAAAGAGCCCCAGTGGAATAATGGGTTACTAGGGACTATTAACAGCAAGGCCAGCTGTTTGAAATCATCAACCTCTCTAAGGGGGAACAGTGAGACTTTCTCCATCCACAAGGGTGCCATCCCTGGGACCTAACGGGTGGTTCTGCTGTGTCTGACAGGGTAGCTTATCTCCGTGTTATATTACATAAACATCCGGGCCTTTGTTATATTCCTTCTATTTGTAGATTGACTCATTTAACAGTAAATGATCCTTCAAAAGAGAGGAGAATAATTTGTACAAGGTTTAAAAGGCAGAATTTTATATTTGACCAATAGAGTCTTATGCTTGCAGATGCAAGTAGTTTGTTTTCTTTTTAAAAGAAAGCAGAGCTTGAAAGGAAATAATTATATAAGATATCTAAATAATATTGTGATAAAAGATGATAGATTCGCCAATTCTTCAGTCAGTAAATGCTAGTTAAGATATATATGCTGGGGAGTATTTGGACATAATCTTAGCTATCGGCTAGACTCTAGAAGCTGAACAAAATCACACAAAATTTAGCCAAATGTAAGAACCTTATTCAAAGGGAATTGGGAACATCTTAAAAGGCATAAAGTGTACAGTCTAGGATTAGATTTGCCTTTTAAGGAGACCATTGTGGCTGCAGTGCATATTGGAGGTAAGGAGAGTAGATGGATGGATAGCAGGTGGGGGAGCGAGGTAGGCATTAAGAGAGTGACTGTGTGCAGGAGGAAGAGACCATTTGATCACTCATTGGGACTTAGAACTGTCAGCCCTTCTAGGGTGACTGGTGATGGGGTTGAGGAGATAGAGACCGGGCTGTGGAGCCTATGGGCATAGGATTGATCAGTGTACTTTGCCTGGTGTGAGTTCAGTAGCTAAATGAATGTTTTATCTATATTTTCAGTATCTCTGTGCTGAAATTAGAAAAAAAATTTTTAATTGCATTAAGGAATATATTTTCATGCATTTCTGAATCCAGGAGGACATAATAATGTCAGTGGGGGGAAAACCCTTAGTTTTTGACATTCTTACAACATTTTAAATGTTAAATTTATTAATTATTTACTTTATCTATTTTTTAGGAAAAAATAATGAAATTAGAACTGTAGAAAGGATTCCTGCAAGTTAGCGTCCCAGATCTTTAAGCTTTATATTGGTTTATGATAATCTCACCTTTTTCTGCTGGATTGCTTTTATTTTTTTTCCATAAATGAGTGTTCATTATTTGCATGGGATGCACAAGGTGAACTATTATGTATCTGCAGGAAATGGTATATATTCATTTTTTAAAATATTCTGTTACTATTTACATGTCCCCATTTTATGCATTTTGGGTTTGTATAAAAAATCCGTTATCTTTCAGTGCATGGTTTGTTTCTGCGTTTTCTATTATGTTCTATTGGTCTACGTAGCTGTCATCATGTCAGTACTAACTTGTTTTGAGTACCATGAGTATGTAATAAGTTTGGAAATCAGGGCGTAAGAAGTTCCTGTTTGCAGGGGCAATATTTTCAGTTTCTCTCCATTGAATGAAAGGCTGGCAGTTGTTTCGTATGTACGGTCTTCATTATATTCTATTCCTTTTATTAAATATCTTTCATGAAAAATGTTCTTTGGACTTTGCCAAATGCCTTTTCTGCATCAATTGAGATAATCATATGGTTCTTTTCTTTTGTTTTATTCATTCAATTAATTACATTAACAATTGATTACATTGTTTTTCTAATTTTGAACCATCCTTACATACCTGGTATAAATCCCACTTAATTGTGATGCATTATTTTTAATTGTGTTGTTGAATTTTGTTGAAAATTTTGGCACCTATGTTTATAACGGATATTTAAAATAAATTCACTTTCATAGAGTCAATGGTGACCCATAGCAAACTCCCACCCCACACCCCTGTGAGTTTCTGAGACGGTAACTGTTTACAGGAGTAGAAAGCCCAGTCTTCTTCCCATGGAGCTGCTGGTGCTTTGGAAATGCCGACCTTGCCCGTCACAGCCCAATGCATAACCTCTACACCATCAGAGCATTTACTTTTCCATTGTGGTATTGTCTGTGCCTGGTTTGGCTTTCAGGGCTATACTTGCTTCATAAAATTAATTTGGTAGTGTGTAGTTCTTCTATATACCATATTATAGAAGAGTTCATGTAGAACTGGTGTAAACTCTTCCATTAAGGCTTGATAGAATTCATGAACTTTGTTGTGGGCAATTTTTAATTGCGAGATCATTTTATTATTGTGTTATGAATCTTGTAAAGATTTATACACCTGTCTGAGTTTATTTAGGTAGTGTGTTTCTAGACATGTATCTATTCTAGGTTTTCAAATTTGCTGGAGTACAATCTTTCATTATATCATATAGTTATCCTTTTTATGTCAGTTGGTGTTGTTGTGATGTTGCCCATTTCATTTCTTTTTGATGATATTTGCACCTTCTTTTCCTTTGTTAAATTTGCCAGTGGCTTATAAATCCTTTCAAACAAACAACTTCTTGTCGTGCTGGTTTTTCTCCTATCATTTTTCTGCTTTCTGATTCATGTATTTTGCCCTTATCATTGTTATGTCTTTACTTCTGGTGGCCAAGAGCTTGTTTGGTTTTGCTAGTCGTCTTCTGGCTACTGTAGATATTGGGTTTGGTGGTGATTTTGATTCTTTCTTATTTTTTGAAGTGTGTTTATTGCTACCAGTTGCCTTGTGAATACTGCTTTTGCTGTGTCCCAAAGGCTTTGGTATGTTATGCTTTTATTATCATTTGATTAGGTGAATTTTAAGATTATTCCTTATTCCTTCATTGCCCACTCGTTTTAAAGTAAGGAGTTGTTTGATTTACCTTTATTGGATTTTTGTTTGTTTGTTTGTTTGCTGTTACTCTTAATATCTAACTTTGTAGCACTGTGGTCTGGGGGATGATTTGTAATATCTTGTGAGCTAACAGTGTCTACTATGGAGTATGCTCCATGTGCACTGGAAAACAATGTATACTGCGCTGTTGGGTGGAAGATTCTGCACATATCTAAAAGACCTAAAAAATCAAGGTGATTAATTGTATTGCTTAATTCTTTGGTGTCTCTGTTGATTGTCTTTCCAGGTGATCTGTCCTTCCTAGAGAGTGATATATTGAAGCCTTTTACTATTTTCTAGGATTTCCTGTTTGTCTCTTCAACTCCACAAGAGTTTGTTTAATATATTTTAAGTGTTTTCATTGGATGCATACATCTTTATTATGGTGATAGCTTCTTGTTCAGTTATAGCTTTAATCATTATATCATGTCATTCTTTGTCTCTCATGATGGCTTTATTTTAACATTTATTTTATCAGAAATTAATATTCTGCTTTTTTATTGCCATTAGATTGATATACCTATATACTCACGTATAAGCTGACCCGAATATCAGCCGAGGCACCTAATTTTACCACAAAAACTGCATTCAAAATGTGCTGAAAAGCTTAGCTTATACACGAGTCTATTCAGCATATATTTTCTGTTTGTTTTCAGTCTGTTTTTGTCTTTGTGTCTATGGTGTATTTCTTTTAAGCAATATCTTAGAAGATCCTGTTTCCTTTTCCATTCTGCTAGTCTCTTTCTCTTGATTGGAGAGCTTAATCCATATACATTCGGTGTTGTTATTTATAGGTTTAATTTACTGTTGTCATTTTGCTGAGTATTTTTGTTAACCATTTTATTAGGGGCTCATACAACTCTTATCACAATCCATACATACATCCACTGTGTCAAGCACATTTGTACATTTGTTGCCATCATCATTCTCAAAACATTTGCTTTCTACTTGAGGCCTTAATATCAGCTCCTTATTTTCCCCCTCCCTCCCCCCTGCCCCCTCCCTCATGAACCCTTCATAATTCATAAATTATTATTATTTTGTCATATCTTACACTGTCTGATGTCTCCCTTCACACACTTTTCTGTGGTCTGTCCCCCAGGGAGGAGGTTATATGTAGATCCTTGTAATAGGTTCCCCCTTTCTACCCCACCTTCCCTCCACCCTCCAGGTATTTCCACTCTCACCACTGGTCCTGAAGGGATCATCTGTCCTGGATGCCCTGTGTTTCCAGTTCCTATCTGTACCAGTGTACATCTTCACTGTAATTTTCTGTACTGTGATCCTTCAATTTGTACGTTTTCTTATTAATTTTCCCTTATATTTTATTGTTTTGATTTTAATCTTTACTAAGATTTTATGGTTTTCTCTTTTTTAATTTTGATGAGGTTTTACCACTTTCTTTGTGGTTACCCTGTTATTGTTTTTATTATTTTCTTTCCAAATATAAGGCAATTTATTCTCTCTTGAACAATACTCAATTTCCTCTCCATACAACTGCTGTATTCCTTTTTTACTTCATCATTATCTTTACTATGATTCCCTATTTTTAATCTTGCAGTCTTATCTTCATGTCCTGCCTGTGTGGGTTGGTTTCATGCTGTTAGGGTCTCATATGTTGTTCTCAGGTTGGTGTCTGCCATTGTTGATTCTCTCTCCAAACAACTCCCTTTGGGGTTTTTGGTAAGTTTGGTCTTGTTTTTACAAATTCTTTAAATGTTTACATATCTAAAAATGTCCTATTTCTCCCTTGTACCGCTCTCCTTTTCTTTGATGTTGGAAATTTTGATTCTAATATATTGCCATGATTTGTTCTTGGAGTCAATTCTATTTGGGATTCGTTTAATTCTTTGAATGAGTATTTTCTCTTTGGTTATGAGAAATTTTCTTCCAGAATTTCTTAGATCATTTAGAAAATGGGTTTTCCCATTTTCCTATTGTGTCAAGTTTATCAAATGTAAGTTATTCTCTTTGACAGTGACCCACAAAATCATCAGTTTTTCTTCATTTTGTGCCCTTTTACTACATTGCTCATCCTACAGCTTGGTCTCAAGAAATTTCTCTTCAAGTTCACTAATTGGCTTCTATGATTTCAATTATGCTTAGCTCTTTCAAATTTTTATCTAGTTCTTATGTCATCATGTTCATCTTCTGGACTTCTATTTGAAGTTGTTGAATTATTTCTAAATTTTCATTTGTTTTGTCACATTGCTTTCATAATCTTCTCCTGTGTTGTTCTGTCATCTTTTCTGTTTTGTCTGTAAATTCTTAGAGTTTTCCTCTACCCATTAAAAACAACTGAGCAAAATTCTTCTGCATTTTCTTATGGATAGTTACAAAGCCTTTTATTCCTCAGGATAATCCCCTGATTCCTTCCTTGTGACACTTTATTTTGCTTTCTCATGTGTACTAAGTTCAATTGCTGTTTTTGAAACATAGTATTTGTTTGTTTGTTTGTTTATGCTTATTTTCCAAGTGGCATTAGAGTGGATAATGTCCCCTGTCCAGTAGTTATGATTGTTAAAGGTTCAAGGGTGGCTGGGTCATATATTAGTAGTGAATTCTGAGAAGATGATTACCAAAATAAAACAAAAATAGGAACATACAAATAACAGAATCCAACACACAGATGTATTTCAGCTCCACTTTTGCTAACTTCTCTTGTGCCATCTTGTCAGATCTGCCTTCCAAGGAATGTGCAGCGAAGGGGTGCCACTAACCTTTGTGGGATTAGATTAAGTCCTGGGTATTTCCATGTCTATCCAGGAGATCTTGGGAGCAGGAGAGTTGTCTACTTCTCTTTCCTAGTCCAACAGACTGGGGAGTTTTGCATTGGGGTGAGGAGCCATCATTGGGTACGTGTCCTGCTGAGAACTGTCCTCTCTTAAATATTAAAAAAAATATATATATATGTATGTATGTATATATATATACACACACACACACATATTTAATTATATAAATGTGTGTGTATTTTAAATTTTAATTAATTTTTCCAAACCATTTTATTAGGAGCTAATCCAGACATCATACTATTCCATAGTTCAATCATATCAAGAAGTATCGCGCATTTGCTACCCAAATCAGTTTCAAAACATTTTCTTCCTTCTTAAACTCCTTGAATCTGTTTTCCCTTACCTCTCACCTCCCCACCTCTGCATCTCCCCCAAGTTAGGTGAATCTGTAGAAACAAAAACTAGCATACGGTTCCTGGTTTTTCCGCCCCCATCTTTTTATGGCCTCCCTTCAATTTTCCCAGTGGTCTCTGGCCTGCTCATCTCTCCTTCTGGGAGTTCATGCCCAAATACAGGATTTTGCTTCTTTTCCACTTTTTGACTCATGCAGAGGTGGATATAGAGCATCTTCCTACACAGCCATGATTTCCCAGAAGCTTTACATGCTTGTTTTAAATGCTCATATGTGGGAAACCATTGATAAGATATTAGAAAGTAATGGGTCCTAGAAATTGAGGCTGAATACTCTTGGAATTTGGTTAACTAAATTTGTTATGAGCTGTCACCAAGAAGATTCCTGATTCATGGAAACCCAATGTATACTAGAATAAAATGTTGTTCAGTACTATGCCATCCCCAGAAGAGGTTACAGATAAGATCTTTGTGATCCACAGGGTTTTCATTGGCTGATCTTTGGAAGTTGATCACAAGGCCTTTCTTCCTAATGTCTTAGTCTGGACACTTCCGTGAGGCCTGTTCAGCATGAGAGTTAAGTGAAGGCCTCACTGGTAAGTGAGGTTTATTGGGCAGGAATGGAATCCAGATTGCTCACATAGGAAGCAGGAATTCTACTACTGAGCACAGATCCATCCTATTTTCTGGTAGGCTCTAGAAGCAGTAATAAATAGTAAGAAAATGTCATGTTTAGTGTTTGTTGCGGTCTCTTACTAAAGAACAAAACAAGCTGTAATTTGGAAAGAGAAAAGAAGCATTGAGTTTATCTTAAATTTCACAACATCTTGAGTTCTCACAGTAGAACACATTAGCTACCTTGTGAGGAAAGAGAATCCACACTTGGATAGGATTGGAACATCTCATTCATTTATTGCTAAGGGGAAAAAAGTCTCGATAATCTGGGCGTTCACTATTTCCCCCGAAGTAAAAATGTTATTTACTCCCTTTCAATGATTTACAAGTTTCAAAAGAATAACATGATTCTCTTGATGCCCTTAACAAATTGATACACCCATTAAACCCATTCTTAAATGGTATACCAGGAGCTGGTAATGTTTGCAGGTTCCTGGGTGGCATAGTGGTGATTCACTGGACTGTTCACTGCAGTGTCAGCAGCTTTAAACCACCAGCTTCTCTAGAGAAATACAAGGACCAAGACAGGGCTTTGTACTCAAATAAAAAGCTACCATCTCAGAAACTCACAGAGGCAGTTCTACCCTGTTGTGTAGGTCGCTCGGATTTGGAATCTACTCAATGGCAGTGATTATGGTTTTCGTTTCTTTAGGGGCTTGGGGTGTAAGGTTTGAAAGCTAAGGTTGGTCCTGTTTTAGGTATAGTTTTACTTCGGTTTTTCTCTGAAAGCTAAAAAATAGAATGTGCAAATATGGGAAATGGGGAGAAAATAAAATGGGAGCACATGTTTATGAAATCATGTTTGAGTGCACAAAAATAAGGCATCATATTTAGGCAAATTCTTTGTGTATCTTATTTGTCTTCACCACACAGAGGGCTATTGACTGGCATATGGCTGGGCTCATATTGCCTTTTCTTATTCTTAGTAGTCTAAGTGTTCAAGCCAGATCATAGATCTCCTGCAAGGTGATCTATCTGAAGATAACTGCCTATGAGCATATCACCTTCCACCTTGCCAAGCTCCCTTCTCACCTGGATATCCTCACAGGTTCCCAAGCTGTATACATCTAACTAGCTTTATAAGTAACCTACAAATTACATCTTCTTACTATTTTATAGCTAGAGAAGCGATTAAGACTCTAAAAGATATAACAAATTATCTTCAATCTCATGAATATTTGAGTAGTAGAACAGATCTGAAACCAATTTGCTTTGCTACCAGTGCTCATTTGATGAAGTATAATGCTATACAGCAAGCTGGTCAAAAATCCTCTTGAGTTGACCTCCTATACACCCCTGAGCATTTCACTTCATCTTTATCCCTTGTGCACTTTCTTAGAGTCCCCCATGATTATTTCTTGCAAAGGTATCATCTGGATCCAAGATAACTCCTCAATCACCTGTGTTGTCACCCTTGTTTTCTCAATGGAATTTGAGTTGAAGCTTCAGATTAGTCTGAGTCTCTTGTACCACAGGTTGAGTGCTATTTACATTATCTCTTGGTCCATGTTGAATACTTTAGACAAAAGTTATTTGAATACCTTTGTGGTTTGCTCATAAAGAAAATTGAAGAAGTATACATATTTGGACTATGCTTCTGAGCATGTTTGGAAAAGGAGCTGGGCCATCGATGAGTGGTGTGAACCTAGTCTTTGATATCAAAGAGATTTGTTATCTCTACCTTCACCAGCTAATCACTGGATGGCCTTCATAAAGCCACTTATGTTCACAACACCTAAGTTTTCTCTTCTGTAGAGCAAAGCAAAACACCCCAACTTTCACATGCATATGAGGCAATGGGAAATCCCATAGCTTGGGTCAGGTGCAGCTTAGTTCTCAAAGTAATATCTTTGCTTGTGCTTCTCAATGCTGTGAAGAGGTATCGTACAACAGATTTACCCAATGAAAGGCATTTCTTTTCATCTCTTGACTGCTGTTTCTATAAACACTGACTTTGGATCCAAGCACAATGAAATCCTTGACAGCTTCAACCTTTTCTCATTTGTCATGATGTTAATGGTTGGCCTAGTTGTGAGGATTTGGGTCTTCTTTACATTGAGTTGTAACCCTTACTGAAAGCTGAAATCTTGATCTTCATCAGCAAGTGCTTCAGGTCCTCCTCACTTTCAGCAAGTAAGGTTGTATTGTCTGCATAGCACAGGTTGTTAATAAGCCTTCCTTCAATGCTGAGGCTGCATTCTTCTTAGAATCCAACTTCTATGACTATTTGCTCAGAATATAGATTGAATAAATATGGTGGGCAGACACAACCCTGACACACACCTTTCCTGATTTTGAGCCACGCAGTATGCCCTTGTTCTGTTGGCACAACTGCCTCTTGATCCCTGTGTTGTGTTCTCATGAGCACAATTAAGTGTTGCGGAATGTGCTTTCTTCTTAAGGCTTATGATTCACATAGTTGAATGCCTACCCACAGTCAATAAAACATGAGTAAGCATCTTTCGGGTATTCTGTGCTTTCCTCTAATAGCTACCGCATATCAGTGATTGTATTCCTTGTTCCATATTTTCTTCTGAATTTCTGGCAGCTCCTTCTCATTTCCCTGGCAGTTCTCTGTCAATCGGCTGTCCATTTTATAGGAATTAACCCCTGAAAAAGTTATTGATGGCAGTAAAACATTGCCAGATACTCTGTACTTTCAACTCTACTTCGAATGATGTTGCTGGAGTAAAGTCTATGGAAGTAAAGCCTTTGGGACCATCACTTACTGATGGGGCGTGACTCAAGCTGAGAAGAAACAGCTGCAAACATCAAATAATCAGAACTTGGAATCCATGAAGAATGAATCCAAGAAAAATTGGAAGTTGTTAAAATGAAACATAAAACTTGATATTCACGACTTTAGTGAGCCAAAATGCACTGGCATTGGCCATTTTGAATCAGAAAATCATTTGGCTTGCTATGCTGGACATGACAAACATGAGAGGAATGGCATCACAGTCATTGTGAAAAGGGACATTTCAAGGTCCATATTGAAGTACAATGCTGTCTGTGATAGGATAACATCTGGAAGAAGGAAAAAAAACAATATCTAGAAATATTAGAAGAAGGAAATCCACTTAACACAGCTATTATTCAAATTCACGCACTAACCACTAAAGCTAGTGATGCAGAAATTGAAGAATTCTACAAATGTCTTCAGCCTCAAATTGATCAAACATGTAATCAATACTCATTGATAATTATTGGTGATTAGAATGCAAAAGTTAGAATGGGTATTTGTTAGAGAAGTTAATAGGTTACAAGTTAGGATCAGTAAGCAGTAATGATAGATACTGGCCCACAAAAACACCTTTCCTCAGCCAGCTACCAAATCTTTCTCTAGTTCTTGGCCACTTAACCTCATGGTCCCTTGGTCTCTGCCTTTCTGGGCAAGGAAGTCCTTCTATTACTCTGCTTCACAGGCCCATAGTCTTGACACTGCTCCTCTTGCCATTGTCTCCATGCCACAGTGCCTCTGGTCTTGGCCTCCGCCACATTAGACAGAGATCTGGAACGAGCTCTTCCAATGGTACTGGGCTTCCTTTTATGGCTGTTGCTTCAAAGATGGTGGTAATGAATCGAGCAATCCTCTCTATTATGGTTACACACACCCTAATTGCGTAGTCCCACCCAATCATTTGGTGGAAGTCACAGAGAAATGACAGAAGAACCACATTAAAAAAATTCACTCACCGCAGTCCACTAATAGTGCAATGGGTAAGGAAATTGCATAGTAATTCTGTATTGGAATGCTACACAATAATAAGCAACTCTGTATTGGAATGCTACACAACAATAAAAAGAAGCAACTCTGACTAGATGCAAAAATATGGATGAATCATACACATAACATTGTACAAGTAAAGTGATATTTAAAAGAGTGCAACTATACAATGCCATTTTATGAAGTTCAAGATCATGCAAAAGCATTCCATAATGATAGAAGTCAGAATAGGGGTTAGAACTGGTGCCACATTACTACTGCCTGTAAGGAAGCAGATGGAAGGTCTCTCTAACTGTTCTATATCATAATCACGAGTGGTTGCACGGGTTAATATGGGAGCTCCATTTTACTTAGAGCAGTTTCGTCCATTTATCCCCTGCACCTGGCACGTAGTTGGACCCAGCAAGCCCTTCTACCACAAATGAACATATTCTATTACCCAACTTCCCACCCATCTTCACTTGGCTCCTTCCTGTCCCATAGGTGTTCTATGGATTGTGGTGGCATCATGGCAGAACCCCTCACACCTGGTCATATTTTCGTTAGAAGAAATAAGCCATAAACCCAATCAGCAGTTTTGCAGTGTGACACAGTAGTATTGCTTGCATTCGGCCAATTTTCCACTTATGACAGCAGTCATAGCACTAAAAGCCAAAAAAAGCGGTCTGTTCGTTCAGAGATCGACTTTTATGGCTTCTTCTAAATATTATCAAGTGAATCAACAACCATCATTATCGTGTCTAAAAAGCCTTCCTTGCGTGTAAGCAAACAGTGTGACTTTGACAAAGAGTCATTAATTAGCATGCCCGGGTGAGGCCCGTGCCGGGGGGTAGGAAACGTCCAATAACAGATATTTCGGTTACATGAGCATTAAAAGGAATGTTGGTCAGTTTCAGAGTAAATAAAATCGATTTCAAATATAATATATAATATTCAAATATATAATGATATACTATCTCTTTGAACAATTTTAACATGGTTCTGATTTTATTTGGGGCCAACTGAACCCACGGCTTTATCTTAGTTGTCTAAGGTGTTCTTACCAGCATTGAAGAAAAGTGTAAAAAGCCGCCGAGGCTTCGCCAATCAGAGGAGCTCGGGCAGTAGCTGTCATCCCTCACTCAGTAAAATCTCCAGGATCCCGAGTCCTTGCATTTCCGATGCCTTGGTTATTCTTGCACGTCAGGCTAAGAAACGACTTGTTGACAGGAGGCAACAGGCAAACAAAAGAACCCCAGGACGACAGACACAAGTTCACTTTGTGAATGAGAGCACCTGGCAGGTGGGAGAACATACATTTGTTGGGGTATATTTGGCAAAAATTACAATTCATTAGTTCAAAGGTCAGTCAGCATTTGGACAAAGGGCCCGATAGTGGAACACGTTTAGCCATCCCTTCACTGTTGCAACTATTTAGCCTTGCTGTCGCCATGGGGAAACAGCCAGAGACAATACATAAACTAATGACCAAGCGTGGCTGTGGCCCAACAGAACCTGATTTGCAAACTCACGTCATAACTTTCTGCCCCCTGTCCTAGATGATCAGATTCCTGAGGACATGAATCTCCCCAGGTAGGTGTCTAGGCAAGGATTTACTAAATACATTATGAATGAGTCAGTCTGAAATGTTCACATGACTCATTGTCAAGTCACTTCTAGACATTATTCAAAGACAATAAGTGGAGGTTTGGTAGTAGGGATTTGATATGATATTTTTACAATGATAGCCAGACTATGGAATTGTTGACTAGGGGATTGAATGAAGGAAAGCTGTCGATTCGTAAAACGGAACGTTGCATTATCATGAACTATGAAGTGTGATACTACAGGCATGCTATTAAATCCCTTGAAAACATTTTCAAATATATTAAGTCAATCTTATTTTTAAAGGTACATTCATTGAATAAATATGTATTGAACAGCTACTATATTCCAAGCACTAATCTACAAACTGGGATATGTGCAGTAGGGAACAACACAGGCATAAATTCTGTCATATTAGAGTTTGTATTATTCAACTATTGTAATTAAGCATGGTTATATTTTTGGACCAGTGGTGTGAGTGGCGATACTGGGAGGGTAGAGGGAGAGTGGGTTGGAAAGAGGGAACCGATTACAAGGAACCATATGTGACCTCCTCCCTGGGGGATGGACAACCAAAAAGTGGGTGAAGGGAGACGTCGGACAGGGAAAGATATGACAAAGTAACAATTTATAAATTATCAAGGGCTCGTGAGGGAGGGGGGAGCGGGTAGGGAGGGGAAAAATGAGGACCTAATGCCGGGGCCTTAAGTGGAGAGGAAATGTTTTGAGAATGATGAGGGCAATGAATGTACAAATGCGCTTTACACAATTGATGTATGTATGGATTGTGATAAGAGTTGAATGAGCCCCTAATAAAATGATTAAAGAAAAAAATAAAAATAAATAAAGTGAACTTATGTATATTTTTTTCAAATTTGAGATTTCCTTCATTAAAATATTAAAAACAATTAATTTGGTGATAATACAATTATCAGAAATTTTACTTACTTCATTTGGGTTAAGAACATGCATATACACAAATATACGTATTGTGTATATCTCTAAATATATATTCCATTGGAGCTCTGATGGCACTGAGAGTTAGGGGCTGAGTTGCTAACTAAGTTACTAACTGTAGTGGATTCAAACCCACTAAGTGCTCCATGTGAGAAAGATGAGGCTGTCTGCTCCTGTAATGACCTACAGAGTCAGAAACCCTTTGTAATTTTGCTATGAGTTGGAATCAGTTTCATGGCAGTGAGTTGGTTTGGGTATATATTATGTATATAAACAATATTAATCACAAGCTTATCGGTACAAAGAGATTTGTTGCATTTTCAACAATAGTAAAAGATCTACTAGCTATTTTGCACATTCATGACATCCATCTGGAAATAAAGAATGCTGAGATGGAATGTGAAAGTAATGATGGCCTTGGCAGTTACAATTACGTGCAACTTTGCATAGACCAGGATGCTCACTGGTTTGACAGTTATGGAATGATGCCATTTGTCAAACATGGAAGTTGTGTCATCCTCAATTTTGTAATCTAATGTGGTCATCTGCCATTTTGCATAACAGCAAGTCCACATCGTGACTTGGCCTTTGGAACCTAAGTGACTAGTTTCTAATGTGAGTAGTTTAGATAACTGAGGAGAGGGAGAGGATGCAATTGAAGAAAATGTTGAAGAAAAATATAGAGGCTGACCAGTTACTGTAATGTGCATCAATAATAATGGCTTAATTTTAAATAATTATCACAAGTAAACACTCACAGGGTAAGACACAGGGAATTCAAATTTGGGGACAGAGATGTCCTTGTTTCCAATAAAATTTTTATTTTATTTATAACACTCTCCTATAGTGCTAATTATATGCTAGGTATTGCTTTCAGTACTTCATAAAGATAAATGTCTTTTACCTTTGCCAGAGGTATTATCATGATCCTGTTCTCTAAGAATGAAGTAGTAGTATTATCCCCTGTTTCACAAAAGGAAAACTAGGGCATGGGGGATGGGAAGCAGCAGCAAGGAGGCTGTTTCAGGGAATTGCCCAAAACCACCGCTGAAAGGGGCCAAGCCAAGTCCGCAGAACGGCACTGGGGCCCAAATTCTTAATCGCAGCACCATCCTGCTTCTCCGGGATGCTTTGGGAAGCACAATAGACACAATAGACAAGAAGTATCCGTGCCATACTTACAGGTCAGGAAAATGAGGAGGAGCCATGTTTGGTGAGCCCAGAGAGTCTTGCTTGAAAGTTTTGAAGGATAGTTGCAGGTTTATCATCGGAACTGGAGGCTTATTTCTGTAATTTACTTTGGATGACAAATTACTGAGAAACTTCTTTCTCACAGAAAGTGCTGTTTAAACATTAAAAGTTTACTCCCCTTTAAATAACTCAAAAACAACCATTTCAGTGAGACCAATTCAGAGCTTTCAAGCGAAGGAGTAGGACATTGGATTTTAAAGTTGAGTGACTAGCAATTCTTATTATTTTGTGCACATTAATTAATGTAGGTTCCATTTGGACACTCTAAAATTTTCAGCAAGTTTAACATTCATTGTTTGGAGCTAAGTAATTTTCAAAGTATATTGCAGCACTGAGTTGATAAACCTTATCACTGTAATGTAGACATCATGGCTTATCTCTGTCAGATAGACTAGATTTGAAGAGTTAAGTTTATTTTGTTGAATATAAACTCAAACTCACTGTCTCCACGTCAACTCTGACTGACAGGATGAACTGCCCTGTGGGCTTCCAAGACTGACTCTTGAGGGGAGTAGAGAGCCTCCCTCAGATCAGCTGGAGGTTTTAAACTGCTAACCTTGGTGAGCAGACCAGCACATGACCCTGGACGCCACCAGGGCTGCTCTTGTTGGATAGGCCAGCCCTCGATTTGTCTCATTTTCATCAGTGATAATAAATCTACAGTCAGAAGCATCAGAATATGACCATCTGAATTGCCGAATTTAACTCTGTCAGATTTTTTTTAATCATTTTATTAGGAGCTCATATAACTCTTATCACAATCCATACATACATCAATTGTGTAAAGCACATTTGTACATTCATTGCCCTCATCATTCTCAAAACATTTGCTCTCCACTGAAGCCCCTGCCATCAGGTCCTCATTTTTCCCCTCCCTCCCCGCTCCCCCCTCCCTCATGAGCCCTTGATAATTTATAAATTGTTTATTTTGTCATATCCTGCTCTGTCTGACGTCTCCCTTCACCCACTTTTTGGTTGTCCATCCCCCAGGGAGGAGGTCACATATAGATCCTTGTAATCGGTTCCCTCTTTCCAACCCACTCTCCCTCTACCCTCCCAGTATCGCCACTCACACCGCTGGTCCTGAAGGTATCATCCGCCCTGGATTCCCTGTGTTTCTAGTTCCTATCTGTACCAGTGTACATCCTCTGCTAGCCAGACTTGCAAGGTAGAATTCGGATTAAGAACACTGGTGATCTAGTGTGTTGCAAGGTTGGCTGCTGAACCCTAAGTTCAGCAGTTTGAAACCACCAGTCACTCATTCAGAAAAAGATGGGGCTTTCTACTTCCTTAAAGAGCTTCAGTCTCAGAAACCCACAGAGGCCCGTTCCACCCTGCCTCACAGAGTCTCAATGAGTTACAATTGACTGGGTGGCAACGAGTGAGGGAGATTATTAAGAATTTCTGAAGGCAACACTGTGGAATGGTTGCAATAGTTCTTAAAAGCAATTTAATTTAAATTAAAAACCCAGGTATTTGCTATATTTATAATTTTGCAGCAATCACAATTTTGCAGCAAACACTTGCTTTTGAAACACCAATAAGCTTAAGTATCAAAAGGAAAACCAGAAATGCATTGTATATTGCATTACTAAGCTCTGAGTTCTGAGACAGCTCCCCTTTGAAATTAGGATCCATTCGTCATATCTGCCATTGGCCCGGTACACAGCAATCACTGAGTGCCAATTATGACCTGACCTTGCCCTGCTCTCCTCTATTAAAGCACTCTTATAAACCCCAAACCCAACTCTGCATTCTGTTTCTTTCATTTTTAAGTCCTCACAACTCAACGTTTTCCCTGGAATTGACCTTTACCCAATGAGATGATATTGCTGTATTATCTGGAGGTGACTGTTTGAGGAATGATTTTCTGGATCATCTCCCGGGTGATGGCAAACATCCCAAATTGCTCCTGGAGAGAAACAATTCTGTGATCTCATCCTGAAGCTTTTAAGATTAAAGGTCTTAGCATCTCATTTTTAAGAAGAAAAAAGAAGCGATAAGTACTATATAAACACATGTTTTCTTTAGAGCAATCTTCAGAGAAACTGTTGAGTCGAGTAAGTTTTAATGAACTAGCCGGGCTTAGCATCCTTGTTATTGCACCTCTGGGACTGTCATTCACATCTGCGTGAAACCTCATGCATACCTTTCAAGTGTCTGATCATCAGGGTCCATCTTTGCCTAGGCAGATCTCTTAGGATCTTACGCATCTTCCTAGTACAGGCAGCCCGTCTTTGACAAAAAACGTAGGTCTCTGGTGGACTTCCTCCAGCAACAGGTAGGCAGGAGTGTGAGAAGAATATTTGTAAGTGGAGGAAGGAGGAAGGATGCTCTTTGAGCTGGACTGAGACATTACTGGAGTCAATGAGAAGACACATAGCGACGAATGGCTATTCGGAGAGTGTTTGTAGAATGCTAGCTGCTAGCTGTTTCCTCAGTTGTTTATTTTAGATCATGTTCTCTGCTCTCTTTCCTTCTTCCCTTCATCAAATCTGGCTGAAAGTTCTAACACTATGAGGCAGGAAATGCTAATTTTTTATTTATAATCAGAACTTGGAGGGAAGCATGGGGAATTTCAGAAAGGATAAGAGGGCTTAGATATTCCAGAAATACTATATATCCTATCTACATCGCAACTCTTCTTTTTCTGAGTAGTTCTTATAAAATTAAAACATACACTCACCACGTTGCTGTGGGTAAGTGTGGGCAAGCTGATTAAGACTCATAGTGACTTTAGACGACAGAGGAAAACTAGCACATAGGATTTCCTACCAAATAGCACACACATATAAGTGACATGACAGACACACATGAAGCTAATTTGGTGGAAAGAAAGTTAAAAAGATCTGGCATAGCACACTCATGCAGATGTCTCTTGATATATCCATAAGTGAATTTTGGTCTCATTCACTCTCATTCTCCCTCATTCACTAGTTTTAAAATATTACTTTTGATCATAGTTGTGTGATCAAATGGGAATATGCATGTAGTCACAAAATAAAAAATTGCAACTGTGTTTGCTCTGGGGCAGTTCAAAGCTGTGGCGCTCCTTGTAGCTGATCTGCACGTAGATTCCTTGCACTTGAGATGGGCAGAGGGTCAGATGGAGGGTGGTAGGCAGGACTGCCACAGTCCAAGTATGGACTTGCCCAACAGTGGGCAGGGGCTGTCAGCAGCAGGATAGTGTGCATGTGGGCCTGTGGGACAGCTAGTCAAACCTGTCTTGTGTGCTACAAAGGGAGTGATTCAGACACCCTGCGTGTGATGGTTCTTCAGTTGTAGAATAGAGCAAAATGCATGCAGCTGTGTATGTTGACTTAGCCTTCCTCAGTGGCTTCTCTAGCCTGTGAGCACAGACCGATGCACTTCCTAGCTGGAACTAGCCACCCTCTTGAGGGCTGTTTTCAAGGTGGAAAAGTACATTTTTTTTCATTGGAGAAAGTGATTTATCAAGCATGAAAGGAATCCTGCCAGGAAAGGAGGTGGTTAGGATGGGTCTAAAGCTTGTAACCAAACTTCCCAGTTCACAGGAATCAAGAGCAAGACTTAACATTAAAATTTTAACAGAAAAAGAAAATTAAACCCCCAACATGTAGAAAAGAATTCGGTATAACACGTTTATGAAAATATAAGTGTGCAAAAATATACAGCATATTAGTTCATAAAATACAGTAAACTTCATGGGAGGCGATCTCCAGGGGTTTTCTCCTGAGGTGCAGCTGCTGGGTCCAGACCGCTGGCCTTTGAGTAGGAGCCCAACTCTGTACATTGTGGTGCCGTGGCTCTTTACTGCCACCAAACTTACTGCCATCAAGTTGATTCAGCTCTAACAATAAACCCATAGCACAGAGTAGAACTAACTGGGTGCGTTTCCAAGACTATGCATTTTTATGGGAATTGAAAGCCTCATTTTTCTCATACAGAGGGGCTGGTGGTTTTGAACTACTGATCCTTTGGTTAGCAGCACATAGCACCAGGGCTCCTTACACTACCATATGACTCAGAAACCCCATTGCTCAGAATGCAGCCAAGAAGAATGAATGCATCTACATAAAGACCTGTACATTGATATTTGTAGCAACTTTTCTCATGCTAGTCCCAAATTACGATCAGCCCAAACATCATCTGTCAAAGAAGAATGGATAAACAAATTGTGGTTTATTCATATAATGAACTAAGCTCCGCATTACAAAAGAATGAACTAGTGATTTGCAACTATGGCGATGGCTCAAAGAGCATTACGGTGTCACACACACACACACACACACACACACACACACACACACACACACCCCAAACCATTGGGTTAACTGAAAGAAGCCAGAGGAGCCAGACAGAAAACAGTACATCCAGATGATTCCATTTACATGAAATTCCAGAAAATTTAAAATTCATCGACAGTGACAGAAATCCGATTAGTGACTGCCCAAGACTGGCTGATGGGATAATGGCTCAATATACCGGGGAAAGAGGCAGCTCTGGGGGAGACGGAAATGGTCTGTATCTTGATCACAAGGGTGTTTACATGTGTATTCATTTTTCAAGACACAACTATACAGTTATAATGGATATATTTTATTGTATGTAAATTATACTTTAGTAAAGTTGACTTCCACATTGCATTTTATGTAAATATGCTTGAATAAAATTGACTAGCATCCATCAGTTCATTTTACTGCCATGACTTCCTTGCTTCAACACTGAAAGCCTTGCCCCAAAATGTGTATTTCAAACATCAGAAGAGCCACCCATGGTGACGAAGGCAGGCGAGAAAGCCAGACATGGTGATTTTATCCCAAGATCCCCAGTGGTCACTGCAGAAGAGTGTCGGCACCATGCTGGAAGAAGAGCCTTCAAGAAAGAAGTGTGTCCTCTGGCCCCAGCATTGGGCTTATCCCTGCCTGACTTTAGGACTTTGGACTCAACTGCAACTCGGCCTACGACATTTCCCTGGACTGTGTGGCCACTTCAGTGATTTGCAGACACAGAGACCCGAGGGACTAGACTCGAGGGAGGAGCAGGGAAAGTGGAGCCGACTATCATCTTGTAAGGGTTAGACTTTGCGGATGGTTCCAATTTTCAGCTTCTTGAGAATTAGTATTAATTCTCATAAATGAAATTATTTTGTTCTGATGCACTTGAGATAGTCATGAATCAGAGTTGATTCAAGGGCAATTAACAACAACAATAAAAGTTTACATTTCCCCCTATATCTATAAATGCATATCTATGCATGTCCTTTGCATAAAGATGCAGTAAACTTTATGGGCAGAGATCTCAGCTATTTTCTCCATGTTATTATGTGTGTGTGTGTGTGTGTGTGTGTGTGTGTGTATTCATTCAGCAATTCTTGACTTGTGAGAGAAATTGTTATTATTCATTTAAAAGACTTTTTTAACAATCCACCATTCTACCAGGGCTCCTTCTCTGCCTCACCCAAACCAAACGAACTTAATGCTATTGAGTTTATTCCACTCCGAGAACCCTCACAGGACAGAGTGGAACAGCCCCTGTGGGTTCCCAAGACTGTACTTCTTTATGGAGGTTGAAAGCCTCCTCCTGTTCCCACAGAGTAGCTGCCAGTTTCAAACTGCTGACTTCACGGTTAGCAGCTTAATGCACAGCCTGCTGTGCCACTTGTCTCTACAGAAGTTCGCTGAGGGCCTAAAACCCAAAAACATAAGAGTGACATCGATAATGAAGTTGCCCTCCAGTCACTTCTGACTCATGACAACCCTATTCGTACCACAGTTCCTGAGTCCGGTTGATTTTATCTCTTTAATTTGTCCTTGTGGTGAAATGAGTGCCTTTATATGGCCTTTTGCTTTGGTGCTTTGGAAAAATAGCTTGAAATATTTTCCTTCTAATCCCTGCCTACATTTCTTCGCTCTGCCTCTCTGCTCCAGAGAGTTCGTTCCATCGGTCCAGCCTAATGGGGATGCATTTCCCCCCTTCCTCCTCAGCCAGGCCCCTAGGTGATTATGAATCCAGTCACTGTCTCTGTAGATCTACCTATCCTGGATTCATATACATAAAACCATACAAACATAAATAAAAAGCAAACAAGCCCAACAATGTCTAGACAAAATATGGAAAAGCCCCAGTAAAAAAGAAAGCAAAAATTATTAAAAGTTGAAGGCATTTTTAAAATGGATCAAAAGGAAGATCAAATGATAAGGTATTACATTTTAACCTAACTATATCTGACACATTCGACTTTAAAATACTCTCTGTCTGACAGCAAGATTATTCACATCCCTGGATCATGATCAGAGGGGATTCACTGTAAGCTTAATGCATGTGTGGACCTTCCAAATGGATTTTGGGCTTCCACTGTCACCCACAGTTTTCTGTAAAAAGGATGTTCACAATTTAAGCTCTGATACCATTCCCTCCTTCTGATAGGGATTTTATTATTCACAATCCTTGGATCACATGTGCTGGTGTGCTTCTCTCACGTGCACTTAGTTGATGCTTCACTTAGATGACTGCTTGTTTAGCATTTAAGATCCCAGACACTATTCTTTGTGATTGTTGGACACCATCTTGTTTCTTCACCACTTTACTAGTGCCCACAGACTATATATCAATCCTTTGATTTTATCTCTTTCACTTCATTTCAGCTAAGGTCAGTTTCTGAAGATGGGTGAAGAGGGAGAAGATCATTCAAGTGCTGCATAGAGTAGTGTGCTAAGATCACCTCAAATCAACAGGGACTCCTGTAACAGCGATAAATGAGCCTTGATGGAAATTCAAAGCAAAGTGTGGAGAGGAGGGCATGGATGTTTTGAGAAGGTGATTACACTGCTGTTGGTGGGCAAACCTGTGGCACAGTCTCACATGCAAAAAAAGTGTTTAACAATATTTACATAGAACCCAAGAGATAATGCTCCAGTGCTATGTTCCTAACTAGACACGTTTGACTTAGTTTCTGTCCAATTTTTGGTGGCCCAGGCATGTGCTGTAGAGTACGGAGACTTTAGACTTGCTTCTTTTGAGGTACAGAACATCCTTCATAGGCCACACCAGAAGGATTCAATGTGGAAATTCCATTAAGCAAACCGGGCTTTACCCTAAACTCACCGGAGACAACCTTCTTGGACTGAAGGTTGAATTTAAGGAACGGACACACTTTCTTGGACTGAGTTGAAACACCCTAGTGTGAGAAGAAGCAGGTGACTGCTATCTAAAGATTACAGTGTTGCTAATCGTTGGAGTTTGGTTTGGATCTCTTGCTTTCAAGGATCCCAATGAATGGTGGTCCAGAACTACCATATATTTACTATTTTAATGCCTCCCTTGCTTTCTTATGACATGTATTAGTATGTTACTAATACATGTATTAGTATGTTAGGCATGGTTCTATCTTTGTTAATGAGTACTATTGAAAATTTATCCCTATCATCAACCGCCATTGTTTGTGTAAATTGTGTCCAATTACATAAGAGTTTAATCTGTACAAGCTAAATTAATGGCAATATCAGTAGAATTACCTTGTGCCTCAGGGGGGTGATATATGATGTTCACTACCATAAAAGATAATGATGTCTCTAAAGAGAACTACAGCCACATGTAAACCATAGATGTGTGAGTGGATTTGGGGCTCAAAGTTAATTCTAGGCCCAATTTAAGAACATCTTGTTCTTATGACATGTCCCTAATTGATACTCACCCTCATGAAGGTATAGATACTTCTTATCTGGTCCTGAGCTCCAGCTTGCCTGGTAACGGTATGCATCTTTTAGAGATTAGTCAATATAACCACACAAATGAAGTGACTAGGAATTAGACAAATGAGATCACTACAGACGGCTATGCAAATTAAGTATCTGTGGTTTCAGGAGAAGGGATTAGTCCCTTTGTGCAACCCCCCACCCTCCTGAAACGGGACTGTGCTTTGAAATGAACAGGAGTTGTATACAGTCAGCCCCCACGGAAGTTTCTGAGACAGAAGCAAGAAGCAGCAGAAGGGAAAGGAATTAGAAAAACAAAGGAGGCAAGGAACCTTCTCAAAGAACTGTGTGGAACTCAAACCATAGGCTGCAACACTGAAGGTGCTTATTGTCGCAGTGGTCCACTGGCACAGCTAGCAGCGACAGGCAGCAGGGCCATGAAGAGGGGTCTAAAAGGCACCTATCCTGAAGAGTTGGAAGAACCACAAAGAGGCCTGCCTTGCAGAGAGGACCTGAGAGAGCAGCCCGGCACTGAAGAAAGAAAGCTTTGCTTACATGATGAGTAATCTTTTTGATGTCTGAAACTCAGGTGTCACCAAAGAATTGAAGCCAGTGTCAGGTTTGTTTTGCTCCTTTTATAACCATCCAGACAGAGTTTAGATCTGATGGGTAAGGAAACGGGAGGGCTTTTAAGCCCTGTTTTTCTAATTAAAATTTTAAAATTAATTTATTTTTCCATAAAAAAATTTGTGGAATACAATCCATACAAAGAAAGACTATTCCACTGGTCTACTTATCTATTGTTGTACTGCTACAAAGCTGTTTTGATTGTTGTGGCAGTTGAATATATTTTTAAATCAGTAAGACAGGGGCCTCTTAGGTAGTTTTTATTTATTTGTTGAAATATTGTTTTGTTTTTCCTGTGTTTATTTCCATTTCATATTAGTTTTAGTGATTCGTTTTCAATTTCTTTGAAGATTGTACTAGGACTTGGATTGGATTTGCATTGAATTTTTAGGATGTTTTTGGTAATATTGACATTTTCACTACATTAAGTCTTCCTACTCATGAACATAGGATATTCTTCTATTTATGTCTCTTTTGGTTTCTTAGAGAAGCACTTTATAGTTTTCCTTGTGTAATTATTTTGTTTCTCTGGCTAGTTTTCTGTTTCTCTTTTGAGTGGTTATTGTAAATGGTATTGTTCTTTTCATTTCTGTTTTGGAATCCTTTCTTTAATATATAAGAATCAAATGAATATTGTATTTTGATCTTATAGTTGGCTATGTTGCCCAATATTTCAATTAATTCTAGTAATGTTTTCATCAAATCTTTATAGTTTTCTATATATAAGATTATGCCATTACCTAATAAAGAGAATTTTGCTTCTTTTGTGCCAATGTCAAAACCATTAATATCTTTTTGATGTCTCATAGTTCTGGCTAAGACTTCCAAGACCAGTAGGGGACAATTCAACCAGAGTGCAGCATAGTACCAATGAAACACACTTCATTCCTCTGGTCCCTGAATGCTTCCTCCGGACTCAGTTCTACCTTACAAATCTGGCTAGACAGGCATACACACATTGGTACAGAGAAGAGCTCCTGACACATGGAATTCAGGACAGATAAAGCCCTCGGGAACAGTAGTGGGATAACGTTATCATGAGGGTAGCATGATGGTGGGAGTGGGGCGGGGGAGAAAAGGGGAACCCAACGCTAGGTTGGATATATTGCCCTTTTTGAACTTTTTGATGTCTGGAGTTTCTTAATGGCTAGGTCTATTTCTTCTTGTGTTATAAGTCTGTTCAGGTTTTCTTCATCAATGTATGTTAATTAAGTAGGCTTCTTTCAATTTGTCAATTTCTTCTAGGTTTTCACATTTGTAAAATATAATTTTTCATAATATTGTGTAATTATCTTTTCAATTCCAGTTGCTTCTGTTTTGATGTTACCCGTTTCAGCTATAATTCATAAATGTCTCCTTCTCCTTCTTTTACTTCAGTAGATTTGCAAGAAGTTTATCAATGTTATTAATCCTTATGAAAAACCAATTTCTTATTTTTTGACATTTTCTATTTTTTTAATTTCCCAATTCATTTATTTCTGCTCTAATCTCCATTATTTCTTTTCTTCTAGCGTCTGAGGGCTTGTTTTGTTGATCTTGTTCTAGTTGTTATGGATGCTTCCCGAGCTTGGGATCACGTTGCATTCCACTAGTTCTTTCATGAGCCACTTTGTCTATAATTAAATAAATAAGAACTATGAATGCTCGACTCATTGCAAAGTTTGTCATTTTGATTCAGGGCTACCATGTCACTCTTTTGTGATTTTTCTAGAATGTCGGTATAGCATAGCCTTTGCAACATCCGAGGACAGCAGCTGAATGTAAAGACCCAGCCCTGGTTTGACCTGTGATCATTGGATGGATTAGGTAGTTAGGTAGGCATCAGTTTTCATAGCTGTGAAGTGAAGGTAACAGGCTAGGCCAAACATTGTAAACAAGAGGACATAGGGCGCATTTGGCATTCGCACTGCCAGAGCAATGCCGAGCTTCAAACCAGTTCTTTCTAGTTAAGTCATTGCTGATCACGAAAAAGCAGAACAAACCCAAATTTGCAAAGTATGTGTGACTCAGAATGATATCAGAACTGAAAACGTTATGGGTTGACACTTAATCTCCCTTTTAGTAAACAAGGACAGGGTATGTATTACACAGCAACCAAATATCTTGAGCAGCTAAGTTAAAATCAGCAGTTTACCACTCGAAGATGACAATGGATCATGCTGAGTTGAATACATGTTGCTCTCAGAAGTCCTGCAATAATTGTATCAGGCTTCTAAAAGGACTTACTATGCTTCTTCTAGTATCCCATTTCTGGGTTTCCACCTAAAATTCTTCCCATTCCAATTATTGTTCCGCTTCATCCTCATTTAAAAAATTCACGTCTGTTCTGGTTTTACTACATCAACCATGACACCTCAGGAAAATATTTGCTAAATATCTTAATTAATCTTTAATATTTAAGAATCTGACTTTTCTCTTAGAAATTACAGGTTTCTGGTTTAGCTTTAAAAAAAAATACACATATAGCTATCCTGAATCTACATCCCATGGTATTAATTATCTAGAACTCCTCCTAGCCCATGAATAATATGCTCTGGTTTATGTGGCTTTTACCAGACCCCTTCATCATTTCCAAACCTGCCTCACCTCTGGAGTCATTTTTAGTTTTCAAACCCTCAAACTGAATCAATAATGAAAAGTATAGCATTCTCAAGGTGTAAACAACTTGCCAGCCTCCTGAATGGCTTAAGATCTCACTTTAGAAATACAATTATAATATATGAAAATCACTCTCTGGGTTTGCAAAAGATTTGCACTGGAGTGCTAACCCAAATCCAGTCCTTAAAATTGACCCTTCAGGACAGTAGAAGAAAAGGGCTGGTGACCTACTTTGGTTGAGATTACAGCCAAGAATACCTACCCCATGGAGTAATTCTACTTTAACACATACTGTTGCCAGGAGTCACAATCAACTTGAAGCAATGTGTTTGGTTTGGTTTAGGGTTTCTGTGTCTTGAGAGGACCACATGAAGATACATTCTATGCTGTTCCTGAGAGAACATCTAACATTAAAATTTATGCTACCCAATTACATATCCATGTGCCTAAATAGAGAAAGCACTCACTAGGTTTTTAGAATTCTAGCTATCCTCCTGCATACTAGCCTGGAGTTGAGAAGCCTAGTAGTAGAGAAGGGTTCAGAAATGAAAGTAGTACTTCAACACTTAATGCTGTGTGTGGTAGTTACATAATTTTATGTCAACTTGAAATTATATGAAAGTGTAGGTGTTGCAGTTACATAATCTGGTGTCAACTTGAAACCATTAAGAGTGAAGGGGTGGAGTTTAGCCTGTCAATCAGGTTACTGCTTGATGGCCTTGTTTGGAGGTGCTACAGAGATAAATAGCTCACTGGAGGCGGGACACACACACTCTCCCTGCGAGACATGACTGTTGACATGCCACATGTAGCTAAGCTGAGGGAGCCAGAGCCCTGCAGGAGGAGCCCTGCAGTTGGAGACCCTCAAGACTTTCCACTCACTGACCCGTGATCTTCCTGCATTCGCAGCATCATTGCATATGCTGTGTGAGCCTAAAGAACTATTTATAGATTGATATCAGACATGTGGGTTAATATCAGATTTATGGACCTGATCTGGACTGGGCTGGGGTGTTTTCTCAATATACAATTGCTCTTTTATATAAAGCTCTATCTTACACACATATGAGTCTCCCTAAATTTGTTTTCTAGTCTACCCGGACTAAGAAAGTAGGGGTGGTGTTGAATCTGTCAATCAGCTCAACCTGATTGTGCCTCCTTGTGGGCACGGTATCCTCATAAAGAGGGCCCAGGGAACCTATATATAATGACTCCTTGATATCTAGCTCTCTCATACATATGTGAGTGTTACTGGATTTGTTTCTCTCATCAATGCAGCCTAACACACAGTGATACCCAAGTCACTGATTGAAAAGTGAGCAAAGCACAAAACTTAGCCCTAATACACACTCTAGAGTAAAATGTGAAGCTGTTCTATTTCATTTTACTTTATCAATGAGGTCAAGGTATATCCCTTATAAAATTATTTTCGAAAATGATCTTATTTATACTTTCATTTTTTTTTAAGTATTGGAGCTAGCTGTACTATAGATGTCTGAAAGAATCTGTCTGTAAAATCAACTGGTCTTTGAAATGTCAATCACTTTCCCTAACACTATTATACTGTTCTGCCTGTCAACCTCTCTAAATCTAAAAATAATCAAAAATTTTGAATTTGCCAGCATAATTCTAGTTTGAATGATTAAACGTTCCATAATTCTGTCCTTTTTAGTAGTGTCCTTCCACCCCTAAAGAAAAATAAATTCTTGGGGTTATTTATCATTGTATTCTTGTCCAATTCTCAATTCCTACTTTGATCTGTTTGCCTAAATCTTCTGTTTTCATAGTGTAGTTTTCTTTTCCAATTTTCTTGATTTTAATATTTATTTTTGCTATTGTCCCTAAAATGTTTTTCTAAGTGTGTATTTAATTCATACCTTATGTTCAGACATTTAGCATGATCACTGTTTTAATTGTTTAAGTACTATTTAATTTTGTTTTGATTCCTTCTTTGTCCTAATGCAATTTGATGATTGGGAGGATAAATTTCACATTTTCAATTGCCCAGACAGCTCTTTCTTAAACTGTTGTTATTAATTTTTATATAGTTAAATATGACCTATGTATTTCTACATTTTAGAATGTATTGGTGCTTTCTTTGAACCTGGGAGCCCTGGTGATTTAGTGGTTATCTGTTGGGCTGTTAACTGTAAGGTCAGCAATTTGAAACCACCAGCCTCTCTGTGGGAGAAAGACTGGCTTTTTAGTCCTATAAGCATTACAGTCTCAGAAACCCACACGGCAGTTCTACCCTGTCCTTCATGATCGTTATGAGGCAGCTGTGACTTGATGGCAGTAAGTTTGGTTTTGTTGGTTTTTTTGAACCTAGCATGTGATCGATACTTAATTAGTGATTTTTGTAAATATTGAGTATAAATTTACAATAAAAAATCTAATAGATATGTAAATAGAATATGTACAGCCTGACATAATTCAACCTTATTATTTATTACTCTGGCTTAAATTATGTCCCCTCCAAAATATGTGTGTGTTGACTGGGCCATGATTCTCAGTGGTTCACATCCTCTCTGATATAATCTCATGTAATCAGTCAAGAATTAGGGTGATTTAGGATTAGGGTGGGATCCTTAATTAATTCATAGGCCTGATCTGATGTAATGGGAGTTTACCTGGCATGTGTACGGTATCACCTCTTATTTCATGATAGATTAAAAAGAAAGAGAAACAAGCAGAGGAGACCTAAGGGACACCCTGGAAAGAAGAGTCATGAGTGTGTCCTTCGACCCGGAGACGCTGTGCACAGCAACTCCTAGATCTAGGGAAAAACTGATGACAAAACATGTGGTGACCTCCGAGGGACTCCAGAACTGTATATGCTGTAAAATACAAGGGCTTTCCCCTGAATGCCTTTTATTAGAACTGGTGCCCTGAATTTGGACTTGTAGCTTCTGTGAGATAATACATTTCGGTTCGTTAAAGCCACCCATTGGTGGTATCTCATTTCTAGCTTTCTAAGATAATTGTATTATTCTACTATTTCTTTAGTGATTCACATATGCAAGGCTGGCAGATCAAACCCATCAGCTGCTCTTTGAAAGAAAGCTGTCTGTATTTGCCCGGGGGATGCTGAGTGACTTTTTTCTGAAAGGGG